>NW_024372147.1:11422330-12029307 GCF_014805655.1 Passer montanus
GGGGGGGGCGGGTGGAAAGAAAAGTGATTGCTAATACTTTGTATCTTAGATATATAACTACATCAGTGATTGAAGAGGCTGTCTGCGTTCGGTTGCGGTGCAGTACTGGAAATTCTTTGTTTTATTGCAACTTGAAGGAAACATGAATGCATAGCATGGGAGAGTGGTTGAACACATTTTTATCAGGAGTCAGGAGGTAGTGACTTCACTTACTGAAGAAGGGCAAGAGAGAATAAATCAAACTGTCTTAGTAAGAATATTTTGCTTGATGTATCAAAAGAAGTTACCTCCTTGCTGTTATATGTTCGATTTCTAATGGTAGATACCTACATATTCAGCTCTCTGGCATGCTCTTATCCTCCTGACAGCTAGGAGGGCAAGGAGATGGATTAGTGAAGTTTGATTGTAAAGAGTACTGGAGAGTAAAAAATATATGTATGCTGATGAACCAAACCCATTAAGAAAGTCCCAGAAGGTAAAGAAGAGGGTTGAACTGAGGAAATGGGAAGAGGCACAACAAGAAAAAAGAAGATATTCTACATTTAGAACCACAGCATACATCTCAGGCATCTAATAAACTGCAGCCACTCAATATGCAGTTTGCTTCAGGCTCAAAGACTATTGGGCAAAGTGAAGTATATATTAGCTGGACAGAAGGAAAATCATACAGATTAAGAGCCAGTAGATCTTCATTGCAGTGAACTCGCACTGTAATTGAGTACGAAAAACATTTCCAGAGTGATCTATACTGTGTATATAACGTACATTATACATGTGCATTCAAAATTATCAAGGTTGGGAAAATGAAATACTGTTTTATTTGAAAGACCTTTTTTTTTTTAAATCTTTTCCTCTGAGAAAAACAAGCCAATTACTCTTGCGTAATAACACCAAGACCCTCTACCCACTGGCTAAAATGGCACTAATAGGAAGCTTGACCAGCTGTGAGCCACTCAATATATCTTATCATGCCAATGACAGAATTACATAATTTATGGGGCTGGAAAGAAGCTGAAATGTCATCTAGTCCATCTGCCCTATTATGGGCACAGACACCTTTTCCTTGGTGTTTCCTTGGTCAGTTTGCTTAAGCTCTGCCAAACCTGACATTGAACTCCTAAGGATGGGTCATCTACACTTCTCTGGGCAGCCAGTGTCTGAGCACCCTCATAATAAAAAAAAATCTTCTTAAAGAATCCTTTCTGCAATCTAAATCAACGCTTTTTATGTTTAAAACTCTTCTTCCATTCTGACACTAAAGGCTGTGGTCCTCCTCCATCTTTCTTATAAGTACCATCTAACCATTGAAAGGATGCAATAAGATATACCTGCCTCCTTCTCTTCTCCAGGCTAAGCAACTCTGCAACTCTCTCAGCTTTTTTTCTAAGGAAGGATATTTCAACCCTCTGATAATTTTTGTAGCTCTCCTCTGGACCTGTTCTAGCAGGTCTATGTCCCTTTCATACTGTGGACCCCAAAGCAGGACAAAAGACTCCACGTGGGTTACCATGAGAGCAAAGCAGAAGGCAAGAACCACCTCCCTCAGACTCTCAGACACACTTCCTTTTATGCAGCCCAGGATAAAATTGGCTTTCTGGGCTACAAGAAGACAATGCCAGCTAATGCTCCCAAGTTCTCTTCAGGGCTGTTTTCAATCCATTCATAACCCAGTCTGCATTAATAGAGGAGATTGCATCAGCCCAGTGCAATACCTTGCACTTGGTCTGGTTGAAATTCATGGGGTTCACATGGATACTCCACATGCCTGCCAAGGTCTCTCTGCATGGCATCCTGACCTCAAGCACATCAACAGCATTGCTCAGCTTGGTGTCATCCATAAACTTGTTGAGGATGCACTGTGTCCTGCTGTTGACGTAATTGATGAGGGTAATGAACAGTACTGGTTATGGTATGGACCCTTGAGGGACACCACTCATCGGTCATTTCCCTTTGCACATTAAGCCATTGACTAACTCTGTGAATGTGGCAATCCAGGTAACTCCTTATCCACATCAATCCTACTCCCCAAAATTAAGAGGCAAATACCTAACAGATGTCCAGGAAGATGACATCAATTGCCCTTCTCTTGTCTGGTTATGCAGTCAGTCCAACATTTGTGAAGGAACGGTTTTCCTTTGGTGACACTACATTGCTTGTCCTTAATCACTGCCCTACCTGCCTTGTGCTTCAACACAGCTTCCAGTATGATTTTTTTACATGATCTTAGTAGTTACTGAAGTGAGGATGTGGGGAATTCCAGAAGTCCTTCATTATACTTTTTAAAATAAAAGTGAAATTACCTTTTCTTTAGTCTGAGAAACTCATCAGACTGTCATAACTTTTATAGTATGATGGAGTGTGGATTAGCAACTATGACTATTCCAACCAATAAAATAAACTGTCCATTTTACTTACGAGAGATATTTCAGTCCTAGCCTTAATTTTGGATAAGAAATTAAAGAGCTCCAAATAGCGCTACTGACAATTTTTGTATTTTCTGTTCCTACCAACATCTTCTTGCAAGTCGTTTCTGGCAGTGATGATGGAAAGATTAAGATTTCTGGCTTGCCTAAAGTGTATATAATTTGCTTTAGATGAACAACATCTGATCCAAACTGATGAAGCCAAGTAAGATGGATGATGGGTTTCAGTCCTAATCTGGGTTCTGGATTGCTTGCAGAAGGGGTTGTGCAGATGTATGGGCAGGCCTCATGGGCCTGAAGTGGTCTAAGGATTTGTTTCTTCTTCCTATACTGCAGTAGTCAGAGCCACCACAGTGGCTTCCTTGGAGTGTATATGGTCCTTCAGCAGGACCTTCTCTGACAGCCAGAGAGCAAATGCCATGCCACCTTGTGAAGGTATATCCCCTCACAGTGTGGGAAACCTTGCTTAGGAGATTATTCTCCACCTGGTTGTTAAACAATTTTTAAGCAGGTGTGCCAACTAGTATGACCTCGAACATCTGGAATGTAATTGGCAATGTACAGAGCTGCTTGCTTTCACATGGTAAACAGTTTTAGCAGTTCTTTGCAGCAATGCTTAATGGAATATAAGGGAATACAAGAAATATCTTTAATTTTCTAATTTTGACCAATTTTCTTAGAAGATTTTAAATAGTTGTACGTGAGTCTATACCATTGCTTAGCACAAGTTGATCAGTCACTGTAATAACACTTATCATGAAAAATTCACTTCACATTACAACATTGTGTAAAATTCTATGGGACATGCTCCTTTATTTTATTGATTAACACCACTGACATTCTTAGTACCATGCATTTTCCATGTATTACAACTGTTCTGGATAAACAGACTTCTCTGTTGGAAACAAAATCCACACCAATAGGCACACTCCACCCACCCACACCCAAACACAAAAAGACATGTGTGTGCATGCACACACACAGAGGGAAGAAAAAATGTAGGAATGATCGTATTGGTTTTTTGTCATTTCTACCAATGATTGTTTTGTGCTGTCAGATCCAATAAACTGCTGCTCATTTCTCCATGATCCCTTCAGGAATCAAAGGAAGGAAGCAGACAATACAAAAACACCACAGTCTATTGGCAGCCTTTGGTACTTGACAATGGTTTTGTCAGAGAAGCACAGCTTGCCCAAGAATGTACTGATGTCTCCTCTTTTTGAACACCTTCACAAGCTCTCTTCAATCTATAAGATCAAGCCTGAGTAATGTCTTCACTCTCAGTACTTCTCATAGTATAATATCACCTATTGATATGAGACATGCAATTAGGTAGATCGTATTTCATCCAGGCTGGTCCATGATATATCCTTACCTTACAGTTGCTACATTTTAAAATAAACTTTTTACTGCTTTTTCCCCATACCATTCATTACATGAGACCAAAACATTCCCATAAACATGCATAATACTTCTTCCTTATCATACTTAATTTTTGCTCAGCATCATGTATTTGAAATTTTATTATTTTTCCTACCTATTAGAAAAAAGAAAACAAACCCACAAAACAGTGTTGTAGATGTACTGCTACTGTTGCCATTCATTCTTAATATGCCATTGCTTTCTTGTATTCTTTCATCTGCCTATATCCATTTGGAGCATTGTGTGGCGTTGCGTGTTTTAAAAAGTATAAGTTGAAGTTGTTATGAAAAGTAATTATTCTTTGTTAGTTTAAGAAATGGTTTGTTCCTTTTCCCCCCGTGTAAACCCCCTATGATGGTTTGTTCCAAAGTTGTTTTTCCCTTGTTTTTCCCGCCACTGGCCTGCCCATCAAAGTGAGGAGTCCCTTGTTCCTCCCCTTAAGCCCTATTATGGTTACATCAATCCCCATGGTGCTGCCTCCTGCCCGTGTCTGTCATGCTAACCCCCCTCTTTTTTTCGAGAGACTTCCATGTCACTCATCCCCAGTCTAGCTTCTGATTTGTCCTCAAGGCTGCCTCCCTCCCCCATGTGTTTCTCATTGGGTCTTTTGTGTTACGTAAGCCTTCCTTTGCCTTCACTTACTGGTTCCCTCATGCCGCCACACCCCATGCCCACTCACTTTATAAGGGCTAGCCAGACCCTTCTCCCCCAACACTTGTTCCTGGACCCCCCTTGGAGTAAAGTTTCCTTGGAGCTTATACGTGTTCCTTTTTTCACTCCTTTATCTCGGGACCTTGTACCTCACACCAGCCTGCGACACCCACGCCGCAGCTGTCACCGCTACCTGGGCAGTCTCGGCGGGAGCCCGGGAGTGGCCAGTCTTGTAGCACTCCTCTGCGGCCATACAGGGAGCAGCTAGCCGGCATCCCTTTGCTCCAAGTGACCGAAGCGTGCGAGAGCTACACATTGTAAGTCCTTTGAAGCAAGAACCAGCATTTTCCTTTCTGTTTGGACAGTGTCTGAAATAGTAAGGCTTTATCCTCTAACAGGAGGGTAATACAAATAAGCAAATAAAGAATGACAATTTTAGAGATGTGAAGTTTCCTTTTTCAAGTTGGCATACCCTTTGTATGGGCAAGATGTGAATAATGACTATAAAAAGACAAAAAATCAGCAAAATAATATTTTTTTTTCTTCTTTTTTTTATGGCAAACATTTTATATTTGGCTAGTCTTCCCTTCTGAGGTGTTCTCTGTAGCCCCAGGAGGGTGACAGTATTATGGAAAGATGACTTGGAATGCATGGGCACAGTTGACATTTTGAGTAGGAAAGTGCTGCTTTAAAACACTTTTTAGAAGAGAACTGAAGGAGACAGAAAACACTATTTTTATATTTTATAAATAATCACCTCCTTCAGGATATCAGAGATACACAAATAATTGCTGAGTCTGGAAGTAGGAAAGAGCAATTTCTGCTATGGGGATTATAAGGAGCTTTAAGAATTCATTTCCTTTTGCAATTTTCTAACCATGAATTAATTAGCTATATATGATAATTTCACTTTCTTAATCATTGTCAATATTTGGAAGCTCCTTTTATAGATTTGTGATTAACTTTAATTGTAAACTAATTACACTGTTCATAGTAATAGAGGATCTTGTGGGTTGACAGAGAATCTATAAATGATGCCCAGGAGACAGCAACAGATTGAATGCATTCCAGTCTTGTCATCTCCATTTACTAACCAAGAAAGCCTCAGGACACCTAGTGCTCGATCTTGGGAGCTATTTTTACTTCCATTAAAAAACTGAGAAAGAATTTCAGCTGCCAACTGAAACGACATAGGTGAACTTTCTCCTTTCTTCAAGTTTAAGCAAGGTGATAAGAAAGAAAAAAACTGAACACAATGACGGACAGCAGTAGCTCAAATGAATTGCTTTCTTATGTGGTAGAGAATGGATTCAGTGCAGCTGTCTGAAAAAAAAAGTCTTCATTCTTGTTTCCTAAGAAAATAAAGGTGAAGATTCAGAAGTACTAGTGGATAACAAAGCACCCACCATAGCAGAAGTGGGATTATTTTCTATTTTTTTCATTGTTTTATCACTTAGTTTATCTAATTTTTTTTTTTTTTAAGTATTTCCATCTACTGATGATCAGCCCTAGAAAGTTTTGATATCGCTAAAACTTATATTCTGCTTCATGTTTCAATTATATTAACTGTAAATATTGGAGTATTTTCTTGCTTCCATTGCATCAGAGTGCAAAATCACTGCTCTGCAACAGTGTACAGCTTGAGTACTGTTCTCCTCAGGAGGAAACTAGGCAGTAAATGGTTGAAGGACAGAATGAATAAGAACAGTAGAGAATTCATCATTGCTAGGGGATGACCCAAAATATGTCCAATGTTTTCCTAGGAAGCTCATAGACAGCCTTGTAGTGACTAAATAATAGGAATGGACAAGGTGTAACAACAACTTTCAAGGACTAGCATGCGTAGACACTTAGACACTGATGTAGAATATAAGGAAATTGAAACACTGGAAGTTCTGTCCAGAATTCTGGAAAAAAAAAATAAAAATGGGACAGTGAGTGCAGCGGTGGCGGCTGGTTTCCTCAAATTATCAAAGTCGCGGCTAGCTCGGCCAGCACCGCCGGCAGCACTGGGGGCACTCTCCCACAGGAACAGCTTCTTCCTGAGGAGAGCGCCTAAGGCTTTCGCCTTGGGGACAGAGGATCCGCAGAGCAAAGGTGTTGTAGAATGGCTGCAACCCGCAGGAGGAAGAAAAGACGGAGCCTCGACGGAGGTGTAAATGGGGTAGGTTTATTGCATAGGGGAAGACGACCGCCGAGGATCTCGAATAACCCGAGACCGGCAGGAGATTATATACTAGTGACAAGGACCAATCGTAGGTAAGAACAGGGGAGGAGCAACACAACTGACAACAACGGGAATCCAGTGGGGGAAGAACTGGGGTGGAGCCCTGGCCTCTGATCCAATCACTCGATGGCCTTTACTGAAAGTTCTGGAAGAAAAGGGGTGGCCACTGGGTGACGGACAGGGGACCAGAAGGGAGGGGCTAACGATACAACTGAGAACTGGGAGGGGAACAGGGTGAGTGGCGGGGCGATCAACACTGCAGGAGAGAGAGAGAGGGAGGAGACCCAAGCAAAACCATGGGGAAAATACATACAGAAAATTACAATAAAAATTTAGAAAAATTAACACACTACTCCATCTCCCCCTTTTTTGTTAAAAAAGAGAAAAAAAAGACGAGGGGGAGAAGCAAATTAAAAACTGTCCTCTGAGATGTCAACGTTTTTGGGTTGTTCATCTTCTAGCTCTGAACTCCATTCTTCTTCCGGTAACTCCTCGTCTGGATCCTCCTCTTGAATGACAACCCGGTTGACCTCAGCAGGGGGGATCAAACGAATTACCAGTCTTTTGAATACAGTCCAAATAATCGAAGTAGCAATGCAAACAACTACCAAAACAAACAAAATAAGAATCACAGTTTTTAAAATGGAAGACATCCAGCCTGTGATACCCCAAACCTCAAATAAGTCCCCCAGCCAGTCCGCGGTCTTTCTCTTGACAGCGGAGACCATTTGGTGGATTTTGTCAATTGAAGTCCTGACGTCGTCGGCCCTAGATGCTTGGCCGAGAGCGCCAGCAAGGGTTCTCCAGACGTTGAACTTCGGCTGAGGGACAATCCAGGGACTCATGGTTGGAACGAGAGTCCACAGGATAATGACCCAAGAGATGGGTCGGATTATAGTTCTGGGATCCATCAGGCTGGTAAAATAAAGTCTAATTAATAAACATGACATAAATTAGTTTTGCTCGGGGAGAAGGTCGAGGTCTCCCTCGAATGGCCTCCTTCTCCTCCTCCAACAGGCCTCCGTCACCTGCGCCAATGAGACTTGAGACTTTGGACGGGCGGCGGTGTAAGGCCGGACCCACCTAGAGGGAACCCATTTGGGACCCGAGGGAGTGGACACACAGGCGTATCCCCTCCCCCATGTGATCAAACCAAAGGGTCCCTCTGTCCGCCAGGTCTCGGGGTCCTTCACGAGAACTGGCGGTTTTTGTTTCGGCTGCATAGAGCTATTTTGTCCGAAATGACGAATGATGGGAGGATTCAAATTATGGAAAGAACAGTTTAAAAAGTTGATGGTATATAACGCCCTGGCTAAACGGACCTGGGGGCACTCCATCTTCATAGCCTCTCGCTGTTGTTGTAGGACCCTCTTGAGGCTCTGATGGGTCCACTCCACCACAGCCTGACCCATTGGGGAATAGGGGATGCCTGTCTTGTGCCCTATTCCCCATTGCTGCAGGAAAGCTCGCAGCTCCTTGGACTTATACGCTGGGCCATTATCTGTTTTTAGACTTTTGGGGATGCCCAGCGAGGAGAAGGCCAGCAATAGATGTTTGATGGTGTCCTTTGCCTTCTCCCCTGTGTGGGCGGAAGCAAACATTGCACCCGAGAAGGTGTCGACTGACACATGAACGTACTTGGTTTTCCCGAATTCGGGAATATGAGTAACATCCGCTTGCCACACCTCACAGCTCTGCAGACTACGAGGGTTTGCCCCTGATGGAATTGAGGGGAGCTGGAATGATTGAGAGTGGGGGCATGTGGCCACAATGGCCTTGGCCTGGTCACGGCTAAGGTTGAATTGGCGGACCAGACCCCGGCGCATTCTGGTGAAAGAGCTGGTGGCTGATTTTTGCCTGGCGGAACACGTCGGGGAGTGGGGCCATCCGGACGAGTGCAGCAAGGGCATCCTCCCTCCTGTTACCCTCCGCGATGAAGCCCGGCAGGTCGGTATGTGACCTCACATGCATAACGTAATATGGTTGCTCTCAGTGGGAGACCAGATGGACTAATTCTGAGAGCAAGTGGAACAAGGCTGCATTAGGAACCTCCTGCAAGATAGCATGTTCAGATCGAGCAACTACACCGGCCACATAGGCCGAATCGGTGACCAAATTAAATGGTTCAGGGAATCTCCTGAAGGCCCGGACGACTGCGTCTAACTCAGCTACTTGAGGCGATCCCTCTACCTCTTTAATGTCAGCCTCCCACCGCTGAGTTTGGGGGTTCTTCCAAGTCATGACTGACTTGTGAGAAGCCCCGGACGCGTCAGTGCCTTTAAGGGGACACGACTCTGAACCGATTTAGATGATAATACCAATTCCGAATTAAAAAATTTGTGACCGGGAGCATGTATAGAAAGTTGACCGGTGTAGTTATCAAGTGCAAACTGCAACTCCTCATTTTCTTGCAGAAGACATTCCAGCATGGCCTTGGTAAAACGCCCAATAGATAATTTGATTGGTAAATGAATGCATGCAAAGTCTTGACCTGCCAGCTCCCTGATCCGAAGGCAAGCCTTACAACAGCTCTTGTGGCCGCGTGATTCTTTTGGATCTATGGTGGCTAAGGAACACCCACTCTATGATTAAAAGGGGGTCCTTAGCCTTCCGATCCTCCTTGGTGACTTCCTCCCACTGAAAGATCATTCCGTGGAGGTGTGGCAGTTTCCCAAGTACGATAAATTTGAATGGCAAGTCCGGTCGACAACGATGGGCTTGCCTGTCCGAAATGGATTTCTGAATCTTCTCAAGCGCAGCCTGTGCTTCCGGGGTGAGGGACCTAGGAGAACACAGCTCCTCTCCCCCTTTCAATAAATTGAAAAGGGGGGGGCCAGGTCTTCCATCGGAATCCCCAGCCAAGGTCTCACCCAGTTTAAAGACCCGCATAGCTGCTGGGCATCTGAAAGTGACCGTATAGAATGCCGAATTTGAATTTTTTGTGGTGTTATAGATTTTTCACCAATTTGCAAGCCCAGGTACGTCCAAGGCGGCATCCGTTGAATCTTTTCTTGCTGGAGCTCGAACCCTGCAGCAACCAACGCATTGGTTGTGAGGTCAAGGCTGTGGGCAAGTTCGTCGTCTGTCGGAGCACACACTAAAATGTCATCCATGTAATGGTAAATTATTGAGTTCGGTGCCGCAGTCCTCACTGGGGACAACAAGGAGAAAATGTACCACTGGCAAATTACTGGACTGTTCTTCATCCCCTGAGGGAGAACTCGCCAGTGGTACCTCCTCCTTGGGGCTTCTCGGTTGATGGTGGGAACCGAGAAGGCAAAACGTGGGGCATCGTCTGGGTGCAGCGGAATTTGAAAAAAACAATCCTTGATATCAATAATTATCAAATTCCAATTTTGGGGGAGCACTGTCGGGGAGGGCATCCCTGGTTGGAGGGGACCCATATCTTCGATGACTTCATTTATTTTGCGGAGGTCGTGGAGGAGCCGCCACTTGTCCTTGTTGGGCTTCTTGATCACAAACACTGGCAAGTTCCACGGCGAGATGGTCTCTACCAGGTTGCCCTTACGTAGCTGCTCATTCACGAGCTCCTAGAGCGCCTTCAATTTTTGCTTTGAGAGCGGTCATTGCTCTACCCAGACTGGTGAATCGGTTTTCCAATTAAGTTTCTGGGTAGGGCGCTCCTCAATGGCCGCTGCCCGAAAAACCTGGGGAGCCGGTGGAAGATCAATTTTGGCTCCCCACTGGGCTAACAGGTCCTGTCCCCACAAGGGCTCCGTGAAATCCAAAACGAACGGGCGAACTGAGGCCAATTGCCCGTCCGGCCCCATAATTTGGACAATGCTCTTTGATTGCTTAGCCAATTGCACGCCGCCAACACCCTGGATACGTTCCGCCACGGTTTGCAATTCCCAATGTGACAGCCACTCCCGAGAGGGAATGACAGTCACATCTGCCCCAGTGTCCAGAAGCCCATTCAGGAGCTTCTGATCTCCACCTTTTTGCAGACTGCAAGTTATTCGAGGTTTGTCCCGGCCAAGAGTCTGGGTCCAGGCCACCGATGGAATGCGTGTGAGAATTGATGGTCTTGGCGAACCTGGAACCCAGGGCCACTCAGGGACAGGAATGGCTTGAGCCACAACCTGCCCCCGAGGCAAAAAGGTGGGTGGGCTGGTGGTGAAAAGGGCAATTGCAAACTGTCCCGGGTCGGATGCCAAAAGACCCGGGACGATGGTGACTTCGTGTGGTGTGTGTTTAGAATCTCCGACGACAACCAACCTGCCACGGGTCCGTTGCCAGGTACCTTGCTCCTTAGGACTGACAGACACCAGCTTGATGTCAGAAGTTGTTAAGTGCAGCGGCTCCGTCAGCTGCAGCCGAAACGGTGGGTGGTTAGAAATGGTTGTCAAAACCGGCCTCGGCACCGCCTGAAAGAGAGAAGAAAAGTCCGAGTTAGTAAAGGTCAAGTCCGGTGATTTTGTGTCATCATTGGCGACAGGCTCACCCTGTTGGCGGCTCCCCTCTGTCTCTGCCCCGCCGCGAGATGGAATCTTCAAGCCTGCCCTACTTTTGTCTGAGCGCGGGGAGGAGGCGCGCTTCGCTCCTAGTTTTTTCGCTGGAGCCCTGGTGTCCCCTGAGGCTGAAACTTTCTTTTGAACTCATGAAACTCGCGCCTCAGGGGACAGTCAGGCATCCAGTGTCCCACCCCCCCACAAAGGTGACAAGGCTGGCTGGAGCGATGAGGAGTCCCTGGTGTTGGTGGGCGACGCTCTGGTGGGGCCGCCGCTGCCGCTGAGAACTCTTCAGGCTCCGCCACTGCTACTCTTCGGGTTGCAGGTTTCGGTCAGTTGTCGGGGTCTTCTGGGAAGATGGTCACCTTAATCTCACAGACGTCTAACATCTGTTGCAGCGTAGGTGGGGGGTCTATGGGCAGACTGAGGATTGCTGCTCGGCAGGCCTGGTTGGCATTGGTGACCGCGAGCTCTGTCAGGATCCCCAGTCGCGTGGACTCGTCCCTCACCTGCGCTTCGACTGCCCGTCGCAACCTCTCAACAAAACTTAAGAAGGGTTCATTAGGGTGTTGAGTTATCTTAGTGTACGAAACCGAAGGAGCAGTAGGGGATCTTAAAGAGAGGAAGGCCTTTTCTGCGGCTTTTGCTCTTTCCTTCAACACGTTAGTTGGAATGTGCCACGCCTGCACATGCCCATCAGCCCACGGCCCTGTTCCACACAGATGGTCGGTAGAAATCATTCCTCCGTGCAGGTCCACAGCAGTTGCTGTGTTATCCCAAAGATTGGGCAGAATCTTAACAACTTCCCTTTTCCAATGTGATTCCCACACCAGAAATTCGGTGGGGTTCAACAAACATGAGAACAACTGCCGTAGGTCTGCAGGGACCACCACCGAATCCGAGATCCCTCAAGATCCCCCGGAAGAATTCACTCTCCCGGGAATAATCTTTTTGGGCTTTGCACAGATCTCGGATCACACTGTGTGGAAGTGGAGTCCACTGGGCCTGGGTCCTCCGCCCCCCTCCCGGTAGATAAGTGACCAGAGCTACGGAGATGGTAGGCGGCCGCCCCAGGTCCCGGTCCTCGACCCCCCCCCCCGGTCCCGGCTGGAGCGTGGGAACCGGAAGGAGGACCGTGGGAACCAGAAATGGGAGCGGATGGGGAGGAGCCAGCGATGGGGGCGGATTCGGGCGGTGACATTGCCTCCGCCTGCGAGGCGCGGTAGGAAGGAGAAGCGTGCAGCGGAAGGGGTGGGGACTCGAGAAGAGGAGCGGAGGGAGAGGAGAACAGAGACGAGGAAGAGGGGTCAGGGGAGGGGTTAGAGCGGAAGGGATTGTGGCGGGAGAAGGGACGAGGAGTATAGGTAGGAGAAGGCCCTTTGGCGGGAAATGCCACGTGGCGTCCGCCATTTTGTGGATGTTGGGGGCCATCTTGAGAAGGGAGCAAAGGGACACGTGAAGGAAGGGAAGGAGGAGAAGGAGGAGGGATATCAAATTGAACTTTCTTAAAACTTGGGGTCCTGGAAACTCGGGAGGATGGGGTATAGGGTGAATCCCGGGGAGTCTGGCCAGGACTCCTCGGGCGGGGGGATTGGGACTCCTGAAAAGAGCCGGAGCGATGGCACGAGCTCCGCATGGTGCTGTCACAGGCTGCTCTTTTCAGGATCCCCGACCTTGGGGCAGCAGGGGAGGGAGACGAGGTAGGACGGGGAGAACAACGCGAACCAGGGGACGAACTCGAACAGGTTGGTTGCCTTCCCAATTCCCTCTGGGACTGCAGAACCTTCCTAATCTGAAGGGCCCAGAAGGTAATTCTTGAAAGAGAAGGATCCCCCACCCGGGCTGAATTTTCTAGAATTTGGCAAGCTGATACCCAAAACTCCAATTCGCGAATTTGATCGGGGGAAACCTCCAGGAATTGGGAAGATAACCAAAGAACTAACTTACGAACTTCCTTTTTCTTTAATCTATCAAAACCCCCATTCAACAAGATTCCCGAAACTATATTGAACAGTCTTTCCTGGGCTGTGGACAAATGAGCACCCATGTCTTAAGATGTTACACAACAGCCCAAAATCCACCCACTCTCGGAAAACGCAAAAATAAAAACCGAAGGGGGGGTCTCAACCACGCCTCGCCGCCGGACTATGCCGGCAAGTCTTCTGGCCAGAAAAAGAAGGCCGGACGAAACCGGCAGAAAAAGAAACCCGGACGAAACCGGATCCGGACGAAACCGGTAAAAAGGCGAGGCGGGAGAGGGGAGTGGAAAAGGAAAGGGAGGGGAAGGGAACGCAGACAACTTACGGTTGTTGAGACCCGAACTAAAATCCGAGAAGGGTGGCTCCTGCGGCAGGACCGACTCCGGGGTGTTCGGAGCTGCCGGTCCCGATCCCTGGGGAGCGCCACCCACTAAATGAGTCTGCTCACCCAAGGGTAGCTTGACGGCCAAGGGATCTTCCAGAAAGTCCAGCGGGTTGCGCCCGAGGGCCCTGGGATCCTCGCCCGTGGGGTCCGGTGGTGGTCTCGGCTTTCTTTTGCCCCACATTGGGCGCCAAAATGCAGCGGCAGTGGCTGGCTTCCTCAAATTATCAAAGTCCCGGCTAGCTCGGCCAGCACCGCCGGCAGCACTGGGGGCACTCTCCCACAGGAACAGCTTCTTCCTGAGGAGAGCGCCTAAGGCTTTCGCCTTGGGGACAGAGGATCCGCAGAGCAAAGGTGTTGTAGAATGGCTGCAACCCGCAGGAGGAAGAAAAGACGGAGCCTCGACGGAGGTGTAAATGGGGTAGGTTTATTGCATAGGGGAAGACGACCGCCGAGGATCTCGAATAACCCGAGACCGGCAGGAGATTATATACTAGTGACAAGGACCAATCGTAGGTAAGAACAGGGGAGGAGCAACACAACTGACAACAACGGGAATCCAATGGGGGAAGAACTGGGGTGGAGCCCTGGCCTCTGATCCAATCACTCGATGGCCTTTACTGAAAGTTCTGGAAGAAAAGGGGTGGCCACTGGGTGACGGACAGGGGACCAGGGAGGGGCTAACAATGATACAACTGAGAACTGGGAGGGGAACAGGGTGAGTGGCGGGGCGATCAACACTGCAGGAGAGAGAGAGAGGGAGGAGACCCAAGCAAAACCATGGGGAAAATACATACAGAAAATTACAATAAAAATTTAGAAAAATTAACACACTACTACAAGTGAGAATCAAACAAATGAGCAGACACATGCAGATTCCTAGTCTCCATAGCCAGCTCTATATATCACATGATTCCGACAAGACAAACTTCACCAATTTGCAATGACAGATCTGGATGAAATACACACTGTAGGTAAGTTAAAATAAAAACAGCAAGTTAAAAGCACTTAGAGTCTTTCTGATACAGCTGACTTTCAAGGTCCTGAGATGTAACAGGATGCATCTCTGTGCATTTTGCTTGCTCTGGTTATATTAGGGTTGTATCTTGGAAAACAGGTTAAAAGCAAAGAGTACACATATTGTGGAGGCTGTTTTCAGCTTGGTACTTCATCTGTGAGATTTGAGAGAATCCCATTTGCCTAATGGACTGTTCACACTGAGACATTGACACTTGGTTCATTGCTATGGGATAAAGAACAAATGCTTTTCTTTTACTTGATAGGGAAAAATTTGGAAAGTCTTTTATTCACTAATACATTGCCAGTTCTGTTTACATTTGAGTCAGCACAGATGTATCTGAATCATGTTATTCTTGTTTCTGTACTTTGATCACAAACAAAACAGCTTCTTCATCTCAGGTTTATTGTTTTGACCTCTTTGAAAAAGCAAGTAGATACTACTTATTAGTTACATTTAATTTAGATACCTCTTCTTTCTTTTCTTCAGATGTCAAATGAGCAGATAAATGTGTTTTAAAGGAAAAACAGAAAGTTGTAGTGCCAAAAGGCTCTAGTTCAAGCATTGTGTCATAGGTTAAGAAGGAAGTGAGTTTTTTAGGAGGTTGTGGTCAAACCAATCAGTGCTTGGATTTGAATATTGGGACTCAGTTTAGCCACTGAAGGTATGGACTGCCTCTGAGAACACAGGGGGTTAAAAGCAAGAACGCCCAGGAGAACTCTCCCTTGGTCCAGGTCAGTGAAGGAGGTCAGAGCTCCCCTGCCCAGCCAGGGCTGGCTGGGGGAGGGAAGCCATGCGGCCGGGTGAGGTAGGCCGGAGCCTCGGGCAGAGGAGGGGGGTGAAGGTCTTGCAAGATGGAAGGGTGGAGGAGCCCTGAGAAGCATTGGGCCCCCCAGGAATGAGATGGAGAGAGCCAGTGCCTGTGCTGCCTTGGAATGTGATATGATAGACTGGCAGCACAGCCGGCAGAAGTGGGGGATGCGGTGCAAGACGGTGCCCGGCGCTGTGGGAGTTCTGGGCAGACAGAGGCGAAGATTTTAATCCCTTTCTAGAATAATGGGAACCTTACAAATACTGATCCTCCTAAATCAGAATGAGAAGAGGGTGAAGCAGGAGGAAATGAGCAAATGTGATGAAAGTTGGTGCATGTGAGAGATGTCCAAAGATGTGGGAGGAGACGATGGAGTGGCCTTGGGCTGGACTCTTTCTTGTATGGCCATGGACAGACCCATGTTTTTCCTGTGACCCAGAGACTGCATTTAGGGGGAGGCAATGCCTTGAAGCCAAAAAGAGTGCAGTGCAGCAGTGGTGAGAACAGAGACAACTGAGGAGGATGTGGGATGCTCTCTGTCTTCAGAGAAGGGGAAGATCTCTGTTCACGAGGCCCCTCAGCCCCAGGGTGTGAAATCTGGGGGGGACTGGTGTCCTGAAGTTGAGAGACTGCTGCTTTTGTTGGAACTGGGCAGGGCATGCTTAAATGGGGAACCCTAAAGGCAGCCCCTGGTCCATGTGCAGTGGTGAGAGCACTGGACATGGGGGGAAGAAGTCACAAGGGCAGTTGTTCTTTGGGCAGTGCCACGAGTGACGTGGAAACACAAGAAGATTCAATTGTGTTTCCAGGGGCAGCCTATGGTGCAAGACTCCTCTCTCCCTGATGGACTTGAGAGTTGATTATTTGAGGGGTGATGATGGACTGAAAGTTGATTATCTGAGGGATGTTGACGGGGTGGAAATCTACGATGTCATTTCATGCTGTGGAGGAAATGGGGAAGAGGAAGAAGAGATCCAGGAAGAGGAAGAGGTATCCAGGCACATACCGCTATTCTAACTATGTCCTAGTCAGGTGTATCAGTAGATGTTTTGGATTCCCTAGCTACAGGTAAGTTGGCTGTTATCACTGTCATGGCTGTCTGAAAGTAAAACCCATATTGACCACTCAGGAAAATACTCAAATGTAACCACAGTAGGAAGATCTGGATGAAAGGAAGCACAGAAAAAAAGACAGGCTTTTTTTCCTCTGAGCAAAGGACTCCATATATATTTACTTTTGCAAAAGAGAGTAATACAGTGCAAATTAAAAAAAAACTCTGAAGAGAGCAGTCCTGGATTTTTCATCTGTCTCTTCAATGGCCTTCTGATGTGTAAAATAGATCAACTTTTAAAAAGATCTTATAAATACAGATATCACAGGTTTTACCACAGAGGAACTGGGGCTAGAGGACATGCAATATCTTAGGGGCATAAAATCTAAAATTTATTCCCTAAGTCGGATCAGAAATTTTTCTAATCTCCCATTGAGACACAAATAAATGTATAGAGTCGTAGAATAAATTACACTGGGAAAGACCTCTAAGATCATCAACCCACCTATTATCCAAACATAACCAAGATGACTGCTAAATTAGATCCCTAAACACCACATCAATGGGTCTCTTAAATAGCCCTACAGAAGGTGACTCAACCACTTCTCTGCACAGACTGGTCCAATGCCTAACCACCCTTTGGGTGAAGAAATTTTTCCTTATGTTCAATCTGAACCTCCCCTGATGCAACTTGAAGTTGTTTCCCTTTCTTGTAAAGCTGGGTACTTGAGAGGAAACCAACTCCTCTCCTTTCAGGTAATTGCAGATAATTAAATGGTCCCTTACCAGTTTCCTTTTCTCCAGGCTAAACAACCCCAGTTTCCTCAGCTGCTCCTCTTGAGATTTGTCCCCCAGGCCCTTTGAAAGCTTTGTGAAATTTCTCAGGATTCACTCCAGCGCCCCAACATTTTTCCTTAAGTGAAAGTCTCAAAACTGGTCACAGGATTCAAGGCGTGGCCTCACTAGTGCCAAGTACAGTGGAAAATCCCTGGTCCTGCTGGCTCCACTATTGCTGGTCCAGGCCAGGATGCCATTGGCCTTCTTGGCCACCTGGCCACTGCTGGCTCATGTTCAGCTGCTGTCAGCAGCACCCCCAGCTCCTTTTCCTGTGGGCAGCTTTGCAGCCATTCTGCCCCAGCCTGTGGCACTGCCTGGGGTTGTTGTGACCCAACAACACAACCAAATATTTTCTTTTGTCAGACCATTGACCTCAACCTATTCACCCATCCTGTCCAGATCCCTCTGCAGGGCTTTGCTGCCCTGCAGCAGATCATCAGTCCTGCCCAATCCCACAACAATGTGGTGTTGTCTGTGAATTTACTGAGGATGCACTTGATCCATTCATGCACATCATCAATAACAATATCAAACAGAACTGGCCCCAGTGCTGAGCCCTGGGGAACAACACTGGTCACTGGCCACGAGCTGGATGTAGCTCCATCCACCACCAATCTCTGGGCCCAGCCATACAGCCATGCTTTTATCCACTGAACAGTGTGCCATAAGCTGAGAGATTTTCCAGGTGGATGTTGTGGGAAAGTGTCAAAGGCTTTAATGAGTTAAAGGCACACAAAATCCACAGCCTTTCTCTTGTCACTAAGTGTGTCGCCGTGTCATAGAAGGGGATGAGGTTGATCAAGCAGGGCTTGCTTTTCACAAGCCTGGGTGGTCCTGCACTTGCTTGTGATGACACTCGGGATGATCTGCCTTATAATCTTTCTCAGTACAGAGAAAGAGGTCTGCAGTTGCCCAGTCCTTCTGGGCCTTGTTATAGATGTGTCACATCTGCCAGCTTCCAGTCACCGGAAGCCTCCCCAGTTAGCCACAACTGCTTCTGAAAGATGCAAAGTGGTTCAGCAAGCATTTCCACCAACTCCCTCAGTACCCTTAGATGCATCCTACCCAGCCCCATAGACTTGTGTCTGGCAGGTTGCTGACTATTTCCCTTGCCTTCTGGGGGCTTCCTTCTGCTCCCCGTTCCTTAGGGGTCTGGGTCCTCACAGAGCAACTGGTCTGAGGCAAAAGATCGAGGCAACTAACTGAGGCAAAGAAGCATTAAGTACCTCAACCCCTCAACATTTTCCTCATCTTTTGTTACTCTGCTTCCCTTCACATCCAGTAATGAAGATTCTCCTTAGTCTTCTTTTTATCACTAATGTGCTTATAGGTACATTTATATTGTGTTTTATTACAGTAGCCAGATTAGGTTGTACTCTAGTTTTGGTGTTTCTAATTTGCTCCCTGTTTAAGTTCCTGACATGCTGTAGTCTTCCTGAGTTTCTTTTTTCAAAGGTAAAAAAATATTCATAGAATTGTAGAACCCTAGAATATCCTAATTTGGAAGGGACCCACAAGGATCCCTTGACTGAGTCCCACTCCTGTTGCTGCACAGGACCGTGCCCTCATTGATCAGAATCACACCATGTGCTTGAGAGCATTGTCCAAATGTTTCTTGAACTCTGTCAGGATTGTGCTATGACCATTTCCCTGGGAAGCCTGTTCAAGTGTCCAAGAACCCTCTGGGTGAAGAACCTTTTCCTGATATCCAACCTAAACCTCCCCTGACACAGCTTCAGGCCATTTTGTCAGCTCCTGTAACTGGCTGCCAGGAAGCAGATAAGTGCTTTCCTCTATGCTCTCTCCCATGAGGAAGCTGTGCACTGTGATGTCGTCTCCCTTCACGTTGCTCTTCTCCAGGGTAAAGAAGCCAAGTCATGTCAGCTACTCACCCATATTTTTTCCTCACTAGGCTCTTCACCATATTCAGAGTCCTCCTTTGGACACTTTCTAATAACTGTGTTTTTTCTTTTACTTTGGCACCCAGAAGTGCCCCCAGCACTCCAGGTGCAGCCACCCCATGGCAGAGCAGAGGAGGACAATCCCCTCCCTTACCTGGCTGGCCATGCTCTGCTTGATGTCCCCCAGGACATGGGTGGCCCTCCTGGCTGCCAGGGCACCGCTGACTCATGTTCAACTTGCCATGGACCAGAACTCCTAGGTTTCTTTTTATATTCCTCACATCCAGCACAGTTCACTGTGAAGTCAAGTTTGTCTAGTGCCCCAAAGATTCATGTTTTAGCACATCAGGACAGCCTTCTCCTGCACCTTTAGGATTTCCTTCTTAAAGAATGTCCAACTTTCATGGACTATTTTGCCCTTCATAACTCCCTCCCAAGGGCATCTCTGAACCAGTCTCCTAAACAGGCCTAAGTTTGCTCTCTGGAAGGCCAAGGTAGCACTTTTGCTGAATCTGCACCTTATATCTCTAAGAATAAAAAAATATAATTTCATAGGTGCTGTGCCTAAAATTACCTCCAACATTCATATCAATCACATATCCATTCTGTTCACAAACAACATTTCCCAGCTGAATCCCTCAGCAGCTGTGACAGGAAGTTAACTTTCACAGTCCACAAACCTCCTCCCAGCTTTGTTGTATTTCCAGAAAACATCTGCTAAGCTGAAGCCCCCTCTGAAAATAAGGTGGTCCAATGATCATGAGACTTCTCCCAGCTACTTATGGAATATTTTGTATCTGTCCTTCCTTTCTTGTTGCGTGGTCCATAACAGATTCCAGCTAGGATATCTGCTCTGTAAACCTTCTCCCCAACTCCATGACCCGTAAGAACTTAAACCTATTGTCACCTTCATTAAGTTCTAGACTGCTCTGGACTCCCTAGCACACAGGCTTACCCCACTTCCTCCCTTGCTTATCCCTTCTGAAGGTTTCAAAGCCTTCTGTTGCAGCATTCCAGTTGCCTGAATTATCCCACCATGATTCTGTGATGTTGACTATGTCATAGTATTCCTGCTTCACAGAGGCTTACAGCTCCTCCATTTCTTGCCCATATTGTATGCATTGGTATAGAAGCAGTGCATTTGAGATACTGATCCTGCCACTTTTGCAGGGAGAGAAACTCTACTGCTTATGTCACCATTCCCAGGCACATCTGGTTTCTAAGGCATCAACAGCCCACACATCTCTGCTGTTGCATGGTCTCAATATCCTACATCTATTGAGATGGCTGCAAAGCAACCTTGGTAGCATACCACCCCTCAGTGTCATGCTGTCCCCAGGCTTATCTCTAGCAAGCCTGATTTTATCCCTTTCTCCTTCAAATCTAGTCTAAAATTCTCTCAATGAGTCTTAAATCCTGTGCAAGTTCCTTTTCCTCCCTTGTTACAAGTGTATCCCATGTCAGCAGGTCATGTATATCCCATGTTAGCAGGTCATGTAAACCAACACACAATTTTGCCAGTGACACTAGGAACAGAGTCAGGTATTGATCTGCTGGCTCTTCTTCCTTCTTTTTGCATCATTCCATACTCTGTACAAAGCCTGTTCACAACTAGCCACAACCAGCACTAGAGATTTTATCATAAAGTCAGGCTCTGACCCCAATTGCTGGGTACTCCAAGCCCAGTCTGACAGATCAGATTCCTCATGCTTCAGCCTTCTGAATAGTGCAGACACCCATGGATTTGTTACACTGAGGCAACACTGTCTTAATTAATTTTTTTCTTGCTAATTTAGATATCCATATGTGCCATCACAGGCCTCATTGTCACACCATCCCAGGCCACTCTCTGACTTTCTGCATTACTAAGGTGAAATAGTGGTTGCTGGATGCATTTTTAGCTTTTTTCAAGTTTGTCACTTGTTGCAGAAATGTAAAGCTGTTAATATTCAGCTGTATCCTCCCTTTGTCATACCTAACCACTGAGAAAAGGCAATTGTAGTCCAGAACTTTGGTACTCCCTTGCTCATGACAGTTGTCTGTACCTTGCTTTGTTTTCCCTGCATATATTAAAATCAGATAATGTTGGAACTGGGCAGATGCCATCAAAATACCACTTCTCTAAGCAGGACTTTTGCATAGGCTTGTCTTAGGGTCGGACATCTACAGCCTGTTATTAAAAACTCTTGTGCCCATCTATAAATACCTCACGTTGCTAGCTTCTCATCCTCTGAGATTATTACAGCATCCCTGTAGTCATGCAAATTATTCAGTATTTAGAAGGGTGGTGAACTGGCAATTGGCACTTACCCATAGAGCATTAGCTCAGAGTCAGTTTGCCATAGCAGAAAGAGGCGAGATGGGATCGGATTCAAGTTACAGAGATTCAGTCAAGATTGAGTGCTGTACTTATGACACAAGGTAATGTGTAAGGGCAAACCTGCAGAGTAATTAAAACATAAATCCATCTGAGAAGGGTCTCTAGAGCTAGACAGATTGCCAGTTTGAAATAACAAAGTATCAGAAAGATCAAGCACCAGTTGGCACAGTGCATGCATGCCCTGCAAGCACCTTTTCAACTCTCTGAATTCTTATTCTTTAAAAGTATGAAAAATATCTACACTTTTTCTGTCAAAATGTTTGGTTTATCCCTATTGATCCTCCAAAGAAGCAGAACCTTAGCTTTCAGTCTCCATCAGTATTATGAGATTAGCTCACTTAGTTAGAACATGGCGTTAGTACTGCAAAGATCTCCAGGAGCCATTCACTTTGGAGTTGGACTTAAATGATCCTTGTGGGTCCCTTCCAACTCAGAATACTCTGTGCTTCTGTAAATTATATTTGAAGCATTGCTGCATGCTTCGTTAGGGACCAGCTTCCTAGGTCCTAAGGAATCTGGCGTTATTCTCCATCATTTGTTCTTTCTCTCTAGACTGAGATACTACAGCTTTAGAAATCCAACAGATAGGACTGCTCCCTGTGGTCATGAAAGACACGAGAAGAGTTTTGCTTTCCTGATAACTTCCTTTCTTTGACAGTTTGCTCTTGTAATCTGATCTGCTTAGGAAGTTTCATGGCAATGTTTAAACATAGCTCTTACTGACAGCTATTTGAAGATCATTTATACAAATGGATCATAATGCACTTGTCAACATACAACCACAAGGGAAGAAGGGAAACTTAATTTTCAAATATTTGGCTGTGGGATCTGTTCATGCCAAGAATAAGATTAAGCCTCAGACACACGAGATACCTCTATTTTCTGATATATTACATAGGGAAATAGACAACCACAAGTCACTGAAGTGAAAAAAAATCCCAGCATGCAGTCATATTTTTCATCTCTAATCACAAACGTATTCAAATTTGTTTCTCCTATTTATCTAATTCTAAACTAAAAGAAATTTGGACAAGACTTCAGGGTTTGTTCAACAGCAGTCCATTTGCTTCTGTGATTATACATGTGTTTACATTAGAATTAATAGCAATATATGAGCTGCAAACCAATATCATAAAAATTCTTACATTAACGAAATATGCAAGTGGCATAATGCCGAAAAAATTTTGCTTGATGATGTGAGATCTTTATGTCCTATATGGCTGCAAATAGTGGGAATATCATGCCTAAAAGTATAAATATATTGGGTCTCAGAAAACTGTGCTGAATAAAGAGATCTGCTTTAGAGAACTCTTAGGCTGACAGGATGAGAGAAAACAACAATTTTTTTCTTCTGAGGAAATTTGAAAGAAATTATACTGTGTGAAAAATCCATGCTCAGCATATACAGAGGCTAGAGTTACAAATTTATCAATCACATACTTGCACTGGTTAATAAGAGTTCCTGAGACAAACTTGCTAATATATAAGTGTATAAGTGTAGCTTGACTTATTTTCTATTATATTTTGAAAGTAAAGGAAGATTTCAGCCAATGTGAACAATTTATAATCTCATCTCATCTCATCCATGTGACTATGAAAATCAACTTTTAATTTCCATTTTTCCATGTTGTATAGTATTTGCCCATGTAAATAGTACTAGTGAATGTACTTAAACAGCCGTTCATTATTCACTTCACGTATATTCCTCTATTCAAGGAACACAAATATAATTCATTTCTGTAATACCATTATTAGCATCAATATGGAGTGTACATTTTAAACCTGGGCTAATCATCATTGTTATGCCTTGCAGTAGCTGTTTTCCAAGGGAAAAATTTAATCTGTTGATTTTAGAAATTGTTCTTCACACTGAGTAGATAAGCGAGCATTAAAATTCAATACTCAATACAGCACAGTGAAATCCTTATCCTATTCCCGAATGGCCCAGTCAGATGTCGCCAGTATGTTAAAGACAAGGTTCCTCTTTTGTTCCAGTGGAACAAAAGAGTTCAAAACAGGGCATAGAGAAGTTGTGAAGGCCCCCAAGAAATGATCAGAGAGAAAAAAAAAAGGTTGCTCCTTTTAAATAAATCAAATCTATAACTTAGCAAAATTGCAAAATATTTTTTATCATAAAATGTTGCAAGAAAAATTTTGAAAGTCTTGTTCCTTGTGTGAGGAGTTCAAATCTGGTTAAATAAATGTTCCATTGCTTAGATGATTTCCTCTTCAGCAACTTGAAAAATGTTAGCAGAAACAGTCTTTGGTGGGACAACCCTGTAAGATACCAAAGACATTTACATTTCACCAGCATTAGGTCTTAGAATCAAAACCTCGTAAGAAAAGTATAAATTTATTTTTAATAAAATATATTTCCTGATATTTTAAGAGAAAAAAATCACCTCAGTATTTTCACATACTTATAATCCTTTTGCATGACTACTAGGGTTGTGTTTGGGGATGTTCTTGGAGATATCCAAATAAAGAAAAGTTAATCTGGAGTTTATGCTGTGTGCTGGTTAAATTCCCTTGCATTCCATTCTTATAGGGCCTTACTGTGATGTTACAGGAAGTAAATATTTGGAAAGTATTCAAATGGAATAGCAGTAAAACTTCTGCTTTGAGACAAATATACTTCCAACACTATTGCTTGGCAGTGCACTGTTAAAAGCTAGAAAAATCTGCCTGGGGGAAAATGAAGATATTAATGAGATATTGAGGAAAAATATTTTTTTCTTTAATCCTGTAAATGTGCATGCTTTAAAAAATCCCCTAAAATTCAAGTTCTCTGAGCTGCAGACTTCAGATAACTTCAGGTTTGTTTCCCATTGTTTAGGCATTGATCCATCTATAGCTATGACAACAAAACTCAGATGACCTTAATGTAAATGAGAGAATGTCATTGACATATGACCAGACATAGCAAATGCATGGGAAAACAGCCTAAAATGTCAGTGAGATGCAAAGGTAAGTTCTGCAGTGCACAGTGGATATTATCCCCTTGTTGTTCAAAACCATACCAGTTCTTTGCAATATTAAATTCCAATTAATCTTATTTACAATCTATAATTTGTATTTAAGCTACAAAGTCAATGGGATTTGTATATCCATCTTTATTGTGATTCTCTTGCTATTTTGAGTCACGTGTTTCCTCAGAGAAGCAACAGCTGTAAATACAGCATATCTCCTAATCTGTATGTTCAGGCTGGCTAATGTTTTCTTCTTATTTTATCATACACACACCAACACAGTCAAGGCTGACTGTTTCAGCTACAACAGAAAATTTGTCATGGCTTTGCTGTATTAACTTGTAGGTTTTTCTTTCTTGGTTCCACGTATAAAGAACTGTGACAGGATTTTTTTTGCTTTATTATTTTTGAGCAGCACTGAGACATACAAGACATTTACTTTGATTAACTTAAAGATTATAATTTATAGTAAAATCAAATACATTCTCACATTCATATTAGTGCAGAAAGAGCACTATTATACCACATACTGATGCTTACAGAGTCTGAAAGAAAATTCTGCCATATTTCCTTGCCTTGTAACTAGTTTGGCACGAAAGACTTTTTCAGCATATCCAAACAGAGCATGTTTTCTAAACTTATTCTAAAACTCAGTCTTTCAAATACAGCCAAGATGTCACCTATAATTCATTCATTGTGCATGCAGTCCAAGGATTTAAAAGATATTAATAAAGTTTATTTAACTTATATTATTATATGTTTATTTGTAATTTACTAACTGAAAAAAAATGAAAATTATTTATGCCTGAGAAATCTGCAGTGATATCTACCAATCTGCTTATCATCTCTCTCAACATTCTAAATAGTTTCAGGTTCACTTTTCTCAGACACATGTTATGCGACTTGCAAAAGGCAGTCTAATAAAGTGAAAATAGTGTATGAAATTTTAGAATTTAAAAATGTTTATATTTATTTAAAATTCTTTGATATTTAGTTTTTCAAGTACACAAAACTCAAACCATGAGAAATCTTGAATATTGAAATTCAAACCTGTTCCTGGTCCAGGATGAAATTTTGTCCCACCTGGCTGCACACCAGTGAATTTTGATGCAGGAAAGACAACATTCTTGTAGGAATTTTATAGAAGGAGTTACATCTCTTTGAGTATATTTAAGAACTCCGAATGCCAAAATGAATCCTAAGAAAGTTGGATTAGTGAATGGAGGACAGGTTAGGAAGTCCAAGGTACGTGATGAATATACGATTTCCCGTGGCTCTGGAATTTCTTACATAGTCTTTACATCTGGACATATGCCATCTACTTGCACACATGTAGAATATATTTTTTGGCAGTGAACATTTATCTTGCCTTTTGTCTTTCATCTGTTTTTCATAAGCAAGTTATGTGACTCTCTTCTAGCTGTGAATATATCGAATGCCACATTTTTTGTACACTTTTAGTATTCACACTAATGGCAAGCATCTGTGACATTTCTACTAAATTAATCTGTTATAATAATACAATTGATAGGAAACCATTGCACAGACTAAGATATTGTTGAATTAATCTTTTAATATATGCTGTTCAAAGTATTATGTAATTTTTATACATACATCAGTACTCTGGAGAATGAAGAAGGAAGATAGAGACACAACGTAATTGTCAATATTGCATCCCTGAGAATCTGTACTGAAGCTTTTTAAACTGTAGAATTACTATCTTATTCTGTCATGTCAATTACAATTGTCATGAATTAACCCTGTGGAATTCAAGATAAGTGTATGGCCATGTGTCTCTGTGACATATGTACTAGATCTGGCAGAACCCACTGAGTAAAAAAATGAGACTATTTAGAAATATTCATGAATTTTATTATACATATTTAGTAAAGTGTGTGTATACATATTTAGTAAAGTGTGTGATGCTCACTAAAGACATTAAAGATTATGTCAAGAATGTGTTGAGACTGAAAGGTTTGAAGTCTGAATTAAGGCACCTAAAGATACATTGTATGAGCTACCTGTTCTGGATCTGAACCTATTCAGTATTTTATGAATGGCATGTGTGTACTAGAATGGTAAAGAGATATTTACTTATCTTCTGGTAAGTGGTGGTGGATTGAATGTAGCTGGACACCAGGAGCCCAAGAGCAGCTCTACCACCCCCCACCTGACCTGTACACAGGCAGAAAAATACAATTAAAGGATTGAGATAAGGGCAAGAACAGATCATTTGCCAATTAGGGTCACAGACAAAACAGACCAGAGAAATTAATTTAATTTATTGTCAATCAAATCATAATAGGTTAATGAGATGTGAAAGCAAACCTTAATATACCTGCCCCCCACCCCATCCTTCTTCATGAGCTAAACATCATTTGTGAATTCTCTACCTCCTCTCCCTGAGTAGCACAGGGGGATGGGGAATGGAACTTACAGTCAGTTCATCACCATTGTCTCATTGTTTCTTTCTTCTCTTTCCCGTGTTCTAGTATGAGATCTCTCCCAGGGAAGACAGTCCTCCACAAACTTCTCCAGCATGAGTCATTCTCATAGGCTTTGATTTCTTTCCAACTCCATCCCATGGAATGCAGTCCTTCCAGAACAGCCTGTTCCAGTGCAGGCCCCCCATAGGGTCACAAGTCCTGCCAGAAAACTCACTCCATTGTGCACCCCTCCCTTCATAGGGCCACAGCACCTGGCCTGCTCCAGCATGAGCTTCTGCATGGGGTCATGGCATCCTTCAGATCTGCTGTAGCAGTGTAGGAGAGTGCCCCCTAATGACAGAGTGGCAAAGCTAGCCTTTGTCCCCCCAAAAAAGGAAAGAAGCCCAGAAGTTTCTCTCAACGATCAGGTGAAAAGCCACCTCATAGGACCCAAGAGGCTTCACTAAAACCTTGGGGTCACCTAATTGGATAGAAGCCAAAAAGTCCCGCCTGGCCCATCAAGTAGAAAAGAAGAAAACAAAAGAACCATGAGGCTTTTGTGAAGGTGTTTCTACCAGGGGCAGACCTCTGTACCTGGCTCAGATTTTCTGTTTGTTATTTTGACTTTTATTAAACCTTTTTGTTTCTAACACTGCAGCAGAAGCCATCCTGCTCATTATTTGCCTCCAAAGGTAATAGCTAAGCTATCCTTGGGTGTATTAAGTTCCCTTTTGAAGGTTCATAAACCCTGGCCCAACAAAAAAGAACTTAATAATCTGCTCCTGTGCAGACCTCCACAGGCTGCAGGGGGACAACCTTCCTCACCATGGTCTTCACTACATGTTTCAGGGGAAGCTATACTTTGGTACCTGGAACACTTCTTCCCTCTTCTTCATGGATTTTGGCATCTGCAGAGCTATCTTACACCTTCTCACTCATCTTTTCTCTGGCCACAGTTGTTCCTGCACAATAACTTTTTCCTGCTTCTTAAATATATTATCCCAGAGGCTGATGATGTATGTGGTCTCAGCCACCAATGAGACTGTCTTGGATCGATCTGGCACTCGCTCTATCAGACGTGGGGGAAGCTTCTATCAGCTTTGCACAGAAGCCACCCCTATAGCCCTACTACAAATTCAAGATAACTGTACAGATATAGTGGAGAATAGAATTTAAAGATAAAGTGAACCTAAAGAATTTATTGGTGTTCCTGAGAACCTGTCTGGAAAAGTAAAATCCAATGCATCAAGCTATTCATAATTAATTCATGAAGAGTAACTCCATGAATTGCAGAAGTTAGCTACCTGGCACATACTTAGGCAGGACTGGCAATAACTGCTTAGAAAATACGGAGAAAACTATTTCCAATGAGTGGATAATGAGTAAGCTCTGTTATGTATGAGTAACTCCTGTTAAAGGGGTTCAGCAAAAGCATATATTGCTGGGATGCTTTAGCAAGAACATAGGTTGTTATGTAAAGCATAGGTTGTTATGTCAGCCTCTGCTGACACTTTGCTACTCAGTGCTTGAAAGGTGTTCAGAACTACATTACATGACTGCAGGATAAGCAAGTAAACATATACCTATATGTGCCATATGGGCTATATAAAGCATGCAAGAAAACATAAGACTAGTTTCAAGTAAAGCAATGAAGCATCCTATATCTGTAGAAACGGTATATTACTAGTGTAAGTCGTTCTGGGATGTCACAAACTCTCTGGTACTAAGAATTTTTTAAAACATGTTGGACAAATGACTGTTTGAGAAATTACACAGATCAGGTGTTGTTCAGAGAGGTTAGGCAGGTGAAGTTATTATCTTCCTGAGGTCCTTTTCCATACTCAGTTCTTTCAGTTCTATCAGTACCTTCAGGATGTACCTTGAGAGCACAAGCAGATCTTGTGAGTGTGAGAAGAAGGAAAATCTCAAAAGTCTGGAGTTAGCTGGAATTAAATGTTTATAATACAATTCCTCTGTCACTGTCTATGCTTGTTTGTAAATTGCATAAACATCCACTTTAAAATATTATATAAGGGTAGCAGGAATAAAAAAATCTGCTTATATAACATTCTATAGTGTTAGAACAAAACCAAAAATACTAAACAAACAAAAAACAAAACCAAACAAAAAATAACCACCCCACAACTAAAAAATCAGTGGTAATCAAATACTCCTCACATATGGGTGTGGATGTTTCATGCCTTTTGTAAAAGTTTCTTTCCCAGTTCAGATCAGCTACAGGCAACTTGGGTCATTTCATTGAGGGCTTTTCACACATTTAATAAAGAAGCAAAATTAAATGCTCAAGTGTCATTTAAAATAAACATCCTAAATTTTGAAAAATCAAAATTTATTCAGAGGCAACTTGTGAAAGACTAGAAACCCTTGAGACTGAATTTTGTCTACAAATGAGAAGTCCTTTTTCCCAAACTCCATTTGAAAGCACAGAGCTCATCACAAAACACACGCTTTTGATTATAATAATGAGAAATAGCTGTGAGGCAAATCTTGAAATCTCTTCTGCAGTCAATACAGCATCTGATTGAGTATAATTGGTAAAGGATTCAAGATAATTGCAAGGTACGAAGGAGTAGCAGAATCAACTACCACATTTACATTTTCAGAAAGAACTTAGTATAAACCTGGATATCACAGAAGTTTAAAGATGGTTTAAAATTATAATTCTGATAGAATTCTCATTGTATATTCTGGAAATGTAAGCCAAGCACCAATCAGAATTTCATTTCAGCCAGCACTTTGTTCAGATTATCAGATCAAGCTGAAGTTGTATTGAATTTCAATGTGCTTGACAGTTGCATTAATGCAATTATTAGAAGGTGTTATTAAAAAACCAGTCTATTTCATTTCAGGGTGTTATAAAATCATTGACAGCAATTGCAAGAGTTGTTAAGTTTATGACTCTGATCAGCCATTTCAAAGTAGATCAAAGATTAATAGTAAAACTCATGAAAAGTCTGGATTCAGACATGAAAATGGTAACTAGGCAATGGTAATGATTAGCATTGACATAGGGCAGCAGGTCTATCAGCTGTGATGAGGCAGTAGTTTTTATGAACACTGTTATTACTCAAATAGTTTGCTTGGGAAGCTGGAGGAATCAGTGGACATTTTCAAAGCCTTGTAAAGATAGCCTTCTTGCAGAAAAATCGTATAATCTTATCTACACTTTCAGTTCCTATCTGGAACTCTCATGTTTCCACAAAATATGCAGAGTAAATACAAGAGGAACGCATATGCTTATAGCTCAGTATGTACTACCCTATAAATGTACTTTCTTGTTTAAATTAAACAGCTCAATGATTCAGAAAGCATTTCAGCAGACTTAGTGTACATTAGCCAGTGAGGTTCACACCTAACAAGGAAGGGCATAAATTGTCTCATTTTTTTCAAGGATGGCACTATTTCCAGTCCTCTTGGCACAGGGGAAAAATATATATTTCCTTTTAGAATCTTACAAAAATAAAAAACAGTATATTGTCTCATAACAAAGATGGTAATAGCCTTTGCCATTATTTAAAATAGATGAACACATTACAATGAACTATAATGAACAGATTCAGCATTGTCTTCTAACTTCTTTCTGATGGACAGGCTAAAATCCAAGCAATAGAAAAACAAACCAACATTTTTCTCTCGCTTTGCCCAGTGAGCCCTGGAGGGTTTTACCTCAGTAATATCTGCACATGTACCCAGGCAGGCTTGCACACCCTCTCCCACACATGCATCAAATTCACAGCCAAATTCTGTTTCCTGAGACAAGCACTCGTAAATCACAATTAGATCCATCTGTTTAAGGACAATTTGGCTCACAAGATTGAAAATACTGCAGCATACTGTTTTCACTGAATGGAACTAGCAGGGCTCATTGACAGAGCTTTAAACTAGATGTGATAGGACTGAGAGACTCATCACACTGGCAAGCTGTGGGACGACAGGCCAAGGTTAGAGGGACGGGGTGCTAGCAAGGGCCTACTGACAGTGGCTCTGAACTGTGCTAGCCATACTGGGCCACGCTTCCAGTCTTACAGAGATGAACTAGGGACTTCTGAGGTAACAGAAACCAGTAGCAGGGAAACAGGGAAAAAACAGGTAGTTGGTTAAAAAAACAGGAAAGTATATAAAAGGATATAAAGGGTGTTCTTCCAGGAAAGCAACATGTCTATCAGCCCACCTGAAGTGCAAAAATACACACAGCATGGGCAACAAACAGGAGGAGATGGAAACCACTCTGCAAGTAGAAAGTTATGACCTTGTTGCCCATACTGAAACTTGGTGAGAGAAACTATCAATGATGGCTATCGACGGCTGCAGGGTATTCAGAAGAAACTGGGGAAGAAGAAGAACATATGGAGAGTCTGGCCTCTACAACAAGAGGTGGATTAAGTGTGAAGAGCTGTATCTGCAGAAGAATCATGGGCAGGTCAAAAGTCTGTGGGTAAGAAACAGAGACAAAAGCAACAAAAGGATGCCTGTGGGTGATGTCTACTGCATATGAAGGGGACTGTATACACAAAGACTTCTTGTTCCAGCTACTGGGTGTATCACATTCACAGGTTCTTGTCAACTCTGATACCTGCTGAAAAAAATAGCACAACAAGCTGCAGGCAATCCAGAGGACTCAGGAAATCCATGAGGATAATTTCATGAGTCAGGGCATAGACAGCAGCCGTACCAGAGGGGATGCAATACTGATCTGATATAGGCAAGCTAATCTTGAACATCAAAACTGGGGGGAGCCTGGGCAGCAGTGATCATGCATTGGGATGCAGTGATCATACACTGGTGGAGTTTGCCATCCTGCGAGATACAAGTCAGGTAAGGAAAAAAGTTTTGCCCCTGAATTTCAGGAAAGCAAACTTCCAGCTCTTCAGAGAGATAGTCAACAGGATTCACTTGGAGAGTTCCCTCAGTGACAAGGAAGTAGAACAGAGATGGCAGATTTGTAGGGAAATGTTCTACTGGGCTTAAAACGTGGCAATCCCCAGGAGTAAGAACTCAGGGAAAAAAGGTAAGAGGCCAATATTGCTTACTAGGAAACTGCTGGTTCAACTAAAGGATAAGAAGCAAATGCACACATAATAGAAACAAGTACAGATAACCTGAAATAAATATAGAGACGAAGTGCAGTTTTGTAGGGTCATGGGGAGGAAGTCCAAGATGAAGCTGCAACAGAACCAGGCAAGGGACTCGAAGATGGGTTTTTACAGGCATGTTAACAAGGAAAGAAAGGTCAAAGAAGGTGATGCCCTCTGACAAACAAGGGTGAAAAACTGGAAGCAGCAGATGAGGAGAAAGTGGAGTATTCAACAAATTTTTGCCTCAGTGTTCAATGGCAACCACTGTTTTCTCAATTGGATGGATGGCAGGATGGGAAGTGGGGGAGCAGTGTCCTTTTCACTCTCCATGATATTTGAAAAGTCCTGGCAGTCAGGTGAAATTTCAGGTGACTGAAAACATGGAAAATTTGTGCCTGTCTTTAAAAAAGGCAGAACTACTGGAAACAGATCCTCTTAGAAGCTATGTTAAGGCATCTGGAAGACATCTAGCATGGCTTCATCAAGAAGTCCTGCTTCACCAATCAAGTGGCCTGCTGTGATGGAGTGACTGCAATAGTGGGAAAGGGAGGGGCTGCAGATGTCATTTATCTGGATTTCAGTAGAGCCTTTGACACAGTATGCCACAACATCCTTCTCTCTAAAATTACAGAGAGAGGGATTTGATGAGTAGAGTGCTAGATAAATAAGAATGGATGGTGACGTCCAAAGGATAGTGGTCAATGGCTCAGAGTCACCACAGATGTCAAGGAAAAGTGCTAAAAAATGAAAGAGAGTAGGTTTAGATTAGATGTTAGGAAGAAACTTTTCCATGTGAGAGTGGTGAGGCCAGGGAAGAGTTTGCCCAGAGACATTGTAAATGCCCCTCCCCTGGAAGGCATCCCTGTCCATAGTAAGGCAGTTGGAACTAAATGATCCTTATGGTCCGTCCCAACCCAAAGCCTTCTATGATCCTATGATTTGTTTCCAATTTTCAGGTTTACCTATATGTACTTTGAGTATCCCAGGAAATCCCAGGAAACTGCTGTAAATAAAGCTGAAAAAGAAGTTACATTTCGTATAATTATTTCCAGCTCTTCATTACTTAGGAAACTAAGTAAGAATATTAATCTCTTCCCATCCTGAATAAGCACTTATTTTGAGTCAGAGTTTCTAGTTTTTGTGCAGAGGAAATAAAACGTTGGAATTAGTGGCTAAAATAGCCATAAGACATAATTTTCTTCAACATCCCAGTCCATGTTATATGGATCTTAGCTACTTCTCTGGAAAGACACTGATTTTCTTTAGATCATTACACCTGTCCATGCAGACATAGGCACAGACTGCTTTTAAAAGTACCCTGATGGTAATTCCCAGAAAGGGCAAAAGCATTTAACATGCCAAAAAAAACCTAAATATAGTTACAGTTTCTGTTCACTTTCCCATCCAAAAGTCATGGTGACTTCCTTCAAAATTCTGTGAAGAAAAAAGAATCAAAGAATCTCATTATCTTTTGAATAGACTATTTTGAATTCTCCAGTTTCCCAGTGAGATATGAAGTAACATTGTACTACACACTCCACAAATCACTCTCATACCAGATCTACTCTCTTGACAATCTCACTGTTTGATGGTGTGCTGTTCTTAGACATGGATACAAATACTCACAAGGGTTTAATTTATTGAGAAAAAGCCAGATGAATTATCTGGTACTGTAGAGCTGAGCCATGGAAGAGTCACTAAGACCTATGGAAAGAGACATTGGATTTGTCTTTTAATCAAGACACATTTATTTTTCTGTCAGCGCAGTAGCCTGAACTGTCAGTCACATCACCATGAGTCCACTATTTTCGCACACATATATGAAATAGCAAAACACATTTTGATTTGAAACACATCTGATTCAAAACAGTCAACATGGCTTCATGAAGAGCAAGCCCTCACTGACCAACCCAGTGGCCTTCTATGACAGGGTGACTGCATCAGTGGACAAGGGAAGGGTTACAGATGTCATTTATCTGGACATTTGTAAAGCATTTGACACAGACCCCCATAACATCCCCCTCTAAAATTGGAGAGAGGTGGATTCGATGTGTGGGCTGTTAGATGGATAAGAAATTGTTTGGACAGTGGCATGCAGATTGTAGTGGTCAATGGCTCGGAATCCCAGTGGACATCAGGGACAAGTGGTGTCCCTCAAGGGTGCACACTGGGACCAGTGTTATTTAATACCTTCATTAATGATATGGACAGAGAGATCAAGTGCACTGGCAGCAAATTTGCAGATGACACCAAGATGAGTGTTGCAGTTGACATGCCTGAAGTATGGGATGGCATCCAGAGGGACCTGGGCATGCTTGATTAGTTGGTCCATGGAAATCTCATGAGGTTTAATAAGATCAAGTGCAAGGTGCCACACCTGTTGGGACAACCCCTGGTGCCAACACAAGCTGGGGATGAACAGACCAGAGCAGCCCTACTGAGAAGGGCTCAGGTACTGATGGGTGGGAGGCTGGACATGACCCAGCCATGGGCACTCCCAGCCCAGAAAGCCAAACATGTCCTGGGCTGCATCCAGAGCAGTGTGGGCGGCAGGGCCAGGGAGGGGATTCTGCCCCTCTGCTCTGCTCTGCTGAGACCTCACCTGCAGGGCTGCAGCAGCTCTGTGGTACCAGCACAGGAAGGTCATGGAGTGAGTCTAGAGGTCATCATGACCATTAGAGGGCTGGAGAGCTCTTCTGTAAAGAAAGCTGAGAGAAATGGAATTGTTTAGTCTGGACACCAGATGTTGACCAGGTGACTTAATGGTAGCCTTCCTGTACCTGAAAAGAGCCTTCAAGGAAGCCTGAAACTTTTTTACAAGGGCATATAGTGACAGGAAAGTGGAAGGTGAGTTTGAAGGCTTCAAACTCAAGGTTTGAAAAGCTTGTAGGTTGAGTATAGATATTAGGAAGAAGTTCTTCCCTGTAAGAGAGGTGAAGTAGAGGAAGAGGTTGCCCAGAGAAGTTCTGGATGACCCATTGCTGGAAATGTTCAAGGTTAGGTTTGAATAGGACTCAGAACAACCTGTACTGTGAAAGGTGTCCTTGCCCTCAGTAGGGGTGTGGATCTAGATGATTTTTTTAGATCCTTTCCAAACCAGGCTATTTTATGATTCTATGATTTGTTAAGAACCAAAAGGTACTAAAGCCTTGGAAGAGTGGTATAATATCTTCAAACACACATTATGCATGTGTTACATTATTCATAAACACCATGCATAATGGTAATTCCTTAGAAATACACAATTAGTTTAGCATCTCTTGCAAAACTTTTGAAAAGCTGATTTGACAATGAAATTATTATCAATCATCTCCAGTTTTTGTCATCTTTAAAATGATAACTCAAGAGATCATTCTGTTTTTAAAGTAGTAATAGACCACAGACTTGGGCATGATGAATTTGCTGGCTATGGTCTAGATAACATGGTTTTTTCAGAGAAGGATATTAAAAGCTAAATATAAAAAGGATACTAATGTGAAAACAAAAGAGCCTGCCAAATTGCTCAAAGAGAATAGAAAGCTTTAAAAGCTTTTCTCCTGAGGGCTATTACCTGGCTTTCTGTTGTAACTTCTGTCATCACTGCTTTATTCCCTTGCTTCCCAACCTTCCCTTCCTCCATCCTTCTCCCCTAAGCTGAGGTTTTAAACCACAAAAGTTTCCATAAAATGTCAAATAGTCTGCCTCCTGCCAAAAGAGTGATTAAAAAGGGTAAATGTCTATACTTATTCATGCTTGTTGTTCTGAGAACACAAGTTTTGCCTATATATAAAATGACTGGAAAGACCAATTGAATAATAGTAATATGGGAAATATTAGCCTTATTTTGCTGTATACACTTAAAACCAGATGACTTTTCCAGTATTTCATGCTATATCTGAACTTCTCCTTATCACCCATGTCTTTAGTGTTTGTCCAAAATTTTTGTATTTCCACCAAAAAAGAGAAAAGCAGAAGTCATATGTAAGTATGTTGCTGGCAAATATTTCTGTCACATTCACCTCAAGCATAAGAACCAGACAGGCAAGATGGCAAGGTTTTTAAAGGTACTGAGCTTCATAGTAGTTTGCACTGATTTCAGAGGGACCCCTGTATATCTAGCATACTTCACACATTTAGGTCAAGAGCTACACTAACAGCTTGACTATGGACATTTGAATAGTCACAGTATAGTCAGTGAGACTGTGCAGCAATTATACAAATCCCTCTCCTCTGAATGGCTAACAGTGATTGTAAGACAATCAATCTACACTGATTTTCGTATTGTAAGACAATAAACTTGGTATTTATGCAACAGCCAGAGTGCAGGGAAATACATAAAAGGGGAAAAAATGTGCCATTATATATCATTATGCTAACTGTACAGCAATCTGGAGAATACAATTCCATTTCAGTATGACATCCAGTGAGCACTTAGTTTCATCATAGACTATAAAGTATATTTTTCCACCCCAAATTATATGATTTTTGGCAGAAAAAGAGACATTAGCTTCCACCTCAAGCTGTCAGAGTTTGTTTTTTAAAAAATCAAATAATTTCCTTCTATTGTAAGCCACAAGGGACAAATCTGGAAACATACAAGGCCAAGTCTGAGTTAACTTACACCCTTTTCAACTCCATTAATTTCAGTGGTATTGGCCACAGTTGTGAGTAAAGCTGGAACTTGGCCCATGGAAATAACCATGTTTCCAACATGGTTTTGGCTTTGGCTTTTTTCTTTTACTATGCATTTTACAGACTTTTTAGGCCATATTTCTTTATCTGAGAAATATTTGAAAGATAAAATATAAATAAGGGCATAATTAGAAATGACCCAATTAATTTCATGCAAATCCTGGCATTCAAAATAATATGCATATCACTAAACTTGAGGCAACATTCTCTTTCAAAAATGGCTTTATTAAATTATACTACATTAATAGAATGCTGTCATTAACAGAAATTTTCTCAGACACAGAATCACTGTTCATCAGATATGACTTGTTGAGACACTTTTGAATAGAAGGAGAAGGTTTGCTCTCTATGGGAAACACATACTGTGAATCCAACTATGAATTCATTCCAGGTAGTGTTGTGGAAAGAACATATCCAAAACATCCCACGATTTAGTTGCATGAGCTAACTCTCTGTCTCTCCATGTTGTTCATCTTTGCTGTTTCCATAGAATGCTCCAGGAACTGTACATGTCATTTAAACACCATGGCTTTTATTTTTCTTTTTTTTTTCTTGTATTCCAGAGCTGAGAAAGCAACAGCAACAGAGCAACAGTCTGAAAGAGAAAGTGCTGGTCCCTCCCATTGTAACAAAACTTTATATTTGGGACTGGTTTTGACCACTACTTTTGTCATAACCATATAGAACACACACACACACACACACACACAAAAAAAAAAAAAAAAAAAAAAAAAAAGTGATATTTTATTATTATCTCATTTTTAAGAGTGTTTCAAGAATCTCTTTCTGTTTTCTAGTGCTGTGTGATTTTTTTTTTACAAAACAACCCTACATCCATCTGAGCTGAAATTCCGTAACTCACTTGTTCTTTCAATTTCTCCTCTTCAGAATTTAACTGAGCTTCAGACATAAATTGCTAAAATAATCCTTCACAAACTTCAGAGATCAAGAAGGTTTTATCAGATTTGTGTAGGCATTTGCTTTTCAATTTATTATCAGTGTAAGAGACCTGTTAACCTACTACTGCCTGTTCTTACATTTGCAGTAAAAGACCTTTTCTAATCCATTGCGGCAGTGAATGTTTGTGTTTCTTCTCCTGTGTCTTGGAACTGGGCCCACTATAAATATAGTAAACTGAATCCCTTTCCCTGAGGGTTTTTCTGAGTTTACAATCCTATTGTGTTCTTTACTCAGCACACTTCTTTGGTTTAAATAATCTTTCTATTGCCGCCAGTGTTTTGAAGGTGGTGGTGAGAATTTCATTAATCATATATCCTCTACAAGTACCTACACAAATGACCCTACAATATCATTGAAATTAGCTGACAGCTAGTAGCATAAATAGATCAAATGGGGGATTAACCGAAAATACATTTGAGACCTAGGTTTTAGAACTCTTGAAGTCATCTTACCTGCTCAGCAGAAAGATTCTTAAACATTCAATTCGTCTACTTAATGTAAGCATGCACATCTAATATTTCTGGTTTTCACAAATCAAAGATTCTGGCTTGTGATTGTATAAATTTTGAGGAATAGGTATTAAATTCTGCTCCTGGGAATCACCCAGATTTAAAAAAAAAAAAACCTCAAAACACTAAGTGCACAAAATCTCTTTGAATGCTTAGAAATAGGGCAAGGAGTTCCCTTTCTTAATTTCAGAATTATTGAGTGTATAAATACACATCATAGAAGAGATTCCCAAATTTTGCTTCTTTTTACTTCATCAAAGTGTCTGAATATTTGTCAAATATTATAGAAATTCTAATAAAGTCTAGACTGCCTCCTGTGCTGCTAGGCTTAACCTACCTCAGAATAGTTGGTTGTAGAACTAGAAAATAATACAGGTGTTTGGTATTTTGTTTCACTTTTCCCTTTTATATGTTGTACATGATGAAAGATGATTAAAGGAAAGTTAGGCAGATGCTGGACTTTGAGACATAATTTTACCAAGAAGAATGAGTATGCTAAACAGAAAATTGTGTAATATGGTGTTTAAATATATTTTTAACAGCTACAAAAAAGTGACAAATCTTGCTGGGAAAATAAATTGTTGATTTTATTGCCTTTATGCTAACATTGGAGACTAGGGGGCACGTTGCCTAAAAAATTACTTGAGCAAAAGGTGGAGAGGTGCAATTTCTTATGATACACATTACAATTTTGAAAGAAAGCTGAATCTTTACCATGAGGTGGATCTATGCTTTTTCATTTAAAATGTCAAGAAAAAAAGTAATCCAAACCAAAGTGCCGTACCAGTGAAGCTCACTGTTAATTTTACTGCTGTTCAATACTGTGAAAAGCAATCCATTACATCTCCGATTAGACATCTTGGTTGCAGCAACATAGGATTTCCCAGTGGTCTTCAATTTGTGGTCTGTCAGGAGTCATCCGTCAGCAAGTCCTTTATGCTAATGAATCAGAGCAATACCATTGTGCCAATAAAATACATAGTGGATTTGAGATGCAAAGACCTGGGTGGGGGGGGGTGGCGGAGAAAGAGAAGAAATACTGATAAAACCATTTATAGAGTGCACTTAAACCTCACTTGAGAAAAAAGTTTTAGTATGCATTCCCTGTGCATTTGGGATAGGAACACATCTGTTATGGTCAAAGTGAGGAGAAGTCAATGGTCTGCAGGAAGTGAATGAAAATATACTGAAAGATAACCAGATTTTTTGAGGTTGGGGAGGGGAGGGGAGGAGGAGAAGGAGAAGGAAGGAAGGGAAAAAAAGAGCTTTTTTTATAAAAGTGTTGCTTAACGTAAAGAAACACAAAGAGACAAGTTACTTAGTGGGGACAAAATTTTACATAACATATCAAAGTTCTACAAGTAACTTTCATTAATATTTTGCATACCAGCAGATAAGAAATCCTATGAATAAAGGTGAAGAAACACAGACAGACTGTCTACCCACCATTTATCATCTTAATTAATAGTAACAAAAAGATACCTCAAGCTACATAAGATAAATACAGATGAACTGCAAGAGATGTCCGAAGAGACTATGGAATCTGATCAGATATTTTTGACAGGTCCTAAGCAATCTGAACCTGCCTTAAACTGAAGAGACACAAGGGTAGATGAACTTAAGTGATCCTTTCCAACCCCAAATATTTCATAATTTTGATCAGCTAAAGGGTCAGGCTCAGACAACTGTAATAAGTGGGGCAACATCTGATTGGCTACTAGACACTAATATGTTCCCCAGGGTTCAATATTAGGATCAGCTACCTTCACTGTTTTTATCATTGCCCCAGACACAGGCTCAGAATGCTTAATAAGGAAGTTTGCTCACAATATTGAATTAGGAGAAGCCATATATTACCTTTAGTGCAGACAGGTCTTGAAGAGACCTTTAGAGATTGGAACACTGGGCAACCACCACTTGTATGAAGTCTAACAAGAACAAAATGTCAGATTTTGCATCTGGAATGGTGTAATCCTGGATGTCGTATAGATCAAGGGATGAGAGGCTGGAACACAGCTCTGCAGAAAGGCATCTGGGAGTTTTGGATGATGCTAAGTTCAGTGTGAGTCAACAGTATGTCCTGGCAGCCAAAAAGGTCATCCACATCCTAGCATCAAGGGGAGTCATTGTCTCATTATACTCAGTATCGGTGAGGCCTCTGTGTGCAGTTTTGGGCTCAAAACCAGAAGCAGAATACAGAAATATGAGAATGTGTCCAAAGGATGTCAACAAAGATGGTGAAAGAACTAGAGGGTTTGACTTATGAGCAGCAGCTGAGGGTACTAAGTTTGTTCATCATAGAGTAGCAGAGGCATAGGGGTGACATCATCATTTTCCTTAACATCCACCATGAGGGGAAGAAGAGGGAGGGACGCTGATCTCTTTTTCCTGGTATCTAGTGCTGGGACATGAGGGAATAAATTAAAGCTATGTCAAGGAAAAATTTAGAGCAGATATTGGAAGAAAAAGTACTTTATTGAGAGACTGGTCAAGCACTGAAACAGACTCAGCAGAGAAATGCTTATGGTGCCAAGCATGTTGGCATTCAAAGAAAGTTTGACCAATGCTTTCAGATGTATGATTCATCTTTTTGGTTGATCTGTGTGGACTCATAAGTAGGACTCAATGATCCTCATGGGTCCCTTCCAGGTCAGGGTCTTCCATGAGTCTACAGTTCTGTTGTGCTTTCAAGCTGCTAGATACTTCACCATTTTACCTGTGAAATATTTTGATTCATCTCACTGTCTCACCTCATTTATTTTAACAATTTTTTTTTTTTAATTTTAAAAAAAGCTTAAGCAACAGTACCACTTGGATTCCTTCCTATACTATTCTATCTCCAGTGGTTATCAAATAATATCCCTTCTCTATGTAATACCAAATGCAAAATTGAGACCAATCTAAAAAGTGCTGGTGTTAAATAACAGCTCTACAGTTTATAGAGGGAATATGGACTGTTGCTCTTTTTAAAATAAATTCAACCTGGTCAATTTTACACATAAATGTAAAGCATCCTCCTCCTTACATCTCCATTCTTTGCTGCAGGAAGCAGGCTTACCCTGAAGGACAACTGTGAATCTCAGCTCTCACGGGTTCTGATGATACACGCATTCAGGCACATTATCTAAAAAAGGCATTGCTGTGCAGCTAAATATGAAGTTGGACCCCAGCATCTCCATTCTTCCTCTTCATTCAGCAGCTTTCCATAGGCAAAGCAGAGTTTCTTCTGCATGCTACAGTTGGGATGAAGTTGAAATCCTGCCCTAGGATTCAGATAAGGAAATGCAAATTTTTGTACAGCTCAGCCTCTCCTCTTTCCTAAGGGTTCCTCAGTGATGCACATATTCGAGGGTAGTTTAACTCACTTTTAGTCTTTGGTTCCTGGGGACAAACTGGATGTCTGTTAGTACAGGAAAGATAAAAATAACCTGATGTTCACTCTTGAGAGTTGAGCTGCACACCTACTCTCACTGATGAATAAGTAAAATACATATATCATGGTGTGAGCCAGGTCTCCTACCAGGGTTTACCCAGTGATATGAAAGCCATGAACTTTGATTCCTACCACAGGTTTAGCATGCTCTGAATTGTACTCTCTCTTGTCCCTTTTTACAGAGTCAAAGCTCCAAGAGCAGGAATAGCAGTGCCATTTAGCACAATTTAGCCATGCTTATCACAATCCACAGGCTTTATCAGAAAAGTGAGGTTTGTAAGGTAATTTTCTCATGTTGAGGTTCACACAGAATTCAGATATCTCATGTCCTGAATAGCTCATTAAAGAGCTACCTCATGAAAAATAATACTTTATTAAATACTAGCATCAGTCTTAAAACATCACAATACCATAAAATATCACACTGATATAAACATTTCATATATATATTTCATATACATGAGCAAAGACTAATGTCACCTTGTGTCTTGGATAAGAAAGATATGAGCTTCAGAGTTGGAATATAAATACTAGCATGCTACATTTTTTATTAAAGTCTTCAATCACAGGTTAGATAACTAAATCCACTTACAACTACCTGTAGAATTTTCATCTTTCACAGCATTTCTAAGTTCAAAATTAATCACGTAGTGTTAAAGTGCAGTTGATATTAACAAAACCTAGAAGATCAGGAAAGATGAAAATATAATGTTCAGATTTCTAAATTTATGCCCCTCAACTGTTAAGACTATCCTTCTTTCCTAATACCCTTACATATGTGTTTGCAAGAACATCTTATTCATGGAAGAGGCATCAGTATCATTATAGTGATGCCAGTACTCAGGCCAGGGCCTCATTAGTGAATTCCTCATTTCCCTAATCTCCATAGCAATTAACTCTGCCTTCCATAAGATGTGCTGGAGCACCTCTTCAGGGTATTTTTTCCTTCTGTTTCTCACAGATGGGACTGTCCTGCAAAGGTGTCTTTCACTGAGGAAATTCCAGATGAGAACAAGAGCAAAGTGCTGTGCAGATCATATCCAATAGATGCTATAAGCCTGAACGTGCTGCTGCTTGCTATCTGCATAAATATACACTGAGCACATGTAGCTTGCACAGAAAGATGAGTTTGACACACCCTGGATGTGCTGGCCTCACTGAGACTATGCAGAGGAAGTGGGGCTCTCCCATGACACCTGTCCATCATGCTGATGTGATTGTCATGCCCCCACAGTGAACTCTATGACACTGACCTTGTAAGGGAAAGCAATTCCACAGGCCATCTTTGTATGTCTAGTAGCCATTTGCCCAGAATTCCTAAACTCACATCGGGCAGTTTGACTGTTGCTTTCACTGAGATGAATCCAAAACTTCTGGAAAACATCTTCCTTTTTTGATGAGAAACAATTTTTTTTTTGTCATCTAAAACACTGCTATTTACCAGTCTTAGTGTATGTAGGGCATTTATACTGTTAAAATAACATCTCATCAGTCTTTGAAAGCAGCTTTTCATCTATTTTTACTTTCACTGTTTTTACTCTGATGAAAATAAATGGAGTATAACATCTGCCTTTTCTTTGTCTTGTTCTGCGTCTACCCAAAAGCAAAACCCAAGCTCTTGTATTTTTCCAATTCAGTATGAGCTTTCACTCCTGCAACATTTGAATGTGGCTAAACTGAGAGTATGTACTGTCTTACATAAAACAATGTGCATGCTCATATACACACACATACATAAAGCTTTTGTACCAAGGTAGAAGCTGCTTGGTGAAATGAATAACAGATCACAACAGATCAAAAACATATGGCACACGTGCTTTAATAAAGTGTGTATTTTCAAGAAATAATGTGCTGAAGGTCACCCACAATAATTCCTTTTTTGAGTTCCTTGAGTTCTATGAGTTTCATGAGTTTCTTGTATGCTTCGAATAAAATTCTGTTTCTTAGGACTGAAAAATACAAGTTTTTTTTCATTAGCTGAAGCTCCTTTTGAAGTGACGCTGTCTTAAACCACTGTTTCAGGTATCACTGTTGTCAAAATAGGTATGGTCATTGTAAAGGACTGCAATAAAACTTCAAGTATTTATTGCCATCTGGAAGAAATTTTGTGGTAACTGTACATACAGCATTCAAATGATCTTTAGGAGGTCCCTTTCCTTCCTAACAACACCCTAGGGTTCATAATCCATGCTTTATAAACTCACAACAGATGTCAAATAATCTGAAGCAGCTGTAGGGAGCCAGCTAGATATTTGTGACCAGTCCTGGTCCTCTGCTTAAAAAAAAAAAAATGTATGTGAAGCTACCTATGAACAGATAGACAAATTTACCAATATATTTGCACATTCACACAGACATGTAATAACACCAAGGTCACAGATTCAATCTCCTTATGGGCCATTCACATAAGAGTTGGATTTGATGATCCTTGTGGATCTCTTCCACAAGAGTACCTTCCACTGTTCTGTGAAACTCTATTAAGCTCTGTACATATGCATTATTATTACATATATATTGCTTACATGTATGTATATATTTATTCTTGATGAAAACAGAGTGAAGAAAGAACAGAAAAGGACTACTTTTTTCTCATTTAAATCTTGAAAATTAAGAAAACTCTACAGAGAAAATATTCTTACAGTAAAAATAACACAGAAGACACTGCAAGTGATGTCTATATAATCTCCATCATTCTATATCTTCTAGATACACTGGGAAAAAATCTTCAGGGAAAGACAAGCATCTCACTGATCTTCCTTGAGCTTGTACTAGATTCTCCCTTGAAGATGAAATAGAACTTTATCTTTAAAATTAATGGCAAAACTGTTAAAGGCAACTGCTCCACCAAGAAGATAGAAGCCTCTGAAGTTATTTTTAATTATTTTAGGTACTCTGATATATGTCTTTAGAAATTATGTATTTTGCTTACCTGTTCACTTAGTCCAAAAAAAACCCAAAATCTCATCCTCTGGAGTCTTTGCAAGAGCAAATTGCTGTTATTCTTTTCCTTTTAGGCATATGCCTGCAATAAAAAAAAAAAAATAAAATAAAAAGAAAAAGCTATAATTCTAAGCTTCTGCAGAATACTTCTGCTTTACCACCACTACAAAGCGGTACAAACTGCTAGTACTTCACACAAAGTATATTGTTCTTAGTACCACCTATTTTTTTTCTGCATTAGTGAAATTGGCAAACCCTTGCTTGAAGTATAAGAGAAAAAAACAGTGGATCTATTATTTTCTAACATACAGTGGATCTATTATTTCCTGAGCAGTCTGACCTATTATCAATGTGCTATAGTACCAAAGATCCAAGTAAAGTCCTAGAGTGTAAAGGAGTTTGCGTTTTTTCATGCTGTTAGTCAAATGTTTCTACTGAGAATTTGTGATTTCATGCTGTGCTGGTTTCAGCTCAGGCAGAGTTAATCTCTTCTACTGCTGTGTTTAGGGTACAGAATGAGAATGGTGTTGGTAACATGTGAATGTTTGGGGTTTTTGCTAAATTCTGTTTATCCTAAATCAAGGACTTTTTTCCTTTGGCTCGTCTTCCACCAGAGAGGTGAGCAAAAGAATGCAGGAGGGAGCACTTCTGAGACAAGTGACGAGAACCAACGAAAAAGATATTCCACAACACAGAACATCACGCCCAGTATATAAACTTGGGGAAGTTACCTGGAAGGGGCTGATCTGGGTCCAGGAAGGGAGGTCTGGCAGCAGTCAGTAAGTGGTGAGCAAATGTACTGTAGATCACTTGGTTTTCTTCCTTTTTATTATCATTATTTTAATTGATTACATTATTTTACTTTATTTTCAATTACTAAACTTCTCTTATCTCAACATACATGTTTTATTTCGATTTTTCTCCCCATTCCAGTGGGGTAAGGGTGGAAAAGAGACAGAGTTGAACAAGTGCCTGTGTGGTGTTTCATCTCCACATGGGTTTAAAACCATGACACATGTTCACTGAGATGTTCCAGATTGTCTCTGCTTATCTCCTTCTCTTAAGCAACGTTTAAAAAATGTATGCATATTTTATCATGTGATCTCACTAATCAGAAACAGACGTCCAAAGAGTTTCTTTCTCTTTTTGTTTTCCTTATGAACATTGGAGGTCTATAACTACAGAATTTAATTATCTGCATAAGGAAAATGTCATTTGGCTAGGTTTTTACCAGATACAATATATGTATCTACCAGTCTGCTATCTTTTGGACTTTACTGAATACAAGGAAGACATCCAGAAACAGCCAATAAGCCTCTTTCACCTACAATTCATATTAGTCTTTTCTCATTGCATTCATATTGGGCTAATTTGGTTTCCTGCATCTCCTTCTGATTTCATGACAGCAGTTTGATTTACTTTTGAAAAATAGCTAGACTTTTTAGAGAAATAAGTCTCTCAAAGTCAGGTTACCTTCTAGTTACATTGAACAGGTCTGAATTTAGTATCTCCTCAAAATACTGAAAGATATCCTATATTTGTTTATTTTATAAAACAGAGTATCCTAATTATAACTAACCCTTTTGGAGTTATTCTTATAAAAGTTTCCACGAAATCTTACAGAGATAATTATTCCTTTCTTAATAACTTTCTGAATAAATTTCTTTATTTGACAGACAAATTTTAATTGACATCTATAAAAAGAAAATGTCCTTCTGTTCAGTAGTTCTTACACCAGAGCATTTTTTGTTTCCTAAAACAGTAGGTTTTATTGAAAACCAATCTAGCAGTACTGCAGTATGCCTAATAGATCTTTGCTACTCAGACAAGCATCCCCCATATTTCAGGAGAGCACAAGGGAATTCAGCAGCCATTCTCAGGGCTTTCTGTGGGTCTTCACACCTGAGAACAGCAATGTGGTGCTAGGGGTATGGCATAGGAGAGCACATGGAAGAGTATATAAGTAGACCGTTTTTTACAGGATATGTAATATGCATAGAATATGATGGTTTGTTGCTTCTGCTGGTCGCTCCCTCACTATGCCAACTATTTCTGCCAAATACCCAGTTTCTATCAAAAGCATTTCTCCTCATCCTGATGATCTTTTACTGAAGAGTAGTCAGGAGTTTAACAGAAGTAATTTTAATTGGATGTGCCTTTAGTTTGTTCCTGAAGAGCATTTTGGATAAACATGCTTTCTTCTCCTGCACTCCAGTTCCTTCTATCAGAGCAGCTGAGTGCTTTTTATTAGCTCCATGATGGACATGCTTTTAGTGTTCTCTAAACTTTGCCAGTGGTGAGAGTGTCATCATTAAGAAAAGTGAGTAATACTACTGAGAGAGACTGGAACAATGTTATTAATATGGCAGTAAAAGGATGATCAGGAAATCTGTTTAGGATTACAGAGATAATTACTCCTTCCAGCATTTGCCTCCCTGAAGGTGATCAGCAGAAGCAGCTATCAAGGAAAACACCAACAGATCTTCCTGTCTTGCATTCAGTGACAAATTCCTTGGCTGCTGACTTGTTCCTGGAATGGGAAGTAGAGACACAAGCATTTTCTTTCCTTCTTATCCAAACTTCACCTTTTCATCAAAAAACACTATGGCAGCAGCACACATTGCACTTGACAGCAACATCTGCCCCCTTGCTCCCATGAGCTTAGTACATAAACGTAGAATTTGAAACTGGGTATGTCGCACCACAACAAAACCTGTGTCTGACAGTGAACCTGCCATCTCCCAAACACAGCTCATCAGCCCTGTCTAGTCCAGTAATAGGTAATGAGCCAGAAAAAAACTTAATCACAGAGTATGTCAAATCTAGAACCTCATCTAGTTTGACTGACATTTGAACATACACCGGTAAACCTATCATTGTCACCCCAGTCCTGAGTCCTGACCTTTGCACAATCCCCACTTCATCTGCCAGACATACTAATAAAGTACAGCACACTAAATTTTACTCACGCCAGTTCTGACACCAATGTAAACTCAGTGACAATCAGCAGCCCCTGAGTTCATCTGGGGGACCAACCATGAATATAGTCCTAGGCCTAACTCTGTAATAGAATTTGGATGAGGCAAAAAATCCAGTTCTCTTGACAGGCAGTATTCCTAGCCCTTAGTACCTGCTAACCTGAGTTCTAAGCTTCCTAATAATGCTAGCATTAGATACGTTGGTATTTCAGCCCTACTCACTTCACCAAAGTTAAAAAATCCTGTCTATAGCCAATATACTTCTTTTTGTCTTTGCTTCTGTACTAATCTTACAGTGACAGCTCTACTTAATTGAACTCTGTGGCCTTTGTTAGATCTTGTATGAATCTATTTATCAAAAACTGTTGGACCAAGCACAATCCCCAGAGCTCAGCTCAAACCTAATATAGGAAATTCTTCATATTTTTCATTGAAATTTAGGCATCTGATTTCCCCCCAGACAGTCCATTACCACCAACTTTATGGAAGAAGAGTACCTCTTTCTTCTTCTTTTCTGCATATAGCCTTGTGGTTCAATTGCCAGCAGGAAAAGGAATAGGGGGGAAATGCAGGCAAGTCTAGAGTGAAGAACAAAAGGAGATTTCTTTGTTCAGTTTCTATGTCTGTAGCTTTTAGTACAGCCCTGTATCTGTCTTACACCTCTTAACAGATAATGTTACCAGAACATGACCACAAAAATCCACAGGGAAATAAACAATCATGTTTTAACAATTTACTCTGTTAGAAAACTCCAAAATTACTGTAAATTAGTGTGATCCTTTTATCTAAACTCTAGAACAAACTCTATCCCTATCCTTAATGCACCACTGGGTCATAAGACAGCCAAACATGAAAATGAATCTGCTGTTCAAAGCCTGCTTTGGGATTTGATTTTTAGTGGAAATCTTAGGATAGATTATCTTCAAATTTATGAAACCTTGGCTCTAAGTTAGTCAACATGCAGTAAAGCCCTACAGAGCACCACTCATAGTCTCCTTTAGAGCCTTAATGGCTAACATTCTTAATAACTTTGGTAATGAGGCTAAATTTTGTTCTATATAATCTGTTTTATTGAGCCCTAAATAAAAAGTCAGCTCTAACCTTATTATCACATTTGCTGTTGGCTGGTAGATACAACCTACAACCCAGATTTGAGAAAAAAATCTTTGCCGTTCTGGAGAGACAGCCAGAGGCCAAGAAGCAGCATATCATGTATCTCAGGTGAAAACAGTTCCTTTTTTTACCCAGCTGAGTTGACAGTGTTAGTGAGTTACATCTTCTACTACCGTATAGGTGAACCATGATTTTGTACAATGTTCAGTATTAATAGGGTATAACATTTTCTATTTCAACTATGAAAATACTATCTGATTTCTTGCTATTCTTTCTTTTGGGTTCTGGTTTAATCTGTAATTTTTACAGACATTTTAGGGAGTCTACTAACCCCCAGCCATAATCCCAAAATTAAATTAGGTTCATTAGTATTATGTGGAATATCTCTTCTAATTTTTACACTGAGAAACCAAGTGTTTCCTGTTCTAAATTTATTTTGTGGCATGCATTTTAATTGTGCTCATACTGTCATGAAGAATATCTATCTCTTAAAACCTAGCACTAGGCAAAGGCTTGATTAGATCAATATACTCAGAATGGTGACAGTCTTAATTTTTCCCTTGGGAAACCTAATGACCAATGGCACACTTACTGTCATTCCAGAGCTTCTCATTTACCAGTCCTTAATCTACACTCACACACCTAGGCTCACAGTTCAATCATACAAATTACATGCCAAGACAGAAATTTACTCCCATCTTAAACCTAATTTGAAATCTAATTTCAAATGCTGCATTTGTCTCTCTCAGAGTTTCTTGTTTACTAAAATGTAACAAAAGCCTGAGACTGTGCTCACTGATGCCCTGTGAAACACCTAGAATCGCTTGGTCATGCAACTGGAGTAGACCATGAGAGGTCTGTATCCAGTCTCCCACCCAAATCAGAGTCAACAGTGCATTCAGGCCAAGTGGCTCAGGGCTCTATATAGTCTGAAAGCCAACAGGGACACATATTTCAGTCTATCTAGGCTGTATATTTTTCCGCAGTGTGAGTAATTTTTTATTATATCTAGCCTGAACCTCCCATGTTTCAGCTACTGACTGTTGCCTCTTTCCCTCTCACATGTACCACTGTGAAAAACCTATTTGTGCCTGCCTGATCCTCTCCTGTCAGGGACAGAGTTGCTAGTAGATGCCACTGTTATCAACACTTCTCCTGGATAAACAAGGCCTTCTGCTACAGCCTCTCCATGCAGGACACAAGTTCCAGATCCCACTGTTTTGGTAGCCTACACTTGATTGCATCATATTGCAAGGCTAGTATAACCCAAGTGCCAATGGAAGAACCATATTCATTTGCTTTGATCTACTGAATCTATCATTTTGAGGTAGCCCAGGGTGCTGTTTGCTGTTTTCTTACTGCCAGGGTTCACTGCAGGCTCAGTTCAGTCAGCTTCCTCATCAGGATGTCCAGATGTGGCACTTAAATTCATGGTTTAGTGGTGGACTTGACAGTGTTAGTTTTGTTGCAAAAACATAACATGCCCAACCATCAGTGCAGGAATACTAACTATGGGTCCAGTTGCATTCAAAAGAGCCAGTAAGGTAATGCGTTTATTAAATGCAACAGATAGAGTACTTTTGGATTTTTGTCAATATACGCATTAACTGCAGAATGGCTGTCTTGGTTTGAAAGACAGGTGTCTGCTAAGGAAGGCAGGAATGGGAAATGTAAACCCCTTCATTCCAAATTATTATAATTTTGAAATTAAGGGTCTCTCAAGCAAAGATACAAGAACTGGGCTCTGGCAGTAGCAGTGAATTCCCTTCCCGAAGTGGCGGCTCCAATGTTCTCATCCAAAGCTGAGAGAAAGAAAGAGAGAGAGAGAAAGCAGCAGTCCCAGCCCCATCTTTTGTCAGCCCAATTCTCAGGTATCTCTGCCCCTCAGAGAAAAACTCCCACATAAGGAAAATGCAACCAAATGCCCACCTCCTCTGAGCCTAGCCACTTCTTTCATGTTTTCTTAAGTACCCAGTCATTAGTGTTTCCTAGAAATTTATGGGGAAAAAAATCCCTAAGTAAAAAGGAACAAAAGGAAAGGAACCTAACCCCCAACAATGGCTATATCTATCACTAACAATATTGATTCAATAACAAAATTAATTTCCCAGATGAAAACACTTGGTGTAGATGAGGATAAAAGATCTTGCAAAATATGTACCTTCTAAGGAGAGCAAGGAGGACAAACCCATCAATCTGTCCCTACAAATTCCATATTGAATTCTCATCCCCCAGTTAGGCACACTCTGGGTGGAACTGTGGTCAAAGTTTTCCTTCTTCATGGTCACATTATATGGAATATGTATGGTGTTTATTTTGTAGTTGTACAAAACATTCCTTGATATCAACAGAAATAATAGGACCACACAGCTCTCACCCCACTTTGTATTCTCCTCTGATGCCATGACACTACAAACCACTTATCTCCATCTGGTTTCAGTGTCCATTGAGATCACCATGGGTCCCATCATGTCTGAGCTTTTATTTTCTTCCCAGCTTCATGCTTCCAACTGTAGGACTGATCTAAAAATCTTTTGCAAAGAAAATAAAATTATTCTAGGACCCAAAGGACCTATCCTGCAGAATTACTGCCAGGGATGACAGTGATGGGACAATCAGTCTAGTCCTCCCACATGTGCAGCTCTGCTTCTTTATTTTATGGGCTATACCCCTATACTTCTCCTGTTCAAAACTTGATGAAGAGTATTTCACTTTGTCATCTAGGCCATTGATAAGAATGGTTAGAACAAGTTCCAGGATAGACCCAGAGAGCTCTCACCTCAACAAGGATTCTGACTCACTAACCTCTATACTGATTAAGCCAATTTTTCACCTAGGTGGTAGGCCAACCACCTATATATTGACATACTGCTTACCAGGATTCTACAGGGCACTTGATCAAAACACCTGCAAAAGATAAGATTCACCTCCTACAAGGTAGAAAACAGCTCCCTCTCATCCACTTACAAGATTTATTCCTGATAAATTCACACTGGCCATTTGCAGAAGCCTTCATTTCATGCATTCAGAAATGGCTTCTTAGACCACTTATTCTATAATTTTCCCAGGCACAAGAGTGGAATTGTCTGACCTGTAGATCCCTGGAATGTTTCTCTTGCAGGTTTTGAAGCTGGTGGCTACATTTTTCTTTCTCCAACCACAACAGATTTTGTAAGTTTTTCAAAGACGGCCAAGAGCAGCAAGTTCTCTTAGCACTCTCAGATGCATCCTGTTTGGTCTACTCTTGTATGAGGCAAGGTTTATTGAAAATTCTTTGGCTTGATTTAGTCTGTTCTCACTTCCAGACCTTTTTGTAATCTCAATCATAAGTTCTCTGATTAGCCACACCAGTCTCTTGATATGCCCAGGTGTTTCCCTGCATGTTGAGATAGACCTGTCTTGAAGGTGAAGGATGTTGTCCTATGCAACTGAATTTCTTTGTCTTTCACAGCTCTATCCCAGTTTCCTGAAGAGCTATTTTTTCTTTCCCCTGATGTCCAGGGATCTGCTCTTCAAACTTGATTTCTTCACTCCTGTAAGGACCATGAAATCCATTATTACTTGTTTCTTACAGCAATAGTTGCCACTGATCATAATTTTCACTACCAGTTCCCTCATTCATGAATGACACCATTCACAAGCATCACAACAAACTGTTCCATCTAGAATCTGAGTTAAGAAGTACACATCATAAATAAGTGCATCCCTTAAAAATGTTTTGGGCACTATCCTAAGAATACTTTTTTTGTCTACCTTAGTTGTGATCTACTTTGAACCTTTGTGTTGGTTTGACATAGCCTGGGTTTTGGTAGCAGTGGGATCACAGGAGTAGCTTCTGTGAGAAGCTTCTAGAGGCTTCCACCATGTCTGACAGAGCCAATCTCTGATAGCTCTGAAGTTGGACATGCTGCTGGTAAAATTAAAAAGGCTGATAATGCCTCTGTGATAACATATTTAAGAAGAAAAACAAAACAGCACAAGCTCAGTTTTTCTGAGGGGGAGGCACCATGGCTGCTACTGTGGCTGCCACCATACCAGCATGGCCTGCAGCAATGTGCCACTATGGCCACTGCCATCTCAGCACAGCCTGCAGCGAGCCTTGCCTGCCTGGCCACCCCTAGCCAGCTGCACTGCATGCAGAAGGACAGGGCCAGTGGCAGCTTTCCCTTCCCAGTGCTCCCCATGGAGAGAGATGTTAAATAGCCCCAGCACCACAGCAGCTATCACCACCCATGCTATGATGGTGGGGTCGCCTGGCTGGCAGCAGAAGCATGACAAGCAATTCCCCAACACAGCACCTAGTCAAGATCAACCTTTTGGCACTTGCGGATCTTGCAAAAAGATTTGAAGTAGTGGACCTTGTTGACAATGACTACGAGCAGCAGTTTTTTCCTCTAGTCAGAAAAGAGGAGAAAATGAGAACATGTGAGAGAAAACAACATGGCAGCACCAAGGTCAGGGGAAAAGAAAGAGGGGGAGGAGGTGCTTCAAGTGTTGGGACCAAGATTTCTCTGCAGACTATGATGAGGGCTATGGTGAAACAAACTGTCTCCCTGTAATTCATGAAGTCCATGGAGGATGCAGAGATCCACTCACAGGCCATGGGAAAAATGCTCATGCTGGAGTGGGTGGATGCCAGAGAAAGTTGTGAACCAGTGGGAGACCTAAATAAAGACAGAGGGCCCCTGCTTCCAAAGATATAGAGAGAGGGGACCCTTGCTTCCAAACTAGAGCAAGGGCCCTATTTTTAAAAGACTACATCCCATGGGTGAGTGACCCATAACACAACAGTTTTGGGAAGACTGTTTTTCTGTGGGACAGACCTCACAGCATAGGAGAAAAAACACTCCTCACCCTGAGCAAACAGAAAAAATCTCAAGTGACAAACTGACCGAAATTCCAATGCCCTGTCTGCCTATGCTGTTCGTGGGAAAGAGGGAGTATCTGGGGGCAAGAAACTGTTTTAAAGTCTTATTCTACATTTCATTATTGTCCCCTGAATCTATTAATGACAAATTTACTTTATACTTTTAAATTTGAACCTATTTTGTTCTTAGTGAATTTTTTTTCTCCAGTCCTTATCTCAACTCATGAGCCCTTTGTTAATTTTTTTTCCCTCTCTTCTACTCAGCACTAGCAAAAGAGAGTAAGCAAAATATTTTCATGAACGCCTGGTGTTTTGTCAAATCACAAGAAACTTCCATCAGTTTCTCACAGAAAAAGACAAATAGCTTACTCTTAAGCTTTCCTTTAGCATATTCACAGGTGTCCCAAACTTCTCATTCATATCTCATTACATTTAATTGCAAGCTGTCCCTTATCCCATTTACTTTTTGTGCAGTAAACCACATCTTTACCTAGCCTCTTCCTTTGACTCATACTTTACCCTCGGTTCATTGCACAGTGTTCCTCAGACTATTTTTTTTTTTTTTGAGAAACCTCATGACAATTTTCCACACTCTTTCTGGGATACATTTAAGATTCCATTCCTAATCTTGTCCTAGTTGTTCTCCTGGACCAGACTTCCTTGGGCATGTTTTTTGTTGCTTCAGAAATTGCATATCTTCTTCTAAAGTCTCCTTTTAGTTGCAGACTTGCCATCTCTCACAAAATCTGGGCTTCTCTCAGGCTCAGAAATACTTCATACTATTTTTTCACTGTTAACAACTAAAATCTTGTATTCTCCAATGTAATCTTTTCAGAGACTTTCATAGAGACTCGCACCTTAATTTCCAAATTTAATTAATTTAATTAATTTAAACTCTAACTGAACCCTAAGTCCAAATTTTCACAACATTCTGAACACATTTAAATTATTTGTTCTTTTCGTTGAGAAATCTAAAAATGGTTTATCTAGAGTTCTTATGGTTTTGCTTCAACTAGGCATTTATTGTCAGTCCAAGAGATTTGGTCTCTTCATTGCCAAAATGTCCAACACTAAATTTGTCAATATTTTTTGTTATCTCTTTTTCTGTGACTTTCTTATTGGACAGTCACAATTTCTAGTTTATTAAACCTTAAACTGAGTTCAGCAGCAGTGCTAAATTTTCACTAAACTTTCAATATTTGGAACTCTTTTTGGTCTTGTCTAAAATTTGTTGAATTTTCTTTTTTGTAGGTTCTGGTTTACATATGCAAATGTGAATTCTTGGTTTAGGTAGAACTTCTTCATTCCCTAGATGATTGTATTCCTCAGTTTATCTTTGAAAAAGTCAGTAATCATGGTTCTAAATATACCTTGGGATTGTCTATCTGTCTCAATATATTGCCACAGCGTCAGTGTATCTAAGACATAATCCTTACCATATCCCTAGAAAAAATTACAATCAAATACCATTTCTATTGTGGAAAGAGGAGAACTGAACCAGTGTTCTAACCCCTGGTGTCCAGTTCTTAAAAGTGTACACTTCTTTTTAGTGTAAAAAATTTCTAAATACTAAAGGTAAATCATAAACCTTGGTTTCAGTGAACCTCAGTAATACCATCTTGGACATTACTCATCTTTTTTTGACAAGGAATTTCTTTCTGTAATCTGTTTTCTTACATCATTGTGCTGTCAGTTTACACTTCCACTTTATTAAACCCTAATTCCAACCATGGGCTTCCACTAGCTTCTGTGGTGTTCTCCAAGGTCACTGTCAATTTTCACTGCTAGGAAAGCCAAAACCTAGCTTTCTAAATTTAATTAAGACCTGTTTTATGATAACTTTGGAATCAGCTTTCAAACAATTTTCATTATTATTATTGTTATTTTCCTGCTACCTAATGGAAAATACACCTGTGTCTGTCCGTAGGTAGGTTAAATTTGCTGTCTCAGAGTAACTTCATATCTCACATCAAAGGGCACTTTTACATTCTAACAGATAGGATGGTTGCTCAATCCCTAAATCGAACATGAGTTAGTAGGGCCAGCCGTGTCCTGGGGGCATCAGGCCCAGCATGGCCAGCTGGGCAAGGGAGGGATTGTCCTGCTCTGCTCTGCACTGGGGCAGCCTCACCTCGAGTGCTGGGGGCAGTTCTGGGTGCCACAATAAAAGAGATATAAAGCTACTGGACAGTGTCCATAGGAAGGGAAAAAAATGGTGAAGGGCTTTGAGGGGAAGCTGTATGAACAGTGGCTAAAGGTCTTTTGGTCTGTTCAGCCTGGAGAACAGGAGACTGAGGAGACACCTCATTGCAGTTACAACTTCCTTGTGAGGGGAAGAGAAGGAGCAGGCACTGATCTCTTCTCTGTGGTGACAGTGACAGAATTCAAGGGAATGGCCTGAAGTTGTGTCAGGGGAGGTCTAGGTTTTTCACCCAGAGGGTGTTTGGGCACTGGAACAGGCTCCCCTTGGTAGCAGTCACAGCACCAGCCTGACAGAGTTCAAGAGGCTTTTGGACAATAGTCTGGGGCAGTGGGTATGACTCTTTGGGCTATCCTGTGCAGGTTCAGGTGCTGGACTTGATGGTCCTGGTGAGTACCTTCCAACTCAGCATGATTCCATGATTGCATGTATCCTAGAGGACAGATTTGAAATAGAATAATAAAATCCTATAAAATTCCTGATTTTTTTACTGAAAACCTGGTTGCCACTGCGTGAAGATAACATTATTTATTCATTTGCTTACTTAATTATTTACTTTAATCTACTAATTCTGTACTTAATCAAATCTAGGAATCACTGCAAATTCAGGAGAGGAAACCTCCCGGGACAGACGGCAAGACAAAACTACCTGATCAGCACTTTTAGGACTAAACTGTCACGTAAGCTTTCTAGTTCATAAACTCTCACAGCTGCAAGACCTAAATGCTCTTAAACTATCCATAGTCCCATGATAGCAGCCAATAATGAGTGCATAAAAAGGCTAAAGCAATCATTTGATCAAACTGTTGTCTTCAATTTCAGCACTAAATGTAGTGCAGAAACCACTGCAGCTCAAGCTCTAAACTAATGCAGGTGGCTTATTAAGAGAACAGAATAATAAGTCTGTTAGTAGGAATTCTGTACATTTTGTTCCTATACTAGCAACAAATCTACAGCTTTTTTTGAATAGTTTAGGATTGCTTAGAAATGACGGAAGTAAAAAAATGTAACACATAGGTTTTAAAATAGCAATAATAGGTTTCTGACAATAAAATTCATACTTTAGGATGTAAAACCTAAACCCCTGCAACCCCTTCCAGCTTATTCTTTTCTCAGATGAGCTGTGGCACAGCTAAACCCTACCTTCATTAACACAGAGATCACCATATCTGGCTTCAGTGGCCTTGGAAGTGAGTTAGAAGTACAGCATGAAGTTAGAAGTTAGAAGTATGACATCTCAGCCTTAGAAATACAGTTTGCACTTATATTTTATTTCTTTTTGAGTCTCTCAGTACAAAGGTGAGAAATCATTTCCTACTAGATTTAGGTTTATGATTCCATATCTTTATCTTGAGCTACCCTATCTTACTCTCTTCAGTTTCACATTCTATGGATTAAAACTATTCTGATGAGTGACTGATAAAGACGATCTAAGAGTCAGAATTAAGGCTCAAAATAAAATATTCAACATATTTCATCAATTCATTCTAAAATTTAGGAATATAAGACCATGATATAAAGTAGTTACTTTAAACAGTTTTCAAACTAGTTACTTTCCATAATTTAACATGTCAGCATTCCAAAAAAAGAAGAATGTTTTAATAAATCTACATGGTTTTCAAATCAATTGTTTATTACAATCTGTTCTTCCATCTCCATTTGACCTTCAGTTTGCAAGACTCAGTATTCCTGTACCACTCTGAGGTCACTGTGAGATTACTTCAATTATCTGTATGCATTCAAAAGATGTAATTATATGTCTTATAAGCATACTCATTATATACATATAAGCATAAGTATGCAAAAGGCATACTCTTAAATGTCTGCAAAGAGTATGAAACCATCACATGAATGATTGCATTTAATTTTCATCTCTATCCATGCTGCTAAACAATATTCTGAAAAACAAATTTTTAATTTTGAGAGACAAAATTACTACACAGCACACAACTGATAGAAGAGCTTTGAGATTCCACTGAGAAGAAGGTAGTTAATATAGAATATAAGAAAACTCAATATAGTAGGCAGGTGGCATTTGAGATGGGATAGAAATGGTTAGTCTTGTCCCATAAAGCATCACAAGTTTTAAGTAACTTTAAGTTTTACTTTGTAGATAGCCAAATTTTCTATTTCTATATGATCTGGTGTGACAGTGACAGGGGATTGTTGACTTTTTTTGTTTATACTTACTTATCTGCCTTTCTACAATTTTTTTTGTATTTGCAAGTCCTCAAACAAACACAGATGGTACACTGAACCACCTGAACAGAGAGAGAGGAAACTTAACTCCACAGGTTGGTGCAAGAATAAATGGCACGTATGAATAAGAAGGTTTCTAAACCACAAAAAGCATTCACATTGGAAAGTCAAGGAAATCAAATACCGTAACACTGCACTCAAACTTCTGTTCACTGCAAAAAGGATGGGCATAGTTTTCTGGCTGTAGCTATATTGCATTGAAATTCTGAGAGAAGATCTATGTTGAGCCAAGAAATAACATGCAATGAATTCAAAGTATTCTATTTTATGGAGAAAGTGCTAGAACGTGTTCTCACAGTGAACAGTGGTTTTCCTTAATTTCTTTTTTTTTTTTGCTCACTCACTTTGCAGGATGGAAAGATCTTGTATCTTCATCAAGCAAAAAATATGGAAACTTCCTTCAAAGACTGATAATGCAAACTTGGAACAAATCCAAGTGTGGTTAATTGTCTGTACTACAATTTAAAGTATGCAATTCTGAAATGGAGTTGTGGTGTCTGAAGCCTATGCCAAGCTAACCTATTGGCTTTCTTGTATGCAGAATCTTTGTCACGGAAAGAGTCAGTTGATATGAAACAAGAAATCTCTGAAAAATATTTGCTACTTTCCTATTATGTATCTGAATTTCCATAAAATTGTTAAAAATAAACCTTTATTTTTTCTTTACTGTGCTGCTGGGTTTCAAAAGTTTTTTCCTGCTTTCCCTTTGGCTCAGTCAGCTCCCTTTAAAATTCATTACAGAGAACAAAAGAGTGAAACTAAGCATAACTATGCTAAATCATCCCACCAGTAGAACATTCAGAGATGAATTGGTCTCAATTAGTGCCTTGCACATTTCAGTACTGCCCAAGTGCTCTCTTCCTTTCTTTTCTTTCTAAGGAGAAGTGGAAAAAAATGCATCAGAGAGTACTATCACTAGCAATAATTGTTACTACTAATGCAAGTCATTTTCATTAAGTATTCTGCTTTGGCAGAACATGGCTCTACTAATCTCATATTCCAAAATAATAGAACTTAGAAGTAATTAAAAACGCATATTTATTTTTAGTCCCATTATTCCCATTAATCACAGTAGTTAAAGAAAAAAAAATAACCAGGAAGAGGAAAGGACCAGATCAGAGAATATTTAAAATACTCAGGTACTTTGAAATAGCTTCAAGAAGATAAGTATGACCTTAGAATACTAAAAATGGTCTATTAAACTGATAGAATCACTAGAGAGTCACTCTGAGATCTCCAAGGGAATGAATGAGAATGGAAAAAAAACGCAAATATGCTGTCTTTCTTTAAAAGAAGACAGAACTTAGATAATTAGCTTAATTGGAATACCTGTATGCATTTGAGAGTAAAGTAGCTATTAGTAGGCAAATGAAACTACCAGCACTATGAGTTACAGCAGAAGCAGGTTTAATTACCAAAAAAAAAAAAAAAAAAAAAAAAAAAAAAAAGAAAAAAAAGGAAAAAAAAAAGAAAAAAAAAAGAAAGAAGCCGTATGAAGGTAGTTTTCTTAGACAACAAAAAAGAAAGTTGGTAGTGTTTGCCTGGAGAAAAGAAGGCACAGAAGGATCTTAGACATGTATGTAAGAACCTCATGAGGGTGGTGACAGACTCTTCTCTGTGATGCCCTCTGGCATGACAAGAGGCAACAGGCACAAGTTGAAAATATAACTGAAACATATGAAATGCTTAAGCAGGAGCAGACGTATTTTTGCTGTACAAGTGGTTAAACACTGGCACAAGATGCAGAGAAAAACTGTGAAACTTCTGTCCCTGAACATGACCAATCTCATCTGGACATGACCCTGCACTACCTGCTGGCCTTACTCTGAGCAAGGGTGGAACTGACCTATCTCCACAGGCACTGTCCCATTTCTGCCATGCTGTGGTCATGTGTCCTGATAGGATAAGAAGTTTTATGAATTTTAGTAAGACTCCTCAGTCTTATTTCACTTTCACAAAGCAAATTAAAGAACAAGAACATAATAAAAAATTATGAGAAGTCTTCCAACATGAGCACAGATTCAGTACTTCCAGACCTAGCAAAAAGTCACTGAATCAATGGACAGATTTATTTTATGGGATTCTATGAAGGTTTGGTTTGGGCCCATACCTGCTTTTATATCACCAATTAAATGAATATGCGACAAGCAGATGCTTTTATTGCATATTAAAACATACTGATATAGAAGGTAAATATATTTGGATGTTATACATTCCATATAAAAATAATTGCATTCTGTATTTGAAAGGAAAATAAGCATGGCTGAAAGATTAAGATTTCTCTCCCACATCTCAAAAGATGTTGACAACTTAGAGAAACAACATAAACCAAAGATTTATTTAATTACATTTAGTCCCTTAGAGAAGAGCATACTGGTTGGTAAGCAATTCTTCGGAAGGGAAACTAGTAAAACATATATAACTGTAAGATGAACTCTAGTTAACAGACCTGCGCTCAGGTAATGTAAATATTAAGTGGGAATGTATAAATAGGAGAACAGAATGTAAGATAAATTAATTAATTCTCCCACTCTGCTCCAATTGGTAGCACTTAACCTAAAGCATTACAGTCATTGATTTTGAAGGAAAAAAACCTTTTCCCCTTTAATTTCCGTGACACCTTGATTAACAGGGTCACTACAATTATTTGCTTTTCTTTGTAATGCAAATACAAAAAGTATTAACTTACCAGCAAAGAATTAGTATTCAAGCAATTCCTTCCCAGAATCTACAGTAATGAAAATGTAAGCCTTCTAATATTGTCTTTAATGTCCACGTTTTGAGCCTCCACAAGAATAATGGATTCTGTTTCATAAGATGGATGTCATTGCTCTTAGAATGATGCTACGTGGATAGGACTTCAGGGAATTTATGTTCAATAATAATTTATTCCTAATATGTTTTGCATGAAAATATGATAAATTTAATGGGAAGAAAAGAAATAAAAAACTGCTTTCTGGATTGTAGGAAAAAAAGACATTTGAACTGAAAATAAAATATAAATATATATTTTTAAGGAATATATAATTCACTGAAAAGAGGGATTTTTAAAGGGTTGGTTTTTTTTTTACACCACTGATAGCACTGTTCAGCTGCTAATAACATTGGAAAAATTGAATCTTTTTGCACATTTTGACTCAGTTGTCCCAATCTAAGCTAAGAAATCATCAGCTTCTGATCATATGTTGAAGCATTGAAAATTTCTGATAGTTTAAAATGTACTATGCCTCTTTTCCAAGAACAGTTACAGGGAATAATAAGCCAGAAAACTCTAATTGCAGCTTACCCAATTGATGGGTATTTCTCATGCAGATATTTTTCTAGACTACTTTAAAATTAGGCAAACCCTTGCCTTGAACAAATTATGTTTTCTGTTCTTCATTATTCACCCTGAAATCCAGCACTCAAAATCAAAGACTTTTAAATGTGACATCCAAAAAACCAAACAAACAGACAATTAACACCCCCCAAAAAATGAAACAAAACACAAAAACTTGCTCTGCATTTTTTCTCTATTCTCATTTTTTAAAATATTTTAATATATTAATTGAATTGCAAGGCTCTAGAATTCTTGTAAAGAATAATTTACACATAAAATATGGTAATATGGTTTAGTCTCACAGATAAGTAAAGAAAGGATTGCTTTCACCTCTTTTTCTTCTCTGAAGTCTTACTTGTGGGAATTTAAAATCCGCTGATGCAGTGTCAATAGAAATTAGAAATATCTAATAAAATGGTCTTTGTGAGTACAGACCAGCTGCTGGAGCTCTGTAATATAATCAGAATCAGCAAGGATGTGGAATAAAGCAGCTGTGCCTTTCAGTTGTTTTACTCAGCTATTGCTGTTAACATCTATAACAGAGGAAACAAGCACAGGCACCATTTGAATTTTTGCAACAAAATTATTTGCTTGATTTTCTCTTCCCTTTCTCTGAAACTGCTCCATGTGTCTCCTGGAAAGATGGGGGTAGGGCATGTTCTATTTTGTTGCTTCTATTCTACACTCATCTTTCTTTCCTGATTCACAGAAATGGAGGATACACCAATCCTTTTCTTCCTTATAGTGAGGGAAAACAGGCTGATTTGTAATATTCAATCAGTCTGTGTGCATTTCTACATTGCATAGGGAGCTGTTTTGGATCCCAGAAGGCATAGTTCCATCTAAAAGTTGAAATGAGTTGCCAGAAAAAGGAAGAATATTGTGATGTTTTTAACCTAAAAATCCAATCTACAGCTAAAGAACTAGAAACAAATATTCTGTAAACAATAACAGGAAATTTGTACTTGAGAAAAAAATCTAAAGGGCCTCTTTGTAAGGACACTAATCATTCCTAGTGATAAAAGAGCCATCTGAGAACAAGCACTGGAAAGGCTGTCCATCCAATGATTCTGAATGCTAATGAGCATCACTTTACATAGAGGACAGTGCTGAACTTCAGAAATGAAGCAAATGATTCCTCTCCATTGCTACTGACAAATATTTCAGCCATAAGACCTGATTAAGTACTAATTGCTGGCTGGCAGTGAATGCTTTCTGTGGCATCTTGAAATGAAAATGAGGATGTGTAACCAACCAAGAAATTCACTAGCTTGGCAATGACCTGTTCAGAGAATCTGATGGACATTTAGTGAAACATTCAACTGTTTTCATGCTGCAGCATTTTTTTTTTTATTCTTGTCATCTTAAAGAAAATATTCTGTAACAGAAAACCCATTCTCTGTTGGTTTAGAATTTTCATACAGTAAATGACTTTTTAATTTAGCTTATTATTTTATTGCATATTTTGACATATGTAGTATGATAAGAGTCAATATGGCTTGAATTAAAAAATATCAATAAAGTACTTTTTGAAGATGAACTTATTAAAAATGCCATCAGACAAGTGGATCCAAATAACATTTAATCTCAAAATATGAGACCTTTAATGAGTAGGTTAAATTACCTGCTGTAGATAATTCATCTGACAAGTGTAGTTCAGTTCTTTGTTCATAAATCATTCATGAATCCACCCCAATTATACATACATAAGATGGGAAAGATTCATGAGTGATTATAAATAGATGTTAACCATCCATGGGCATATCCCAAACAGATTATGCAAACAAATTTTGGCTGCTGAGTCATTCACATAATGGTGCCTCCATCTGTTCCAGGCATTTCAGTTGGTTACATGAAACATGGGGCTATTGTTTCTGCTTTCCCACAAGAGGATGAGAAACCAATGCAAGCCAATAAAAGAACAGAGAGAACAGAGAATATTTTTGCTCATTGCAAAATAATCTGCTTCTACTCACCCACTTTAATGTAAGAAACTGTAGTTCTTTGAACATTTCAGTGTGCACTCCTAAAATTAACAAAGAAAAAATACCTTTATCTAAACATTGTGGAAGAATGAGCATTCTTATGTAGACAGTTATAAAAATCTGAAACATTCTACAAGAAAAATAGGTGTATCTACTGTCCAAACCAATAAATTGCTGTGCAGTTAATTTTAATTATTTTCTTTTCAACCTTCATAACAGCTCCAAATTTCTCTGCCTGGTCATCCCTTTCGTTATAGCTGTGAAGAAAAATATTTCACAACACTGTTATATGTCATTTCATTAAAATCCTGCTTTTCATCCTTGGGGGAAAAAATACATAGCAAAATGTGCATGGCTAAAGCAGATACATCTTTTTAAAATTTCTAACAAGCCAGTATAGAGAAGTGGATTTCTTACTTCTCTAGAGTATATTCTTCTTTCAGTTTGTAATTTGTATTTTAAGTGCTTCTGAAGCTAAAATGCCTTCCCAGGAAAGACCTGTGTATGTTGAACTGGTGTGACAATAATTATGCCCAACCATGACACTGGTTTCCTAACTAAAATTTGGACCTCCATTGAAAAGCAAACAAATTCTCTTTCCTCAAAACAATTACAAAAAAAAAAAAAAAAAAAAAACAAAAAAAAACCCAAACCACACCTTACAGATTTGTTAAAGTTACTCTGAAAAGGAGATTAAAACCAAGAAAATTTTAATATTTCCATTTTGTAGGGAACCCTGACCATTAGTTTCCCATCTAGTGCTGACGTGGCAGTTGGTCACTTTTATCTAAGATAAACTAGACATAATATACAGAGAAATTATATTGGTTTTAAAACACATAAGCAGCTGCAGATGACCCGGGCACAAAGATTTTTCACAGATTACTATCGTAACTGTAATTATTCAAACTCATATAGTTTCACTGATATATAATGATGGAGATAAATGTCTGAAACTAAATGGACAGCCCCATCCTGCTGTAAAATCTTCTTAGAATGTTTTTCAGCCTTGAACACACACGGTTGTTCTTCCACCCCACGGCTTGATCTGGGGTGGGCTCTTGTCCAACCCACAGAGAGAGACTGGAGGAGGTACATCCCAAAGCTCCTCCAGTTACATGATGTTGATCATTGTGTGCTATTATTACTCTCCAGGAGTTAGTAACCACGCTTTCAGCTGAGAGACAATAAGTCATTATGGAAGTACATTCCACTACAAAGTAAAACAGACCCATGTAAAGTGTAGCTGAGTGCAGTTTAAGCAAACCTGTTCCACTTTGCTCTAAAATGGACTTAGAAATGCTCATGTCATCAGATATCAGTCCCCTCAGCCAAGGCTCCAACAATTTCAAACAACTGAAGGGTATTAATGACTAGCCATAGGGTAATGACATCTTAAATTGCTACATCTATTTCAACAATGAATGTATGACTGTGCCCTAAGGTTCTCAATTTCAAAAGGACAGATTATGAGAAATTAAGAGTACTGGTTGATGAAGACAGCTGCACTGACAAAAGTAAAAAAAAAAAAAATCTAAAATTTATACTCCAGACAAGGGGGAAAACTTCTGTGGAGGGTTGTCAAACCTAATTAGCTAAACAATAACTTCAAAAAGAATATTAAATGCAAGTAGAGTTACTATAAAAGTTGACATAAAGGACTGCTCGACAAAGAAACGTATCTTAGTCATTGGAAAGCACTGAGAATAGCTAAAAGTCAGGTTATCCAAAAAGGAAAACAGAGTCCAAAAAAGAAATTTTAAAAGAAAGAAGGGAGGGGAGGGGAGGGGAGGGGAGGGGAATCTTACATTCTGTGTATTTTCAATCAACATGAAACTTAAGCTGTGGCAGAACACTTGCCAATTTCATTTTTGACTTGGAAGTACTTTTGCACTTTTGCTGACCAGTTCTAGAAGATTAATTAATTTGTAAATGCTACTATCACTTTTCAAGTGTACTAAGGAAATGGGAATAAAACCAGGTTGTTATTTATATGCCAGATCTAAATATTAATGCATATTTGTAACTTCGATATCAGGAATCTAAAGCGGATGGAAACAGACAGCTGGAACAAGTTCATGTCCCTTATCTGTGGGTATTTCTACTTCAAATGTGACAACAAAGATCAAAATGCTTTCTCATTTGAATATTATTCAGTAGAAAGTATGACATGAGCCCATGTACCTCAGTCTGTTTTTAAAGGCCTTTATCACCACTGAATTTTTTTTTCAGAAACATGAACGATGAATTGCCCTGAAAATTTTATTATGCTGCAGGCATAAGAGGCAATGTTTCCACCATATCAGTGATTGAAATGTGTGTCTGATTTGTGTACATTGCAGGTCTGACTGTCCAATAAGTACATTTTAATATGAGTAAATTTATCTTCATGCAAACAGATTCTGTACTTGCTTCCCAAAAAAGTGTATGTTTGCGCTCTTGGAGATTATACATTAATTTTACACAATAAAAATGTTATCAAAAGTCTTTCAAGCACAGGTAATGCCCTTTTATTTCAGAAGTTGTGCTAGTATTGAGAATAAAATACTAATTAATATCAGTGTCCTCTGCTGCATTTTAAATGCAACAAGTATTCCACTAAAATCTAGCTGTCTCCTCAAGAAAAGGGGTTTCACATGATGCCAAAAAGCTCTATAAGTCTTCCATATAGGAAGCACATATAGGAAGAACTTGCTGAAGATAGGAAACAGGTAACAACAGTTCCAAAACACCCTTCTAAACATATAAAAAACCCAACCAAAAAAACCCCACAAGCTGAAAACAAAAACAAACAAAACACAAGCAAACAACCAAAAAAACACAGAAGGGGGAAATATAGGATGAGTCAAAATCAGCAAGAAAGAAAAAGTCTCTTTCTGTCCTTTACATTTTTGTGTAATCATTAACTGCATAATGAATCTTAGGTAGGAGCATATTTGTAACCAGATGTTTTTGTCAGAATGGAGACTGAGCTGGGGCACAAGGTTGTGATTTCTAGAGACCAGTTGCTAAATTTCTGACTCAGGTCATATAAATGGAGATAAGTTTGTTGACCTCCATGCTAATGGCTGCTTGTGCACGTCAGGAAAACCAATTTAGCTAACAGAAATTACAGTCACCAGCCAAGGGAAAATTAGCAACTATACAGGCTGGATCTGAATGACATGTGAAAGAAGAGATGAAAACTTGTGCATTATCAACTCACATTATAGCAAAATAATATGAATGTCCCTTTCTATGATGCTTAAATTAAGAGCTATTTATAAAGAAATTGCATAGAAGTGTTGTAGGTAGAGAAGAATTCCTAATATTTCAGGGTAAAGTTACATAAAACTTAAGTTTTATGGAGGTGTGTTAATGTTATGCCAGCAACCTTTCAGCACGGTGTTGGCAAATCCATTACCTATAAGACAATATTAGCATAATACTCACCTCCCATGATGTTTATAATAGTTGATCCTTTCATCTGCATTAGATTATTCAGACATTTCAGAACAATGCCAGAAGTGCATGTATAGGTCTATAACACCACGGCACCTGGTAACACCTATAACACCAGGGCCTACAACACAAATAAATGCTAAATCATAGCTACGTACCTCTTAATAATTATTCCAAAATGGTTTAATACTATTCTAGAAATTAAAATAACTAGCTGTGTTGTGGAGTCTGTAATTTAAACACTCCCATAGAAATTAAGATTGCAATGGTCTGTAGAATAATCATTAAAATATTTGTGACTAATGGACTAAATTAATTTTGTGAGATGTTTTGTTTTTATAAGCATTTTGATAAATGTTTGATATCCACAAAGATATTTGTGAATCCAGCATAAGTCCTCTCTATAATGATAACTTCATTACTACCACTGTTAGAGTATGTTTGGGTCTGAAAATTCATATTAGATATCTTAGACCTGCAGGCGGATGATAGCCCGTTAATTAGAACATGGCAGAAGATTTCTCTAAGAACACTGAAAACTAGTGACTCAACATAAGAAAATTTTGAACGTAACAGGCAGAAGTTGAGAAGGTGACAATTTGCAGGCAATGCAAGAATAGGAAGAACAGGATGAATGAAGAATAGGAAGATCTCCCATGAAAATGGAAAGATAAAGTGCCAGACTCCAGAGGTATCTGGAGGGGAGCACTAGAAACTTCCAAATGGGTTGTCTTGAAAGACCAAAAATACCAGAATTACTATGTCAGTAATAACATATAACCTAAGAATGCCTGAATAATGGTGTCAGAAATACCAAATTTGGACAAAGATATATCTGAATTATGACCATTTTAGAATAATTTGGGATTGTTTATAAGAAGGAGACCAGTGTGGGAAAGGAAGGTGCAAGGGAGATGCGAGAAGGCCAGAAAAAAAGGCAGAATAAGGTATGCAAGTTAGGAGTGCAGTCTGACTTTACCTATTAGAAAGCCCCGAGCTTGGTCACTGCTCAGGAAATCAAATGTCATCTCAGTCATCAAAAAGAGCAAGGAGAACCCAGTGAACTATTGCCCACTCAGCCGCACCTCAATCCCTGGAAATCTGACAGAGCACCTCATTTTGGACGCCATCTATCCACATGAAAGACAGGTGATGAAGAGAAGTCAACATGGACTCACTAAATGGAAAACATGCTTGTCATACCTGATTGCCTTTCATAATGAGACTTCTATGTGGATGGATAAGGGGAAAGAATTAGTTATTGTCTGCCTTGACTTCAGCAAGGCTTTTCATACTGTCTCTCACTATTTCCACAGGCTTTGCTCAGTGTTTCCAGGATAAGAAGCAATAGGAATTTCCACCTGAACATGAGGAAGAGCTTTTTGGCTTTGCAGGTGACTGAGCACTTGAACAGATTGGTCAGAGAGGTTATGGAGTCTTCCTCGCTGTCGATATTCCAGAAGTGTCTGGACATAATCTTGTGCCATGTGCTCTGGAATAACCCTGCTTGAGCAAGGTTGGACCAGATGACCCCCTGCAGTCCCTTCCATTTTGTGAAAGAGATAATATGTGAAACATGAAGAGACAGAAGTCTTAATTTAGAAGGGAAGACTTACTTTATAACAAGAAAAACATCAAACTGGAAGAACACACCAATATCAAGATCTGAATATCCATACTGAATGATTTAGTGCCACTAGTATCATGACCCACTGGTATGGGGTGTGATGCTCATTATAAATTCTTGTCAGGTTGAACAAAAACACTTGACCACGTGTCAGTGAACTCTTATGTTTATGGATATTAGTCTTAACTCCAGAAACCAGTAAGTTACCTAGATTCAAAAGCTTTTGGCTAACACACTCTGAAGTTCTTACACTACACTGCTACAAAAGGTTTTGGCTAATACGTCCTTAATCTTGTACAGTACACATCAATAAGTTTTCTACTCCAACAGCAAACTTCTTAAAGGTGCAGGCTCATAAGCCACAAACATCTTTATAAGTTCTCCCCTCCCAAAATAGGCTTCAAAACATAATCTGAACAGGTAGAATAGGATAGCTGTGCTTCGACCAGGCAAAGCAAGGTAAGAAAACAAAGATTATCACCAGTCCTTTTATCTCATATTGGTACTGCTGCATGGATGGTCCAGAGCTGGTGTTGCAAAACAAAGAAAACAAAAGAGAGAGTGTGGGGGCCTAATCTGTGTCCCTTTATACTTAACCCAGTGTATGCCTCTTATGTAGACTAGAACTTTTTGTGCTCTTTTGTTTACAGGTGCACAGCCAGCCCTTCTCCAAGAGCTGAGCTGGAAGGTGAGCGTGACTGAGCAAAAGTCTCAAGGCCGAGAAGAAAGCTGGTTCAGAACACTGAGCCACCTCTGCAGGAACCTCCCTTCCCATCACATCTTTCCTGTCCCAACAGTTTGGGACAAAACATGCTTACACCTGGTCCTCTACAGCCGCCAAAGGCACAACAGCTGCACTAACAAGGGACTGGTAGACTCAAAACAGAGACTAGCTCAAGTAAAGCACTGAATTAGTGGGACTATTTTTGGTCCAGTGTTCAAGCCAGTTTGAGAGGAGTTGGATGGGATTTGGATGAATATCATACATTGTGGCATACAGATATTGCAAGAATTACATCATTATTACTAGACAAAGAGAGAAAGAAAAGACAACATTTTCCAAAAATTAATAGAGCTGAGTTCACTAATCACCTCTTAGAGATTCCCAAGTATCTAAGGGCTCTGGGAAAAAAAAAATGCAAATATTATATAGAAGGTTGAGTCCCAACAAAATTTCCAACCCTATCCCTATAATAACTTCTAATGCCCTTGCTACAATTTACATCTGTTCCACTGTGCAGCTCACTACAGACAAACCTTCCTCTCGAGAACAATCTCATAAGGCAGAAGCAGCTGCTCTTGTTCCTCCTGTTCTCCCTCTTCAATTCTTTGAAGTCGTGTCACCAAATTTCAAATGATAAGTTTGCTTTATTACTTCAGCTTTCAGTGGAGTTTAGGGACAACTCAGTAGCAAAACTTAGACTTACACTGTAATGCATGAGAGGACAGCTTAACGGTCAAGACCAAACCCTGCTTCCCTCCAATCTTGTTTAACTAACAAAATTAATTTTCCTGCTTAAAATTTAAAATAAACATGTTTTTATTGTTTCAGTAATTGACATTGGCAAAATTGAAGGAATGTTGTTTGTACACTGATTTTTCTTTTGAAAAGCCAAACTGCAGATAGTTTGGCCTGATGCCAAGTCTGAGTGTCTTCATTTTTCCTTTTTCCTGATGTCAATACAGGCAAGCAAGATAGCTAATATGCACCAGTGGCTAGTCAAAAATTCAAGTATAAGAAGTTTACTGGAAGTATAAGAAAAGAAAAAGTCAAGAAGGGGCAGACACCAAAATAGCCGTCTTGTCACAGTTTAAACAGTTTGTGTTTGTGTCTGCTACCAGTTTTTCCAGCTACTTATCAGCAAGAACAGTGGAGAGTTAATAAATCTGTGTCTCCAGAAAACAGCAAACACACAACAAATTAATCCTGTAACACACCACCATTTCTCAGCTTTACAAATCAATAACTGGATTGCAAAACACAACAACCATGAAAAAAAAAAACCAAAAAACACCAGAACTGTAAAGTTCTAATCTATTTTACTAGCAGGATATGTTAAGGTCTCCTAGCCAGATCTTTGAGGTAGATATGCCTAGCCATGGTCTTAAATGAGCCTCCCAAGAGGATGAAGGGTTTCAGAGCCAAAAAGCAATTACATATTTGAATAAAAATTATAAAGCTAAACTATGTGAAAGATAACAGGACATGGAAGAGTTCATTTTTCCAGCTCAGTCACTTCATATTGTAGCAAGTTGTGCACAAGGTCTGCATTTGTCCTACCTTTCTTACAGCCTGACTAACCACTCTTGACACATTTGGTTGTTTCTCCAGCTCTGTGTTTCAGACACGGGCTCTTAATTCCTTGTAGAATTTTTTAATTTCTTTTTGTCTGTTGCATTCAGTGCTCTCCCAAAGATTCTATTTCTGAACAGATTAAATAATTTTTTTCACATGACCCTGTGTTACTTAAGTAAAAAACACAAAAATTTTTTTTTTTTAAAAAATTTAAATTTTTAAAATTTAAAACCATAATTGATTAAGGCATTGTCAATCAGAATAAAGTAAATCACAGAGGACAGATATAAGGCTTAGTAGTTTTAGATGCAGCCTTTGCCTTTTGGTCACAGAGGTTTTTTCAGGTGTACTGACATTATTGACTGGTGTATGGCACAAAGAATGGATTGTGTTTTGATTTGCTGCCGTCTGCAGCATTGCCAAGACTGCATATTTATATTGCCTCTTGACCAGAAATTAAATTTAGGCCAGTTTCCAGTCCTCTGTGCAAACTATTCATGCATATAAAGTAACGGCTGAGAAATCTTGCAATATTTGCAATCCCTTTCCTGATTTTTTTCTTAGCTCCAGCAGGAAGCAAATAATTTTGACTGTACAAGCAGTTTTCTTAGTTGTATGCCACAATATATACGTAAAGGAAAGTTTCACCTAAAAATTTCCATTCCAAAATTCAAATTTCCTGGACTAGACAACACCCAAAAGACTAGGTTACAAAATCTCTCTGGTCATAAAAACATAGTGAGCCACATCTTTTTGTCATAACCTTCCCCTTTCTGGACTATTTGGACAATGAGAATCAGGATTGAAGAGTTTTTGGTATGGAGGGGTTACAAAGGTAGTTTTTATGAGAAACTGACAAAGGTTTCCTCCTGTCTGACAGAGCCACTCCCAGATGGCACCAAGGTGGACACACCGACAGCCAAGGCCAAGCCATCAGCAACAGTGGCAGTGCCTGAGGATAACTCTTTTAAGAACAGGGTAAACCTGCTGTGCAGCAGCACCTGGAAGTGAGGACTGAGAGAAACAGTTCTCCAAACACCAAAGTCAGTGGAGAAGAACAGGTGAGAACTGCCAGAGCAGTTTCCCCTGCAGCCCATGGTTAAGACCATGATGAAGCAGGTTGTCTGTCTGCAACTGATAGAGTTCCATGGGGGAGCAGGTATCTGCCTGCAGCCCATGGAGGACCCCACACCAGAAAGGGGTAGATGTGCCCGAAGAAGGCTGTGACCATGTGAGAAGCCTGTGCTGAAACAAGATCCTGTCAGGGGTTGTGGCCCTGTGAAGAGAGGGACTACACTGGAATGGGTTTCCCGGCAGAACTTGTGACCTCATGGAGACACACACAGGAACAGACCATTCCTCAGGGACTGGACCCCCTGGCATGGATGTGTGTTGGAGCCATTCACGAAGAATGGCAGCCTGTGGGAAGGGCTTTTGTTGGAGGAGCTCCTGGATGACTGTTTCCTGTGGGAGGGACCTCACACTGAAGGAGAGGAACAGTGTGGGTAGAAAGGAGCACCAGAGACAAATGTGTGCTGAACTGTATCCAGCTTCCATTCCTCATCTACTGGTGCTGTGCAGGAGAGATGTAGAGAATTTAAGAGTGAACTTGAGCCTGTGACAAAAGAAGGTGTATGGGAAAGGTGTTTTAACATTATATTTCTTTTTCCTCATTATCCTGCTGTGATTTGATTGGTTGTAAATTAAATCTATTTTCCCTAAATCAAGTCTGGTTTGCCCATGATTGTAATTGGTAATTTATCTCCCTACCCTTATCTTCACCCTCAATCCTTTCATTGTGTTTTCTCTCCCCTGTCCAGTTGAGGAGTGACAGGGTTACTTTGGTAGGCACCTAGTGTCCAGTCAGTATCAACCACCGCAGGGTTACCAAAGAGATCACATTCATGTCCTGGTGTAGTAATGAACAGAGTCTGACAGGATGTCCACAAAGAAAGGCATGCTTTGGAAATCTAAAGGGAGAAAATGGGCCATTTTGCTGTGGCAGTCTAACTGGATCAGCCCCATACCCTATCTGCCTATAATCAAAACCCCACTCTCAGAAATAAACTTATCAAAACACTCCGGTGATTCAGTCAAGTATCTGGGTAAAGGTTTCCCAAATGCTTCATTTGGAGGAGAAACAGATCTAAAGCACACACAACTCCTCTGGGCTCTTATGTCACAGCTTCTCATCAAAGTTTGATTCTCAGCATTTCAAGATCAGAATCTGATTTTTCCACATAGCACAGAAGATTACTTACTCACTGTGGAAAGTGGTCAAGAAAGACACTTCTACCACACCTTTTTTTTTTCTATGAGATCTCAGAGAAGATTTTTAAGAACTTATGGTTAAGCACCCTGTGGAGAAAAACAGCTGCTGCTGAGGTGCAGCCTCTCAGGGGAGCAAGAACATTTCAACCAAACAAGAACAGAAATTCAGAGTGGGCAAAATGAGAAATCTCAAGCAATTAATACACTTATCCCTTGAGCAGAATTACAGTCTTTAATGGCTACCAATTGCTAAGATAATAGGTCTGGACAAAAACAATCATGAAAAAAAAAAAAACATTTACAAAAAAACGATACAAAGCTCTGCAGTGTTACAGAAACAGCAGTAGCACAGACAAATTGCAGAGACAAGTCACTCTTTGGAAGCTTTGCTATTTGAATAGCTATTAATTGTGACTTGGTGTAATGATCTGTTTGCTACTACCCAATATAAAGCACTCCTTTTCCCTTATGTTTACAAAAAATACTCATAATTTACCAAGTATCTGTAATGAGTATTTATTAATTTTAATTACAGAAACATCATATTACCAGAGAAAGAAGTGATCCATAAATATAAAACGAAATGTATTGCTGAGTACATTAAATGAAGTAGTATTTAATTACCATCAATTGCTATAAGTAACTGTCAAGGCCCAACTACCACCACTACAAATCTCATGTAAAATAGAAAAATTTGTGTATTGCTGCTAAATAATTTAATTTATTAAAGTTACATTTTTTCACTCTACTTAGAAGAGAGGATCAAATATATGCAATCATTCCTTTATGCAATGAAAGCTAGGTAACTATAGTACCTCCAGGCTGCAGAGTCAGAATAAACAACACTGCAGCAAAAAATTATACACTGTATAAAGCTTTAAAATGTGCAGTTTTGAGCAGTATAGACTGATCAGTCTCACTGAATGTTTTAACAATGAAACTCATTGTACAGAAGGTATCATAGAACATTATTAGTTCTCACCAGTTCAACATCAGAAAGATAACATCAAAAATAACAACAGCAGCAGCCTCTGATTTTATTTTTAGTACAAAATTTCAGCTAGAACAACAAAAGTCTATAAGTCTATATGAACTTTATCCTGCTTTTTCTACTGGAGTTTGAAATAGGGCTCCATCAACACTGAGAACAATGTTTCCATCTACCATGTTGCTAGAAGTACTGTGTAAACACTAAGGTGTGCCACTGATGTGAAAGGAGATGAGTCTTAACCGTGAGATTTTATTTCAGAAGTTCAATTACATGTGCAGTCAAAATTGTAGCAGTCAATAATTTCATCATATACCATGTTATATTGTTATGGAAAGGCTTGTATTTGTGTGTCCTCCCAGTCAAATTGCTTTTCATGTATACATTTTGTGATGGACAGGAGAAACCAGATGGAAATGAGGAGATAAAGGGAAGATTGTTCACAGTACAGTAAATATTATGACACAAAAAATATCATCTGGAATAAAGAAGAGATTGAAAGACAAGAACCAGATGGAATGCAGTGATGAAATGTAAGATACTTCTACCTCTATGTCATTGGTTCAAAGGCAGCCACAGGACCTGTGAATCCTGAAGGTAAAAGCAATAACTCATTTTTATTTACACCATGTCTGGAATGCCTATGAGTTTATCTCACATTTTGGATTTCATTATTCTATCCCTGTTGAGAATTTCAAACCTCCAAGTGTTGTAGGAACTGTAGGTACTAAACTACTTTTCTTCTACAGAGAGAACTTCCAAGCCACCCCTGCAAACACCAATCTTTGTTCTTATTTACATGTCTTTTAAGGACAGCCACAAAATCTTTTTTTCTAGCTATATTTTTTTGGGGGGTTTAAGAATCAACAGAACCACAGCATCTGACTAGATGCCAGTGCAAATTTCTTTTCCACAGTCAAGGCAGTTTACAAAACAGAGTCTGAATTTCACCAGCCCAGAAGTCTTTTTGAGCTTGGTGACAGAATTTACAATGCATATTCTATATCTGATTCCTCAAGACACCTAAACAGGTCAAAGCAAAATAAGTTCTTTCATATATCAGTACAAGAATATATGCTTGTCTGGGGCAATTTCCAAACCAAATTTTTGTTTACCAGCATAAACTGCACAGAGGTTCAGTTGGAAGGGAAAAAAATCTTCCATCAGTTTAAAGACATTTTCTGAGTTAACCTATATTAAAATGGAATGGTTATTTATACTCAAGCAAACAGATATAAGTAATCACCAAGAAGTTAAATAATTTGAAAAATATCCTTACATATATAGCATTTAGGGAAGTTAGAAAAGGAAAAATGAAAATACCAACTTTGGATGACTTTGCTTTTTCTGCAGTGAGAGAAATTCAGTTATTTTAATAAAACTCATTGCCTGCTATGCCTTTCTAAGAGTAATGTGTAAATGTCAAATATAATTTTCTTTCATTCCCAAGCAAATGTCAAGGTTCTGTGTGAAACAATATGTAATTGTTTCACAATTACTGACTCACTTGATGTGATAATAAAAAATATCTCAACAATTTACGCTAGCTATTTATGCCAACCAGAGGACACTCTTCAGATGTGCTTTCCATCATGTTTTAGGAAAAGGAGACACAAAACACTTTGTCTTTTTTCTTCTGAGATGCTGTAAAGCTAAACACTATAGTCAAAATTCCAGGTCCTCCCAAATCCCTCACACTCCACTTCAAGAGAAAGCACAGGGAAAAGTACTAGCATAATTTCCTAAACTCAGGCAATCACACTGTATCTCTCTGTTAACTCTCTCCTCCCCATGAATTTTCAATTCAGAAGCCATTTTCAATTCAAATTTGTGAAGTAAAGCTCTCAAGGATTCTCCCTGTGAATTTCATGAAAATCGGAAACTAGAAAAGAAAGGCACAAATTCTGTATTGTTAACATCAAGGAAAAGACCACAGAATGGTTTTAGTCTTTTTCAACATAAAATAATATACCAAACAGAGCACCACAAACAGTGGTGCCTGATCTGCAAAGGGTTTGTACCTCATGTCAGGCTGGCACTCTGGTCAACATAACTGAGGATTACATCAGCAGCTCAGCTTGTATTAGCCACAGGAGAATCCACAGCAGAGAGCAGTGTTGTGTGTTCCTTGACTGTGGCAAAGTCTTCAGTGAGTTTATGCCATTTATCATACACAAGGGGATATATATCCAAGATGTGCTCATGCTAGCAGTGTTCCTCATTGTCGAGCCTCTAGCATTTATAAAGCAGCAATGCACACTGAAGATCTTTGTCCACAGGATATTCATTACTCCTCTCTCTCATTTTTACAATCCTCTCCTCCATTCTTCCACATGAATTATCAAATATTTAATAAAGCATAAGCTACTCTTGCAGTCATAGTACACTTGAGTTAAATTTGTCCTTAAGCTCAAGGAAAGAAAGCCACAAGAAACTTCACCAAATATGGTTCTTTCTTGGGAAAGATGTTTTCAGTGACTTGAAATTACTCAAATCCTTATATATGAAATAATTTATTACATCCTAACTTTTATAGTCATTGAAATGCTATACTTAGAAATCAGGAAGAGAACTTTTGTCTGCCTTGTTTGGGTTTTTTGCAATTTTTTTCCAGAGGCTGTGGATGGCAACCAGTCCAAGTTCTTCACAGCACCTGCTTTCTTCACAGCTGCCTAATGAGATAAAGAGCTCTTTTGACATCATATAGCAAGTGTTTTGCCAATTGATTTTTTTATTATGTATTTTAGACAGGGGTCTAAAAATATATACTTTTTAATATACATTTTTATTTCATTTAATAATAATATATTTATATATATATTTATTATATGTTTAATAATTTTTAGTATATTTTAGACAGTTTTGCTTATTATGATTTCTGACCTCAAACTCATTTGTCCTACCATATTTCTTGTTAGCAATATGATGAGTGGCAGAATGTATCCATCTTCTGTCATGGCCCTCTGAACAAGGCCTGTGTAGGAAGGATTTTTTTATTTAAAAAACGTAATTCATATGTCAAATTAAGATTCTGAAATTTCTAAGGAACTGCAGTTTTAATCCTAAAAATACAGCCTGAAAAACAATCCACCCAGTTTATGGGACACTGTCTATTAACCCTATTAATGCCTTTTAATTATATTTCTATAATTAAATAGGATGTAATATATCCTAATAATATATGGACTGAATTTTTTCTTACCTTTACTTTTTTTTTTCTTTTTTTAATAAGCACACCACGATAACAATCAAATCACTCAGTTTCTCAGGGAGAAATGAGGTGCATGTGTTCCTATATTGGGTTCATAGAACACATTATTCATACAATAATAATCTGATTAACAGTGTGAAAATTCTAAGAGATTTAATGTGATTTCAACTGTGTTGACTATAGAGTCATGCTGCTTAAGAAATGCAACCTCATTTTTTCAGTTATTTGTTATGAAATTGATGCGCTTCCTATCTAGGTATGTTGAACACTTATTCTCTTGCCAAGCTAACTCTAACTTCTGATAGATGTGACAGTTCAAGCAAAACATTCTGAAGCTCTGCCAAAACCCTGAACTGCAGAGGATGTAACTTTATGCTTAGAAGAATTCTATTAACTTTTGTCTGCCTTCTTTGGGTTTTTTTCGCATTTTTTGTTCAGCAGCTACTAATAGCAAAAATTAGAAAACAAATCAGGAAAGACTACTCTCTGAACATGTTTGACCTGATTAGAGCTGGAAAGCAGTTAGAACTTTCCAAAAACCCTGAAATTTCCCCAGAAGTCTTGGTTTTATACAGAAAAGGTAAATAAATATAATTCAGAATTGGATTTCTGCCTAACTTCAATTACCATTGGAAAAACACATAACCTTGCACAACAATTAAGGGCAGAAGAGAACTTTCAGCTATTAGGTGAGGTACATATCCTGAAGCATCCGCAAATTTACCTATCTATTACAAGTCACATCTGTCCATCATAAGAGGAAAATTTATACCAAATATGACTTTTGTTGTCCCTTTTACAATACATTCAGATAAAATTGAGAGGGTAGTGACCTAAACCTAGCTTAATATTTTTCATTTATTTATGGAAAACTGAAATAAAGAGAATTATGAATATTCACATATATTAATATACTGTAAAGTTAGTAGTTGTGGAACAAGAGATTTGGGATTGGGATTAAAAATTTACTAAATAAAAATGTAAGATAAATATATTGATGGAAATTGCAAATTGTTTTGTTAAGTAACATATGACCCAAGAGTATTTTTGTGAAACTCCCCCACAGTGTAGTAACTTGTAGAGTTTCTGTTGCCTCCAAGCCAAAGAACTCAATATTTCAGCACAACCAGAGAAGTTGACAAATTAAGTTAAAGCACTCACAGCCTCAGTTCCCAAAAGAAAATTCTCCCATTTCCTTGTGTTGGTAGAAGACATTGATTAGTAAATCCCTGTACAAATCCTAGCCAGGCAATAGCACATGCCTGTGTTTCACAGTGCATATCTCCTACGCTATTGTAAAAACTAAATGGATTTTAAATCAAAAAGGTTTGTCTTCAATCTTGTGCTGATAATCCACTACTGAAAGTAAATCTGAAAGGCATTCTATGCCTTTGCTGGGAAAATACTTGGGATAAAAATGTGTTTGAGTAAAAGTGTTTCACATATGGAAGGGATATAATGGATATATCATAGAATGTTTTGGGTTGAAAGGTACCTTAAGGATCATCTGGTTCCAGCCCCTCTGCTGTGGGCAGAGACATCTTCCTCTAGACCACGTTATTCAGAGTTCCATTCAACCTGGTCTTACACTTGCAGGGACAGGTCATCCACAACTTCTCTGGGCAACTTGTTTCAGTGCCTCACCATGCCCACAGTAAAGAATTTCTTCCCAATATTTAATATATCTTCCACCAAAATATTTTACTTTAAGCTACAACACTGGCTAGTCAACTCCTATACTAGGCATGCCAGCACCAAGGACAGGGGTAAAAAGCAGTAAGTTCCAACAGTGTGTGTCATGACACATTATCAATACAACCCTCACCTTTCCTACCAGCTAATGGCACTCACCTTTCATAAGCAAAGGCCCAGAACATCTTCCATTCTCCTTCGTGTGAGGAGGTCTTAGCTATGATTTGTAAACAGCCCAGAACAGAGAAAATTTTCATAGGAATTCAGGATATACCTCTGTAGCATAATGAATCAAGGAATGCTCTTCATTTGACCTATGATTTGACCCACTTATATAACAGAACTTAAGTTGTATGAGGTAGATGTGCCTTAGACTGCTCTAGAATGCAACAAAGGCCCTCTGCATGGTGGCTCCTCTTATATACTCCCCAAGAAGAGAAGTGGGACCAGAGCAAGAAGAGAAAGCATATAGACTCCAGCACAAACATGGTCATTTTTGTCCAGAGGATGGCCAGATTGAACATCTGGCATATGCAAAGAATAGCAACACTGGCACAGCATGATGAGGAACAGTCAGGGTCAAACAGCTGTCTATATAGTAACTAGAATCACAAATGTAAGATAAATATCCTCCTGTTCTGAACCAGACTCTTCAAAGGCCTATCTCCTTTCATGCCCAAAAAACAAAAGATATGAATCTTCAGAGTTTGAAGCCTTATGTTACAGAAAGATCAACACATTTCTCAAATTTGTGGATGACATCCTCTTCCTTTTCCCTACGGGAGCTCCTATCATGATACTCAGAATTTATACCCAGCAGGATATAAGTACTCTAATGTCTGGAGGTCCTTGCTATTTTTGTTTTGCATCTATTTCGTGGTGTTTGCAAATCATATTCTATGCTGACACTGTGTCCGAAGTTTACACAGCTATACAGACTTATACAACAATCACATGTATAAAAAAGCCCAAATTTAAAATGCACAAGTTTAGCAGTTCTCAGTTGTGAACCATGCACAACCCTCTCTGTCCAAAATGAGAATGTGTGTATACATTTACACATGCACACAAACTTGATAGATTTCCATTCTATATACTGAATATAATCAGGTTTTGACCCATCAAAAGAATTCACGTTGAAACATGTTGAAGTTTCCAGATCCATTGACAACAGGGTGCATCTGCCTTATAAACTGACTGTACAAATAACACTCAGTGAAAATTTTTGTTTCCATGATGCAAGGAAGACAAGTAGACCCATAGCCAGACCTGGACTTCCTACAAAGAATGTAGTTGAATTATTTATTATATGGTGTGATCTTGAAATCAACATATAAAAAAGGAATGATTAATCAAGCTAGGAAATCATTGGTCTACACTTTCAGACATATACCAGGCAAGGTTGCAATGTCAAATAGAATTAAAAACACATGAAATCCATATATCAGAACTGCTGGCATGACTTTATGAAACTTTTTTTAAAATTACAGTAGCAAGTTTGTTTCTACATCATTTGTGTCCAGACAAAGCAGAAACACTAATTCCTTGAATAATTGTTTTAATGTGTTTCCACAGATTTAATGGTTCTCTCAAGTATCAAAAAGAGTTTCAAATTATCCTGCAAAGGGGAAAAATTGGAAAGTTATGTGCAAAATAGATTTTCATAATTCAGACTTAAGAATTTTGACACAATTTTAAAAAGCAGCTTGACATACTTATAGGTATGTCAAGCAAATATGTATGGGCTTTTCCATATATATTTCGGCTTTCAATTTTGTGACTAATTTGACACAAAATTAAAATAAGCAAATTTTCTAGGGAATAGTAACACAAGATTTTTATTTGACCACTTATTATTTGTCTACTCTGTTTGACAGTAAAGTCAAATATTAACTGGAAAAAATAGTAATTTTCATATTTTGCAAAGCTGATATTTACCGAGCTCATTTCTGATGAATATGTTTAATATGATCAGAACTCATTTCATCTTGCAATATAGTCTCTGGTGGAAGCCTTCAGTTTTTGGCATCTTCAAAAAACAAATCTTAACACATTTTCTTTCACTGTTCTAGCCTTCTTTTCTTCCCCTAGTACACTGGAACACATTTCCCAGGGAAATAGTTTATGCAGACAGAAATTAATTCAAGTTTTCAAAACCTGTGATATCCATAATGATATAAAGGAATTCATTCCATTGAAAAATAAAAATATTTCAAGGAGAGTTTGAAAGGTAAAACCACAATAACTGATGTAAAACTTCTCCACAGTTTCAAATAACAGAATATGGCTCTTGTATTTTATAGTCTCCAGGTAGCTTTTATGAGTTATTATTAAGTTACCTTAAATTCATTTTTTAGCAATTGTAGCAGTGCTATAATTTACTGGCTTGCCATGCTTAACATTTTCATAAATTGCAGGTGCTCATTACAACCCAGTGGTTTTGGAATAGTTTTTTGGAATAAAGGTCAACATCTTAAATTTGACCTTTAATGTCCTGGTCAGTAGGAAGCCCTTCACCCAGGAATGAATTTAACATCTACCTAACTTAATTCCTCATATGTGCTCTGGATTTGAAGGCAGATAAATACTGCACTGGAAAATGCATTTCTGAAGGATTTTAACGCATCCCTACATCTCCTAGCTTACAAAAATACCAGTCTAAGTAACTGTGTATGGAAAGACGGTCTGAAGCACATTTTACAGAGAAAAGGCTTGTGTATTTTGTAAAAGTGTTTCATTTTTAATGAGCTATTCACTTTCTGTACTCATTTTATTTAATAGCTTAACCTCCTAACTCTCTCTTCTCTATAGTAGTGAATTACTTTCCAGAAATAATAAGGAATTTTAAGCATCATCATGTTGCTGGTATTGTCACTTGAAAATGTGGGTTGTCATCACCTCATCGCCCCATCCTGGTCTGCTCATTAGTGACACTCTGTATGGAAAACCTCTAAAGATCATTACCACTGTAGTCTAAAGCCAATGTGCCAGCATAATGAAAAACAATTCAGCAGTTCCCTATGCTCTGTTAGTTGTGTTTGTCATAAATGAGTTGTGGAGATTTGGAGTGAATGATCCATATCATATTGAACCGTCCTTTTTATCGCTGACAATTGGAGGTGACTGAAAAGCTGGGTCAGTGTCAGACTGTATCTAATTGGAAACCTTTTCTCATTAACGCTTGATGTTGACTTGTATTAGTTGATGAAATTAGAACCACAGTGGAATGGATTTTATTACACAGAATGAGCTGGTTGAGCTCTCTTCCATTTCAATGTTTTTTTAACCCCACCCCTGGCTGCTAAGAAAGGAATCCAGAAGCAAGGGAGCTGTGAGTGATAAAGGATTAAGAGGAAATTGAGTAAAAATCTCAATGCTTGTCAGGAAATTGAGACCATGTGCATATTTGTGTCATGTTTTTTTCAGCAAAACCTTTCTGAAAATACTTCCTTATTGATCATCTGAGTTTTTTTCATTTCAATCAGGAGTGGAACAGAAATGTTTCCCAGATAAAAGGAAAAGGATAAATTTCAGGGGGAGAGGAGGAAATAAGTGCTTGTTTTCTGAAAAGTAGAAATGAGATTTTATTTTTTTTTTACAGCTTAGACAATCAGTTTTGAAATAAGAAAAACATAAGTCGTTCAAAAATGCCCCCAACCCTGAATAATCCATTTTCCTGTTTATCAGCTGCTGATTGAAGGACACCAAGACAAATTCATAACAGTGAGAAAGCTAAATATAACTTCATAAACCTACAAAAAATACATAAGTCATGATATAAAGACAGATAACATACAATGTGTTATACATACAATTTTTCACAGATGTTTGATGAATTTAAACAAAAAAGAAATAGTATCTACAAATTCATTTTAGGAGCAAATTTTTTCAACTAAATTAATCATAGGACTGTTTAATATAGGATCATGATGCCTATAGACTGCCAGATTGAGATAAATTCTGTCATTACAGAAATTCAGTCCTACAAGATAGGAGGCAAGGGATACTATCAGAAAAAACTATTTAATGATCTTGTCCTCAAACCCACAGCTTCTCTCAAATATAACCTTTTTTTATCAGAAATTCATTAAAATTGAACACATTAGGGATATCTTGCTGTCATCTCCTTGGGCATATCTTTAAAGCCCATAAGTCACAGCTAATTGTGGAAAGGAATCTCAGAAAATACTGGAACTGGAAACCTTGAGATCAGATGCAAAAAGAGCAAGGGGTTTCTTCCCAAGCCACTTGCATGAATCTCTCAGAAGTTTTTCACTTCCATCCAACTCATGATTCATGGCTTTTTGCCTCAGAATTTTTTGGGAAAAAAAAAAAAAAAAGTAAATTGACCCAAAGCTCAAAGGCATGCCAAACCCAACATGCAAATACATTAATGTTCATGATCTCAAAACTTCTGCTTCTGAACAACCAGTTAAACTGGTTTCAACTTTCAAAAATTCCTCAGTCTCACTCCAACAGAAGTAAGAGCTGGTTTGCCAGTGGCCCCTCCTTTTGAGTTTAGTCAGAGATTGACCTCAAACTCGTTAGATCTATAGTTGTTGTAATTTGTAATCACAGGTACCACATTGTAATCACAGATGCCATATTATAAGATAAAGAAAATTGACAGTGTAAATTGAAAAAGAAAGAAATAAGTATAGCACAATATGAAATGTTCTTTTAATAACACCTTTGTAACAGATTATCTTATATGTTGTTGAAATGTGTCTCACATTATGTTTATTTTTTTTTTTTGAAGTTAAGCTTACAAGGAGAAGGGGAGGGACAGATACTGATTTCTTCTCTGTGGTGACCAGTGACAGAATGCAAGGGAATGGCCTGAAGTTGTGTTTTGGTTGGATATCAGGAAAAGGTTCTTCACCCAGAGGGTGGTTGAGCATTGAGTGGGCTCATGAGGGAGATGGTGACAGCAACAATGCGACAGAGTTCAATAAGTGTTTGGACAATGCTCTCAGACACAGATTCTTGGGGTTCCCTGTGAAGGCCCAGGAGCTTCATTTGATGATCCTGTTGTTTCCCTTCTAACACAGAATATTATGTGATTCTGTGTTATGCATTTTTTGGGATTTTAGAATGAAACAGAATTTGCTGGGGTTATTGGAGAAAAAGTAATATTCATTTTTTGTCTGTCTCAACTAAGAAGAAAACACAGAACTTGCCAACTATTCAGAGAAACCCACATTATAAATCAAGAGAATTATCTCTTATATTGAAAGGACAGTCTCCTAGATTGTGTTTAGCTACCAGTGGACAGAATCCTTTACACTTCTCTTCAGCAAATATACTTTGATTTACATAATTCAATGCTTTCAACACTCATTTCCTACTCATGCATCATGAGTAGTTGCTCCCTGATTGCAACACTATTTGCTACTTTGCTTCTAATTCTGTTACTGTTGGGCTTAAATGTTTCTTAGATTCAAATTTTGATTTCCTGAAGTTTTTCTCTGAATGTGAAAACTTTGTCCCTGCTTAGAGAGGACATGTTTGGTTCAACATAAAAAGACAGAATAAAAAAAATCATACTACTTTAATCATTTCCCCCCACACCCAGCATCTGAATAATGAGGAGTATATTGCAGTATCAAGGTGGTTCTTGGAAACAAACTTTTGTTACAAAGTTGTTCTAAACATCTCAGCTTCCACAAGGTATTTTTGAGGATTGTGGTTGCATTTAAATTCAAATATATGCAAGAATGAAAGGAAGCTAGAGAAAATAAGAAGAAAATGAAAATAAAATAATACAAATGTGTGATGGAAATACCTGAGATCTCCGTAAGTAGGTAAAAGTGAAAATTGGCACCAAAGTAGGAAAGATAATTGGGCTATTTTTGGTCACAAAATAAGAAGAAATCCAAAGGAGAAACAATGGCTTTACTAAGAACACCAGGGTTTTATATAGTTGGGGTTTTTTTTTAAAGTATTGTTTTGGAAAATGCTAATATGGAAAAATCTGCTTTGACTCTTTATGCCTTTCAAACAATTCCAAACTTCATTTGGATATGACTGTATGTGATGTTTACACACACACAGGGTCAACATGCTTGACTTACTCGAATCCATTTAATAATCTTGTCCTGCTTTATTTCCATAATATTTATGAATCTTAATTATTAAGAAAACATCAGACAATAACATCTAAACGTGGCAGTTACTGGTTAAACTCACATGGCTTCCTTCCCAAAATGTCTTTCAATGACTCTCCTTCTGAGGTTTCAAATGAAGTTTGAAGAAGTGCTGCAGACATTTTGTTGGCACCAGACTTAAAACTCATAATGGGCACATTATTTGGGTACATTATAAAATAGCATCATCCATCTAACAAATGAAAAAATTTAATGGGTGCACTCTTAATTATAATAATTTGGAAGAGAAAGACATCAGCTGAAAGTGGTGTGAGAAGGTCATTCAATGAGATTTGTGACTTTGGAGTCCCTTTTCAAGTTACAGTAGGTAATTGGACTCAATGATCTTAAAGGTCTTTTACAGCTTAAATGATTATATAATTATATGGTGATAATTCCTACCTAGAGTTCCTGTTTTTCTTGGAGTTTATGATAATTTTTTTCTGGCATGTAGGCAAAATCAAGACATAGTTACTTGATGCTTTGGTTGTGTTTAGATTTTTTTATTGGCACAAGTTTCTAATATTGTTTAGAAATAAAGCAAATTTCTGTCACTAAAGGTCAGTGAAAAGTAGAGATACACAGACTCGTGCCCTACCAATGGATATTTGCCCTCAACCAAGAAGGAAGAAAGAACAGAAATTGAAATAACTTTCCAATCTCACAATAACTTTGAGCAAGAAAAATACTTCACATGCAACTCTTTTAAGCTGTTGCATTCATAATTCACTCTATTGCCCAGGTTCCAGTAAATTCGCAATAAAAGATGTATTAAACTAACAGTGTTGTTTCTAGCACAGGGTACACCATTCACAAGCTTTTGTTCACTTCCCTTTGGAGGGGTAATTCCTACTTCCTTTTCTTAGAAAAAAAAAAATTGGTGCCTTATTCCCAAGAACCAGGGACCACTAGCGCCTGCGGTGAGACCTGTGCTCTCCTTCTCCTCTACCAGACCTGCAAGGGTAAGGCAGGAAATGGCAAGAGCACATGGAGTAGACATGACCTATCTGTGTCACACCAACAGATGTCATAGATAAAAGTGCCTGAGTGGTGGAATATACACCACTTTCTTGATTCACTAAGTTACTTCCACCTCAGGCATGTTCAGGAGGCCAGGCTTTTGGAAAAGAGAAACAAATGCAACAATTACTAGAAACTTTTTAATATCATAGCTATTGACACTCACTGTTAATAACATAACTTTTATTAAAGGCTAAATATAAATCCCATTTTATCCAGGGAGTCTGACTGGCTGTTGGCTGTTTGAGAAACAAGATAAATTGATACTCTGTCTCAGTAAAGACAATAGTCCATTATTACAAGTCCATAGGTGTGACTATAGGAAAAAGAAGTCCTTGACACCCAGGAACCAAAGCTAGATGGCAGACAATGGATCTGAGATGAAGACTTAATGATACGTGATTATGACTGAGAAACAATTTGCTTAATGCAAATAAGTCACTATTCCAAAAATTAGAGAATGCACTAATAGCTTCAGCTTCAAGGGTAATGATAACAGTATCGATAACGTGCTAACAATAATTTTCAATTTTACTTATTTCTTTATTATGTTATCTGGAACATCTTACTGACAAGTCTGACTTGTTCTGAAATGGTTACAGTGTCTGATGGCTAACTTCAGAAAAACATCCTAATCATGTTCCCATGTTAAAAAATTTTAAATGGAGACATTTCTTTTTCCCCTTCTCTTTCTTCTAATTTCATTTTTAATTGAAATGTTTCTTGTAAAAACATGCTGTTGCAATGATATGTTGCAATGGAATGCAGCTTTCTGGTATTTTACTCAGAAATATGTATTATACACTAATCTGAATGCTTTAATTTTGCAGGAAACAGGACACTATCTGTATGGCCCTTCTGTGGCACATAAAGATGCAGCTGCTATAAATCACAGAAATGGTGACATTATTGAAGGGAGAGAGAGCTGCATGTAGCATTTTTCCTGACCTCTTTGCAAAAGAGTCAAGTCTAGAGTTTAATGAAATGAAATCTCTTTCAAGGGAATCCGAATGAGGCTGCCTCTACAGCACTGTTCTGGGGAAATTATTTCAGCTGGCCTCTGAGAAGATTTACACCTAGGTCTTCAGTGTCAGAAGTTAAGGCAGGCTGCATTCACTACCTGGAGACCTTCTTATCACTTCTTATCCTAAAGCCAGAAGCTGCCTCTGAAATTGCTTGAAGTAAAATGTTTTAGGTATGGAAAAGATATAAACAAATTAATAAGAGCCCAAGATCACTATAACTTTCATATCAAAAAGTATTAGCCTACCTAGAAATTTCCTGACCATAGCAGGGAAAGAGATTAAAGTTGTTTTTCTCTCAAAAAAAGGTCAAATAAAGGAGTAAGTTATTTTATTCTCGTTAATAGTGACTGTCTGTATTACAACAGTTCTTATACTAGGCACAATATTTAGTCAGAAAACTGTTTTTCCTGTAGTAAACTGAGTAACTAACATTTGAAATTTTTTTAATAATACCATTTTCTTTATTAATTTGGACATTTTTCTTCTAGCTCCATCAGTAAGAGAACAAATTTGAGTAAAGAATTTAGTTATCGCTTGACATAATTTACTACAAAAATTACACTCAAGTAAATTCCTTTATTATTCAAGAAACTGAATTATTAAAATAGTCTTTTGTTAATAAGTCACTACCCTCTCATCAAGATAAAGCAACTGGTGTTTTTTTCAGATCTTAGCAAATACTAATAATATACTTAGAATAAATGTTTTGATATATGTCCCACTTTGCTTAATATTAAAGAACTGCAATATCACACAGCTATGTGAACATTTATTTGATTAGCTGATCTTTAAAATCACATATTTAAACAGTTTGATTGAAGCTGGGAAAAGATAGTGTTTAGGTTATTCAAACATCTAAATATGATGATTTAAAAGGAAACTATCAAACCCCCTGATTTCTAATAGACAGAAACACCTATTCTTCTGCAGTACTGTAAATGGTCTGAATTCCTCACCACAGATTACAGAGAGAGAGGTCAACCATTATGCAAAATAAATTATGGGTTTAGAACAATTACTATATCCAGCTGTTACAAAGTAAGCAGACTCTGTGAGCCTGCCTGCCAGGTGCAGGCCTCTTTTCCCTGTGGGGGTGGTCATGATTTCAGAAAATTATGCAGTAAACAATATTACAAAATACCCAGTGAAAATACCAACCAGTTTGGAAACCTAATGGCCTTCTCTATAGATATGGGAAAAAATATTTTGGCTGATCAGCTTTATTAAAAAATTAATTATTTTTATTAAATATATCTGTAAGAACACTACAAAATTATAATCTAAAAATAATTACCTAAAAATTTCAGAGGTCCTTTTTATTGGATGAGTGACATTCTGCCACATTTGCATCCAATATTCAATGTCCTGCATTCTTGTCACTCTTTGTAAAGTATAACTACAAGTATTGAGAGAATTAAATCTGAAGTACCATCCCATTAGAAATGCTATTACCCTCTTTGAGGGGAAAAAGTGGGTATTTTGTGACTTCCATGTTCAAAATTTCTTTGCATTTTGAAGGAGGAAGAAGCCTCACAGAGAGCTCTTCATACTCATCTGCTGCTTTTATAATTTGCCTACAAGCTTCATCAAACACTTTTGAATAAAAACATATCCAAAAGAAAATCGTTCAATTACTAATTCATGTAAATAGAAGGTTTTACTAAGATTATAGGTTCTCCATACAATACAGTGAATCCTAAAATTTGGATCCACTCTCCCTACTAACAAATGACTTCCTGAATAATCCTTCCCTCCTTTATTTTTATTTTTTTACCTTTTTGTACTCAGAAAAAAAATTGAGGAACCATGGTCAGAGCCTAACATATGGCACATGGACTTCTGCCAGTGATTCTCTTTTCTAATTTGAAATATCCTTCCTGCTGTTTAAATCTTTGGTCAGCCTTAAGAGTACTCAGCAGTCCTCAGGAATCAGCTGTAGTGCTTTAGGAAATGATTCCTAAAGTACCATTAAAATCAGTGCAGAGATTCACTAGCTACATTTTCTTTTATTTACTTATTGATGTCAAGGATCTATAACCAGGAACTACAAAATAATTAAGCATCCCAAGGCCCTCCTTGACCAGAGATATGACTTGAAGAATATGACTATACAGTTCAAGATGCCCAGAAATGTAACAGCAAGTTTGTAAGCGATGGTTGTCTCTTTCTGCACCTGCCAAGCATTATTCCAAATGGGACGTGAATCTATAGCAGAGAAGAAAATTATTAGAAAATATTTTCTTGATATCTCATGGCCTGTCCTATCACTGGCTTCAGGGTGAACAGTGAACAAAAGGTCTGTAGAAAGCCAGACACATGCATCTAATGTGTCTGGAAATACCACATTCTTTGGAATTATGAGACCAAACTTTTGTAGCACAAAAAGAAGAAGCCTTATCAAGGATGAAATACTGGAGTACCATTTTATTATCATCCTAAAATAAAATTTAAAAAAGAGAAAAACAAAGGGAAAAAAATAAAAGAGAGAGGTGGGAAAAGCGCAGGCTTAGGTAAATATTTAAGGTTGGATCAACATCTAAATACATGGATAAGTTAAGTACCTCTAAGCAGAAAGTTACCCAAAACTGTGAACACATTTAGTCCATAAGCAGTCGGTGTTCTTACTGGGTTTGGTTGCAAGCCAAAGCAAGCTTCTGACATTGTGTGAACCTACAGTGCAAGCACTGGCAACAGACCATTCTGATCATATACTATCAGTCAGTCTGTCCTGTCTCAGCCCAGGGTGGTGAGACCCAGTATTGCAGAAAACCACAGGAGTGGATTTAGAGGCTCTGAGGGAGTGCAATGAGGAAGTTACATGGTTTCTTTTTTTTTTGTTAGGTATCTCTTCACAAATCTTCATCCAATGTTTGTGGACAAAAACATTCTCATATTCACTATAAGTAGTGCTCTATAGTATTCCTGTAAACCAGGAGGAACAGCAGGCACAGCATTTTCCTGAGGGGAAGACTCCTCAAGGGTAACCCTGACTTGTTCCTCTTTTAAGCCCAAGAACAATATCATAATCCCTAGAAGTATAATGGGGGACCAAAAAGAAAAGTTCTCAGATGGTATTTTGGCAGTGTGACTTTCCCCTGGCTTTGGAATGATGAGAACAAGCATAAATGCAGCCAGGTCTATTTTTCCCCTAGCCAGGAAACAAAGGTCTCACAGCTAAAATGTCACATTTCTTCTTATTTTCAATTTTCAGATTGTAGTCAGAAGCTGAGGCTGACATTTTGTCTTTAACTCTGATAGTTGCAAGAAAACAAAGGAAAAGTACAAAGATGTGAAGAACAAAGGACAACGTATTCCACAGATTTGCTTCCAGTTTCTGGATTTTTGTCACTCATGACTGTTACTGGGCCTTGTGCCACACAAGTCATTTGGAGCACACAGTGACCACGCTGGCTGTAACCAGCCTTTGCTGCAGTGCCATCAGGCTAAGGAGCACTATGGGTTCCTGGCCTTAGACCATATGCACAGATGCTTCTAGTTGCTGTGTCAGCTTCTTCTGCCATCAAAGCTAATTTTTTTTTTTCTTATCAGAAAGCACTAATATTCCTCTCTACCTGTCCCCAGACTCTATACTGAGTGTTTTTAAGTTAAATTAAATTAAATCTACATTAGACATTGTGATTATCATGATTTTCCCCATCAGTTTTAGAGTACTACACATGAAGCTCCAGATTAGACAATAATTTTTCTCCCTGAAATAAACAAATGCATGGTAACATTTTATAAAGACCTGACTTTTTGCCATAGAGAACTGTACTGGGACCAACTTTTTCATAAGCCATTGCAGTGTTGATTAGCATTGCCTTCTGCATTCCAGAGCTGTTTGAATCTTGCTCGTCTTCTTGAGTGTTGTCATTTCTGTTAATGAGAATAAAAGAGAAAGTTAACTCATTAATTCAAGCCTCTGGTGAAAGTACAGTGGCAAGTAACTCACTTGCACTGATAATCCTGTAAGCACAATTTACCAAGGGTCAAAGGCATTTTTCTTTGATATGCCTTGATATACAGCCTTCACTCTGAAACCAAGATGAGATGTTGTGGCAAATATTCCTCTTGCTGACTTACGTCTTTTTGGGGTACAGAATTTGAACAAGTCAAGAAATTACAATAGAAGAAATTGTTCAAAAATACAGATGGGAAACTGTATATTATCTATGTTGTCTCATATATTATTATCCTGAAGGAAATAATTTTTTAACAGTCTAATGAAAGGTTTCCTGCTCAAGGCAGAGGGTTGTAATTAGATGGTCTTAAAGTTCCCTTCCAAACCAAACCATTCTATGATTCTTTTGTAAAAGACTTTCTTCTGTCCATTAGGCACTATTTAGACCAGCTGCTGTTAGAGGATGAGTGGAAAACCAGGGGATTATGTTAATATTGAAATTTTCCATTACCACTTTTCATTGTTTGAAACACTTCTCACTGAAAATATGAGGACTTTAGCTTAGATAGCATAAGGAAGAAGAAAGAAGAAGAAGACAGAAACTGCTTAAGTTCTGATAAATCAAGATACCAGAGACTATAAGATGATAAACAAACAGATACAGTGCTGGTATATTTGCTCATTACTAAGCATAGGCACTTCACAAAAACTGCTTACTGTTACTTGTACTGCATGTCCCCACCATTTTCCCCCATTTTCTCCCTGCCTCAGCGGAACACCTCACATTTGAATCGTCCTCTTTTTCTTTGCTTTCTCTCTTTTGTTTTCTCCTGTTCTGAAAGCAGGTTTCCACATATGGATAGCATCTAAATCTGACTATACAACCTTATAGGAACGCAAAGGACAGAAATGAATGTAATAAATGTGATGCATAGCACAAGGCAATCTTCTATCATTTATTTGCCATCATGATTTGTTAGGGAAAAACAGGAGAATAAAAAGAAAAAATGGAAAAGTGTTGTCAAGGTCATCAATATTTCTCTGGTGCAGGATTTCCCCAGGTGAAATTATTTTAATTTAAAAATCTGAAAAGATAAAAAAGGCCCTGCTGTGAAAACCACAATATTCACTGTAGCGTGTGGTGTTGATGAGCTCCACCAGATGATAACGCAAATTGAAATCTCACATTTCTAAGACCTTTCATTAGTGGGGGGAGAAAATCATGTGAGGAGTTATAATATAGTAAATGGTATTGCAGGGTTGATCTCACTAATTTTACAATTCTGTTACGTGCATAGGTTATCATACTAATTAGCTTCATCTGGAATATTAGTCATCTTAATAGAGGGCTTTCATGTTTCTTTTACCTCAGTTCTAAAGCTTGCAGTTGGATGGTTTCAGACTGCAATAAAATTCACAAATCTCACAAAAGAGAACAAAACTGGATTATAGGAATTTAAACAAACCACTGTGCTGTAGACATTCCACCAAAGGGAAAACAGCACAAAAGATGTATCCATTAGTTATCAGATTAATGTATATGAGAGGTACACCCCAAAAATCAGAAGAAAATCTGGAAGGTGCCATATACTGCTTTCTGTATTTTTGTTGAGTTTTTAGGTTTTGTTGTTTTGGGATTTTTTTTTTTGTAATCTCAGATTCATCCTGCAGACTGCTGTGACAGTTGAGTCTAAAGACTCAACCAGATTTAAACTAAAGAGTTAAATTTTAAACAAGTCATGACACCAGCAGTGAGTGGTTCTGACAGAAGGTAAGCACTGATCTAGTTCTTCTCCTTAGTATTAAGGCTTACATTTAGCATCTACTCAAAAATGAAAACACCTCCACTGTGAAAAACAGAATCCTGGAAAGCAACCTGAAGTAAATTCTAGCAAACAAAAAAAAAAAAAAGGGTGCGGGGGGGGGGGGGCAGGGGGGGGGGGAAGACATCTGTCAGGGTTTTTTAAAATTACTTAATTACTTTGCTCCTTTTTTATGATATTCCCAAGAGTATTATAGCAAATATGAAGAGGCAACAAGCCATTCAAAGAAATCTCACCACTTTGAGAAAAAAGTTTTAGAACAGAGATATTTTTTTTTAATTGAAAATTAAATCAAAAATTATTAATGGAAATCTTATACTATCCTTGAGTTCATTTAGAAGAAAGCAGTCTTGAGTAATTACATTGACCCATTTGCAAATTTTCTTGCTCCAAATTACACCAAATGACTGTTCTGTAGAGGACCTATACTTCTTCTCTAACCGTCCTGTCAAAACTAGAGAACCCCTTCTTTATTACCCTGTTTATCTGCTCTTAGCCCAAAGCTTAAAAACTCCAAACCAAAAAGGCAACATTAAATTAAAAAGTGATCATAAGTGATGTTGTTAAAATGGCATAGACTTTAAAAAGATTACAACACTCTCCACACTAACATGCAAGATATGTGGTAGTTTTCAATAAAATCTTTATTTTGTAGAGGACTGTCTTTCAGTTTGACAGCTGTGTGTTTCATGGGCTCCAAAGAGTTTAGAATTGTCTCATCTTCAAGGCAACCTACATGTTGATTTATATTCTTTATTGAAAAAAAAGGTTTGAAGTAAGATTTTATTAATTGGGCAATCAGAAACAAACAGAAGCAGAGTTCTGAGTAAATTGTTACTGATTAAGCAGAAGTTTGGAGTGGATTTGGAAATTTTTCCGCTATTTTTAGTGCTTTGCTAAGGCCACCATGAAATGTCATGTTTGCAATGTTAACATGATAAAACATCATTGTGTTGAGGGCAAAGAATCTCCAAGGTGCTCTATCCTGAATTATTTTTGTTAATCGAGATACCATCTCAAAATTATTTTCCCAGGACAGGAAATGGTGATTTTCCAAATTTGTGCAGTTGGGTTTTGTATCTTCTTCAGAAAATGTAGTGATTTTAGGATCAGTTTAACAATTCCAAAAGTGGAGTAATTTATATGGGCAAAAAGACAATGCTTTATGTATTTAGTATTGATATCACCATTATTTGCTGCTTTTAAATGGCTTCAGGAAACTCAGACAGTAACTTTCTGCAGGTTCATAGAAGATTTTGTTTTCAATGTCCCTTTTAGTATCCATATCGCAATAGAAAGATAAATATTTTTTCAGCTAGAGAAAAGACAGAAAGAAACAAAACCTCTCTGGCATATCCCAGTGATCACTCTCCCAGAGCTTAAAGTGAGAAATGCCAAATATGGTTTAAAAAATATTTTCATCTATGGCTCTGTAAAAAAAAAGGATGAGACAAGGGAAAAATCATAAATATTTGTTTAGATCTTGAGAGTATTAAAAATCCTGTGAAAAGACAGAAAACAGCCGGTCATTTGAAAACAAATTTTTCCAGTTGAACCTATGGTATTCTTCATTTGTATAATTTTATACACAGGTAAAAGAATCAAAAGTAGTACTTAATTTGGTTTGCCACTGAAGGTTTATAACTGAGCACACATGCTACATTGGAAGTTCTGATGAAGTAAGAAACTATTTCACTTAAGTCATAGGAATCATTACATTAAAGAGAGACCTGCTGGTGTGTTTTGTATTACATGGAAACAGCTGTTCTCATCATTATTGGAAGCTCTCCATAAAAATTGTACCTGAAGAACACAAAGGTATTTAGTTACGCTACTAAAAGAAGGTGTTTTAAGCTTCTTACTGACCTGGAAGACCATAAACTTAATACTTCATAGTAGGTTATTTGATCATGTTTATGCCACATGTTGAGGAATTATTCCTAAGAAAAACCCCAACTGATTTAAAATGTTATCTGCCATAAGTTAACTGTTCTATTCTGAACACACTGGATGTTAAGGGACTCATTTTTGTAGGCTGGACTGTAGGCTTTACCAGTAAAACTGTGCACTTTATTTTCTTGAAATGGTATGGAAGAAAGTCAGTGAAAACAGGAACAAGGGAGTAACAAGTAAAAACAACTCAGTGGCAGTTCTCAGGTTATATGACCTCTGTGCTTTCAGCTATCTACCAATCCCTACTTCAGGGGATATCATGCAGTTTCCTTTGGATAAAATAGAGTGGAGGAAAATGCATGGCCCTGACTTTTGGGGTCCTAGATATTTCTCAGCTCCATTTAAAGCTGAGAATGCTAAGTTCCCACTTACAAAATTTTGGTAAGTTAATAAAACTCTCATTCTTAAGGTTTGTGAAAGGGCGAACACAGGAGGCTGAGGTTCCAGATATTTTTTATGCAGAGTGGTAAAATGGAAAATATTTATAAAAGCTGGGCTGTTCACCTTTTTTCTCAGCCCTGTGGAAAATGATTTTGTTTGAATGATGGGTAAGATATGCTCTATATACTTACACTAATTCAATGTGGTCAAGTATAGGAAGATGTTTATCTTTGCAAATGAAGAGAAGGGAACAGAAAAGTTAGTTTCTTTTTTGTTCGAAAGGCCTAACCTCAAAAGATACTCAATGTCCTTTACCCTCAGGGGACTGGCTTAGCACACTGCTGAACCGGCCACTAATTGCTTTGTTAAATTATTTAATTAATCCTGAACAAACTCTCTTAGGGGATGCAACAAGGGACATTTAGCCAGTCTCCCTCAACATGAAAACCTTGACTGGTGAAAGATGAGAAGGTAGAAAAAGCAGCCCCACTGGAAATTACACTGCTGACATTTTGCAGAGTGAAACCTACTCAACATAGTATTTAATTAGCACAAATATAATTTCACATGTTTTCCTCTTATCATCCCACCTATTTCTTGGGTAAGTCATTGACAGTACGGGGTGTAACAGCTGAAGAAGGAATAAGGCTACAAATGGTTACCAGGATATTAGTCTGTTTATTTCAAGTGGCTTCTCAGGACAGCAACAGCTGGCATCATAACTGTCCACTCAAAAATCTCTAAAAAATATGATGCAAAATGAGCTAGTATGACAAGTACCAGCTCTGATGGAGGACAAAGGAAAATAAAACCCAGTTGCAGTTTATCATATATATAGTATACTTAGATTGTGCTAAACAAGTGTTTTAGCAGTAAACATCAGCAAACACAGCATACACTTCAGCACAAATCAATAATGAGTCTTAACAGAAACTCTACCAAAAACACCTGGTTTAAATTCAAGACTGGAAGGAAAAATGATACAGGTTAAGAAATGATGCCTCATCTGAGCAGCCTCATGCTACTGAGGAGAAAGAAAAAGTTCTAATGTTTTCAGGGTAACTTTTGGAGGTTTTGGCAAAGACTTTGGAAACTGCTTCACAATTTAAGAACAGTTATAACAAATATGATATCATACTATCCAGGAAAACTACTGTAAGATACTTTATTGAACGTGTCTGGTCCAGCTGGAGTGAGCAATTATCAAACACTGACGTCCATGCAGGAATGAAGACCTGCATAACTGAAAGTTTGCACAGCTGCATTTTTTGGGAGCTCATGACATATCTGCTAAATTGTAATATCCAACACATGGCTCTTTTTTGAATATATTTATTAACATATTAAGTACACCAGAATACCAAAAAAAATGGCCAGGGCAACCATGCAGTGTGCACTTTGAAATCTTAAGTACAATAAACTTCAACTGCTTCCTGCTCAGGGATCTCTTTTCCGTCATATTTTTCCACAGAAGACAAAAATGGCATCATCCCATGGACATAGCATGTATTCACTCTCATGTGATTTTGAAACATACGTTTTCATACCTGTATTTTTAAAGACTATTATAGCACTGTGAATAACCTCCTCAGTAGCTGTTAGGCTGAAAATACTAGGAAATTTAGGTTTAAAACTTACATTATTTTTAAAATGTCTCCCTTTCAGAGCCATGAAAAAGTCAAAAGAGTAAACATTCCATGGGTGAGTCAACCCAACCAGTGGCATTGCATGAACGGAAGTACTTGGGGCAGTAATGAAAGATGAAATCAAGGGCCCCTGACTCTACCATCATTTTCTGTTTCAGTATAAAGAATGACAGCCCAAGTACCTCAATTAACCTCAGTTTTTATGACAACTCTCAGACCAATCTGCTACTATTAAAACATAACTACTTCTTTAGAGTTTCCATGGTAAAAATAACTACCTTAGTTGTTTTCTGAAAAATCAGTTGGAAATTAATTTCAACAACTGGATGTAAACCAACAGAGTGATCATACTATTGATACATTGCAAAATATGTTTATCCTTGCATTAAAATCCTCTCCCTATGGGACTCAGATGTTGCTGCTGCCAAAAAGCATGGAAGCAGTTGAGTTGTAGCTATGCCAACTAGTAGACAGCCAGACACTGTGACAAATGACATTGCCTCATGCATGAAAGAAAGGCAAAAAACCAAACATGCAACTGGCGTTTTTCTGATGTCCAGCCATGGCTACAGGCTAATGTAGGGCACCACCAGAAGTGTTTGTGAGGATATCAGATATGCCAATTCAGCATGAAAAATTATCTGTATTTTGCCAAGGAGCACAAATTTAAGGCCTAAAGGTTTTCTTGAATTCTGCTAGCAGACAGGCTATGGACACAAAAGCCCTTAGGGCCCTTTTATGTTCCCTTTCCCAGCATTCAATTGTGCTTTCCAGCCAAACTCTCCCAGGTAATTTATTAAATCAGAAAATGGTAGTGGGTAATGGAAATCTTTTTTGGTAGTTTGGAATGAGAATTGACAACTTATTCCCTCATTGGAATATTTTTGGCATGCTGTAGTTTACAAGAAAAGTTTGTATTATAAAGTAAAATATTGCTGTGGTAATTGAGGGTAGTGTAAATATAATTTCCTAATTTATTCCATGGTTCTGCCATCCTTATTTTTCTAGTCTTATGTTTATAATATTTTTCTGGTCTTATACTTTATTGGCTATTAGAATAGAATATGGAGAGTGTCCTTTATTACTCCATGAAGAAAGATATTTCAAATTTTGAAGTATAAATCCTCTGCTTTTCCAACGCTGCTTCTCTGCTGCAGCTCAGTCATCAGAATAAGAAATAAGCTTATGCCAGTGTTAGGGTTTAACTAGCAATGAATTTAACTTCATTGCAATATTTATGAAAGCTTTTAAAATTGTGGTTAAGCGGAAATCTTCCATGTCATTTCAGTCAATATTTTCTGAGGAGAAGTGAAGTTATAAGTTTTTTCTTCATACCTCAGATTCCTCTGCACTTCTCCTCTTCAGCTCTTTCCCTGAGTCTTTCCTTAGTGTCCCACTGGTCTTGGAAAATTGGGGTTTTTGTGTTCAACTGTATTTTTAGCAAAGACATATCCGTGTTACCTATAAGATAAATAATGAGTTTGGGACCAAAAAGCCCCAGGCAGTTTCCAGGCCATAGCAAGTATAGCAATTATTACTAGTGGTACAGCAGCTGTGAGAGCTGTTATTTGACTTTATTGAGTTGCACTTAGAGCTCTTAAGAACCAGTTTGCAAACGGTTCCTTTGCTTGAGGTATGTTCTTGGGATTGACAGAAAACTGGATCTTGAGCACAGTTTTCCAAGCCACTCCCTCTCCTTTTCAGAGGAGAAAATTGAGTGTGCAAAGAAGCTAGAAAATATTAGCATGGCAGCAAAATAAATTCTGTTTGATTAATGACCTATAAATGCAATAGAGACTGCTCATTTGGGCATATTTTGAGGTGTCTTCCACTGGCTGAGAACTCCTGTGTAGTCAGTTGTAAGAGACGGTCCAAAGTTTCCCTCATTTTGCCTCACAAGTGTTGCAAAGACAGAGACCAAGACCCTGAAGACCCTGACTGGCGTTCTGGCCTGGATGAGGTGGGTGCTCATCAAGTGATTGTTTGCAGCTGTGTTTGCAGTGCTGCTATGGTGCGCTGCTTCAGGGGAGCAAGGGGCATCTTGCACTTATACCTACCCACCACAATAGTCCAATTTTCCCACCTCTTGACCAAATGAACTTTTTGGGGTAACTATGGTGACACCCCCCATGGAACATCCCTCATCTGCCTCATGACCATTGTCAAGGACAGAGAATTTACACCCCCTCCCAAGGACTGAGACTGAGATCCCTATAATTCTGACGCAGGCACACTGGCCGGACTGAAGCGAGATGTTTGCCAAGTGTTACCTGCAGGTGTGTTCTCTGGACCAAGACAGTTTTCCCATAGAAACCAGCCCTGAAACAATGGGTCCCGCTCACTGCTGAGATTGACTTATCCTGTTTCAGAACATGGACTGTCTGTACCTGTTTTCAATAGACTTATTCTCCATTGTCTTTTACGTATACTCCCTCAGTGTATATAGACCTGTATATAGACTATAATAGACCCCTGAGTTACCCAAGACTTTGAGATTCTCCCCAACATGACAAGATGGATCTATTGGCTGGACCACATAAAGGTTTTGTCTCACCATTTAGTAGCTATACTCCATCCTCACCCCCCCTCCCTTTCTCTCTATCCTTTATCTCCATTTCTAATCCCTCTTTTGCATTTGCTGTGGCCACTCAATAAAGGTGTGTTTGTTTTGATTAATACTGAAATCTCCTCCATGTTTTTTTTTACACTCTCAGATCAGTTAACGAACCATCACAACCCCTGCTTATATGAGCAGATCATGACACCAGTGAAACTCAAAAGTGTTGTTCAGAGCAAGATCTTCAAAGGTTTAAGTTATTTTTCTGGAGAGGTGATGTTCTGATAATCTAATGTGTGAGGAAAAATGAAATTTTACTCCAGTCTGGAATAGGAAACTGTTTTCTCTTTCCCCAATGGCTGTCTTAGTTGTAGCCTGCTTGAGTAGTCCTGAAAAGCAGGATCTTTTTACCTAACCTCTGCCTTTTTATTCTCATAACTGGACTTCCTATCCTGCTCACTCTTACCTGCCTTCCCTGTGCCCTACACATGCTGTATTTCTATCTGCATCTGAGGAGGCCTAGAAAGTGGCAGCCTACACTTCCCAGGAACTGCATGATTATAAAAGTCTCCAACAAACAGTAAGCTATGAATAAGAACGCCTTGTTTCTGTGGACTATATTCAGAAAGTCAATATTTATCCTCGAAAGGAAAGGTTTAGCCATTTGGTTTGTGTCATAGAATCATGGAATGGTTTTTGTTGGAAGGAACCATCAAGGTAATTTCATTCCAACACAGGAACACATTCCACTAGACCAAATTTTTCAACTCCCTGCCCTTGAGCACTTCCTGGGATGGGGTACCCACAACTCCTCTGGCAACCTGTTCCAGTATCTCACCATCCTCACAGAAAATAATTTCTTCCTAATGTCGAATCTAAACCTGCCTTCGTTCAGTTTATACCCATTACAACTTGTCCTACCACTACACAAAGTCACAGAATGACCTGAGTTCAAAGGGATCCTAAAGATTATCTAGTTCCAACCACCTGCCACAGGCAGAGAACTTGCCACCAAACAAGAATGTGGAAAGTGCCAGGGATGGCTCCTCTACAATTTCTGTGAACAGCCTGTTCTAGTGCCTCACCACCCTAATGTGGCAGCCTGGATGACATGGGGAAAAAAATCACAGGATTTAAAAGTCACTTTGGTTTAGCCTCATTATATTTGCAATGCTAGTAAAGGTTAAAAGGACACAGTAAGAAGTCAGATATAGGTGAAGAGATAACTTCAAACTCATGTTACACAGTCAAAGTCTTTGGAGTGCTTTTCAAAATCTAAAAATTTCCAAGAGCAAACTATATATAAAGTGACATAGCCATAAAAGGTAACTGCAGAAAGAGATGCTGAAAAGAGAGGCAAGAAAGCATCCACAACAACCAGTAATTTTCTTCTTAGAAAAGATAGAAGTTCAAAACAATAGTGATCAAAACAGTTCTAAAACATGGAAATATTTAGAACAACTAAATATTTCAACCATGACAGAAAGCTGAGGTGTTATGTGTTGTGGCAGTTATGGCTAATAAGCTTGGAGGAACAGCTTTTCTTTTAGTAATTTCTTCTAAGTTTGGTCTTCTCTATTAGTAATAGTTTCAAGAAGACTGATAACTCTACATCAAAGCATTTCACTGCAGGGTGGTCTGTAATGTCAAAGAAATCTTCTGCAACCTTATGTAAAAGATACCTGAGCATATACAGTAAGTAATTTTCTGGACTATAAAACAACATGAAACAAATAACAAGAGAGCAACTACCACCATTTTATTATTGGGGACAGGCACTGAAATTAAAATTTCTTATACATGCATTTCTTCTCTGAGTCCTCTGGGATGCATTGCAGAAAGATGGAAAAAAAATTGCTTATTGTAATAACATGTTCCCAAAAGAGTGATGAACTTATGTATTTTAAAAGCTGTTTTATTACAAAACCCTAAAGCACATTTCAGTTTTTCCTGATATAAGAACACAAATAAAATATCAGTGACATCTACAAATAAAAGCATTCAAGGGTTCAGCTTGCTTCCCTTGTGCACATTTGGGTTTCAGTTGTTGTCACTGGATTATGTATTCAGCTTTTTCTGTTTCTGAATGTTCCTAAATGGGAGAAATAAGTTGACTGCAAACAAAGTTAGCATACTAGCTGTGGCATGTATTTAATTGTATATGCTTGCAAAAAATGTTTGGTAAACAAACAGAAAAATAAATCCTAACTGGAAGTGCAATATAATGGAAACAGAAAAGATAGAGGTACATATTTATGAGCAGTGAAACCATCCAGGATACCAGTGATGGTGTGAGTATTACAGATAACAGTTAGGAATGAGATAATTACATAGCTGAAAAGATAGTTGCTATCTCATATCATGAGGCTATTATGAAGGGAGCTTCTCCGTCTTTTTCTTTCCCAAAGGAGTATGCAAAGAAATTGGAACTCATCAGGTTAAGAACCAAATAAAAGCAAGTGCCTTGCCTCTCATTTGTAACATCTCCTCCTTGTGGTAATCACAGTGACTTCACTTTCTAATCTGGTGAGCAATTATCATTACACAAAAACAGCACATTCTTTAAAATAAATCATTGTTCAAGTGATTTTAGTTTAATTCTACTAATCATTCTTAACCATATCCTGGGATCTAGCCTTTCAGTAATGTAGCCCTTTCCAAACATGGCTGCACTTAACTGCTATTGTTTTTCTTCAGTTTTCCTGGCACATTTTTCTTTCAATAAACCACAATTAACTAATTAAAAAAAAAAAAAAAAAAACCACAACAATTGGTGATTTTTCACTAAGCACTAATCATTCTTAACCATATCCTGGGATCTAGCCTTTCAGTAATGTAGCCCTTTCCAAACATGGCTGCACTTAACTGCTATTGTTTTTCTTCAGTTTTCCTGGCACATTTTTCTTTCAATAAACGACAATTAACTCATTTAAAAAAAAAAAAAAAAAAACCACAACAATTGGCAAAACAAGGTAGATGGAATCAAATAATTTGTTGTTTAAACACTGCTTTCTAAATATCTGTGCCAGGTATTTTCTGTAACATTACAGTACCCTGGAGTCTAATTGAAGACCTCTGGTTGAAGCCACAGATCTCTTAAAATAATTTATTTCTGTATTGCTGATAGAGTCATAAAGACCAAAAATAAAATCTGCTGCTCTTTTAACTTGTCCATAAAGATGTATCTGGAACAAAAAAGCACCAATGGATCTTAATCTATAATGGCACAAAACTGTCTGAATGAATACACCTTTGTGCAGCACAGACCAAAAGAGATACCAGGTATGTGTGACAGCTATAGACTGAAATAAAACACATCTGCTGGAGAAAAAAAAATCCTGGAAATACTGTTATTTTGAAATGGCATTTTAAAAAGATATCTTTCTTTTAAGGGCTGAGAAATGAAGTGCTCAACAGGTGTGCTTTGGGCAAATAATAAAAAAGTAGAGCCTCATGCTACAGAAATAGAGTCTACAATACGATAGGTTTAAGAAAGTCTGCAAAAAATAATTCCAAAAGACAGAGTGATTTTGTGTCTTTTGAGCAAGATTATATTTAAATTCGGAAAAGACAGAGATGACTTCTTGCTGAAAGACTATCATGATGAGTAGAACCAGTAATTTTTATCTCCTACATAACAGTGGAGGGAGTTCAGCAATTGTGAGAAGTGTTAGAAGCTGCATTTAAAGTAGGTCTCAAAGGTGCATCTTTTCCCTAGGTATACATGCTTGCAACAAACACCAAAATAGTAGAGTGAATCTTTTGGGAAGCATGTATAAGAGGAGTAGAATGTGAGCAGGGACCGCAGTTCCTGTTTGGTTAATACAGAGTTGCTTAGGCTTTGAAGCATCCTGCGTATTCTGTTGCAGCAAAGAGGTTCTAGTGCACATCCATAGGATATTCTTCACAACACTGTTCATTTGCAAAGTACTTTTATCTAGTAAATTCAACAAAGAAACAAAAGTAAAAATTTCCCTTTGAGGGCTGGATTAGCTCTTTCTACAACTACTACAACAAAAGGTTGTCTTTTATATTTGTATTTTCTTTCTTTGGGGTCCAAATGAGAATATAATTTTTTTTAAAAATTTAATAAAGATATGCAAAAGGGCGGACAATAAATAGCATGAAAGTGTTCTTTGAAAACTATCCATGTTTTTTGCTTTTTTTGTACTGGGAGTCAAGGAGATTGAGAAACTTCCTTCTAGCTAGCTAAGTCTCTGATTTTTCACTAAGCACAAGTTTGCTTGAGTTCTGAGAAGGTACAGAAGCTATCAAAAAAAGTCTTTGCAGTTTTCCAGATCAAACTTACACTGTCAAGGGTGAGTCAAGAAGGGACAGCTTTACTTTAGAGATGGAGAGGATCTCAAGAGTTTTGCTAAACTCTTGTCCCACTCACCCACCCCTGCCCCAGACATGTCATTTCTGATACTGTCATTCAGGAATGATGAAAGGGCTCAGATCTGCAGCCTCTGAGCATATACCCAAACAAGAGTACTTTGCATTACCTAAGGAAAGTGGTACTCTTTACAAGCTTAGAAAAGTAGTCTTAAGCAAACCAAGGAAAACCTTTAAACACTTGTAGTAGAACAAAGGTGTTCATCTCATGGGTGTGGATCAGTTACTGGTATTAATAAAACGTATTTCGCCTTTTCATATTGGATTCAGAAGTACCCTGCATTTCCTGTAATTTTTCACGCATGGATGAACTACTTTGATCTCTCATCAGAAAATATTTCTAAACAGCAAAATTTCACAGCACACTCTCAGGATCCCTTGAGAAGCACATATTGAACTTTCAGCTTTCAATTTTAATTACTTTATCACAGAGAGGAACTGATGGGATCCCAGTTTTATCTTTGCTTCCATTTAATTCCCCTTTCCAGCTCCTACATTTTCCCAAAAAGCTGGGGATTGCTCTCAATAGTCATTTTCAATCGTGTTCTGGGTTTAGCAGGAGGGATTATCTGCACAGCAACAGAAGATGAGGACAGAAACACATGCACTGGAGAAGCAAAGAACATTAGAGCTCTAATGCAAAAAAGAAAAGTGTCACTTCTGCATGTTCTGCCTCAATATTTAGTAGTTATCACTTGTTAGTGTACCCAAAATATCTATTGGAACTTAAATGTTTTCCAGAGATGCAAAAACAGGTCTTTACATCAGCAGTAAAATTTATTATTTGCGGTTTCTTGTGTCACACAATCCAAGGAGGATTTTTTTTAATGTTGTTTTAATTATTAGGGCTGGCCATAAAACTGTTCTGTTAATTTTTACTCAATTATATAACTTTCTGTTTACTGCTAGCTCTATCTTCTGCTAAGATGGAAAAAAAAATTAAAAATCAACCAAACCTTATACAACCATTTAGTCTGCACAATAAAGAATGCCTGAAAATCTGAATTATCTAATTGGCTAGAGTGTAAAACAGCACAATTCACCACTCAGAGTTTATTAGTCTGTTCATTTAATTAAGATTATGCAAATTATTTTACAAAAAGTAACATTTTATTTAAAAATTGCTTTCTCTTATTCAGAAATTTCACTGTTTGAATTGTACTAGAGGATGTTCATTTAAGACAAGCAGCTTTGATCATAAATATGCACTTATTCACGCCCTGCCATGTCTTATTGATTAAACAGGATATTTTCTCTCTTGTTAGAATGAAGTTGCAGTTCAAAGGTTTTAGAAAAACATCCACTGTAAGAAATTGGCAAAGGAAGTGTGTAGTGCACTACAACCTCCAGGGAATTGCATGATGTTCCCTCTTCCCAATCTTCTGTGTTTATTGCTGAAAAAAGAGTGTGTACAGTTTGTGTTGCAGTTGAAATTCAATAACTATTTGGGAAAAAAAGAATATCCTTGAAGAAAAACATGAACTATGTTAAATGCCATGAAATCAGCAGACAAGTTTTGAACTGTTCATTTATTCAAACTTATCATTATGTATTTCATCCAAAATATGCAAGATACAAGTGGAAGTTTTGCCTCGTATCTCCTAAAAGGACTACTAACCCTTCCACCATCATATAGAAAAGCAATCCCAAAATGTAGTAAAATTATTGAATCCCAGAAAACTGTCATATGAAGTAGGAAGTTCTCTGATGGTTTTTGTGTATAAATTTAAATCAAGAAGTTTGCGGGCTTTTTGCAGCAGAAACAAAGAATACAAAAGTTTTGTCTCTTTAGATAGAAGCATTGGTTTGGGGGGTGGCATTTTTAATTTTTTCCCTTCTTTTTCCTTTTTCTAAAATTTTTGTGTGATATAATAGTTCTCTGAAACTCCCATTAGTAAATCCTCCTATGGCAAGTTTCAAAATGGAAACCAAATATCTCCGGAGTCTCAGAGAGAGTACACTGAATAATAAAATAAAACAAGGCTTTGTACTCACACAGCATTCTCTGAGGGTTTCTAAGTATTTAAAAAATACATAAATTCTCACAGCAAGGTGAGCAAGAATTGAAGATGGCAATGAGATTATCATCCTCATTTTGCTAATAGAAATACCAAGACAGGAAAGTTGAACAGCCTGCCAAGCTTGTGGTTCTTAGCCAGGAGAAAGCAGGTTTCCTAACTCCTACTTCGCTACATTAACCAAGACCATTGCCAATGGCTACCCAAAGTTTGCTAAACCCAGAACCCTGCAAAATGTCCCTGAGGTATCATGGAAAAGGCACCAAAAAAACTGACTTCATACAAACGCAAAATTGATTAATGTGAATGGCAACTTTTCTATCAGAAACCCACTGAACTCTGAAGATTTTTCTGAGCCTAGTCATCCCTAGTGATATAAAAATGGAACAGGTTCTGGCACTTCCTGCCACATTGCCAGGAAATAACCTAGTAATTGTCTTTTTTGAAGGATTTTGGAATTACTTTTTTAAAGCGCTGCTTAGCACAAAATAGCAGAGTTCTTGTGCCGGGAATGACCAGCTCCACCCCAGGTGCTGTTGGTAGGCAGTTCTTAATCTGGGAGGCTGCAGGCCATGAGAGATATTCTTTTCAGCATTGTCTTTGAATACAAAGAAGAGTACTATTCATATTGTTATACATAGCTGTATTAATTTTTTGCTGGCTTCTCACTTAATGTGGCCACCAAGTAATGCCTTTCCACAGAGATAAGTGAATGCTACAAATTAAGAGAAAACAGCAGCTAATTTCAGGATCATGTTAGACCTGCTCTGCACTGTTCACTTTTTAATATCAAACTCTTTTTTGTTTTGGCTTTCTTCTACCTCTCTTGGCATAACAACATTGCCTGAGTCCAGCTTGTGGGTAAGAGTGCCACCTATTGAGTCCTGGCAATATTTGTCATCATTTACCAAGGAAACAAAATCTTATATACCATTTTTTATGATGCATCTGTCAATGACAAAAAGACAAATAATATCTTCCCAACTGAACTCAAGACTGCTATGTATTTAGTGGGGGCAAAAATTTAAAAAAATTAAAAATGCAGAACTTAAGAAGTGGTATCACCCTAACAAACACCTCTTCAAATATTTTTTTCTCTTAGAAAATCAGGAAGGGGGGAAATAAATATACAGCAAAAGGTTAAGTACTTATGATAAAAACCCAGCATCTCTAATAAAAGAGCAGTTTGTTTAAAACAGTTCAGATATAGTTCAGGGTAAGTTTTTCTCCTGACTCGACCCAGAGAGGATTTTGTTCCCCTCATCATATTGGCTAGTCATTATGCTAATTAAATACTTTACTAAGCCAGGGTGTGCTAGATGTCACCTTGGAAACACTTCAAACAGTATTGAATAATATAAAAGCTGGATATAAGACAGCCACATTACAGGGTTATATATTACAGAATGAACTAGCTTTTCTTTCTTGGCAGCAAAATTGCAAAGACAGTGCATATTTTTAAAAATTGCTGGAATGTCTAGAAAGTGAGAAAAACCAAAAAGACTTATAAGAACACTGATGATTTTTCCACTTTATTACACTTGCATATGAATTGCATTTTCCTGGCATCCTGAGCAATGATGACATATGAGAAACATGCATATTTTTAGAAGACTTGTTTTATTGTTTACTTGGGTATAAGTACTGAGTTTAATCAGGAGAAATATTACTTATGTTATATGCTGCACTTAATGGGCACCAACAAGACAAATTAACCATTTCCTGAAATGTGCAGAAAAATAATCAGATGAGAAAATGATCAGAATTTCATCAGTACATGTACATCTGTCTTTACAGAAAAGTGCATAAATGTGCATACTTCATTTTAACTTTCATTGAAACAGCCTTTTTTTTTTGTTTGTTTTTCTTTTCTGATTCATGATGCAGTAGCACTTACTCGTACTTCATTTTAACTTCCATTGAAACAACCTTTTTTTTTTTGTTTTTCTTTTCTGATTCATGATGCAGTAGCACTTACTCTTGCTCCAAAGCAGAGTTTGTGGACACCCTCTATGTTGATGTCCTGAGTGAGCCTATCAGTTTGGGACTGAAGAATAAATTAATTCCTTTAATTTAGCTACAAACAGCACCCTGAATTAACCAGATCCTGATCCCCCTTCAGGTTCTGGCTATCTAAGAGCAGTGATGTGCAAGAAATGACAGAAGGAGAATTCTGATAGTCTTATTCTGGTGTCAGTGTGAGCATTGCTTCAATGACACAAAATCAGGAGGAAAGAAATACCTTGAGGAAGCTCTGATGGAGAGATGTGAGTGAATAAGTACATAATTACTGCCTCAAAATGACCACAGTAATGATCAGACAACCCCAGAGTATGCAGGCAAACATAAACAGCTGTCACAAACTCCAGAATCTGAAATATCCCAACAGAGGCGTGGATCCTCCCTCAGGATGCAAATATATGTAAACACAGATATAGACACACCGATGCATTTCCTGAACCCAGGGATATATTTTTCTTAATGTTCCTTAAGCTAGTCTGCAACCTTCCTAGGAGATTTATGAACCTGGCCTGTGAGCTGTCAGTCAAAAATCCCAAAACCTAATCAATATACTTTGTCTTCATATGCTTGCTTTATTCCTTGCTTTTCAGAAGACAGACTCCCCCAACCTGTCTAGTGGTTCTGGGACATAGCCCTTCTCATGCTGTAATTCATTCTTTGGAAAGATGAACAAATAATAAAATTTCATTCCCTCATCCTTATTTATTTCTCAGAATGGTCTGAGACTTCTATGAAGAGGCTTCATAAAAAATCTGGCTTCATAAAAATTGCTAAAATAATTCTGAGGAATCTTCGTCTACCAAAGTCACGCTAACAATTCCCACTGGAATCTAAAGGTTTGAATCAACAGTACATCCATGATGGCAAGATCCTGCCTTACTATACATTTCTAGTTCCTGTATCAGCAACATTCCTCTGGATACAAGATGTATTTGTCACTCTGCACACAACAGAGACTGTTGCCAGCCATCCTCACTTTCTGGATGTCATGCAATTTATAAACTGGACACTGATGTTAAGAGGATGGATTGAAGAACAGTAGGGAATATTTGTGCCACCAGGGCATTTATCTCCTCTAATACTGCAGAATACATCCCTTTCCCCGAGTGAATTTTGAGCTCAGGTGTTGGCAGCAATCACATCAAGGTAAAAATCACAACAAGAATGTAAGGGAGAAAAAAAAAAAAAAGGAAAGAAAAGACAAGAAAAAAGAAAAGGAGCAGGAGCTGTCAAACAAAACATGCTGTTTTAATTTAACATGAATGTCCTTTTAAGGGCTCAGAGTTAAAAAATCACTCCAAGTAAGGATGTAAGAAAAAAAATATAAAAGAAAAAAAATATATGTCAAAAAACCAGGCTGCTTTGTTTTAAAAGAAAGTCTTTTGAGGGCTCAGGGCCTGAGCCTCTGCTAGGACTGCTACACAGGTTGGATGACTGCCAATATATCAGGTTGCAATAGGCCATTAGAAGAGGCTGAATATGGATAATCTTCCCTAAGGGCTGAGCAGAGTCATACTGCCTTGATTACTTTTTTTAATTTAGATTAAAAATCCCTATAACAGTTGCCGACTAATTGGAAAAGGACTTTAAAGTAGCTTTAGGAAATTAGGTAAGAATAGTTTTTATTATTGTAGTGAGTAGCAATTCTGCAAACCTCTTCCTCCTAAAGGATGGGAAGTCAATCATGAGAAACTCTTATCAGAACAGAAAACCAAACCTTGTCCCTTATGGGATTTCATCCTTTGAAAGCTTGTTTTACTCTGACCATTTTATTTCAAGTCAATGTCAGAGAGCAAAACAAGTGTTGGAAAGGCCAGTCTCTTAGCAATCCATGCACACTAGCACAATGCTTTTAAAAAAACAAGTTAGCCTCATATGTAGGTGACTAGCCACTGCAGCCATAGGCCCAAGTTATGATTTCCTGAATTTTAACAAAAATGTGAAGACCAGTATTTTAATTAAAGTAGAGGATGTTTCTGATTTAGATGAGTATTCTCCCACAGCCTTGTGATACAAATCCCAGAATTCGTTTCTCCTTATCATTCCTGATTAGCAATTCATGGACCATACAAATTGCAATACTGATTTGAACTCTGGAACTCAAAGATCAACTGGAGCATTAGAGACAACAACAGTCACCTGATTTCCAGGGAAAACCAGAAATATATGAGTCACATGCAACTGCAGCAATATGCTAATGCACAAAAGCCAGGGTGTGGAACTGGGAAGAAATTAGAGAAAATACCACTGCCAAAACTGGTTAAATACACACGTGTAATTAAAATTCAGAGGTTTGAGAAATAAATCAAACACTGACATCAAAAGTAAGTTAGCAGAGGCCTCTGTCTACTTTTTTCCAAGTAAATTTCCATCTGAGTGTCATTATAGCAGTGCCTCTGCAGGCACTGTCAGTTTCAAGGATTTACAGGATTTAGGTTCCAAACAATACAGCTTTCAGTCACAACCTTAATGAGAGATTTGCCAATCCATGTAGCCACAGCATCCATGTGATTAATTCAGATATACAATCAGATCAATCCTTTCAGGAAAATACATTCTGGGGAAACAGACTGATACATGGGGATTGTTTATTCTTGACTATAAGGGGCAGGTTTTCAAGTGCCCAGCTGTCACAGGTGGGGTGAAATTTTTAAAATGTTGCTGAGAGTCCATTAGCTCTATTGTCATTTCTTCAATCAGAATTTTTCCAATAAATATATATTTACTTATATATATATATATATATATATATATATATATATATATATATATATATATATATATATATATATATATATATATATATATATATATATATATATATATATATATATATATGTATGTATGATGTCTGTATGTATGTATATATTTATTCTAAATACCCTGTGCTTAAAAGCCTAGACACAGCTCATTCATTCAGTCTGCGGACATAGAGCATCACTCATATTTCCTGCCTAAAGGTTCTTTAGAACTTTCTCTCAACCCAGCATGCTCATACTACCTTTATTTTTTGTGTGTGGTACAGAAATTTACAATATATATATATTTATATATATATATATATATATATATATATATATATATATATATATATGTATGTATGATGTCTGTATGTATGTATATATGTATTCTAAATACCCTGTGCTTAAAAGCCTAGACACAGCTCATTCATTCAGTCTGCGGACATAGAGCATCACTCATATTTCCTGCCTAAAGGTTCTTTAGAACTTTCTCTCAACCCAGCATGCTCATACTACCTTTATTTTTTGTGTGTGGTACAGAAAAATAAAAGCTAACTACTCCCCTGTATTCCCAAAGAACATCTAAAGCACGCAGAAACATATTCTAAGAGACTCAGAGAAAAAATAGAGAGCTCTACGTATGTATCAACATTGATTCTGAAATAATATAAAGTCTGTAAAGGGATTTACTGAACAAATCAAAAGAGGAAGGCAAATTCTTTAGACATAGTAGATTTTCAGAGCAACTAGGTCCCTGACCCAAGATAGCTATTTACCATTCTTGGCCCTTGCTGAAGGTGAATGTGTCTCAGCAAATGCTGCTCAGAGTGTCCCCTATAGCTAAGCATCTGGCTCCACTGTAGACTCATCTAATAACAAATGAGCAAATGTTCACAAATGTGAAACACATATTCAAACAGACTACAGCCAGCTTTAAAATTAAGCAACCCTCTCTTAATCTATATTGCACATATTTTGGAGAATGCAGTGTTTTGTGACAAATTTTGTAGCCATTTGTTTTGTGACAAATGACATGTAGCCATGTCATTTGACTAAATTCAGCAATGTAGTCCCTTTGTATGTTTTAGGTTACCTTTATGGTCTCTAACACCTTATGGCAACAAAAATTAATTCACCTACATTCATACTACTACAAAAATCATACTACTACAAAAATAAATTGCCATCAATTTAGAGAAATTTTTTTTGCATCTCTGCAGTCAGGTAACTCCTGCTTCATTAAAAAAATTAAATTATCAGTTATTAAATATAAATAATGATAGACAAAACCAACCTGTTTAAATTCTGAGTCTGAGTATTGACTAGAGAAATATTTAAAATATTTTTCCTCTTCTGTTTCTGTGTTACAATTCAGTCTTACAATTCAGCCATTACGCATCATAAGACTGGGGAAAATCATCAGCACATTTTTAGTCTGTAATGCCATTATAATAATATGAAGGGAGAGTTTATGGAGAGGATTTGTTTTTTAAACCTATGCATTCAAAACAGTCTTGGCCAAGCAAGATGAAATTGCTGCATTTTGGGACTCATGGCAGCCCAGCAACATAATTCTCATTTTCATTCTGCTTTGGAAGCATGAAGGACTTTCAGAAAAAAAAGACATGAATTAGTATGAATTGACACTGGACCCTAGACGTTTTTCACCTTTCTGTAGCAGATTTCAATTCTGATGTCTAATCCATAGCAAACTAATTTTAGATAGGAAAAGAAAGGTTGATAAAAGCTTTAAAATATTTTTTAATGAGACATAGAATATTATAGAAGTATAAATTATACAGAAATGTAAATTATATGGAGCTTTGAATCATGACAGTCTCAGTGCCCCACATCCTTGAGAAATAAGGAAGGATTTCTAAATAAAAAATATTCCTCAAAAGCCAGTAACAACATTCTTACATGTTGCTTTTCTACAAACAATTTCTCTAAGAAATCAAATTCACAAAGCCTTCAAAAGGAATGGATGGCAGGCTTCTACCACCAGCTGATTTTAAGCCCATTTATTTCTGTGTACAGCTATGAGTCATTGCAAACAGAATAATCCAGAAATTTCAGCAGATTATGCCCCTCAGTTGCTTTGGCTGTAGTGCTTACTAGGAGGAATAGTCTCCCAAGACAATCCCACTCCTGAGACAGTGCTATAAAGTGGCCTTCAAAGCTGGTTAACTCTACTGCCCCATAATCAGATGTATTTTGGAACATGTTTCCATTTCCTTCTGTAGTCCATTAAGACACAAGCCCACTCTCATTTTTATCAGTTGCAAAAAAGTTTTCACGAGTTTTCTTCTTTCCAGTTCCTGCATAGAGGTGGAGTCTGGTTACCTGGGTGACAGAAACACAAAATCAGACATAAAATCAGAATTTGTTTGGTGTACTGATTAGGCTATTGAGGAGCAAGGCATGTCTCACTCATAAACAGGTTTCTGCACAAAGTCACTAACTCTGTAATAACATACATGTGTAACTACCCTGTTAGGCATACATGTTAAAACTGAAAGAACATAAAAGTAACCATGTAGGATCAAATCACAGAATATAGTCAGAAGTTCCTAGGATAATTCAGGCTGTCTTAGACTTCAGGAGGTCTCCCAACCCTGGTTCAGCTTGCTGCCAGCCAGGACCTGGTGCCATCTCACCAAGGCTTCCGCCAACCCCACAGCCCTAGCATGCATCTTTGAAGGGCTCTGCCTTCCTAGGACAGAGCTTGGACAATACCCATGTTGAATTTTATTGCATCCCTTTAGGCCCCTCTCTCCCCCTGCTCCAACAACTTTTGAATGGCAGACTAGCCCTTAAGTAAACCAATTCAATGAGGGTTCCCTCATTGTCATCTTCAGCCTTGAGGTGTTGCCTTTTTCCCAACTTGGAAATGAAACTTGAGATAAGGAGGTAATAGAAAAGAGGATCTATAAAGAAGGCCTTCAGGTGCAATGATGGAAAGATGCCCACAAAAGCCCACCCCTACACGGATGAGTACACATTTATAGGTTTTAGGAAATTAGCATAATTGATAAAAAGCACCAGTTAGGAGGACAAGTGGTGATGCAATTCCGCCCCAAGTAAAGCCCTTTCTCTGGAACACGCCATTTAGCACCAGTTGTACTTTGTCCATAAGAACAGTAGTTCTTGGCCTTGATTCCCAGAAAGAGCCAGGATAGCACTAGGCTGTGTACTCCCTGGGCCTTGGATCTCTGGATTTTGTTTTGTTTTTCTCCTTAGGGAAAGGCCATGGGAAAGTACTGGGAGAACTAGCTACTAACACAATAGGTGACAGACTTACAAATATATGTGTGAAAAATACAGAGAACATAGCAAAGAAAAAAGGCGAAACCCAAATGGCATCAGAGGCCAATATCCTCCATCTCCTACCCTGGATCGCTGATAGAGCGGTCAAAATCAATAGCTCTCAGGACAGAGCCCATGGGACCTGTGGGACTCTAGGTGTTACCCATCTCCCTGAAGGACACAACCCCATTAACCATCACCCTCCAAGTCCTATCACTCAGCAGGGAGGTTGTGGTGTACAGGACAATATAGCATAGTAATGTCTCTCTAAATTATGTCACACAGCATAGTAATGTCTCTGTAAATTATGCCAGTGGTGCTTAAAGCAAATTATAATGTGGAAAAATAACACTTCCACTACTATGGTTTCTTAGTTTTGAGCATGTAGAAAAAAAGTAGTTTCAAGACTTGAAGTAAGAGTGCTTGGTGGACTTCCATTTTCCAAATATTTTCAGTTTCTGAATGCGTCTCCTAACTATAAATCCTATAGTGTCATTAGGTATTGTGTGTGAAGAAAAAATCTTCTCTTGTTGTAAACATCCTGCCAAATAATGTAATTTTCTCCTCTTCATTCTATTGCAGGAAAGTGTGACTAATCAGTCCCTGTTCAATTCCTTCTCATCATTCTTGGATTTATCTAGTACCCCCAGTCATTTTTCCTCCCAGACTAAGGAAGCCTAGTCTGTTTAATCTATCCTCATGTGGAAATGAATGGAACATAGTTGTCATCTTTCTCCCTTTCTAGTTTTATTGTCCCTTTTGAGATGGTATAAGAGCTCGGCTTAGTATTAATGCTACTAGCACATCTTGGACTTGGGGCATAATAATGCTTTTTGGTTTGCTTTAATTTTCTTTCATAGTAAGTCCCAAGAACTGATTTTTCTTTTTTACTGTCTTTGGGTATTAGGCTGATGTTTTCATAGAAATAGACACAATGCCTCCACAATCTTCCTTCTGAACAGTAATAGTTCATTTAGAGTCCACCCCTGGGAATGTATGCACCCTGTGTACATATAGGTAGTGGGTTCTTTCCCAGATCCATTGCTTTTGTGGAACAGAATTTATCATTCACTTTATCACCAAGTTGCTCAGTATCGTGATGTCCTTCAGCACTTCTGCAATTGCATTTAACCGATCTGAGTGTTGTACTACAAGAAAATATTTTTACCTCTCTTTCTCAATACATATCCATTTTCCCCATAATTTTAGTGAATATGTGGATGAACACATATCTCAACACCACTCTTAATATTGCAACACCTGACAGTTATTACTTCTTTTTTTGCTAGTATTAGCAGTAGGAAGAGGAGCAGCAGTAGGAGTAATATTAATATTGTTGTTGCTACACTTATATAAAAACCACAGGATCTTTTTCAGCCATATAATCTCCACTCCGCTAAGGAATTTGAATACATTCCCAGGGCATGATCTGGTTCTTCAGATGCCAAATTTAATGTCATCCTTATGCATACGTATTACTGTGTCTGTATTATGTCTTCCTCCAGAGTGTCCAGTACAGAAGTCAAACATACTCATCTCTTGTACTCAGATCTGTTGTCAATCCCTTCCAAAGAACAAGTTTCAAATTTTTCAGATTTGACTCTTCTGGTCTCAGGATCATTTTAAACAGGACCTATGGTGTAAGTTGTGCACCATAGTTCATAGGTCAGCAATCTTGTACTGATTGCCTTTATAACTCTTTGTGAAATATAATTTGATCATGACAATTTATGACCTTTCAATTGACTTTATTGAAAATCCCCTGCAGAGTGTTGTGATGGATTCTGAACCTTCACTTCATGATGCTTGAAACGTCTCCCTGCACAACTGTGCACTTTAGATGAATGCTGTCTAGCCCATCATCTGCTCTTCAGATAAATAGTTGACAAAACAAACAGGCCTGCAACCACAAGAAATTCCTGATATAACTCACTTGAAAAGGTTTTCTACATTGATAGTCAGCCTTCAATAACCACTGCCACCATCACAACTGTAATTGGGCATCTCCCTCCTTCAGAAACACAGACAGTTATTGCCTCTGTCTTCAAGAATCTGACAATAACAGTGAAAGCTATCCAGAAGGATATAGTATATTTTAGTTTGAATTCTCTGTTGTGACTTTTAAACTTTCGTTACTGAATGGGAAAGAGCTGGAGGATAAGAGCTCTGCATGTTTGACTGCAGTCAGGGATATTTGCTGCATATGCACATTTAAAGAGACATCTAGACACAGATTCAGTGCTCTAAATATCTGTCTGTCCTTGTTAGCTCTTCTTTCGGCCTCTGTGGTATTCCTGATGCTTAGTAAATGACTGCATTCAAGTGCCTGCCTTGACAACTGAGCTCTATATAACAACTGCCAGGAAAACTGAAGTTGAATCAAGGGGCTGCCTGAATAATTTATATGAATGTTACTTTTACAACTTCAACACATTTACAACTAAATCCAGTACAAATGAACTGCTGTATAACAGTCTATCCATGGCAAATTGGGCCAGAGAGAGCCTACAAGTTCATGAGATAAAAAAAAAAAAAAAAACAACAAAGAAAGAAAGGGCAGCAACTGAATTCTACTGGTGTTGATTTTCTACTAATATATAGCTTCCAACAAAATATGAAAATACCAAAAATGGTTTATCAGAACAACACAGGTTTGTCCAGGTGCAACTCTTTAGCCCACCTCCATCCAGATCTTTTTTCCTGGATTATGCAGGCTACACTCAGAATTATTGAATTTAAGAATGTGTTGACTAAATACTTGTAAGATTTGGGCCTTTTTAGGTGAAAATGCAAAGTATTATGCTTAAACTGGCATCATCTGATTCCAGGGAGGGACTTGGTAGGCTTCATAAAGATGAACTAGAAGGATGGAAGTGGAAAGAAAGGAAAGCTGTGATTTTGAAAAACAAAGCTTTATCTAAGAAACTAATAGCACAAATTAATGTGAATGAATTAATGAATTAGCATGAAACTAATGTGCATAAATTTATCTTATTCTGTTAGTCTATGTTATCTCAACTGTTTTTCCAAAATTTTCTTATGGAGGAAACTCTATCCTGGATATTCATATGCTATCAAGCAAAACATAATTTTGAAGATCAAAGGCTGAAGCCTTTCAATAAAAATCCTGGCAAACTGGAAAACTGGTAACAATGGGTGAAGAGGAGGCTGAGGTACTCAACAACACTTACCTCAGTCTTCAATGGCAAGCTCTCTTCCCACACCTCTTAAGTGGATGGACAGGAAGATGGGGACCGAGGGAACAAAGTCCTTCCCACTGTAAGTAAAGATCCTGTTCATGACCACCTCAGGAACCTGAAAGTAGGTAAATCTGACAAAATGCATCCCAGAATCCTGAGGGAATGGCTAATGTAATTGCCAAGCCACACTCCAAGATATTTGAAAAGTCTTGGAAAGTCAGATGAAGTCCCAGGTGACTGAAAAAGTTGTACCCTTCTTTTAATGGACAGAAATGAGCACCCAGGAAATACTGACCTGCCAGCTTCACCTGTGTGTCTGGGAAGATCATGGAACAGACCCTCCCAAAAGCTGTGCTAAGGCACTTGTGGGACAGGCAGGTGGTTTGGGAAAGCCAGCAGGACTGCACCAAGGGCAAGTGTTCCCAGACCATCCCAGTGACCTTCTGTGATGGGGTAACTGCATGAGTGGAGAGGGGAAGGGTGAAAGATGTCATTTACCTGGACTTCTGTAAAACCTTTGACACAGGCTCCCACAGCATCCTTCTCCCTTAAAATGGAGGGAGAGGGACTTCATGGATGGACTGTTAGATGGATGAGAAAGTAGTTAGATGGTCACATCCATAGCGTAATGGTCAGTGGCTCCTTGTCCCTCTTGTTCATCAGAGTCCTGATGAACAAGAGGGACAAGGGGTGTCCTTATTGTCCATACTGGGACAAGTGTTATTTAATATTGTTATTAATGACATAGACAAAGAAACTGAGTGCACCCTCAGCAAATTTGCAGGTGACACCAATCTGTGTGGAAGGATAGGATGCCATTCAGAGGGACCTGGACAACCCTCATGAGCCTCAAGCCTCATGAGTCACAAGCCACAAGTCTCATGAGGTCAACCAGGGGCCAGGACAGCCCCCGGTACCAACATAGGCTGGGGATGAATAGACCAGAGCAGCCCTGCTGAGAAGGGCTCAGGTGCTGGTGGGTGAGAGGCTGGAGCTGACCCAGCCATGGGCACTCCCAGCTCAGAGAGCCACACGTGTCCTGGGCTGCATCCAGAGCAGGGTGGGCAGCAGGGCCAGGGAGGGGATTCTGCCCCTCTGCTCTGCTGAGACCCCACCTACAGGGCTGCATCAGCTCTGGGGTCCCAGCACAGGAAGGACATGGACCTGTTGGAGTGAGTCCAGAGGAGGCCAAAAAGCTCCTCAAAGGGCTGAACCAGCAAAGACCAAGAGACTTGGAATTGCTCAGTCTGGAAAAGTCAGAATGACTAAATTAATTGCAGTTTTCCAGTGCCTAAAGGAAGCCTACATGAAAGGGGGAGAAGGACTATTTACAAGCTGTTCAAGAACAGGACAAGGGGGAATAGTTTGAAATAAGAGTAGGTCTAGATTACATATTACAAAGATACTCTTTGCTGTGAGGATAGTGAGGCACTAGAACATGTTGCCCAGCGAAGGTGTGGGTGCCCCATCCAGGAAGGCCAGGCTGGAAGTGGCTCTGAGTGACCTGGTCTAGTGGAAGACATCCCTGCCCAGGAGCAGGTGGGTCAAACTAGATGATCCTTAGGGGCTCTTCCAACCCAAGCCATTCTATGGTAATATACCATTTATTTTGAGAAATGCATTTTCCTTAATGTAGCAACAGCATAAATGTGATTGAGGGTTGTCATCTTAACCATAGTTTAAGGTGGTAGAAGTTGTGTGAATTGCTAGCTATTTGTGTAAGTGTAATTAAAGACGAATCATAAGGTGAAATATATAATCAAAACAAAAATGACTACTAGTTCTACCATGTTATAAAAGAAAACCAACACTGAATACTTGTCTCTCTCTCTCCTTCCTTTCCTTTTCTGGGTGGAGTGTTGCCATTAATAACAGTCATGCTACCCCCTAACTGAAAATTTTAATAGCATTGGTAATATTGTAGTTAAAAGTACAGTTTGGATTCTTTTCTCTGAAAGTTCGAGTAAGAAAGTCTCACAAGTTTAAGATGAAAGACCTGCAACCTACTGAGTATACATTATTAAATGACAATAATTCCAACAAGAGGAGGAATTAAGCAACACAGAGTTAAACTGTTTACTTGATTTCACTTCATGATCTGCGTTACATACAGTTTAGGAGCATATCTCAAGTTAGGTCTGATGACATATATAGAAAGTCACAGTGTTCATAGATGTACCTGAACAGTCAGAGACAACCATGCCCAACTGCGGGGTATTTTAACTGCATCTCCTCACTTTACTCAGCCAATGTAGTTTTCAAAGGAGCTGCAAGGCAGTCTAAATCAGAAGATTTTTTTACTTTGCTAGTTCAGGCAACATTTTTGTTCTCATCTTTGCAACCTTTAAGCAGAAGAAGCATCCAACAGAATCTCAAGTTAAAGAGATTAAGGAAACAGAGCAAAGATTTGAGAAAGGCCTTACTAATGATTTGTCCAGAATTTAGAAAGCAGCATAAAACAGTTCACAAATACTTCCACAAAATGTAGTGGTTACTTAGAAGATAAACACTATATGTAATAGTGCCACCTGGTGACTGAATTATGTCAAACACAATTAAATCAGCCTATTAACTTGATTAACTGTTCATTAATAGGGTCCCAGCATCCCTGAACAGAGTGACATAAGTCCAAACAATTAGCAATCTATTGCAAAGGTGTATGGTTCAAAGCTTTAGTTCAAATTTGACAAATTTCAAGACACAAGCTCTTTCTGAAACCTGGAAATACATGTAATACTCAGTAACTCTGAAGCTGAAGAGTACTTGGTATGTTCAAAATCTGTCACCTGAGTGAGTCAACAAGATTTTAACTTGACAGAACTAGTTTATAGTTGAGATATAATTGTGAAGTGTAACTGCTAATATTTGCTCCAGAGTAAATACAGAGCAATTCATCTAGCATTGATTCGGACATGACCATGCTTAATTGACAATCCATCTTTTCCACACAGAAACAACCAATTTTGGCTGACAAGTCTTCAATTTAAAAAAAATAGCTTTTCTAAAACTCTGTTCTATTTTAAGTATTGCATTTTCAGTTAAGGAACTTGGAAGCAGCCATCCACAAAAGTCTCACTAATAATTGTTCCTGATTAACACAAGAACATCAATAAAAAAGATAATTGAACACTTTTTTTTAATTAAAATAATCAAGTCAAGGAAAACAGAGTACGTGACAGATTGGTTGTGTAGAAATAATTGACTCATTAATCTTAACCATATGAGCATGTTCACATTAACAGAGTCAGCTGCTAGAAGGGATGGAACCATAGTTACATATTCACAAAGGTGTGAAGTTGAAGTTACCCTAAATGCACAAAATCTTTCCTTAGGAACTTAGTGGAAGCTTTAGAGATACCTTTAGATAGCTATCCCATGCCAAAAGCAGAGAAATTTTCAGTGACTCTCATATCATGGGATACAGATCAAAAACCTTTCCAGCAAAGAAATGCCTTCTATCATACTAAATGATCAGAACAAAGATGTTTGAATCACTGATGGTGGTCTCTATCTACAGAAATACATCCTTACCCTCAGTGCAAAGGCATGTGCTAAAGCCATTTCTTGGTCATAAGGTAACTAGACCTTCTAAGCTAAATAGCTCCAAAGTTGAATTCTGTTAATGTGCAAAAGGCTTCAGACTTGCAGCAGACATTGATAACAGCACATGAGACTACATAGATGCTCAGGAAAAGTTTTCATCAGTGTGTGTATAACAACTGTATGAAATTGGTCCCTCTGTTGATTACACATTATACACATATATAGGTGTATATATACAAATATTTGTAGCTAGCTGTGCACCACCATAATGATGGTGCTGACACTGCTCACAACAGGCCACAAGCTTTGCCTTAAATTGACAATTCAGGGCTTAGTCCCCAAAAAGGTTTGTCTAAATTTAATTTGGCCTCCCTGGAGATTAATTTTAGTTCAGCAGAAAAAACAGTCATCTAATGATCAGGTAACTATTGTTGTATGTTTTGTTCAGCTTTGAAAGTAAACTGTCTTGAAATAGCTATCACTATGCAGAGATATGTGTTTAGTAGATAAAAACAGTAATAATGCTGTTAATCTATATGGAGACAGATTACTGGGACTTAGAAATGAAGCACAGATAAATAGTGGAGTCAGATGGCATCAGGGGCCTTCAAAGCCCTGCCGTAGAGCAGTACAAGATGCCCTGGCCTAAGGCAGCTAACCAGTCATTCATGGTCACCTTGCGAGCTGGTTAAAACCACTTCTCATGGTAATAAAGAGAAAAAAGGACAAATATCCAAAGGGTGAAACATACCTTGTATGGCATGACATGAGCTTGCAGATCAGTGAAAGAAAAGTGAGTTACAAAGTGTGTTGCTAAGCACAAAATTAGCCACTAGTATATCCTAGGGCAAAGAAAAACTGCTAAGATCAACTCCACCTTTCCCCCTGCAAACTGGTGATGGCCCATACCCCAAAGTCCTCAGACTGAAGCTACAATTAACCTTAGGGCCCAGAAGGTTAGTGAAAGTCCAAGCTCATCACTACCTGAAGAGTAGATTTCAGGAGGTTTGTCTTTGTGCCATTTTAACTACAAGTGTTTTGATCTGTAATATTGGTTACATGATAGTATCACTGCAACTGGGCTACTAACATTCTTCAATTAAACTGTTAAGATTTTCATTAGACTAAAAATGGATTATTGGCTTCACATGTAAGGTGGGTGACTTTCTGCTGCAAAAGAGTTTTGAGTGCAAAAAGCTCGCAGGAATTATAAAGGCTGTTTTGTAACCCAGGTAAGATAGATATGTCATACTTTACATTGATTTGGTTATTCAATGCAGAGGCTGGCAAAAGAGGACAGCGACTCTATAACACAATGCTGTTGCACAGAGCATCTGCCATTCTGAGGCACCTCAGTTCTTTCACCCCTAGAATTTCAGCCCTAAGAGAGTGCAGAAGTTACAGCTATGCATTTCCGAGCTGCTGCTTGATTGGACCTACATGGGGCATTTTCAGTTGTCCTCTATGCCACTGGACCATAATATTTCTACACATGAAAGTCAGCTATTGTGATTGCATTGCCAATAATAGTACACTATAATAAAATGGGATGCAAATAAGTGCTTGGAGCCCAGCCAGCTGCTGTAAATCTCAGCTAAGCTGAGAGGACAGCTCCTTGAAACTATCCAAGCTAAAACAATTGATGGCAGTTGAAGATCTGGGTCAGCATGTTATAGAAAAAGGAACTATCTCCACTTTGATTATTTTGAGAATAATTGTTGAGATAAGCTTATTACTCTGATCTTCTCAAACATCTGCCTTTTCAGTGTCCACGATTGCCATCTCTTAATTCTCTTTCAATTTTTTAGTTCAGAGAGCACGTCAACTCATTAAAGCCTACATTATTTTCTTAATGTACTGCAGGGTTTTCCCCAGAATCAATATGGTCTATCAAGTACCACGTCTTTCACTAGGGACTGTAAGTCAAAGGGCAAACCTCAGCCATCCAATCACATCTTTTCTAGAGCAATATAAATAGTTTCTCTTTAAAGAAGTACAAATAAAATTGTATTGTGGCTTATGTCTTAATCAGTGGAAGCTATCAGGTATTTTCATGCCTCCCATTAAAAAATTAATATACACATAACAACTGCAACTACTGTGGGTAATGACTTTTTAACACAGTACTAAGTATATTCCTTATTTCTTTTCTAGATGAGGTCTTCATAAAAGATCCTTTATATATGGCTTTTCTGGTAGGGTCTTTTTAATGCTTATGGAAATAGTCTCCGTGACCAAACCCAGTGAAAAACCTGGAAATATCCAGGCTTTGGAGGACACCACAGAATTTAAACACATCAATTGACAATGCTGGATTTCAAAATAACTAACTGATGATCTTTTAAAAACATTTTCCTTTTCTCATACACTTTTCAAAACCAAGGAAAGCAATTTTCTTCTCAATTTTAAACTATCTGCAGCCATTACATGATTAATCAATCATCTACAACTTCTTATATGGAAGTAAATAAAATTAATGTTTGAGAAATACACTGAAAGAAAAGAAAGTCACAAACTAATTTTTGGGGACAATCACAGTACAAATGCAAGCATCATATGCCACAAAAACAGGTAGGTTCACTTATAAATTATATTCAGAAAGAAAAAAAAATGTATTCCAATGGTGTTTAGACCAAGAAGGAGCACATTTTCCTGCAGCTGACAGATCTAAGCAAGGAACACATCTTGTCTTGTTCAGAAAGAGATTTGTAAGGTTTTTTTTTACTGTGGGCAGTAATTTAACAGTGCAGATTTAACCACAATAATTTTATAAGAAAGAAATACTGGAAATATGGAAGAGATATTTTTGGTATTTGTCTTGAAGGAAGGCATTAACTAAGCGAAAGACACACACACACACACACACACACACACACACACACACTCTAAAGAACTGCCCTAGTGTGAGTTAGCAACACTCTTCTTTATCCAGAAGGATGTATTTTCATATCAGTAAATGACATACATGTTTTCCTCACATTCTTGTCCACACATGCTTTAATAAAATTCATAAATTTTGGTGTACTGGAGTCATCCTCAGTTTGTTCTTTTTCAAATTCAGTGGCACTTAATCACAACCAGTCCTTTTAAAAAGAAAACGGTTAGCTAGCTGACAGAGAAGGGGCTGTGAGATTGACAGGTGTATTAAACAAACCTGTGAGAAGCTCCCAGAAGATTGAAATTTTACCTTGAAGTCTAAATAGAAAGTTTAAAAAAGTCTTATTGTCTTCTGTGAAGATACAGTGAGGAAGATCTGAAAAGTAAAAGATAGGCGAGGAGAGGGGGTGGGGAGTTTTTCATGGCAGCTGTGGTTAGACATGTATTTAAACCCATCTTTGAAATGTCCCCATTCACCAACATTCCCAAACGTAGAGCTCTTTTCTACAGCTCTGGTGATTTTTTCCAGACATTTTATAAAAATAAGCATTCATGAGACTATTTTTCCCCAAAGCTGTTTTTCATTGTTAAGCAGATCAGATTTCCACTCAGCAAAGACAGCTCTACAATTATGTGGACTTGCCAAGACACAGGCCTAGTGACCTCCACCTGCCCTCTCCTGTCTGGAGCTCACAGTGAGGTGATTTGCTTCATAGAATGTCTTAAAGTGATATGATGTCATTTCCTTTTAATCTTGCATTCTCTGAGTTCTAGAAACACCAAGTTATGGCTGCATAGACATAGGGGAAAAACCCAAACCACCCAGAGCTTCAGTTAGTATTCCTTACTTTTCCCTGCTAAAATAAAAAGAAGAGTAAATTTTCCTTGAATTTCCTAATTTCCTGTGATGTTTGATTTATGACATGATTTGCAGTACTTAAGTATTTTTAGAACAAAACCAAAAAAACACCAGTTAACAAAATTCCTATTACTCTGCAGATAAATTCACTCATTTTTTATTTCACTATAGGTCACCCTTATACATTTACTTCCAAATTCTCTTTAAAATTTATTATTACTAAATTCAGAAGAGAGTGTAATGAAAGGCAAATATATTTATGCTGAAGTCCTTTTATATTCTGTTTCTCTTACCATTTTCATGTTGTGTCTTTCTCTTTATCTCATTCCAAGTCCTATAAACTGTTTTATCCTCCAAAATAGAAATATCTGGAGTCTCAAGAAAAGCAGTAAAAAGAAAACAGGGAATATTTAGTTTCTCATAACAGGCCTCTTGTGCCTTCTCAATGACTTTTCATGTCACTGTAATATTATGTCATTTTAAAGAGCCAGAAAATTCAGTTCTGTGATTTTTTTAATAAACTTTTCAGGTTATCATCAGAATGATAACCAAAATTTTTGACAGGATTTCACAACAATATATGCTTAGTGCTCACTACATGTATATTAAACTGATGGAAGAAGTGGCCCAGTGAAAAACTGGAAGGCAAGTTCCCTAGATACTTGTAAAAATTTAGAATAATTTTGTTTCCATATTGTTATGTCTCAGAAACATTTTCTTTCTATTTTCTAGCTGTTTCATCGCAGTACTCTACTTTCAAGTCTGTGAAATCCTTCATGTACTGATTCAGATACAACAAGAGAAACTAGCTGAAATAGCACAAGATGCACTTGACAAAACTGGCAGAATAGCAGAGTAGAACTGATGATAGTATGCACTTTTCACAACAATGAACCTCCAGAACCTGTGGCGAAAGGAGGCAGAGATGAGTATAACAGCATGTTCAAAAGAATGTCAAATTCACTCCTGAAAAAGAGGTTTCAAATCAGAATAAGGAGAGTTCATAAGGAGGTGTCTCAAAGAACTTCACAGAACCACAGAATGGTTTAGGTTGGAAGGACCATAGCAGGTCATCTGGTCCAACCTCCCTGCTCAAGCAGGATCATCCCTGAGCACATTGCTCAAGATTGTGTACAGGCAGTTCTTGAATATCCCCAGTGAGGGAGACTCCACAACCTCTCTTGGCAATCTGTTCCACTGCTGAGTCACAGCACAGAAATGAAGTTCTTCCTTGTGTTCAGGTGGAATTTCCTATGCCACAATTTCTACCCACTGCTTTTTGTACCGCTGGACACAGAAAAAAGCTTGGCATCACACAGCAGAGCCTGCCTCCATCCTCCTGCCACCCTTACTTCAGAAACTTACACACATTGACAAGATCCCCTCTCACTTGCTCTTCTCAAGGCAGAACAGAACCAGCTCCTACATCTTTTGCTCATAAGAGAGATAGCCCAGTCCTTTACTTACCTTTGTCACCCTCTGCTGGACCCTCATGCCCACCCTTCATCCTTGCAGGTATTCGTTTCATCATAAAAGGCAAACAGGTTGTTCAAGCATGTCTTACCTCCAATTAATCCATGCTGACTACTCCTGATGATCTTCTTGTCCTCCATTTGGATAGAAATGGCCCCCAGAATCATCCTTCCAAGGACTGATGTGAGGCTGACTATCTGGTAGCTTCCTGGGTCCTTCTTTCAATTTTTATGTCCAGTGTGACGTTTGCTTCCTTCCAGTCCTCAGGCACTTCTCCTGATCACCTCAGCATTTGAAAGATGGTTGTAATTGCCCACCTTGGTGTCCATCAGGTCTCTCAGCACCTCTGGGTGCATTCCATCAGGGCCCATGGACTTGAGGATGCCAGGTTTGCCTGACTCCAGCTCAGTCCTCCTTGAGCAAGGGAAAGTCTTTCTTCAACCCTTTCTGCTCCCTTGTCTCCAGGGTCAGAGATCCCTGAGGGCTGGTCTTGTCAGTGATGACCGATGCAAAGGCAGCATTCACTAACTCTGCCTGCTCTGTGTCCTCTGTTAACAGGGTCCCACTTCCATTTAGTAGCAGACTTACATTTTCCTTAGTGTTTCTTTTGTTACTGAAGTACTTAAAGAAGCCCCTCTTCTTGTCCTTGACCTCCTTGGCTTTACATCCTTGTTCAGATTTAATTCCAAGTAGGCCTTAGCCATCCTTGTCTCATTTCTACTTACACTGCCAACCTCTTTCTGTTCATTCCAAGTGGTCTGAGCCTGCCTCCATCTACTGGGTATTTTCTGCTTAGTGATAGAGCAACTGACAGGAGTTCCTCATTCATCCACATAGATCTCTTCCAGTCTTTGCCTAATCTTTTGTCCATTAGGATGCATCACTCCTGAGCTTGTAAGTGGTGCTTGAATATCAACCAATGCTCTTGGATCTCTCTTCCCTGAAGGGCCTGTTCCCACGTGATTCTTCCAGGATCGCTGAAGAGTCAAAAGCCAGTTAACTTCTGCTGTAGCCATTAAAGATTCTGGGATAGCATGAGTGACTATTGTATCAGTGTATCAGGACAGAATGATTTTATTTAAAACCTCTATTAAACTTCTCCAGCTTCTTCCACCTATTCCAAAGTAAAGAAGATTCAGGAAAAAAAAATTAGAATGGAAGGATAATAGGCAATTGCAGACCTGTTAGTCTGACATCATTGAGGTAGAATATTTAGGTAGTTTTTTTAAAAACGGTATCTAATGAAACAATTCTCCAAAATGGAGGAAAAAGGCTGATTTTCTAATTTGATATAGTTGTATAATTTTCTAATTTGATATAGTTGTATAGAGGGTGACAAAGGTAAGTAAAGGACTGGGCTATCTCTCTTATGAGCAAAAGATGTAGGAGCTGGTTCTGTTCTGCCTTGAGAAGACCAAGTGTGTAAGTTTCTGAAGTAAGGGTGGCAGGAGGATGGAGGCAGGCTCTGCTGTGTGATGCCAAGCTTTTTTCTGTGTCCAGCGGTACAAAAAGCAGTGGGTAGAAATTGTGGCATAGGAAATTCCACCTGAACACAAGGAAGAACTTCATTTCTGTGCTGTGACTCAGCAGTGGAACCATTTAACGAAGAGGATTATGTCACAATTTTGCTTAGGGTGCCAGAAGGCTGGACATAGAGACCTGCTTTCCTTTCTAAAAGGAAAGCAAGACTGCTGACAAATATTTACTTTGAAAAAATTATGTACTGAAATAAAATATGACAAATTCTATCGAATTCATTTCCCCATCCTCCTTCTCTTTGTTTTAGGGAGATGATTCTTGTTAGGTTTCTGCTGAGGACCCTTCTGCTTTACTAGAAAATAAGGCAGACATCTTTATTTGCCAACATTTTTGCAACACATTCAATGCTGAGCAAATGCTTGGTCTAGCTGAAGAGAAAATAACATTAATTCTCAGGCAGGCATGCATATTTTCAGGATTAAGGCCATGGTGATTTTTTCCCCCTGTATTCAGTTATGCAAATTTTTCATTCTACTTGTGTTGTGAGTTTTAAATTACTACCTAAGTAACTGCACTAGCAAAAGCAGCATAGTCTGAAAGTCAATACTCCTACGCTGTTCTGAGATTAAACCTCTGACTTGCAACAGATTGCAACTAAGTGGAGGGAGAGAGTAACCAGTTTGTCAATGTTTATGGCTAAGAAGGAGTCCTTCTATAAATGCTCACCATAACAGAATCATACCTTAAAAATTAGGGTAGATTACTTTAGAAGCAGAAATACAGAGGTTTGGTCTATTACACGTAGAAAGCAGGTAACTTGAAAGTACTGTTGTTAACATATGGGAAAAAGCAAAGCTAAAAGAGAGAATTCACTCATTGCAGTTTGTTTACGAGCAGAGCCTATGTAACCTTATTAATTGGGTAATCAAACAAGGTTTTGGGTTTTTTTCACACTTTTGGCAAAGGAAAAACACAGGCATTTAACAACACAGTCTATATTGTGTCTCATTGCTGTATCTATGGAATTACATGTGGTGAAATCCCTAAATAAAGAGTAAACATTCTCATTAATCAGCACATACAGCTGCCAAATAATCTGTAATTTCCTGAGGTAAAGAGTTGTTTCAACAGTGCTGGGCCTGCACTATGACTGAGCTCTGATAGCAGTGGGAAAATTCACTAAAGAATAATTTGACTTTGAACTGTGGTAGCCAATCATTCAAAATCAGGGAACTAGTATCTATAACTTATTTTAAGACTCTTCAGACACTGAGCCTGCAGCAAGCAAACTCACACTGGCTCTCACAATGAGAGTTTAGGTACTGCCTGAAAGAAGTACAGCTGTGGCAACATGGGTGCTGCAGAACCCACCTAAAAAGCTGTTGAAATCATGTTTTATAAGACAAACATTAAACTGCTCAGTAGATTTTTCTAAGACTGGCGAGCTTCAAGGAGCAGTAATAACTAAGATCACTGTCTTTAAAACTGCCGGCAGAAAAGTAGCAGCCTTTACTGCTGCCGTTCTGCTTAGCACTGCAGGGAAGCCAGCCCCAAGCCAACAAGTATTACCCTGCCTGACAAGTAGATCTGCATACCTCCCGATCCCCTTTTTAGGGCTAGCCCAAAGTATCCAGCAAAACACAGCATCTTAACTTTGTTATTAGAAGTAAACAGCTCTTGGCCAGCAATACTGGTGATGTTGTACAATATCTTAAATGAAAACCCCTAATTCAATATTTCAAACCCAGTACTGGCTTTTTGGAGACGGATGGATCCTTAAAAATAACATTTATCATTCCCCTAAAGCATCAAATTCAAGGAATACTTTTTCCTTCCAGCTTTTTATAGTATGAAGAATAAATTGTATCTAGGAGGTGTGTAACTGTTTTTAATTTCAGCAAGTGCTTAGATATGGGCACATTAAGAAATGCTAGCAGAGAAAATGCTTGACATTTTCTGAGACTGGCTCCTTAAGTTGCTAGAAAAGGTGGAAGTTAAATAACCTTGCTTATATTAGTTCACATACACCTAATTTTATGGGTTAGGATATGCTTGATTAAGCCAAAGAAATTGTTATCTTCTCTTACATTTGTCGTTATAACCTCAAAGGTAAAAAGCAGTCTTCTTTTACATTACATCAATCTAATATTAGGGTTAAAGAGAAATGGGGATGGGAGCAAGGGGGATTACTATTACCTAGCAGCTAGTCATTAAGCAGGTTCCTTAACAGGTCTCTGAATAGTACTCCCAATGATGTGGGAATTACTTGTTTCTAGTATTAGCTGGCAATGAATGAGCTAGACATTGACAGCAATGATGAATAGCAATTAATAATGCATCTCCATTAACAGTTTTATTCAGGGATGGTTTTGGGAGGTGACTTCAGGTTGTTCCCACTTAGAGCACTTTTCTTGAAATCTCAGTCCAAATACATGAACTAGATGTCTTCTGGTTGAAACCAAACTAGAAGAGGGGCTCCATGATCCCATTAAAATTAATTTGATAATATATTATCAAAAAAACTTTATTTTCATAAAATTTTATCCATACCTTCATTTTATAAATTTTCTTTTAAATATATATTTTGTTTATCAACACTAAGTATTTGAAGGAAGTGTTCTGGAAGATTTTTCCTCAGAGTTTCAAACCCTAATAAACTGAGGACCTAGAAAATATGTTTCAAATTCACTGAACACACCAGGAAGCTCTCTCACACTGTTTATACTCAGGCCAGGTCACAATCACTTTTTGCAGGAAAGCTAATGGACATATTTATTATAGTTTTCCAAATCTAATATGAATTTCCCATAACATTTGAAGATCTAGTTTGGGTAGTACTTCATGAGATGCCCACATTCCTTCCTGCTAGAGTCTGATCACAGATACCTGGGTTTAATTCTGTCAAGCTACACTTCTTGTGGCGCCCATGTGTCCTGAATTTATTCTAGATTGGGTAAAAGCTATGCATCTCACACCCTTGGCTTGCTGTTGTGGGGCTGAGGTTTGTTTGCAACTGCTTCCTCTGCCCTTCATTCATTCTTCTGCATGGAATGGTTGATCAATTGTCTCAAACAAGAGTCAAAATCATCTTTTCCTTAAATAGTTAAATTGGGCTTTGATTTTTTGGGACTACAAGACTTGATAGGTAAAGGACTGCAGGCTGCAGAATACGTTTTAGGGCCCAAAACCTACCAGTCCACGTCCTCGGAAGCCCATTTCAGACAGGTCTCTGGTGACCTTGTGTGCAACTGTGTCAGAAGGGGCCACAGCCATACGCTCGCTTCTGACGTGCCACGGAGCTGTGCAACCACCTGAGCCGCCAGCAAGGCTCAAGGTGCAGCTTCAGCATCAGAGCATGTGAAGGGAGCAGCTGCTTTTTCAGCAGCAGCTGCAGAAGCAACAGATACAGAAGGAGCCAGTCAAGCTGCAAAAGAAGCTTCTGTTGTTTTAGCAGAAATCTGCAAGCTGATCTTTTCCTGTTTAGTGACACATGAGTAGTGGTATGGAAAAATAATATCAAGGGCACGGGAAAGAAATCACTTTAAAATCTCAAGGTGTTTTCTATGTTCTCTATGTGTCATTTTAATCTAAAAAACAAACAAAAAAACATGATCTTTTCAAAACTTACTCCTAAATGAAGAGTACAGACTGTGTTTCCTGTTCTGAGCTGAGTAAACACAATGCTCCACAGTGGGAGTTCTACAGATTAATAAGAGAGACAAGGCAATTTTAAGCATGGCATCTTCACATCTATTCTTCTTCTTCCCAAACCCAAGACACAGAGCTTTCGCACCCATACCTCACAGTAAATCCAGGAATGGAAGGTTTACGGATTATCCTTGTATAACAACTGGAGCACTGTTAGCTTTCTGATCCTTAAGATTACATAAATTTACCAAAAAAAATCAAACCAAAGGAAAAACAAAACACACAAAACCTCCACACACAACCAACAGGAAAAAAAAAGACAAGTTTGTATTACAAGAAAATTCATCATTCCAAAATATATTGTAGCTTTGTTTCCAACTTCAGTCCACAACTTTTAGTAAATAAAAGCAAAGAGCTATTACTAGTTGACCTACAGATTTTATTTTTTTTTTTAACTAAAAAGGAAGACCATTTTCTTCATAGTCATCTTTACAAATTAACTTTTGTTTATTGGAACAGATTGGTGTCTAATCTTGGTTTAGGGATATTTGTATATGATACAGTTGTACATTTAGCTACAAATGAATAATTCAAACCACTGAGTTACTCAAAGATGCAAATAGAAGTGCAAAAAAAATTTCCTCATTTCCTTGGTTTAGCCAGTTTATTTAATTCTTGTTGATTTAATTCATCTTGTTGAGATAATTTTTCTTCAAAGCCAAAATATATTTATTTAATCAGTCATATGTGTTCAAGTTAATTGAACAACAAAACCTCACATGCCAGTAACTGAGGAGAAAATTAAATCTGCTGGATTCCCAGTGGCAATTCAGAGTGTAAGGATCCCATCCAAATTTGTCACTATGACTGGGAAAAAAGCAGATGACCAAGCACAGTTAGGCTAGACTAAGGGCAACATTTTCATATGTGGAAGGGCAATTTAATTTGTCTTTCCTTGTCATTACTCACAAGCAAAGTCGTATTTGCACAAAAATATGTGGACATTTTAAAGCAATTCATTAAGCATGCAATTTATACGAAAAAATTATTGTAGGACTTTATCTAGGCATCCAAAATGTACATGTCATTTCTGTGTCTTCTAATTTGTCGACATCATTTATTTTGATTGTGCAATTAGGAAAGAAGATTAATTAATTTCTGTCTTACTACAAGAAGCAAGGCAAATTCAGCAGCCAAGATGTCAAAGCTATGAAGGAAAAAGAGAAAGAAAAATCAGGACACAACACTGAAAAGAAAAGCTCCAGGCAAGCAGAGCTTCTACATACCAATATAAGGAAAATAAGAAGCCTGAATTTAAGGAGCAAAAGCTAGGCTAAAATGTGTCATTTAAAGTCTCACTGTGACAGAAAACACAGTTAATGTCAAATCTTATAAACATGAATGTAAAAAAAAGAGAGCAACGTCATGTGGCTCAGAGAAACTTAGTGGTATTAGTCGTTCAGAAATGTTTTATGTAATTCTCATTAGAACTCATTGGAAGATTTACAGATAAATATATTTTCATTACATAAGTGTTTCACAGAAGCTGGAACATTTTACAGAGGCATATTGATTTCAATATAGCAGTTTTCAGGTAAAGAAAGAGAGCAACAAAAGCTCACAAGATTTGCAATCAAGAGACAAGTTCTTCAGCACTATATAGTTAAAAAAAATAATATTTTGGTTTAATTTTGGTTGCATCTCCGGTGCATAAGCTAAAATTAACTCAAAGACCTGAAAAACAAAAGCCATGCTGATTCTTACGCCCACACTGATTTCTCCCTTGGTTCCCTTTCCTGCCATGAAAGCTACTGGCATTTTCAGCTCAGCTGATGAGGTATACACCTGTACCCAACAGCATTCCTGACAATCAGGTTGTTCGCTTGAACTTTTTTTTTTTATGGATCTGCTGCAAGGATTGTGTCACAGGAAAACATATATTTGCATGAAGTGCATTTGTCAGTTCTGGAAGACCTTATCACATTGTCTGAAATATGTCCTTGAGCACCAAAATATGTAGCTTCTTCAAACAGAAAAACCTTAGGCAGATGTTTTGACAAGATGTTTTTCACTTTTCCAAGTTTATGAACATATTTCAGTCAACAGTATCCAATCTGTGATCTGTGATAGGTCACAGTTACTCATAGTAGTCTCAGCTTCTATTGTAAAGATTCAGACAGAATAGGATAGTGTTTTGAAATTCTAAAGATAAAAATCTTAAAGAAAATATTGTCTGCATTGACTCGGTGTGAATAGATGATCGCTATACAGACATGTCCTGTAAAAGCTGCTTAGAAAGCTTTCCACCTCACCTCCCAACATCTAATGCACTTTTGCTGAAGCAGTTTTCTTCCACAATTCCCTGTTAACTCTTTCATCAATACATCCTGTCTGGTAATCCCATTTAGCCTGTTTCACTGAATTACATCCTCTCTAAAACACCAGCATTATTACTTGTGCATATTTGCATCTGCAGCAATATTTAGCCAAAAGTAATATCTCTGAGTCCCAGGTCCTATTGTGTACGTTATTATACATAACATTATAAATTGCTCTTATTAATCACAAAATTTCTATATTGAAATTGTGTTGACATATAGAAAGCACATCTAAACCAGATTTACACTGTTCTTAAAAAGAATATTCTTTTCAATTGCTTGTTTACTCATGACAAGGACTAAATGCATTGCAGTATCTTCTCACTAAAACCCCTATGTAAGTCACCTGTATAAAAGATTCCAGCATATAACAGTATGACAAAGGTTAAAAATGTAAATAATTGATTTCTCTTTTCCAAGAGAAAATATGTATGTGGAACTTATAGCCTTGGGTTAGACATCCTTTAGTGTAGACTCCTGTTTCAAGAATAAACAGATCACACAGGGGAAGAGGAGAAGGGTCAGGTACTTCAGGCATCACTTGTGAGCAGCTCTCTGAAACAAAGGACCATACTCTCTGACTTTGACCATAGCAGATGGGATCATAAACGCATTATGACATTATCACATTAGATTCCAAATTGACTTTTTCCTGTGAACATCGTTTCTGGTATTCAGACTGAGCTATACAAACTATAGAAGTAATTGTGATTTATGTTTAGTAGTCACTGTGTCTTGTTGCTTGTCTTGGGTGTTTACAACCTACTCTTTCTGAAAAAGTAGGTATCTTTAAAATGTTTTGCATGAATTTGAGAGGGGTATCGTGTATGTTTTCAGATTGGTAACTATACAGAGAGACATGTTTTCAAAGTGCTTACGGTGAAATTCTACGCATTAAGTTTAGATCAAGTTCCTGGAGTTCAATATGGCAACTAGCACACGTAATGGCACAAACAATATAAAAATCAATATGAAGCAATGAAATGTCCTGCCATAACAGAAAGTGCTCTTGTAAGATCTTTTATGCTAAAAAGTGTGTCTTAAACTGGTTTTGACGTTAAATGACCTAACATGAAAACTGTCCCAGCAAAAGAGAATTTACATATAAATGTGTTTAAGTTGAAATGTGTGTTAATATATAAAAAACCAAACAACTTGTGTATTTCTGGCTAGTCAAACAAGTCGCCTTCCTGAGTACTTGTCCCAGCAAAAGAGAATTTTGATAACTTACACATAAATGTGTTTAAGTTGAAATGTGTGTTAATATATAAAAAACCAAACAACTTGTGTATTTCTGGCTAGTCAAACAAGTCGCCTTCCTGAGTACTAAGCATAAGACAAACAGGTTCTGAGACAGATTTTCTGTCATTCAGAAATTAATGACATTGACTGCTTTGGATGTCACTGACTACTTTGATGCTACTGTCTATACAGTTAAGGTACACATTTAGGAGTACACCAGGAAACAAAGATGACACGATGACCCTTTGCCTGCCCTGTTGGGGCTGATCAAGTACAAGTCAGGCTGAGTTCACAACATATATTTCTGCATTAGCTTTCTACTGTAATTGGACCAATTCATCCTGCTCTGAGCAGGCCTTGTTAGCTTCCAAGTAACTTATCTAATATATTTACACAGCTTCTTCATCTGAGGTGTCTGAGGTGCAACTAGCACAAGGAAGATTATAATGCCTGCATCCTCCCACACAAGCAGAGCTGACTGCACACTACTGCAGTCAGAACCATACATGCTTGTAAAGCGTAAGACAGACCTACTTTAGAATCCGCTATAGTACCATAGCGACTTTTATTTCTATGAGAACTAGAGCTATCCTGTGCGTAATCCTGTCAAATGGCCAGCGTTTCATAAAGCTCTAGGAACACCTGAAATTATGTAGTCCTTGGCACTGACAAGAACTCTTTTCTGTTTGTTTAGAAGGGCTTCATTTACAGAGGTCACCGTGTATGCTAGCTACTAACAGAAAGCAGCATTACTTGGAAAATCTGATCTTTACTGAAAGATTCAAAAACCAGCAATAGGACAGTTACTTTGAAAACCTGGATATTTGACAATGGATTGACTTTAAATTATTGCTTTGCTCTCAGCTATTGGCTAGATCTTGACAAGTGTTTAACAGCACACTGTCATCCCATATTCATATAAAATTAAAAACATAACTGACAAGAAGAACAGCATAGTTCAAATTGGCATGTGTCCAAGACTGACTTTGCCATCCCTACACTGAATACTCCAAAGGGATCTTTAATGATTTATGGTAGGAAAGGATGAGTTCTGCGGGCCAGTGTGCCACAGTAGAGTACTCCTCCATTCCACAATCTGTGCCAAGGTTTGAGTTCAGTGATGGCTAAAATAAAAAAACATCAATTCCCAAATCACTCTCTGAAGTGCTTTGGCAATAACTGAGCCAATTTCAGCCTTTTAGAACCCTGATATAATTTTCCAGTTTTGAGTATCTAAAAGGCAGAAGTGACTCATAGAATCACACCTTTACTCCAGAAGTATCTGGTCTTACAAGCTGTATATAGGCCTATCCCAGTGGAAACAATCAATGCAGTTGACCAGTTCCCTTCTGTCCTCTTTCTCTCTATCTTTGAGCACAATAAAAAGGTGGGTCCTCAAAATAAACAAGGACAAGTACTCAACCCAAAGAAGGAATCAAAGATTTCCATGTTTCTTTTGAAACTTGTGCAGTTTTCCAGGTGTTCACAGTACAAATCTTATTTATTGAGGCAAATATATGGGACTATATTTGCTGTTCCTCTTGGCTAGCTGATTACAGGAGAGGGGGTGGAATATCCCCACTTGAGCTCCGTTGAATCCCAGTGCCAGTGTAGGTGCAGCATAAAACACAGGGCAGCACATGGGCCCCTTTAGGTAACTTTATTTGATGGTAAAACTTCCCCTCTTCATCCCTGGAACCCGGAACAAGGGGCAAACAAGAACTTATACATGGGGGCAGGTCTCAGGGGAGGGTACAATCTTTAACAAATCAGGGTACTAAAAAGCCAGGCGGGAATCACAATGTATAAACCAATACAAATTCCAAGGGAGGAGAACAGTTTCAGTAAACAAACTGATAGTTTGGGGAAATAGAAACTAGCAACTAACTGATGAAAAATCAAAATCAGGGGACTAAAAAGCCAGGCGGGAGCCACAATGTATAAACCAACTCAAATTCCAAGGGAGGAGAACAGTTTCAGTAAACTGATAGTTTGGGGAAATAGAAACTAGCAACTAACTGATGAAAAATCTGGGAAAAGGCGGGAACAAAAAGGAAACAGCATAAGAAAAACTACCAAATTACAAATCGAATAATAAACCTACTAATAAAACAAAAAGCACACTGCAACAATATTTTCAAGTCAATTTCAGCTACCCTAATTTAACCTCAGCAGTGCTCATGACCTGCTTAAGACCTGGCTGACTACCAGTGCCATACTTGTGCACCCAACAAGTGCTACACCACAGTTTTGTATTTAGGATTAGGTTTTACAACCAATCCTTATTTATGCCAAACAGCAGGAAGAACAGCAGTCGTCCTTACTACATGAAACATCTAACTGCCCCTTCCAGACCTATAATACTTTGTCACTTTCTCCCATCTCCAGGAAAGCAGACCTTTATTAGGCATGATGATGACTTGGGAAGACAAATGCCACCATTCCAAACTTAATAGCCTTCCTCCTTCTTCCCCATCATTTTATATACTGACATGATGCCACATGGTCTGGAATATCCCTTTGGTCAGTTTGGGTCACCTCTCCCAGCTGCGTCTCCCCCTGACCTCCTGAGCACCCCCCAGAAAACTCCCCAGCGAGGCTGTACCAAAAGCAGAAAAGGCCTTGGCTCTGTGCAAGCCCTGCCCAGCAATAACAAAAACATCTCTGAATTATCAACTCTGTGTTCAGCACAAATCCAAAACAGCCCCGACCCAGCCACTGTGAAGAAAATTAACTCTGTCTCAGTCAAAATCAGCACATTTGTTAAACAAGCATTGGGCCAATAAATTCTGACTTCCCACACCCACATGCTGACAAAATGAAACAAAGTTCATAAAATCCAAGTGAATATAGGACAAAAATACTTGAGAAAATATGTTGCCAGTACTGAAGAACTGAAATCCGATATGTGGCCTAATAAAAAAATGACCTTTTACAGCCCATATGCATAAGGTAAAAAGATAGGTAAAAAGGTAAAAAGATACCATGAAAGTGTTCAACAAAAAGAAAAGACACGTTCGTATTTAACCAGAAACAAGTCTATCAACAAGAAATGCAAATTTCAGAGCAGAGAAAAAGTGGCCATGACTTTCTGCTGAAAAGAGAAAGGAGGAGGAGTGGAGGTAAATAAATAAAAGAAGCGGAAAATTTAGCATGGCACAACCATGAAAATTAATGCTTGAAGCAAAAAAAGAGGGACAAAAAGGATCTGAAAAATACTGATAAGGTCAGGAGGAAGAGTTTTAATAACGTACATGGAGGAGGAGAAAATAAGGGGAAGAACTATAATGTAATGAACACTGAGCTGGTAAATCCTACTACTTCTTTTATGACACAAGATACAGGAATATGTCATTTAGGATTCTTCCCAACCCCAGGAAAACAATGTCAAATGACAGTTATTTCATTTCACCTAAGAGAACATTGACACTAAAAGACGCACAGAGACGGAAAAGCAATCTGAAGCAAATTACATGGGTTTTCAACATGAAAGGAATTACTTGTACAAGCTTTTGTACATAACATGGGGTAATATCATAACGGGAAAAATTAAGTATGAAATGGTATCATAAATTGTTCATTTGTTACAAATCTAAAGTTGCTGTGGAAGAAGAATGAATCATGGGCTGTTTTCTCCAAAGTGTATTCTAAAACCTGAATCAATTATTCAGGTTGAACACAAAGGAAATCTTTTTTCCAAGGCTTCAAAGTAACAAGGGAATGAGATAACATGGATTCTGCAACTCCAAGAAATAGGAGGTAAGGTCTGTTTTTCCTGCTAATATGGAACAACTTTAACTGACCAGAGTAATGTAATGTCAGCCATTGGTAATGAATAAGATTTCACACCAAGCTTAGTCCCCATATTTTACAAAATACAAAAATTTGCCTGGTGAACCTGACCCTCTCTATGTACCATCTGCACCTGTGTTCAGAATCTGAGAACTTTTACAAAAAAATAAATCAAAAATCAAAATAAGTGTGGCATCAAGTTTTTGTGGATGGGAGCAGGGGGAGGTTTTTCTTCAAGAGTCTAAAAATAAAATAGAGATACTAGTTTCCTGATTTTCAATGAATGGATATCACTGTGTTCAAAGTCAAAATTCTTCTGCAGTTGTGGAGATGGATGGGGGTAAGTAATAGACAATTGACTAAAGATACTACTTTTCTATGGAGAGAAAAAGGAAATGAACATTGTTCGGAGTCCTTACACTTCAGAGGTAGAAAATTGCAGGAGTCTATTTCTCCTGTAATGCACAAGAGCTATCATCTCAACTGTGAAGACACTTAAACAGTCAGAACACTCTCTTGTTCAACCGTAAAGGCTCCCTATTACAAGGAAGAAAAGTATGAATGTAATAGGGTCAGAGATAGGAGATGTGGATGCCGGCCTCAGAAAATAAAGCTTGTTTACCTTATGTATTGGTGTAATTTTCCTTCATAGGTTACTATGGAGGAAGAAAATTTACTTTCCTCAGATACACTCAGATGGGCTCAAATATAAGTTCATTCAATCCATTAAATCTTGCTGTATTGCAGGAAAAACCCCAACACATTACTTTTTTGTATTCATTTTTTTCCAAAATGGAGTAATGGAAATATTAATTGCATACTCAAAAATACTTAAATTGCTTTTCTACAAAAAAAAAAATAGAGTGGGGAATAGTTTATCTTCCCCAATATTTATTTATTTATTTATTTTTAATATATTATTGGAATTTAGGCATGGAAATTATGGGTCATAATCAATAACTCGTTAATGGTATATCTCTGTGTTTAAAATGGATCGTGCTACTCACATATATTCAGCTTATAATTGATGCTGCCCAGATACAGCGTTCTATACAACCTTTTTTGCCTATTTTTCAATACTCTGCCATTCAGTTTCTTGCATAAATTATTATGTGTACGCATGGAAACTGCTCAGCACTTAGAGTACTCTTAAACATGAACAATTTCAAATTGCCTCAAAATGGTAGCATTTTAAGACATTACCAAGATGTCTAAAGAAGAGGCTTTTTTGTTTTTCTTTATTACATATGTTTTCTTTCTATGTTTTAATAGAGTATCTTAGCATACTAATAAAGGGAGTCATGATGGAATACACTAATTTAGGATATAACTTGCCAAAATTCTGCAGTCCATGAAAATGGATTAAGTCTCCTTTTTTTTCCTTTATGGTCGCATTTCACAGATGGAAAGCTGAAGGAGAGATATTTGTTGGTCCAAAGCCACACCCAAAATGTGTGGTAGAACCAAGGACTAAACCCAAAGGCTATTCCTTCTTCTGTCCCATTGTGTTATTGTCCTCCTCTACAATGATGCCTCTACTATAAGTAACAGGCCTGGAAATCAGTTAGAAAGGTGTCTGCTGCACAAACTAGATTTTATCTCCCTCCTCAGTCTGTGGTCTTGCACATGTCTATTGGATTAGGTCTTTGCTGAAAATGTCAGCTATCAACCCCTCTACAAGAGGTATTTGGAGACCTTCTTTGAGATTCAGAAATACTTGAATTTTCCTTCACTTTTTCTGTTTATAAGTTTGGGGTTGAAATTAATAAAAACCTTTCAATATGAGCAAGCTCAATGAATATTAGCAGTATTTGTGTTTTGGTTTTGGTCATATCTGTCATTCATACAATTTCCAGAATTTTCTCTGTGTCAGATTTTAAGCAAATGAGCTTAAAAAAAAGCCCTTTTATTGGTTATTTCCGTGACAAATCGTGACTAATCAAGGTTCATCAGAAGATGGCAAACAGGCAGAATTAGCTTATCTTGGTAGATGTCTTAACTTTCAGGTAGATGAGGTAGGTCTTAACAGAAATAAGCAGGATGGTTAGGAGAAATAATCACACAAAAATTCTTTCTTCCTTTTATGCTCAATTACTTTAAGCAGCCATGATGCCAACTGCATCCTTCATCCTCTGACATGACGCTCTTAAATAATTTTCTTCTCTCTACAGGAGACCATTGCACTAACAGGATATTTGTTTCTCCACATTTATCAATTTTAAAAAATTAACCAAACTCACCTATTCTTTTATATTCCAGTTCAATATAGGTACATACAGAAAGTTTGTCTTCACTCATCCACACCTTAATCCACAATCCAAACAATTTAAGGAAATCAACTAAGAAAAAAAAACAGTAAAAGTTCATCATCTCCCTTTGCTTCACCTGCAGGACACCCCTTTCCTGAGTAAGAAGATGAACTTTTGATCTGATTTACTTTTTGAAAATGCACTGTCATAGAATCCGATGGCATAAATATGTTAAAGGAATTCTCTGGCTTCAGGATCCTGAAAGGAAAGCTTGCCATATGTTTTCTGGTAACATATGAAAATTCAGTTTTGACTCCCAAGGTGCTTCACATTAGGAAGAAAAACAGTATTTGGGGAAGAGCAGAGAAAGCCTCTTCTGCATTCATTTTTCTTAGTATTTATCTTAGTCTTTATTATTATTATTATTATTATTATTATTATTATTACTATTACTATTACTATTACTATTATTACTACAAAATTCACAAGGAACACAGAAATTCATACTACCTCAGGGGGAAAACAGTATTTGCAAACCTTTTTTCAATTAGGCAACTACTCACACAAGTAAATTAATTTACTTCATTTAGCCATACTGTTAAATTTTTGTGAAACAGCAAAGAGAATTTTGACATGGTCTTTGCCCACATGTTAATGTTGCTACAGTAGTAGATATGAGCACTACCATTATATTGTACCTAGAAGGGTAAATATTTTTACTTTATTTCATAAGGGAAGAATAGTATTTTATGCTTCCGTTCATGATGCTTTGCTGTGTTGCAAATTTTTTTCGGAGAACTTTTGCACCAGGAGAGCCCATATACTGCCCTCTTTTGTTTGTCCAGTCATTTTCAGCACAACAAAAACCTAGAAGGCAGACACAAATGCTGAGATTATTATCTAGCAAAGGGCACAATGTCTGCTTACCAGTTTCAGACATTGCTATATGTGAGCAGGTATTTGTGAACAAACATACTGATGAATGAAGATGGTACTCAAAGAAAATAATCTGCTCTGACACTATTTTCCCTTTTCCATTCAACATTTATTCAAGTTAATTTATTCATTTGAAAGACAATAGAATTTGGCAACTTAGCTTGTTAGATAAAATAGTCAATTTCATCCTTCAAATAAACACCGTTTTCACTAAGAAATCAATTTGTTGATCCTAAAAATATTTTAACCCCCTCCCAAGGTAACAGAAAAGATAAAATGGTGAGAAAGAAACTGATTTTCAGTGTATCGCTTGTCCTCAGCAGTAACTACTTAGCTTAAACCTCTGTCTGGCAGCAGTTATTATCTTCGAGGTCCTCTATAAAACATGTCTAGAAGATGGTTTCCAATTTCTTTTTATTTGAGTCTGTATATCAAAGGCCACACCTGAGTGATTTTTATAATTAAGATCTCTGAAACTCTGATTCATGTTGATCTTTCAGCCTCAGACCTTTCATGCTTCATAATTTCTTTCCTAAAATATGGCTCCTAGAATTGAACATGTAGGTTCCAGCTATGCTCCCCCTAATGCTCAGCATTAACCAATTTATAATTCCAGCTCCTTTGAGTCTCTTTTTACTACTGCGAAAGAGTGTTCAAATAGCTTTGGTGTGTTATTTATGATTGACCCTGTTTCCCAAGGTGATTTTTTTCCTTCCTAAAATTCTTGCATTTATTAGGGTCCTTTCTAAGTCTGCTAGTATAACTTTCTATCTTCAGTCAAGTGGATGACCTAGATCACTTCAGATCTATCTTTTTGCTGTTTTCCTTATCTTTTTGCAACAAATCTGACTTTCTGATTAGTAGAAAGTACATTTTCCTTCTTCATTTAGCTATAAGATTAATCACCATATATGTTGCATATGTGTACACCAGCACAGACACTTATCAGATTCCCTCTGCAGAACTAGCAAAAATAATTCTTTGTCATATTAAAGTTTGGTGAATATAAAATAATTCTGATGTATGCTTGCTCTAAAGGAATAAAGTGTTTACACAAGGTGACACACATCTGGCTGGCAAGGGATCAGCGACCAAACATTGTGTAAAAATTTATATTCAAAAGCTATGTGATTTAAAAAAAAAAAATTGAAAGCAGATAAATTGCAGCTAAGTTAGACAATAGCAATTCCAAAATCTCCCAAAGCAAGCAAGCGAAGACGGATGTGTGGTTTCATCAAGCTCATGAACTGAAGAAACAGAATATCCTCCTTGATACATCTCTTACTATATGGGGAATTAGAAGTTTAAATTAAAATCAGATTTAAAATACTATTTTTATAAAATGTGAAATTCTTGTAGCTCTTGATCTTAGAAATGGTGAATTGTCTTCAAAGGGATGATATTAAGTCAAACAAAGGTGAAGGTCGAAGTGAACTTCTGGATATCATCAGATTCAAACAGGGCTACCTAGAAAATCTTGCCCAGCACTTTACGCAGAGGTGTTTTGAATATTCCCAGAGAGGGAGACTGCAATGTTTCTGGGCAACCTTAAGCCAGGATTTAATCAGCCTTACAGTGGAAAAGGGTTTTTTAATGTTCAGAAAGAAACATCTTTTTGAGTTTGTGCCCCTTGCCTGTTGTCCTGCCACTGGGTATCACGAAAGGAACCCGACTCTGCCCTCTTTGCAACCCCCTTTTGAGTATTTATAGACATTGATAAGATCCCACCAGATCTTTTTCTTTTCCAGGCTTGACATTCCCAGCTCTCTCAGCCTTTCATCACTTCAGAAATTCTGAAGATCCTTAATATTCTCTGTGACTCCTTGCTGCTCTCTCTTCAGTATGTCCATGTGTCTCTTGTGTCTCTTCTGGTGAGCACAGAAGTGTACACAGCACTCCAGGTGAGGTCTGGAGTAGTCAAAATTATTCAGAAACAGATTTTTCTGAATACTTCAGCCATGTGTGCTCCACTTCGGATCCTCCTCCAACCTATTTTTCAATCTTAGGTTTCTAATAGCTCTCAAATCTTTGCTGGCACTTATTTTAATTATCTTGACATCAAACTACGGAGCTTGCCGTTTCTCTGAATAGATCAAAAGAGCATATGCTACACAATCTTTATCTCTAAATGATTCAGAGAGAAAATATCAACCTCAATTAAAATCATTAACATCGTCTCTTTTGCTTTATCACAGCTGTGAGATAAAGACCAGATGAGACACAGATTCTGGATACAAAGTTTGGGAAAAAAAGTTCAAGCATGTTCAGTTAAGTAAATATTAAATTAGTCTTCAAAGAATGTGGAGCCTGCAAAGAAGCGAGTGTCTGTGTTTCAAAATATGTTCAAGATTATTTCCTCTTTCTTTTGTCTTAATTTTCCATTTAAAGAAAATATATTAATTTCAAAATATAGTTTCATTATATTAAAGTTTAAAAAAAAGTAAAATGAAATTTCATACAAAAAAAGTACTCAGAACACAGAGTCTGAAATAGTTTAATTATAGTTAGTACAAGTGCAGTGAAGTTGAGTTTCATTGCATTAAAGTAAACAGCTTTGTGTCAAGACATATAGGGCTGCTTCAGGTTTTAGCTATGATCCTCAGTACAGGTTAGAAGTCAACATGTCACAGTTGAAGTGGCTGTAATGGTAGGAAATAAAGAGGCCATATATGCCCAAGGCCCCCAGCTGGCATAGCTTACTCTTGAATTTGTTTCTCGGGGCACAGTATCACATCAGCATGCAGCAATCCATATGATCTTTAAAGCATGTGTCAAACCCATACCTGGAGGATGATTGTCACTGGAAGAACAGCGTAAGAACAGAATGAAGACAGACTGTGAGAGATCATCCAGGAGATGTAAGTCTGAGAGTAATCTTGTGTCTCATTGGATAGACACTTCATCACTTTACACAAAGCGGTTAAAATTGTTCCTGTAGAGGAGAGGCAGCAGGCTGAGGCACGACTGCTTGTTTGCCCCTGCACAGAGCATCAGTGAGCCTGCTGTTTCAACATTATCTTTTTAAGCCCAATTCTCAACTGCAAGAACAATGTGAAAACTCTTGGAAGAGAGCTGTAAGACAATCTGAATAACAACAAATAAGCATTGGGAGGAAACTTGTTCTTTGTGCTGTAAGCTGCCATTTTATTACCAAGCATTAACATGAAAGGAATAAATGGGTATAAAACTGCAATGTCATAAAAACACGACAATCAAGCATGAAAGTGTACAAAACTAGCCTCTCTTAAGAGTGAGTATAATCAGAATGAGTCAGTCTGAATCAGATCCAAGTTCCTTCTAGTTTGGAATCACATCTCTGACCAAAGTTTTTAGGAAATACTTTGAGAAAGACTAGGACAAAAGAGGAAGAATATGGTAAGCTTCCTTAGAGTATTTTTCAGGTGCCAGTGGATCTGTGCATCTTCAAACACATGACCAGCATTTTTCATGTAAAGAAGGTGGATAGATATTATTCTACAATTCCATAATGATACATCCATGACGTCCATTGGGGCATGGAGAATGCTGACATAAATTCCTAGATGATGGGGAGGAAGTATGAGATTCCTTCATGGTTTATTTAAAAAAAAAAAGTTTCCTAATTCTGTTTCCAATATACCTAAGGAAATAACTAACATAGAATTTTATATTAATTACATCAGTTTTAAAGTTGGCTAGAAGCTTTATCCTCTTTTCCCCCAAAGAACACAGTTAGGAATACCAGTGTGTGTCATTATGAAAATCATTTTAACATTCAAGGTAACATTTTTTCTGCAGACCAGTTAGAAAATTATGCCTGTTTGTTTTAACACAGGTAATTTGTTTGAATTTGTAGACAGGTCCTGCAGACAGATTTAACCCAAGCCACCAACTAGAGCCTACACAGATGCCCCTTCACTTGGCATGGTGTCACAGAGGATTCAAAAGGGTAAAAGTGAGAAAACTTGTGGGTTGATGGAGATGTCTGCCATGGCAAGCAGTGAATTAATTCTTTATTTTATTCTGTTTGTCTGTGTGGCTTTTTCTTTCCCTATTAACTGTTTTTATTTCAACCTGCAAATTTTCCATCTTTTATCCTTCTGGCTGTCTCACTGTCCGAATGGTCAGGGAGTGAGCAAGTGGCTCCAAAGGATTCATTTGATGGCTGAGGTTAAAACAAGACACTTGAAAAGGCAAAGACCATTTCTCTGAATGTCTTTCCTTCTTTCTTCTTTCCCCCATTTTCATGATGCCATATCCTATACAATATGTCTTTGGTTAGTTGGGGTCAGCTGTGTCCCTCCCAACTTTTTGTACACCCCTAGCCTCCTCACTGATGGGAAGGTGCAAGGAGCAGAAATGGTCTTGACTCTGTGCAGTATTGACACTGTCTTGACACTGCTCAGTATTAACTAGAGCATCTCTGAGCTATCAACATTATTTTCACCACAAATCCAAAACACAGACAGTTCCTTCTCCTATGAAAATAACCCCACAAACCTATGCTAGCCAAAACCAGCACAATCCCATTGTGTCAAACCTCATCATAGATGATAATGTCTTATCATGTATAATTGGAATACTCTGCAATAACCTAAGACAACCATACTACTAAGAGGCAGCATGCATTTGGGGAAAGAAAGGGAGAGATGTGGGTTTGATGTGAACAGTATGGCATATGTTTGTTTAAGAAAGCATAACTTCACATGTTACACAAAAATATAGTTACTAGATCATGAAGAATCTTTCTATTGCTGTGGCTTCTTCTGAACTCTCAATTCCAATTTATTTAATGTTAAGTTCAGGAAAGGATATTACAAAATTTGGAAACTTTTCAAGTAAACACTGGATCCAAGCCATAATCTTCATGGTACTAATAAATCAAAATTACCTGTTAGTAATCTTTGGATGCCTGTTAGTATCCAAAGAACTGTTACTCATTCACATTTCATTGTAATATAGAAATAAGTTTTCCCTGTTTTTTTTTTCTAAAAGGTGCACATAAGATATAAGAGAGGTCCACACAAAACATGCAGAAATGAATAGCACTTTGTTCTTCCTCAGTTTTTATCTGTTATGTTTCTAGTCATTAGAATCTATCTCAGTTATTACCAGAGTAATAACATTAATCAAGCTTGCACCCTCCATGCTATCAAAAGGAAGCAAACTCCTGAAGGAAAAAAACACCTTTGGCTTAATTCCATCATCTCTCTGGTACCGACATCACTGACTTCAAAGAGTTTTAATTTATACTGGTGTGCTCCAGAGATAAATTCGGCCTTTCAGCTTTATGTTTAATTTTCAAGTACAAAATACTGAGGATGAAATCTTAAGCAGACAGTTTAAATGTAGATCTCTAAACACAGCAAACTAACTTTCAGAGAATAAACATGTTTCCTGCTGAAGTCAATCAACTTGGTTTCATCTTTAACTTGCAGTAACAGTATAACACTAGTGGCAATAATCCTGAGTGTCCACAGTGAGCAGAAAGAAAAGGCTTGCTCTTTTATTTCCAACACTAAATCCCTTTAAAAAATCTTTTATTTAGTAACTTCAGCAGCAAGATCAGCTCTTAATTCAATTATATGAACACATGACTCTAATTTCCAGAAATTTTTAATGATCTGTTTGTACAGAATAGGCAAACTTACCTGCACAGAGCAACCTTGTAAATTTGTGGGTTTTTTAAAAGTGGGAAGGAAGGAAGGAAGGAAGGAAGGAATTATCTTGTTCAAAAACAAATAAACAAAAGAAAACAAACCACACAAGCTTCTGATCTGAGCATTGATGCTTCTGATTATCCATGCATACACTCCTTCAATAAAGCCTTTCAGGCAACTAACTTATCCCTGTATTAAAATACTGTGGGTACATGTTCCTTGGCTGATGTTTCAAAAGTATTACCCTAAATTCCTTTAAACACTAGAGATGGTTCTATAAATTGCTGCTTCTTTCTTTGCACACTGATAACTGTCTCTACATTTTTAACAAGACGCATGTCTTCAAAATAGGAGGTTTTAATTTGAATAAGTTATTTTGGAAGGTATAAATTGCTGCTTCTTTCATTGCACACTGATAACTGTCTACATTTTTAACAAGATGCATGTCTTCAAAATAGGAGGTTTTAATTTGAATAAGTTATTTTGGAAGCAAGATGTAAAAATCATCACAAATTAATTAAAACATCATCTTTTGTTTGTGGTGATTAATAATACATAAAGAATCTAGGTTTTACATAATTCATCAATCTGACGTAAACTGGCACTTTCCAGTTCCACAGAGTGGAAACCCAGCTACTCTGTGACACTGGAAAAACAGCTCTGAATTGATGCACTGCATCCTTCTGCCACAGGACTTAAAGTCATAGGGATCCAGTTTGTCATATACAAAATGAATTTTCTAGGACTGAGGCAGTAAGAATATAATTAAAAATATGTGCTGAGTTCCCAACATGATTTTTTTTTCTTTTTCAAGCACTAAAATCACAAAACTTAAAAGCAACCCACTAGCAATTAAAGATAGAGATAGACTCAGGTATGATAAAGTAGCCGGTGCTATTAAGACTGAAGGATTACTTCCTCAGGAACTTGGCATTTCTAAGTATATTGTTCACAACGCAACCTAGCAGCAAGCATATGCACCATGAAGTTCAGTCGGTAGCAGCAGGGTGGAAGGGATTGAATCATAGTGGCAGTATATGCTGTCACTTTCCAGATATGCTTCTTTCATTGTGCTTCTTTCCAGAAATGCAAGTTCATATCAGGAAGCCGTAAGAAATAAGCATGGAATGGAAATACTTCTTTATTGTAATTTTTTTTTCCATCATGGACACACTTTAAAAGTCCCAAAGAAACACGAAAAATTGTACTGAGCTCCTTCAGTTCTTAGTCTTGATCAACTTGTGTACTTTTACCCTCTGTAATCTTCTTTCATTATCCTCTTAACCCTCTGCCTAATTGCATAGCCTCTGTAAAACATTTTTTTTCTTTAATCTTTATAAGCGCTCTGGTTTCTTCAGTTGTTCCTTCACTGCGATTTGAATTTATTTGTGATTTACCTCTATGGATCATGGTTTTTTCCCTTTCTTCACACTGTGACACAGTATGAAGAAAAGAAGCTGCTCATAAAAATCCACCTCCTCTTATTGATGGGTAATGATAACCCTTCATTTGTACCTATGCACAGAATGCCAACACAGTCAGAAACATTGGCACAGAGTTCTGGTACCTGAGGGTGACACCAGAGCTTGCAGAATGCGCTGGCCTGCTCAGTGGTATAAGGAGTTTACATTCCTGCTTATTGCCCAAATTCTGTGTCAGGTATTTCTACCACAGGTAGAAAGACTTCTTTTAGGTTGGTAAACCCTGAGGTATGTTGACCAACCGTAAATCTCTGACAAGATTTCAGTGGATTTGAATCAAGTATTTAAAAGGAAGCACCAAATTCTCAAATGCTTAAATCATGAACAAATTCTTTACTTACAGTGTGTATGGAAACTGCATTATATTGATCTCACTTAATTAGCTATCTTAAAACTGTCAAATTATTTTTGTGGGAATTACTCCTTATTAAATACTCCTTTCTGCATATAATTCAGTTATTCTCTTCTTATAAAATACTTGTTACTGAGTGTAACTCACCTCATCTTGGAACATAAGTAATTTGATTGTTATTTTAGTTATAAAGGGTGTAATATTTATTTTTCTTCCAATTTTCAAGCCAGTCTTATTTTAAATAAATATATGCCATAGCATAAGGTCTGTAAATTAAATTTTTTAATATCTGTAATATTTAGAGTTCTTGCATGAGTATTTTTTTTCAAGGCAGAGATGTAATCAACATTTAACATTAATATTACTTATATTTTTAGGTATTACATCAAAAAACAAGAGCAGATTGCATTTGAGTGTGATCTGTAGCTCCATCTCTTAAAAAGGGAGGTTGCTTGCATGAACACCTCTTATTCTTCTTTATTAATTATAGGTGCTCCATATAGCTGTGGCTGGATCATTTATTTATGCTCATATACATTAATTTTCCTTATTACTTTTTTACAGTTATTGTTTGACCAGACCTTTTTTTCTTATAGAAGGCAAATGTTCAGTCCATCAATTATATAAGTCCTTATTTTAAACCGTCTTCACCTTAAAAGCTTGTGGATTTATTGGTACAACTTTTGTGAATATTTTCATTTGTAAGATTCTTCTTTTGTGCCCCTTCTCTTAGTCAATAGCTTTTTTCCTGGGATGTTATTCATAACCACAGTCCTGCTTAGCTGCAAATAAACAGTAAAAATAGGGTAATATTAAAATTGTTCTTAAAATTACACACTATTCTGCTTCTTGTGCAACCATGGACCAATTGCAAAGACCTAATTGCAGGTAACCAAAGTTTCTGAGCTGGTACAACAAAACACAGCATTATGACAAGACAACCAAAAGGTAAACTTTTATTGTGGTAAATATGACTGCAAATCCCATCAATGATACTGGCATTTGTCAGTGAGACACAGATCTATTGATGGATACTCAGAGTTGTTTTTTTCTCCTCAGTACATACAAAATGTACCAAACATTTGGTACATTTTAAGAGAAATACACTTCAAATCCCTGTAGTTATTTTCGTCTTACAATGTAATTCCCTGTTTTACTCCCACAGAAGAAGTGGAATGATTCTGTAAAATCTGAATCATATTGAATAAGTTTGTTGTTTTCTAATGGGCTACTGGTTTGTAGAAATATTCAAAACACAGGGACTACTGCTATTAATCAACAAATAAATTAATTTTTCAATATACATCCATATCTTCAATCCTTAGGTCTAGCATAGTCTTATGTATCCACCTGAAAATATACTGAAAACAAAATAATTTCTAAGTAGAGAAGAAAACACAATTAGATATTTTTACTTTTTTTTCTTTTTAAGACAGCAGGGTTTGCAGTTAGACTGTTTTACATTCTAATACTTTGGATATCCATATAACATCTTTGGTTTCACTACATTAACTTCTGAAGGCATGTTTTCAGTTTGGTTTTATTTTCATTTACATTTTTTGTAATAACTAATCAATATTTGCCTTAAGGATATTCTACAGCAGCTTTGGTAAAAACAAACCTCCTGTCTCAAACAGTTGGAGGATGAAACAAACGTCACCACTCCTTAAAGAGGCATCCATTACTAGTTTTCCTAAAACAAAAAACAACCAAAAAAAAAAACCAAAAAAAACCCAAACAAAAAAAAGAAAATGCTTTATCAAACCCCATTCATAGTAGAGGGTGAGTTCATACATGGGTTTGAAGCCTTTATTTATTTATTTATTTATAAAAGAATTACAAGTTTTCAATTTATTGCTTCTATCCCTTCTCTCTCAGAAAATACTGAACTTATGTATTATACCTCAGTACAACAAAAGACTTCTAGGGAAAAAGAGTCATATAGCAAATTAAAATCTGCTAAAATATTTATTTCATTTTCCTTTATTTAAACTCATACTGATGATTATTCTTCTTTTCTGTAAGATGGTAAACTTGAAAGACCTCCCAAAGTAAAGGTATAACCTGATGTATAGAAAATTTAAGCATCTTTTCCTGACATTTACCAAAGTTGAACACTTTTTCCCCTTTTCTTTGATTTTAGTTCCAACAGACAGTGTCAGAATACAGAATATGAAGCTTATTGAGCTTCTCAGATTAGTGCAGCAGAAACTGCTTCTAATCCTTCATCATAATCAAATTGACTAGTCTGACACTGTCAGTGCTGAGCACTGCATGTACCAGCAAACACTGGAGGCTGAAAAAATACTTTATTCTAATCTTAAAGAAACGTATCTGGTACTGCATAGACCTTTTCTGTACCTTATCAGAGAAGACACAGAGGAGAGGAAATTAGCTAAAAATCTATAATTAATTAAAAAAGAGATGTTTGGAAAATTTTTTGATGCACTATCCATTTCTGAACCAATATTTTATTTGGCAAGGCTAGCACATATACTTTATGCTATTGTTCAGCAGAGACACATATTTTTTAAACAGGAAGTATTTGCATATTCAAAGGACATGGGTCCAAGCCAGGACACTGAATCCAAACAGATGGCAGGTAACAAAGGCTAGTTGAGACAAGGCTGTTGATGGCAAAACCCAAATGTTTTACTGGCAGGGTGATGCACTAAAAAAATTTCCAAGCTTATGCTTATGTTTGTATTACAAACTAAGAGATTCCTCCTATCATCCTCCACTTAAGCTGCCAAGTCCGAGGAGGAGGAGGAGCTACCCATGCAGTGCATTATTTTATCAACCCTAATGTTAATTTCCAAAAGATAAAAGTACCAAAACCTAAATAAAAATACCACAGAGTAGGCAAGCTTTTGAAAGTATAGATTTCCCCATTTGTTCTACCAGACAACACCCACCTACATTTTCCATATGACTGAATACAGTCATCTTTCAAGAACATCCTAGAAAACCCAAGCATTGTTGATTTGCGACTTCCTGGATTTAAACGAAGCCCTGACTAAAAAAAATTGTAAATAGTTGGTGCTACTCTTTTCTGAAAAAAAGTCAAAACATCCATCAGAAGCGGAACCTTCATATTCTTCTTCTAGAAACTCTAGAAGAATCATGAAAGAATTTAGGAATGAGGAAGCTAAAAGAACAAAATAACACCAATCAGAGAGATAGATGACATGATCCAGCCAGTAACACATAATCAGTGGTGGTGTCTTTGCATTAGGAATGACAAGAGGGGGTTAACTGAACAGTTGTGTTGTTATGAAATTACTCACTGAATAAAAAGAGAAAGATGTCATTTACTGACACTTTTAACACACATTTTGCACTAGTTTTTGAGGCATTACATGTTTCAGACATGGCAACAAATTAGGCTGTAGACTTGTGTATTAGTACTTTAATTTTCCTTCTTCAACAAGACAACTTGAAAAGTAGAAAGAATAATAAATACAGAGAAGAGTATTTCATCAGTCCCCCTCTGAAAAGTCGTATCTAGGCAGGAACATACTTATTACATTAGTCCTATAGATAAACAGCTAATAAATAGTCATTGTCTACTGTACTGGTGATTTCTAAATTAAAGAGCCCACTACAGAGTAAGACAAGTTACAGAGTATTTTCAGAGACATCTCCTGCATTTCAGAGTCTTGACAGCATGTTTAGCACTAGATCAGAGGAAAATTACAATCTAAACCTTCATCATTCTCTTAATCTCTCCTTGCTTGGATGTCCTTCTGTAGATTTTTGAAAAAGTGGCAAGGAGTTTCATGGCAGAATTTAGAAAAATATGTAGACTGCAAGATTCATGAGACAGTGACTCTCTTATCTCTGAGCTGTCCTTCAGATTAACACAGTGGCTAGTGTCAGCTAGTGATGATCCATGAAGAAATCTGAAATGAGCTACTGGGCTGCTTCTCCAAAGTTGCTTGAAGAAATGTCATCAGAAATGCCACCCAAGCTTCTACTCTCCAGAAAACTGAAGTTGAAAAGAAGAGGGGATTACACTAGTTCTGAGTGAAGAATCATGTTAGATGTGTCTTTGCAATTCTACAGTCATTTTAGGGCAGGAAATTATGGGGGTTTGGAGACAAAAAAACTTAGTGAACAAATGGCCTGATGAGTACCAAGGACACTGGAGGACATTACCATGCTCTGAATAAGGCAAGTGTGCTTTCTAAAATGAGAAATCTAGGAATATAGAAGATGCAGACCGTAACTTCCCTGGAGTAACTAGGTAATTTTCAGTAGGCAGAAACCACTTCTGAAATATTCAATCACAAACAGCAAAACGAAATTACAAGCAAACATGCAAAGAAAAGTCAGGACTTTCCAGCAAATACTAGATTTTGCAAAACTCGTATTAATACCATTCTCCAAAAGGAGTCACCGCCACTGAAAGTGTTAATAGCAAAAAAAAATTACAAATAAAGCAAAAAACAATTATGTTCTAAATCCATCTATAGTGTCAGCTCAAAGAGGAAAAAAAATTCACTGATTCTTTTACCAAATCTGTTTCATGAAAAGCATTGATTTTTCATAGTTTGCAGAATATGCACATAGTTTGGTTTAGCAGTTGCATCTCCTCTTATTGAGGTGTATGGAGGTTTTCCAGTAACAAAATCTGTATTGTACAAAAGTGGCATAGACAACTAAAATCAGTGAAGACAAAACTAGGACCGTATGAACCATATGTGAAAATTCACATATATACACAGAATCACATTCCATAGGAGAGTAGAAAATCTGCAGATTTCCTGTGCAAAAAAGATCTCAAGGACTCTGAAACAGAATCACACATACAAAGGTACTAGACAAATAAAAAACCTTAGTTGCAACATCATCTGTGGCAGTAGCAGGTCTTGACTTTGTACCATGGTAAAAATTATATCTTGACAGGTAAAACTGTCAGGGGTAAAAAATGAATATATGTTCATCTACAATTAGTATTTCTCATCTGTACTAAATGGATGTTTAACATTTACATTTTAAAGAGAAAACACCATTCACTAGTACCATGAGCTAGCTGTTATGACAGCAGTGTAGAGGAAGGATTCAGGGATCAGCCAGTTCAGAGCCTGAGCCTCCATAGCTGATGTTCTGGACATTTTCAGTACATTTTTCAAACAGTTTTCATTTCATTTATCTCATGTGTTTAAACAGCAGGGTGCTCTGAAGTAAAGCGAGACATATCCCAAGAGTTTTCTGGTGGGGACAGAGAAGAAAACAAAATTCTTTTCTTTTGCAGCAAAAGCCCAAAAGGAGTTTTCTGAGTCTTTCTGTTTCTCTTTAGATATTCATGTCCTTCTCTGGGAGGAGACTACACACACACAAAAATGCATCTCTTCACACTGTGGCAAACAAGTTAATTTGACACTGGTTATTCTTACAAGCATACCAAGGAATATCACCAAGTGCATTAGAATACAGTCTTTAATCACAGGGGGGTAATAGTGTGTGCCCTAAGAAAGGAGAAATTCATAGACTTCAAATAATATTTACATCTGACCTCCTGCATAGTGGAAACCATAAATGTCATCTAGAAGCTCCTGTATCAACACTATAATTTCTATTCCAGTTGCAACTTTTGCTTTTTCAATGCTTTTTCATCTTGATTTAGAGATCTCTTAAACAATATCAGAATGCATGGCAATAGGGACTTAATCAGAACTGAATAGGCAGCAATTACTCACTTCTGGCTCAGGAAGAGCCAAAATAATATGTGCATGATCTCAAGCAGTACATCTTAACACAGTGAAAAGAAAAAAGACTACCCAGTACAGTGATCTGTTCTCTGACTGATTTTAAAGAGCACCACACACAGAAAAGCCATGAAATACAATACACAAGGTCCTTTTTTGGCAAGGAATAAAAAAAAAATAGCTTTTCTAATTTTGGTGTTTCAAATTACAGCCTCTCCTTTGAAAAAAAGGCAGCAGAAAGCCCACCACAGTTTAGACTAACTTAAACTTCTTGGTCTTTCATTGTGCCTTGGCTATTATAAAACCATTTATAAGAAAAATTAATTGCCATTTCAGCATAGATATTTAAAACAATATGGGAGCTATGCCATTCTTCTCCCTGTCTCACAGCAATGGGAGAACTAAAACACTCCATTCAGTATAAAGTGCCCATATTTTAAGCAGGCTTCAAGATACATTCCATTGAAGGTCAATATACTTTTAATGAAACCACAATTTAGTTTGGGAGAGAAAATATCTTTATCAACTAATCCCTTTCATAACCTTTAACTAGTGAAATTCGTTCAAGAGATTATGTAGTTAAGAGGCTAATTAATATTGCCAAAATGCCAGGAACTGCTATAGACCTAAAGATGCCATATACAGATGGCTTCTCCAGCATATATGTCTATGCTTTGGATGTGAGCTGTTGAAAAATAGGGTGGTAGAACAACTACTTGAATGAGTCCGTCTTCAATAAGGTTGATTGGAAACAGGCAAGATAAAATAATATTACGAAGAACTGCTTTGTAAAAATGTGTAATATTACGGAAGTGTCACACAACTTGCAGCCCAATATAGCTGAAGTGCCATTCCCATTACACAATGCTACTTTCAAATAATGGTAGTTTTCATAGAAGCAGGTAGAAAATATGGCTGAAAACTCAATACATGTTTAAAATTTGCATGCATGTTTTTAAGATTTCTCTACATTTTCTGGTCTAACATCTAATAAAATTAGTCTTCAGTTTAAAATTTCACAAATGTGGTTCAAAAGACTGTAAACACACTAAGTCATTGCATTCCAGGAATGTGAGATCCCTGTTCAAGTGATAACAGGTGGAAATAATACCAATTTCCTTTTATCCAAGTATATATTATAGTCTCCCTAAGTATCCTTCCTGAAAGACAGAAAAATTTTTCCTTTCCATGGACAAAATCCATGTTTTCATGTTTTCACTGATTTTTCCTGAAGCTGCTTTCAAACTGGGACCATAAGCAAGGCTTTCACAACAAAGTGAGGAAAAATTTGCCTTGGTGTGACTTTAACTTCATGATTCCCCAGCTGTCTAAATCCTACTGATCTGAAGAACTGTCTATATGACAGATTCACAGGCAGAATTGTTTCCTTCACACTTTTAGAAAGATGCAGTGGATGTATTGTGTTTACATGGCAAAATAAGTAGCAAGGTTGCTGCAGGTGTGCCTTCTGTGACAAGACACCAATGTCTTCACCCACGTCAGACAGAGACAGTTCCCTGATGAAGCAGAGGAAGAGCATGAAAAGGAAGGAGTGAAAGAGATAACACGGAATGAGCTGACCAAAGACTCCATTCTCTATTCTCTTGAACCATTTTGGGAGGACATAGAGAAATTGGCAGGGAAGCTGAATTCATGAAAAAGGGAGAAAGGGAGGGATGCAGTTAAAGCCTTTGAAGACCCATTTTTATTTCTCTTTATCTTACTCTAACTTTTGATTGCCAATTAATTAAATTAATTTCCCCAAGCTGAGTCCGTTTTGCCTACAACAAGAGCAAGGTCCTGCCTTGCTCTTCTCTTGACACATGAGACTTTTGTTATATTTTCTTTCCCCTGTACAGCTGCAGAGGAGAAGTGATAGAGAGGCTAGTCCAGCATCCAGCAAAGCTAGCCCCCCCAGCACTCCACAGCACTTGTAAAGGGCAAGAACACATGGACTATAACAAGCATTCTCCAGTGTATTAAGGCATGGCTAGACACAAAACTGCCTACATGAGACAGTAAATCAAAAGCATCTGTACCTTGTGTTGCATCTCCCTGTCACTGTGAAGCTCTACACCTATGATCACTGCTAAAGATAATATTAATAAAGGACCCTATGAATTTAGCATGTAAGAGTTGGGCTGTGAAGTCAAAAAGTTGCTTTCCACATCCAATATGAAAATTAGTTTGTATAAACTGAAAGTGTACAATAGGGAACTGGTTCTGAGTAATTATCATGCTATAAATACCTGGTTTTCAGAATTTATTTTACTCAACATTCTATAAAGGGGATTTAAATACGTACATAAACACTTCCGTCTATATTTCCCAGCCAAACAACATCAAGCCTCAATACATCTTTACCAACATCCTACAGCTGTGGGTGATAGAACAGCAGTATAAACATTTCACATGTCTGAATTATATACATGCAGCAAAAATTAACCTGATCCATTTAGGCTATTTAAGAGAAGTTTAGTGCAACTCTTCATGTTCATATCTGTGCCAGAATTATCTTCTCTACATATACAGGGTAAAACAACTTGAATTTTCACTTCTCTTCTTTTACAGCTTGTCCAGTCTATTTTAATTAATGCTCTAAGTGACCTGAGGCTTGAAAAAAAGGTTTGAAATAGAATTTCAGAGAGGGAAAGAGAGTGCAAGAGGCATGCTGTATTTATAACAGTACATTCATGAATACCACCAAGTAGGTCACCCACCTATTTGCATGGCAATCTAAAAATACACATGTGCTCACAAACCTGGGCAAATAAGGACACGGCTAATGTTACTGCTTCTTCCTTTACTCCAGCGTTTGTCGGCACAGCAGTCCACAAACTCTGGGTATGACAAAAGCAGTACCAAATTTCTCAGGTATCTCTCTCTAGCAACTATACAGAGATTTATGTGGTTAAACCCACAGAAGAAAAAGAAATAAAACCATCCCAGATGACTAAATCACAGTTTCTAGTGGGTAGCTTAGTAACTGAACTCTTTATCCCCTGAAGGACTACTCAAACCATTTGTTTTCATTTTCTTGACATCCTGTCAGTGTAACATAAATGGATGTACTGCTCTGCTTGTTATTTTCAGGGATGAAAATTACTGTCTTTGTTGAGGAATCTTGAGAAGTAATGAATAATAAGTTAGGGGAATACACCCCTCCTCTTGCAAACCACAGAAGGCAGTGAAGATCTCAGGAGCTAGGCCACTGAGATGTGGGTGAAACTATGACATAATGTCTTCACGGTCCCTGCAAAAAAGATTAATTTTTTTAAATTTTAGCACTTTTGAGGCTGATTCTTTAGGAATTGATGCTTTTCTTTGTGCACAAAGTAGTTATTCAACTGCTTAATACCTTGCTACTTCTATGCTCTGATTGTCCCTGTATTGCCAAGGAGGTGGCAGTCATTGTGACAATATTAAAGACTTCAGAAAAAAGCAAGAGTATCTGGGATATTGGCAGTGCAGTGCATTAAAACATTAAGACCCCTAGACCTTCAATTCAGACCCAGTGAGCTAGAATTTTTGTCTTAGGAAACAGGTGAACACAGGTTAAAGGATCTCACTCTAGCCTCTGGTGGACATTAATCCACATCACAAAACCATCATGAAACTTGTCAAAGTAGTTATATTTTCCTCAAAACATAATCTAAGACTAGTGAGTTCTGAATATGGACAGGAATTGTTTCTTTTCATAAAGAGTTTGCATGATGTGTGATGTTAACATCTTTTCTTCCAAGCATTGTTACTAGATACTAATTTTCACTCACATACTTGCCTGTAAAAGTGGTAAGAGAATTCTAAAGGGGATTAACATTAAACTTATGTACATTAACAGCAAACCAGAAAGTAAAAAGGGCAGAGGTACAGTCTATTGCACCTCAATGTTAGTGCTACAGTCTCCCAGAGATTTTATTTACATGTCATAATCCTGCTAGAAAAAGATTTCTACTCTGGTTTCTCCTTACTCCCATGGGATGGTAAGTTACTGCTAACCTAACTGCACAGTGGTAGCTCTACTGCAAAGATCAATAGAAAAGCGGCTGCATAGAGTGCATTTGCTCATCCATTTCCTAGCCCCTGTCCTGGTAACAGAACAACTGAGTGAACATCCCAGCTTCTTCCAAAGTGACAACACCAAATAACTTCTCAAAAGACGAAAGGTGGCTGTCACAGCACATTATGTCCTTGAAATGACAGAACAGCCCAAACAAGACTCTAGAATTTAACCATTTCCTTCTATGTAATTCTTACTTAGGAAAGTCTGAGAAAAATTAGCACCTTATGCTATAAATTTCTAAAAGCATCTTTTATTATAAGAAAGTTCTAATGGGGGGAAACATAGCAAAACAAAGCCAAACACAATCTTAATGGGTACTTTTTGCACTACTACTTGGCAATTTTATTCCTAAATGCAAACTACTTTCATCTTTCAGAAATGAAATAAAAAATCCTTCAACTGAGAATGGATACCTATATAATCACTTGAGTAGAATTCTATTATTTTAGTTTGTAATTTGTTGTTGTACCACAAATTTGAGTTTAGAAATGCATTTCACCAGAAAAAATAAGTATATTTAGCTACAGCTGCTTTTAAAAGGAACAATACTATTTCTCTAAGCACTACATACCTATTTTGTATAGTTCCTTTTTAAAATAATATTTTTAACAATTTTTTAAGATTTTGGTGCAAAGAACCAAAGTTCACCATCAAATTAGTCTATTTTTTTTACATGGTACAATATAATTCCAACCAATAAGATTCTCAGGAATGCCTACAGGAACATCACAAGAAGTGTAAAATAAACTGAGATAGCAGTTATGTTAATGCACATCCATCAAGATCAACAGAGCAGATTCATCATCGCATCACTAGTCCTGCCATTTGTTAATGACTTTGGATCTGACTGGATTCCTGGCTTTTCCAGGAATTCACATCTTTGATGTACTAAACCATGTTTTATGATACAGAATATCCAAAACATTTTTTTTTCTGTCTTCATCCCAGGCAAAGCCCTTCTGTCGTCCCTATTTCACATGCTGACTTTTGTGAATCATCTTAAGAAATGCTGTGTTGAAAGTCCTACAGAAAGTTAAACATCACCTTTTTAATGTCTCATTTTCATTTTGTACTTGCCTGCTGACATATTTTTTTCCTTTTCTCAGAATATCAGTCAGCAAAATTCTGCTTTCAAATACTATTAATTACTCTTACCCTACTAGTTTTGCGAGATACACAGACAAACTCTTGGCTCCAATGTCTAATCTGAAGCTGCTAGCACCCTGACAAGCTATTTACAGGTCTTCCATTACCTCCTTCCCATAATTGTGATGCTCTTCAGCAAAGGAAATATACTGAATCTCTCCATCTTTAAAATCCACTGCTTCCAGATTAACCATAATGCCTTCTACCACAATGAAAAATGTGTTTACTTTAACAAGTGCTTTTTTATTCTCTCCATGTGTACTTCATTAATGTCTATTTTACCAACCTAACATCATTCGCCCTTGGGGGGGGACAACCTTCCTTTCCATATGTGCTTCAAATATTTCCATCTATCCAGGACCCCCTCCTGGCCCTCTCTGGTCACAGATATTAAATAGGTGTTTGGTCTGGGATTTATGTTGAGAACTCATTATGTAACGGCTCTAAGAACACTCCACCTACTTGTCCTCTAGTAAATAACACAGTTCAGGAGTTGCACATTATTGTTAAAACCTCAAAACAAGGAATCTGCTGAGCTTTCCAACAACGGAGTTATAATTAGATTGCTTTTAATATCAAGAATTTACAGAATATTACGTATGTCACATGCCAAGTCAATTAGAAGCCCAATTGTGAGAAGTCCTAGTAACCCAAAACTAAGCCAGTCCACAGTAAATGAAATGTCAGAGACACAGCAGTGGTCCCTGAGGCTGGAAGAGGTCTGGAAAGCCCAGGAATGGATGGTACTTGGAGCCTGAGGACCTGTCACACATGTGACATACATACAGCTGTGTAACAACCTAAGAAGCTGCACTTACAAGATAGCACAGGCAGAGCTGCCTTAAAAGAGTGCATATTACCTCAGCAACAGTCAGTGATGCAGTTGCCACACCTCAGAAAAAAAATTAGCAGAGGTAATTACCCTAGCACTCTGTATTGCATGGCTGCTTTCCTAACTATTGCCTTTTCAATGTTGAAGTGAAATTATATTCTATTAATTGGTTTTATGTATAGCTAATTGTGCCTAGTAAGTCTGGCTTCCTACCTTTTTTGATTAGGTGTTAAATTTTAATAACACAGGGTCAATCCATATGGCCACCTGAGCTGAAGGAAACACTGTGTCTGCAGATGTGCTACTTGTGTAGCATTGCAAACACTTGCAGCCTTTAGAACCCATGGAACTTAACCAATGTACATAGTCATTGTTCTCTGATGGGAGAATGTTTGCAGTTTTTGTACTAAATACCATGAGATCTTGTGGAAAAACTCCTAATACCCACCATTCCAGAGATAGATGGGGAACTGTCCTCGGTTACAATATAAAGATATATTCTATTTCCATCTTCAAGAGCTGTTGAAACCAGGAAGGGCATTGTTTTTTCCTTATCTCCTGTTAATGGGCCCACCAATGCCTTGCTGCATGACTCAGACATAACTCCCTCCAGGGGCCATTTCTGTTTAATGGACCCACCACACGACTCAGAGAATAATAACAGCCTATTGTGAGATGCTCCACCCAGGGGCTAAACACCCCCACATGGATAAAGTCTGGGAATTGGGACAGAACAAGCTGTCTTTCCACTGGATTCCCAGAGGAATGGCCACCCTTACCCACTGGTTTCCAGAGGACAAGAGCTACCAGATCGTTTCTACAGGATCACCATTTCAACAAGATCATTTCATCTGGACTGCTACCACCACCCTAACTAGAAGGGTGTCAGGTTGTATTCTGACCCTGTCAGTGGTTTTTCTTTTGTACTATTGCATGTATTTGTTTTTTTCACTTTTCCTAAAAAAGTATTTCTAACTTGGAGACTCTTACTGGTTTTGCTTTCAAACCAGAACAGGAACGTATGGTCAGCTCTTAGAAAGGCACTTGGATGTTCAGCTTGAAACCATGGAGACAACGACTGTTGCAAATGAAAGTAGAGATAGTCCTGCAAAACAGAGAAAGTATAGCTACATTGTGAGGAGCCCATTTAATCTTGATTTCTGTCTCAGTACTGCTTATGAGAGGTTTGTGAGGGAGGGGTTGCACACGCGCCACTTGCCGGAGGCAGCTAGGAGAACATGGGTGAGCACCTTGACTCTGCGGGGACTGTACCTGGCAACCATTTCGTACCTCACATGGGACAGACAGTCAGCAGCAGACCACCAGCCTCCAGAGAGGATCTCAAATCAGATGGCAAAAGGATTCCACCAATGGACTCCAATGTTGGACTGGGACGGTGGTCTTCTGCCACCAGGCAGACTTTGGGAGGAGCCAGGGGGCATAAAAGTAACTGCACCACAATCACTGGGGTTTTTTTGGCTTGGGCTTTTTGAGACTAGTCTTTTGGGGCATTTTAGCTTTGGCTTTTTGAATTTTGTCCTTTAGAATCTTTTTTGAGTCTGGGCACCTTTTGAGTCTTGTCTTTTTTCTTTGGCTCCAGCCTGTTTTTTGGCTCAGATAAGTTCTGCTTCTTGCCCTGGCCCTAGCCTGTTTCTTTTCCTTTTTGTCCTTGCTCCAGCCTGTTTTTTGGCTCTATGCCCTTGCTGGCCCTTGCTTGCCCTCACTCAGTGCTCACTCACCATCTCACTGAGCGCTTGGTAGGACACCAGCTGATCTCCGAGCTTCCTGTGTAGCCTGTGTCCTGCCCTACCCCCTCACCCATCCCCATTGCCACCTGTCCTGCCTCCCTGTGTCCCTGACCAGCACCCTGCCATTTCGTCCCTGTATTCCTGCTGAAGCCACCCTGCCTTCCCTCCAATCCAGCCCACCGTCACAAGCCCCACTACGACCCTGTCCAGGATCCCACACCTCCTGCTTGATCCTCACCCACCTCGTGAGTCGCCATGAGAGCTGTGCCTGTGGAGCTGTGCCTCTCCATGAGCTGTGCAGGCTCCAGCAGGCAGCATGCACACACCCCTCGCTTCAGGAGCATCGAGAGCACTCCCTGACCTTACAGTAGTAATGCCCACTTCTCCACTTCTCTCTGTCTTCCCTTTCAATCTCTCCCCTCCTCATCCTTTCCCATTTTCCTTCCTCCTTTTCTGTCTTTGCTAACCCTCTCTAGCAGGGCAACTCTTTTTTTTTCTCATTACCGTAAATGGTTCTCAGATACAATGGTGTGTCAGTTGACTAAATTTCATTCTAGACCATCTATTTTTAAGAGAACACTTCACAATTCCCCATAATGGAATGCAACATACATAAACATCAGTTAAAAACAAATGTTTACATCAAAACTCATATATCCAGGGTAGAATAAAGACAGCTAGAAGCACCCTTGTGATTAGTTACTGGGTGGCATCTTTCGTGGTTGTTATCAGTAAAGTTCCTAGGATCATAAATTGTAAACCTTTAGGACTTCACCCAAAAATTCCATATTAGTAAATTTGTGGGACAATTAAGGTGTGGAAAACAAGGTAGTATAACCAACAACTAAAGAGTAAGAATGCTGCCAAATTCCTGAAAATAATTAGAAGCAGCAAACATACTCCAAATTGCATTAGTTTCATTCAGGAATTTATGAGTAATATTGTTAAAAGTAAGAATGTGACTCTGGAAAAGAGTGGAAGCTCAATGATACCATTCATTAAATCTCAGTATGAACCTCCTGAGAAATGAAGTCAGAGGTTTCAGCTGAAATGTGCTTCTACTTCCATTATTTAGCTATGGCTGGAGAAAAGCATGAATACAAAGTAAAGCACAGCAAATCAGAAAAAACCTTTTAGAGCATTATATAAGGTAAGCCTTATGCTTTAGCTAGTGCATGAGCAAAGCTGTTAAGTATTAATGCATATAATCTATCTAGCCAGCTAACTAGTTTAATCCATCACATAGTGTGTGAAAACATAAAAGCAACCCAGCTGTGACAAGTTAATAGTGGGGTGAGGCAGTAAAACAGTAACAAAAACACACTTGGATTAATGGTTCTGAATTGTCCAGCTCTGGTATAGATGGCTTTTGTCTAGGTCGGTTTAGTGGCCAATCAATGCAAAATAGATCTGGTGATTTAAAGTGTTTCAGCAGATCAGAAATATTGCCCCAAAATTATAAAATCTGAGGAAAGCACTACATTTTCATAGGAAATAGAAATAACCATTCATATAACTAGACTTGCTTTAGAGGAAGAGAAGGAATTGAAACACACCAAACTCAGGGGTTATTCCAGTAATACCTTCAGTCGAAGGCATGCTAATAATTTGAATAAAGTAAGAACCATTCCATACTACTAGTCAAAGGATAAGGAAAACTTTTTTCGGCATTTAAAATGTGTGAGGTGCTTCCCTTTTGTCGTATCTCAGTTTCCATTTCCACAACCCTACATGAGCAGTTTACAAACAGGGTCAGGGTCAGTTTTCATCAGATGAAAACTTGCTTTCTTAGCATCTCTTAAATGTGGTGTTTTGGATATTCCAGTTAAGCATGAAATCAACACACAAACTCTGGGGTACATCAGAGCATTGAAGAGTCATCATTTCTCCTCTTTCAGTCCACAGTCTTTCCTGTTAGAAACGCTATTGAATAAACACACAAAACAGTCACTTTGACTTCAGGATATGGGAAACTTGAGGCTGTGCCTCTCAATCTGAGGAATTCAGGCATCTATTATATTCTAAGGGAATGCTGCAATCTGTGTCTCTTCTTGGCTTTTTTTTTACCAAATAGGTGTCCTACTACTCTATAAAATACCTGTAATAGGGTAAATATTATTCCTAAGTATGCTTCCTGTGGTAACTGTTTGGCAATTGAACTTGTAACAATGAAAATGCGATGAAAGAAGATAAAACACTTTTAAGACCCTTCACATTCGTTGAGCAGTAAGAATGACCAAGAGAAAATCTTGCACATACCTGTAGAGTGGAAATAAAAGCTAGAACCAAGTATGCACAAAGTGAAAAGCAATCTCTGTTTTGTGCACAGCAAGTAGTTGCATGGATTTTGCTTCTGTATGAGAACGTAGTGCATGACTTGGATGAAACACTTTCCTAGCCTGGAAGATCAGACTAACAGGAGTCCATCTCTCTTGCTTGTGCACAACGCCCAGTATAGCAGGCTTTCAGTTTGAGGTTATTGATAATGCTAATCCCTCCAACCTGCACAGCTGGTCATTGTGTGGACTTCCATGTGCAGGTTGCAGGGTAAAATGAAAGGGAAGAATGCATCTTGCTAACGAGAAGTAAGAGTTATCTGAAAAAAGCACAACATCTCATTTCCCTGAACACTGAAGGAAGTACAAATTACTTAAATCACAGTTTCAAATGTCCTGACCATCCACTGCACAGCACACTGAGCATTCCATTTGCTGCAACCCTGTGTGTGGTTTCTGTGGTGACTTTGGCTCATTCTCATCCTTCATTGACACCTTCTCCATTTGCTGTCATACAGACCTCTATCCAAAGCAGCATTTCACTCTTAAGTGCACTCTTAAGCGTTCCACTCCTTTAAGTTTGGAGTATCTGTCATTCTTGTCTTTGCTGTGAGTTGCAGTGAAGTGTACAGTGACTTCATAAAAGGAACTTAACACTTCATAAGTGATATGATCAATAACACTGCTGCACAAAACAGCCCAAAACCACTCTGTAAAAACAAAAAATGCATTAGAGTTCGCTTCTGACATCACATGGTCCAACACAAATACATTTAAATGGTCCTGCTGCAGTGGCCTGTAACAAGAGTTTTAAGTGCATAAAGTCAAAAATATAATTTGTTTCTTAGTCATTGCTAGATATATGGGTATTTGGGGGTTTGTGATGGTTTTTAGACAAAATAATAACAAAATTCTGTGTGTTAAAGTAAAAAAAACTTGGAACATCTGGCACATTTTTAGGAGAATATTACATAGTTTAATTGTCAACACAGCAACTAGCAACACAGAAATGCTGTCATGTAAAGTGACAACATGACATGCCTGTAAGTAGCGTAGGTTTCCTAAAGAGAATTAAATTGGCCTGCCTGTTTATAGCTACCCATGAGAAACTGCCTGCTGTACTAAGTAAAGGCTGGTAGCATGATATTTCCATTTATCACTTTTGAATGGGAAGTATATCTGTCAACTCATCTAACATAGGCAGTCATCTAACTATGTCTGGAAACAAACAAGGGACTTGCAGGCTAGGAACTGATAGCAAATTGGAGTAAAACGTTTTCAAAAGGGCTGTTAGAGAAGGATATAATAATCTATATATATTTGGTTCTACAGAGAAGAGTAGGAATACTTAGTCAGTGACTATTTCTGACAGTTGGTAGTTCAAGACCTTTGTTACCTGACATGTATTCTGTGCAGCCACATTCAGAGTTACATGAAACACCCATGTCCAGTGATGTCTAACGGATAACACTAGCCTACAGCTGCTGCTAATCCTTCAAGCACCTTTTAGAGATAAAAAAAGTTCAGTGGGTCAACCTAACCTAGCTAGCTGTCTCCAAAAAAACACTTAGAAAGTCCTTTGAGATGTATCAGATTACAAGCAGTGATTTGGAGCATCATCTGCACCAAGTAACTGTAAGTGCTACTGGCAATGTCCAATTACATGCTGACAGAAACACAAAACACCACAACCCTGATGTGATAAACCAGCTTGAAAACCCATATCTCCCAAGAGAACATGATTGAACATTCTAACAAATGAAAACAGCTAAATGAATGTGGCCCAGCTTGTCTGTTTCTTTATCTCTTTTTTAAAGGTTATATTTCAAGCTTATTTCAGCTGCTACATGGAGTGGCCAGTCCTCATGGAAAGGGCATGGCAGTAACATTCAATGTAGAATTCAAAGTAGCCACAAGGACTAGGGAAAGGAGGTGCTAGAAGGACTTTGCGTTTTTGTTTGTTTGTTTATTTTTGTTTTTAACATATTTTGGTTCCAGCTTGATATAATTGATGACCATTCATCAGAGAACAATTAGCACAATGATTATGGTAAAGAGATCATTGTATGTCTAGCTACCACAGTTCTTCCCAGGGTTTACTTACAAAGAGTGAATGTTCACATGAAGGAAGGGGCCAACATTTAAGATACTAATTCAGTCTCTGAGGAAAAATTGCCAGATAGAATATCACACAATGCAAGTAAAATCTCTAAAGAAATGAGGTTGAAGGGACACATGTCCAAGAGAATTTCAATAATGTTGAAAGCAAAGAATTTGTTTTGAAAAACATATGTGTATTTTTTGAATAGGAGTGATTTTTATAAAATACCTTCTCTCATTACTGCTCTAATTATAAAATTACTTTTAAAATAATTTTAAAAAAATATAGAGGATAAGATTGCTTTCTTTCAGACAAAGCACAAGGTGAACTAATGTGTTGCTTTTAATTTTCCTTTGAGTGAATAAGAATTAAAAGAAACATGCTAGGACATGCTGCATTGCAAATAGCAAGTCTAAAATGTTAAGGAGAAGCCTTCCCTGATCAAAAGAAAGAAAAATTTCCTCAAACCCAGGAAGAGTCTTAAATTAAAAAATATAAAACCTTTAAGAAAAAAAAATTAAAAAGAAAAACTTATGATTGAGCTCTCTTGTGAGGTAACATTTTTCTGAAAATATTTTGTCCTTTCATTGCACTTAACAGGGGTCAAACATTGTGGTTTGCCAGACTAATAAGCTTTGTTTTGAGAAAGGGAGTTTTTGCTGCAGAGTAAGAATGTAACTGGTTAGTAGGAAACAGTCTCTGTTGTCATTTCCCTGTATTTTTGCTAAGAAATATCAATGAGCTTTATTAAGTAGATCAGGTTTATGACCGAATATGCTTAACTACATGCTCTTACAAAATTCACAAATTATTGAAAAAAACAGACATTAGACAAATGAAAGGAACATTTCTGTGGGTTTTTTGGTTTTTTTTTCCACAAAGAAAGAGAATGATAATCTAAGCACTCATGTGAAGAAAACTGGCAAGAAAACTACAGAAATAAGCAAAAAAGAACATGCTCACATTTCATCAAGCAATGTGGAAGGGGAAGGGGAAAGGCAAGGGGAAAGGAAAAATAAAGGAAATAAACCTAGCTGAGAGAAAGTTCTGCCAGTGTGCTGAGATGCATACTTTTGCATACATAATTTGCCAAGCTGCCATAAAATGAAAAGCTTGCAATAGACGAGGGGGAGGGCATTGGGGGCAGTGGAATTGACAGCAATGAGCTTACTAAAATAGAACATTTGTATTTTGCCTGAGGAATAAGATTTCATATTACAATATATTTCAATGGTTGGAATTGCCTGAAGCTTTCAATCAATATGTTGGTTTATGGTTTATGAGTTAGTGGGCAAAGGACATCTACCAGATACTGACAAGCTTGCAAAGGCCTGAAAGGAGAACAACATTTCCAGCTACAAAATCTGCTGATATCTTACCTGTGTCAATGAGCTGATATCTTACCTTATTTCTTATGTCATAACATTGCATTCATGTTTTTTTGAATGATCCCCAGTTATGACCCTTAGAATGGTCCTTGGTCATGGACACAGAAGCGAGAAGGTAAATTTAAGTCTAAGATGTTCTCCTTCTCACAACAAGACACATTATAAATTTAAAATCAGAATTTGAATGCTTGCCAGAAAGGAAATAGATACATTGCTCAGAAGTAAGGGGTAAACATGTTGGTTCAAACTGATGCCCTGTTTTGGCTCATCTAACAATATAAGAAATCTATGCAAACAGTTCAATCTAACTGACAATTTATCAAGGAATGGCTTAAAAATACAGAGAAAATTCTAAATTCAAGATCAATGAATGTGTTTAATCTTCAGGCTGTTCAGTACCCCTAAATTACTATAGGCTGCTGTTATACACTATAATAGCTTGCTGAGCATTTGTTAACTCCAGCAGAGTATATGTGCAATTATTTCTAATGAACTCCCCAGCCCCTTAGGAAAAACTAAAAGTCCTTTTGAATTGGTTCTACCTGTTGGCTGCATTAAATTTGGAAACAAAACCCATACGTTTTCAAATCTCCCCATACGACAGGGCTCAGAGCTAGATTGGCATGTTTATTTTCAGAAAACCTCCCAAAGCATTTTAGGCATGGCCAAACTAATACATCTCTCCTTGACAGCTGAAGAACTTTTATTTCCTTAGCTAGAGTGTAACAGATTGCTTGCAGTTTAAGTCTCAATGTTTAGGTTGCACTGCAAAATCTGGCTGCCTGCTGGGGTTGTAAAGAGGTCCCATGCAGAGAAGGGAATTCTGGGAACATCTGCCCACATAAACTTTATGCAGCCGAAGAGTCAAGGGAAGGAACAGCAATTTGTGGAAGGTGAGAGAAAATAATTTCCCCCCACATATCAGCAGACTTTCTCCAAATACACTAAACTTTTAGAAGTGTATCTGCTCTTGAAATTCTTGATTATTTAGCTGGCAGAACAATTTAATCAGAAAGATAAGACTCCGTCCCAGTGGGGACACTATTTTTTTCATTTTCAGAACAACTTTTATTTACGTGTGCTTTCAGGTATGCTTTTTTTTACTTTCCTCTATATCACAATGTAATTGGAAAAATACAGCGTCACATCAGAGGATTTTCACTTTCATGGCAGATTTCCATGAGATTGCCTTTATCTGGAAGATTCTTGATCACCAGTCAAAGTAACAGCTGGTGCACTCTGTTTCAGCTGTATTTGGACATTGGGGAATGTCATGTTATCAAAATGTTTTAAGTGCACCTATCAAAGCTGACATAAACTGGAACCTGCGACATCAGCCAAGCAGACTGCAGGCTTATTGCATGGTTTCACATCACTCTGCAGAAAGTAAATTGTGCACAGGAAGTGAAACACAAAAGTTATTCTAATGCTAAACTGACTTAACTTTCAACTTTCCTAGACAATATAATTCATTTTAGGTCCCAGCACATCTTGGTTGTTTCTGGAATGTTCAGCAGCCTGTGAATATCTTTCCAAGATCAGTCTTTAAAAGATTATGAGGCCCTAAACCACTTGTTTTGCCAATATTTTTTTACACACATGAACTTAAGTAAGTAAAACACATTTTAGAAATACAAGTATTCTGCATGTCTTAAAAGGCTATTTTTACTGAAGGTACCAAAGAATACTTTTGTCAGTGGATAGCATTGAAACTCTTGTGAAAACCTTTATACTGTGTTAGTTCAAGAACCATTATTGGCAGAGAGTTGCAGACATTCAGAGAAGGGGTTTTTTTTGTATTTAAATCAAGACTTTTCCTCATAAGCACTTAATTATACAGAGATTATGCTAGATGCATGCACTATATCAGTAGCTTCAATAATTTCCAGTTGCTTTAGCCAATGATGATTTCAAATGGTTTTTCTCATAATACCCATACTGACACTATTATTTCATGACACATTATTATGTTCTAAAAGAATAAACAACACACATCACCAAATAGCCTACAATGTATAAGATGTGCACACGCCAAGTGTTCTTTTCACAGTGGATTTTCAAAAGGCTTTATAATTCCGATTTTGGCATAAAATTAGGCCATAAATTGACTGGAGGCAGCTCCCAGACTGAGGCAGAGTACTGCAGCCTGAATTTCTAGTTGCCAGCCAGGAAGGCAAAAAGAATTTTAAGTGCAAATAGCTCATGTGTTCGGTAATAGATTATAAGCACCAGGTAGAAAGCAATGAATTCACAGGAATTGAATGTTGCAATGAGGATGTTGCTGTGCAGCTGCCAAGTTATTCCCAAAGAGAAGAAGACATATGTGACCACTCCAGTAACTATATTCTCAAGTCTATGTCTTTTCATTAATGTCCATGGTTTGCCCCTCATACATCCCTCTTTAATCTCAATTCTTAGACATAAGAATGCATATTTGAAAAGGAGCTTGAAACATTTTGGACTAAAAAACAACCTTAAGCTTAATGTTCTCACTCGTAGCTCATGCATAGCTTGATGAAAGCATTGCAGTCTCAAGAATAAATAGAGAAGGCTGAATTTACTGCTGAGTGTCTTGTGACCTTATCAAGTACCTAGAAGAGTAATCACTTAGAACTTGTAAACAGACAGCCCAGATGATGTTTGCTGTATCTCTGCTTCATCCTCCACTACAGTACTCAGCAAGCATCAAGAGCAAATTTTAGTGAAACTCACATGGATATAGCAGAAGTTTTGAATCTCATCCTGGCTGACACCCTTGGTAGGCCAAATAAAACAATTTATGGTACACCTTAGTGTCTATGGGAAAGCCCTGTTCCAAAATAAGTTTCGTGAAATTTATCCTTATAAAATTACTACTGCTTTTCGAGAGAGAACTAATCTTTGTCTTTTTTTTTAAAGTAATTTTTGAAATCTGTGCTTTCTATTCAGATATCTTTAAATACACTGGTATTATTAAAAAGTAATGGATTTTCATGTTTGCACATGAAGAACCAAAGGTTTTTAGCAATGTTTCTCCCATTTTTCAGTTTACTCCAGGTTTATGTGCACTGCTTCAGGGCAACAACTCAAAGTCTCTGAGTTGATGGCAGGCTGGCCATCAGTCTGCACACAGGAGATGGTGAGCAATTACCTTTGTACCACCTGTTTTGTTCTGTTTTCTTTCTCTCTTCTTCCACAATCCCTTAGTTTATCAGACAGTTTTTGCATAAACTCATGAGTTTTCTTGCTTTCACTCCTTTGCATCTCTTCCATCATCCTACTGGGCACAGGGAAGGTGGGAGGAGTGAGGAAAAATCTATGTGATACTTAGCAAGTTTAATCTACAACAGCAAGATAAAGCATTAAGAATCTTTAAATCAGAAAACCTATCATGGAAAATAAATTGTATTTTTTGGGGATGTGGATGGGGTTTTTTGTTTTGCTGAGTCCACTATATATGAACATGAACTATTCAGGTCTAGTGCCTTTTCTCCTGATAATAACTCAAGAGGGAAATATCAAGAACACTGTTAAATATATTCAGCAACAAGGTGACCTGTCATTGGGAAAGACTCCCCAGGAAAGTGGTCAGGGCACCAAGCCTGTCAAGGTTCAAGTTGCAACTGGACAACATTCTTAATCTTAGGTTTAATTTTAGTTAGTTCTGGAAGGATAAGAGATTTAGACTTGATGATCTTTATGGGTCACTTTCAGCTTGTGATATCCTATGATTCCATGAACAAGCAAATGTTTATACATAAGAATCAAAGCAGATTTTGTTGAGGGGACTACCAACAGCACATCTCATGGCTCCTCACACTGGGAGCTACACTATTTTTGGTCCTCTTCAAGCATATCTCAAGAAGAACCAGAAGAAGCCTGTAAACCATTTGATAGGCAGCATTCAATGTTAATCTGCACATTTAATTGGAGTGTGTCAAGCTTTCCTGTTTTGGCCAACACTTTCTTTCATTTAGACCACTCAACTTACAATGTGCTGCACACCAAATAGCTGAGCTGCTCTGCAATGTACGCCAAGACTCACCATTCCCTTGCTGGTACAGAACTGAATTATGTGGGTTTTAGCTGGTGTTCAGGACAAAACTGTCCTCAGTTTGTCTCTTTGTGTCATACAATCACCAATAAGCCCATCTGATTTACATCATTACCTGGAGCTGCTGAAATAGACTAAATTCAAAGATAAAAGACAGTCCATCACTTCACTATTATTTTCTTACATTGGTTACTCACCTATAGAAGACAAACATTCTCTGCAGGTAGCCTTTCAGCTTAGAGGAAGATCTTCCTGAAGCCACTGAGTTAGCTCACCCAGTACTACCTCTGTTTTTGACGGGCACTCCTCTTTTTCACCAAAGCTAACCTGACAGGTCGGCTGAAAGCCAAGACCAGAGGCTGATGCAGGCAAGACCAAACACCTGGAATCTTTTGTCAGGTGGCTTCTCCTCTCTCACTTTACAGTAAATTGGTTCAATATCCTTTAGCATCTGATTAAAGAGGAAAAAAAAAACCAAAAAAAAAACAAAAAAAAAAACAAGATGAAAACCCTGAAAAGACTTTACAAAAACCTGACTTCTTAAATTGAGCTTTGAAATGTGAATAAATCTTCACCTCTGAAATCATCATAGAAGAGCAAAAGGCAGAATTCATGAGGACACTTCAGGGCACAGAAAGTCAGATGTAACATGAAATGTCAAGGGTGAAACAAAAGCAGTTATTACTCTGGCTTCTCACAGTTATAACTGTGAGTACATGCACTCTAAACTCCAAGCTCCATTACATTGTACTCTACTCATATACCCCCAACATCATGGAGCTGTGCTGTCAATTATGTTTTTCTTTCTCAAGTCAGATCTAAACTTTTCTGGTTTGGAAAAATAAAGTAATAATTAAAATCAATGCAGTCTATGTGTTTGTGCTAAATAAAGGCAGTAGTACCTAGAAAGCAAAAAAAGATTCCTTCTTCTGCTCAATGTGCCTTAATAGCACAACTAGGATCAACCTCCCCTAACATTTTATGCAAGCTTGAGAACTCACTCTTTTTCTTTCCACTAGTCAAGCCAACAAGAAATTAGTTCTGAAGATATAAAATTCACTGGAACAAGAAACCATAGTTGAAGTTAGAACCTCATAGCAGCAAAACAATGAGCAGCCAACAATTAGCTGATACTATCCTGTCGTTTGAGGTACTTATGTTAAGGAGAAAAGGACATACTGTGAGTGCAAATTGATTGACCAAGAACACAAAAGCAAAAGTTCTGAGATAAATGTTTGGAGAATTCCTGTTGAGGCCTCTACTTCATTTACTACCCTTTCTGGCATCACTATATATCTCTTAAATTGCAAACTAACTTATTTCTTTACCTAAACCCCAGCATGTTACAAAAAGAAGAATGCTATGATTGCAAAAAAATTGAAGGAACCAAATTCAAGTGGGTGATTTGACTGCATGCATTACTACACTAACTTTTCTCTGGTAGCATTTGTTGCAATTGTTGAGAGGTCAAAGAAGCTTGCTGCATTGACAAGTGGCTGTGTGGCAGATCCCACACAGCACAGGGTCTAACTGGGGACTTCTCATTAGTGGTGTCCCCCAGGGTTCAATACTGGTCCCGTATTGTTTAACTTATTCCTCAATAATTTGGATGGAGGGGCAGATGCCTCCTCAGCAAGTTCACTGATGACACAGAGCTGGGAGCAGTGGCTGATACCCCAGAGGGCCGTGCAGCCCTTCAGAGGGGCCTCAACAGGATGGAGAGAATGGGCAGGGAAGAACTGTCTGAAATTCAACAAAGGGTTCTGCACCTAGGGAAGAATAACCTGGGCACTAGAACAGGCTGGGAGCTGATCTGCTGGGAAGCAACTCTGCGAGAAAAACCTCAGGGCCCTGGTGGACAACAAGCTGTCCATGAGCCAGCACTGTGTCCTGGTGGCCACAAAGTCAATGGTATCCTAAGGTGTATTAGGAGGAGCACTGACGGCTGGTCGAGGAAGGTGATCCTGCCCCTCTACTCAGCCCTGGTGAGACACATCTGGAGTGCTGTGTTCAGTTCTGGGCTCCTCAGGATAAGGAAGACATGGAGCTCCAGGAGCAGGTCCAAAGGGACAAATAGAGGATTAGGGTATCTCCCTTTCAATAAATGGCTGAGGGAGGTGGTTCTGTTCAGCCTCAAGAAGTATTAAAAATATCTTTAAAATTACGTAAAGCAGGACATGTCAAAAGCCAAGCTCCTTTTTGTGGTTTTGAGCAATAGGACATGAGGCAATGAAAATGAGAAAAAGTTGCATAGGAAGTTCCACCTGAACATGAGAAAGAATTTCTTTACTGCGCAGATGACAGTGCACTGGAACTGATTGACAGACAGGTTATGGAATATTCCTCATTGGGAATACTCAAGAACCATCTGGATTTAATCCTGCACAATGTGCTGTAGGATGACCCTACCTGAACAGGAAGATGACTCACTGTCTTCCCTTCCAGCCCAACCCATTCTGTGATTCTTTGATTCCGTGAACCCCAGACCAAAAGATTTTGTAATTCATACATGTAATTCATGTATAAAAGCAGATACAAGTTCCATTTTGTTGTGTTGCATACAGCCTATTCTGTTCCCTAGGTACTGTATTTACAAGGCAGATAATATTTACTCAATCCAGATTTTTTAGAAAGAAATTAACACTGTAAGAGTATGTTTGTGATATGAGACTCATAATCTTATATTCATGATGAGTGTCTAGTGTGCTTGAACAATCATCAGAATTGTGCTGTATGGCTGTTTAGAGATGCACTGGAGAAGCAGTTTGGTTTGTTAGAAAATTCAGATGGAACAGAATGAATCTGTAATCCACATTGGAACTGTAAAGCAACAGTGACTTAAAAGTATATATATAATTGGCTCCAGTTTTTCCTTCTACTACTTTTTTGAGTAATTGTGTGGCAGAGTTTCTATACCTTATTCTGTTTACAGAAATATTGAGTATGCATTACACATTAAAATAAATAATTCCCCCATATCCTTGTACTCCAAAATATGCAGTTAATTAAACTAATTTTTCAGTTTTTGTAATTTGGAAACTCTTCCTGTCATCGTCTCAAATCACTACTTATTTAAATTTCATCCTTGGTCAGTTTCATGATAATGTTTATCTGCTCCAGAGGATTGGAAATGAGAGTAATACACTGCCATACCATTTAATTTCTTTCTTAAAGGTGGAAAAAGCAAAGCATCAACTGGTCAGCTAGATAACACAATGTCCCATGTAGGTTATTTGCTTATGATAGCTGGGGGATAATTTAATTCCTGAGCTGCTTGTTTAACTGTTCTGAGTGGGCTTCCCTACAGTTAAGAATGAACTGTACATAAAGTTTCTAAAAAACTGAATTAAAAATTTCTTACATCAGAGCAAGTTATATATTACTGCAACACACATTTAACATGGTATAGTAATTCTCCACTATTTGTATACATTTTTTATATAGCATTTATCTTATTGAATAAAGAGAGAAAAAAGTGAATATCAAAACCAAATCTTAGAAACATGCCTTTTTTCCCCCAGATATTTTGCTTGAGCTTTATTTCTGATTTCTATTCTAACTGCTTCTGAAAAGTCTAGCAAATAATTACTACAGGTTATCTAGGTCAAATTAAAAATATTTTTCATTTACTTTCATGCTTAGTGTGTTTTGTAAACATTCAATTTAAGTGAATTAACATTCAGTTAATTCCAAAACCACTTTTGTCAGATGCATAGCATGTGCTGCTGGTTTTGCCACCATTGAAATTGAAGGCTCATAAGCAAAAGAGTATTTTTAATGCTCTTTCTGCTAAGAAGAAAGTTCCAAACTCCCAGATCTGTAAAAATCCAAAGAGGCATTTCTCTGTAGACAAATAAAGACATCTGCATGTATCCTGTCTCTGCCTTGGGGAGCATGCTACTCAGAACACTATATAGGGTAAAATAACAAGTCCATGACCCAGCATTTATCATACGTCTTCTTTTGCTGTAATGTGCTATATCTTCAATCAGATGGAAACCACTGTGATGTCATTCCTTCCTCTTCATTGGCTCTAACTTTGAACCAATTTTGCTACCAACAGCAAAGGCATGTGGGAAGCATTTCCAGTTGCCTTAGCTTGTGTTTTTACTGATATTGCCTGCCTAACAAAGCAAGGAAAGAAGACTAAGCTCTAGAGAAAGTGATAGCAACAAAGGTACCATAGCATATGCTGGGGGTTAGGTTTTCTTTTTTTCTTTATGGGATTTTCTCACCATTTGTTGTCATAGAGGTGGTGATGCAGCCAGGGCTTTTGGCACACCATTGAGGTGGTCCTGGGAGGGGAGGAGAAGCAGTGGTTGACAGTGTCTTAGCAGGCGTGGGTCAGTCTTTGCCTGGATGGGAGGATGGACAGCTTGGTGCAGGACTTCTGTGCCCGTGGGGGCTCGTTGCAGCGGGGGCAGCACTGCAGGGCTCACATGGAGCGAGCGCGCCCGGCCGGCTGCGGCTGCAGCAGGGGGAGAGCGCTCTGCGGGACAACGCTGCTACTGCTGGGGCTTTGCCTTCCTGGTCCACGTGTTCTGGTCGATGCTGCCGTCCGTCTGTCTCGTTTTAGATTTATGCACACATGTATATATTTGTGTGTATATCTCTATCTATCTATCTATCTATCTCTATATATATGTGGAGATATAGATATAGATATATATGTAAGTATGTGTGTATATATATATATGCATATATGTGTCTATACATATATGCAAACAAATGTTATTCCTTTTCCCATGTCTTTGCCTGAAAGCCCTATAGTTTCAAAGTCATAATAATTTTGAGGGAGGGGGATCATCTTTTCCATTCCAGGAAGGTCATGCTTTCCTTGGCAGACACCTGTCTTTTAAACCAGGACAGCATATATCACACATGCTGCAAATAACTCTGCTATTTATAGTAGGGCAGGAACCTGGAAAGACAGTGAAATATGAAGAATTTCACAGACTTAATAGCAGCAGCTACTGATCAATACGAACTCTGCCATAGAATTTGAAAATCTGAATTCCCTAGTCTCTGATAGCAGATGTATGGCTGTTGTTTTGCCTGGTTTGTAGCGGATTTAGGTCATTGCTGTGCCTTTGCTTGTAAGAACCTTTATTTGGCTTTTTTTATCCTTCTCAGTCTCCTCTTTTTCTCTTGAAAAGTTAGACTGGGATGTTGAAGGGCCAAAAGCGATAAAACTGCAATTCAAGTATTCAACCTACTTCTTCTCCTGGCATTCACCTGAGGATTTCAGTCTTAACTCTGTTTCCACTCAGGAGTTACACGGTAACAAGCAACCGCAAGCACCATTTTAATAAGAGGCATGTTGCCTTATTGTCACTGAGAGCACTTTTCCTTAGACTTAAATCTCTATTGCAATGATGCTTTTCTTTTTAAGAGTCATGTGGGCACCCTTGTAACCAGCCTTCTGGAACTTATTTGTTACTATCCTAGTATATACTCTCATATTTGTATTTGTATTTTGTATGTGTCTTCCACTCTTCCAAATTGTCTGACGAGGTCTCATCTCTCTATTTGAGTGCAGGTGGGCATCCATGATTTCTTACTGACATCATGTAGTAGGGAACTCAGAGTATTGTCCCTAGAGTATTGTGATTCTGATGAAGTAACTCAAATCATTAACAGCTGACTGAGGGTGGATGGGATGGAGTTGATCTTCTTCACAGGATTTGTATGCTGCTGTGCTTTGGATTTGTGACTAAACCACTGTTGATAACACACCAGTAATTTCTCTGCTGCTGAGTAGTGTTTGCAAGCATTGAGCTTTTCTCTTTTCTCCATTCTCTCTCCTCCAGTGAATAGGCAAGAGGATGGGAGGGGCAACAGACAGCAGACTCAACCCAAATTATGCTAAAGGACCTTCTGCTCCCTATGACATCATGGTTAGCAATAAAATCTGGGGAAAGGAACTATGTACATTCATGGTTGTGGCATTCACTTTCCTAAGCAACTGCTACAGCACTCTAAACACCACCCTGCCAATGGGAAGAAAAAAATTTCAATTTTGCTTCGCTAGAGTGCTCAGATTTAATCCATTAAACTGACTTTTTCACAGACTACAATCCTTCTTGCTTTTGCTGTTTTCTATTCTCTCTTCTATTCCAGCAGCATGAGGGAAGTGTCTGTGCTGTTCTTACCTACTAGACAGGACGACAACCCATTACAAGAGTAGGAATCTTCCAGATGGCTGTAACAAATGTCATATTACCTGGAAAATTGTGTCTTATATTACTGTTTTACCAGCTAGACTAGCAATACTTTATAACATGTTAATTTTTGATGATCAGCATTCCATGGTTATTTCTTTCACTCTGACATGTCTCACAGCCACAGCTGACAAAGCTGCAGTCAAGAGAAAGAAGGTATTGCAGTTTTCAGTGTAGACACATGACCTTAACACTCAGGAAAATTATCAAATGGTAATGGTCAAGTCCATGGTTTCCTCATGAAAATCCTAAACTTCTTAGCTTCATATTTTGATTCTCGAAATTACTGAAATTATGAGAAGGTGGCAGGGTATTGTTAGAAGGTAGCAGACCAAGTAAAACCTTCATATTTGGCCTCTCCTAGGGTAAGAAGTTGACTGGCTGTCATGGAAAAAAAAAGTAGAAAAATATTCAGTTTATCATCCATTATTAATGTGTCAACTAATGAAGTGAGCTTTGTAGCTATAAGATAGTTCTAGATCCTCCTGAAGATTTTGATACCATGAAACAGAGACAGGTATGGCACTTTTCTTTTTTATGCACATGTGCATATATTATGTTCCTCTGGTGTACTAAGTTTTTCCAGTGAGTTCATCCTGACCTAAAAAATGTGAATTGCACAGTTTCATAACTCTGTGTTTTAAATATCAATCCCATTTTACTAAGGAGTCATCCAAATAATAGCACAGGATTTGTTTCTACTCAGAGTAAATACAATAGGGACTTTAAAGGAGTAAATTTGAATTAGCAGTTAACAACAATAATTTTTTTTTTCTTCTTAGCTTATCACAAGCTCAAAAGCTCTCTATTTTCTTCAGTTTATAGAGAAAACTTATGCATCTGTAACTTGAGTAAACTATCATCTAATTAAATAATTTAGATTGAATATGCTAATGTAAAGGATCATAAAAAAAATAATTACAAAGGGACTTCAAGAGGATAATTGCAAATGAAGAATGTTGGATCCAAATAAAATTCTTATGTCCTTTAATTACTGAAAACCCATCTAAACAAAGAATTGAGAATATCTTATTTAAGCACTGTGCACAATGAATGTCTCTTCAGACCCTTGAAAAATATTAATACAATCATGTACTTATTAGATATCACTTAACAACTTTCAAAGCCTGTGAGCTCTAGAGAAAAATAAAAAAGGAAATTTTTTTATCATTGCCCCTTTTCCACAGGTCTGTGGGTACTCTCAACACCGGGTCTCATCCCAACAGTAAGGCAACTCATGCCCTCATCAGCATCACATCCCTGAAGGTGTCAGAGAGGGAGTTCCACTTATCCGAAGCGGCTTCATGCTAGCAATTACATTCAAGCTGCTTCAGAAGAAAAACCAAAACTAAAACCATTTACTTCAGCAAACAGATGCACCCACACATTCAGAGGACTGCACTGCAAACAGGCATAACAGCAGGCTTTGTGCATTTATATCCCCTTTTCTACAATTAGTGGGTCTGATTAGCTCTCGTGTTTTGCCTCAAATATCTACTTTCTCATGCAGTGAACTGTTTGTAATGCTGGTACATGGAAAGATTGTTGTTTGTTTTTCCTTTGTACTAAAAATTCAAGATTTTGGGGAGCTTTCACAAGTTAATTTCACATTTTTAAATATTACCTTAGTCCATCATACCTGTATTCTCATCAGTATCAATAGGAAGTCATCAGAATTTTATCATTCAGCCTTTGGTAAGGAGACAAAGATTTGCAAGTCCATGTTGTTTAATCACAGTAGTAAAGTGTGACTCTTACCAATAATTTCAGTATCTGTATTTTCTGTCTTGCATCCCTATAGTAGCCTCAAAGTCCACTTATATAATCAGTCCCTGCAAATTTTACTTAAAATGCCAAAATAAGCAGCAGATACAGGGAGACTATACAGGGAGACTATACAGATGGTTTGGTTCATAACCAAACCATCTCCTTGATTTGTACATGGCTTTTATAACATGACAAAGTATTTAAGAAGCATTCAACTATTAGAAGCATTCAGTTTCATTTTAAGAAGCTGAGAAAGCAGCTATTTCATTTCTACAAGAAATATGGGAAAAAATATTTGATGCACTATTTGTCCAAAGGAAAAAATACAAAATAAACATTTAAGTTGCAGTTGTATGCATTTATTAAATAGAAAGCATTCATTAGATGAAAAGTAAAAAATACATAAAATCTCTCTTTTTATTTTTTAAACCCATTTGGATCATCCAGAAGCACAGCTGAACTACAGGTGTATTTCTGAGCAATTTCACAATAAAAAACCACAGTGTTCTAAAAAACCCACAAACCTGTAAAACATCTGTCCATCACACCATCAGAATATTCAGCCAAATACCCAGAGGTTACAAAGCACCCAGGCTAAGGACAACAAGAGGTGAAAGAGTCTAGACACATATAATCTTAGACTGTAAAAGAAACTGAAAACCATCTTCAAAAGCTAGAAATGTGAATGCAGAAATCTGTTTTCTACCCTGGTATGATTTGAGGGTATAAAGAATTAAGCTTTTCTTAACTAAAATAACTGCATATGGAAATATGAGAATTTTGCATTTTTGTGCAAGATTTATTACATTCCCAGGGAAAAGACCTTGATTGAAGCCAGTTTCAGTTTCTAATTTCTTTTGGTGTTTCCTTACATAGATATTATTTCCAATTATTAGGTTTCAAATTTAAGGTGTAGAGTTGGTTGTAGTTTCTGATAGAACAGTGCTGAAAACTAGTAAGATTTGTGCAGCCAAAAGTGAAACCATCAAAGAAATAATGGCTCTGAGTTGACTACTAAGTAGAGAACTCAGCGTGCTGAACCTGAGGTTTATGGGACAAGCCTGTTGTACTGCTGTGAAATAATTTAGTAGAGTCAGACTGAGTCGATTTCTAGGCTTCTCTAGAAGTATTTAAGTGAGAAAATACAATGTACAGCTGCAATAAATATCTGAATTTCATGGGCTTGGACCAGAAAGAAAACATACATTGCGCTGAAAATTGTATTAGTGAAAAACCAAGAGATGAGAATTTTTGTAAATTTCAGTATGTGTGTACACAGCAACAAACACACTGCAGCTGGGCTGCATTCCTGAAAATGAGGCATAAAATTATGGAAAACATTAGAAATCTGCAAACTTGCCTATAACCCAACTGCAGAAAAATAAAGTAGAAAAAATAGGAAATTATTTTAACAGTTATTTCTCTACCTAGCATTGCTTGTAGGAACTGAGATAAAAGAGAAATAGAACCTACCACCTATGAGTGAGGAGAAGGCCTGCAACTTAAGAAATAAACAACCTCACTCAGCTACCTTAAAATTCTCTGGTTCTATTTTAACTTATTTACCTCATTTTGATAGTAATTAGATACAATGTTTCCCCCAACAAATATTTTTTTGTCCTTAAAAAATGCAGGATTATTGAAAATTGAGCCAGTCTCTAAGGCAATTGTGTTGTGATATGATCCTGTGAGCTGGAGAACAAAGGCTCAGGATGACTCAGATGCACCTTCATTGATGGCACCATACTGTTTTCCCCTGCCCAATTATCTAGCACTCAGGGGGAAAGAACTGCAGCTCCCTAATTGGTAGAATTTATGACAACTTCCTTTTCCCTGTGAGGTAAGTTGCCTTCTGAGACACTGACTGAAAGAACTCTTCAGAAACAGTAACAGCAAAACCTAATACAGCCATGTCTCATTCTAATTTTGCAAGCCATATGTACAATATGTATTCTTAATAGATTAGATAAATCTTTCTATGAATTTCAATAGCTTACTAGAAAAGTATTTTCAGACTTTGGTAGACTGTTGGTAGTATTGCTACCAACCTGTTTTCTATTCCTGTTAACAGGTGCTTTATAATCTAGCTTTCTTCTGCTGCCACAGCTATTCCTATAAAGTTCTGGTAACACTTTTTGAACTAGTTTGTGGCATGCCAAAATCACAGGCATTTTGTATTTGAAGGTGTTATATTAGTAGCACCTGAATACAAATTATCACAAGTTCCACTAAACTTAATTGCATTGTACCTAAATATAAGTCGTTGCACCAAAAAAAATTTTTTTTTACAGATCAGCCTTCAAATATATACGGAATGCATTAAACTGCTCAGTATGCCAGGGTACCCCTACAGTTTTTTGAGAAAATGTGGTGATCATGTGCCAAAATACACTTGAATTATCATCTAAATCAACAGCAAAAGGTCTTCAGGATGGGTTTGTAAACCAGTCTCTAGTCATTGGTATTACCAGGCAGCTTTCTCAGATTCATTTATTAAGATACAGCTATAGGTGATATGAATTCATTCTCTGGACATACCCAGAAACTAGGATTTGCTTGATTCCCAGACAAGACTGACTACTTAAACCTGCAGGCATTCAAATGCTCCCATCTTTTCACCTCTGATGCATAGGTTATAAATTGCATATGGATTGGCAAACTAGGGCTAGGTGTCAGGTAATACAGATTTTGGATATTAGATGGGTGTGTGCAGAATGCCCTGTTTGTCTTCTGGTGAGAGATATAAAAACAAGACTTGAACTATTTTTACAGACTGTAGTTTTCCTAAGAACATCATTTGAATATAAACTTCTTTGTCCCTTTTTAAAGGTCCAGTTCTCCCGAAACCATAAACAAATTTTCCTTCTTAGTACTATCCCTTAGTCCTCTCCCATCTTGTACTGCATCTCCCTAGTACTCAAGCTAACTTCAGCTTCTGACAAGACTGAGTAGTTTCATATAATCGTGACCATTTACGTTTTGCTGAGCCTGCTGTGGAGATTATGAAACAAATTACCAACTCTGACTAAACTGGTCTGTCAAAAAAAAAAAAAAATCGTCTGGCTCTGCTCTTACTGACAACCAGGAAAATAAGCACCTTGCCTGGATGGGGCTTTGTCTGTTCTTTCATTCATAGCTCTTCACCCAGGGCATCCAGCTGCAAGGTAAGCATGGTCCTTACTTCTTCTCTGAAGACAGTCCTGACACCCTTCATTATCACACATGCTCCCACACAAGTCTCAGCTTTGCACAGCTTCCCCCAAATTTGTCTATTGGGCAACAAAGGCCATTAACACTAATAGCAAGGTCAAAATCACATGATCTATGAAACCAGACCTCAATCTCTTGTAACTCTTTTCAGCAAAAAGTGTTTAAAGGAAGGAGTTAAATTAAACTCCATAATGTTCACTGAGTCAGATCTAAGACTCCTGCTATTGAAGGGTGGATCTAAGTGCTGATGGGAGAGGCTCCTGACTGAGCAGGCAATAGAATAGAGTTCCTACCTCCTGTTCTGTTGCAGGGATCCACAGTCTGCTCTAACTCGGATCAGCTGTTGTTTTCTAATTTCTTTAGGCCACCTGCTGTCAGTACTAATTCTGTAGATAGCAAAGCAGCCAGAGGATAGGTGGGGCACAAATACTCTACTTTAGTTGAAGTAGGAAAGTATCAGAGACTAACACAATTCTGAAAGTTGTACTTTGCATGTGCTATTGTTTCCTAGGCATTAAGTACAATAAATGCAGAGTTCACAAACCATCAAGTTTAATGTACTAAAAAACAATTAGTAAATATGATCCTCCAGAGAAGTTTCCCTCCGTGTCCTCTCCATTCAAATATTCCTTAAGCTTAGTAGCAAAACTGAGCATCTCTCACCTCATGCTATTACTTTCTTAGTAATTTGTGGATGGCTGGTAATAACACTGGAGGAAATCTTCCTCCCAGACTAGCACTGCAGGAGTGCCTATCTGCAATGCAGATGCCTGCTGTTTTCAGTACGTGACATCCACAAATGTCAGTAATCTTAGAAGAGCAAAGAGGAAAAAAGATGGGAATAAACCTGCTTCACCAATTAGGTGCCACTTATTTATCTATGGATCTTACCTGTTTTCAAAAGCTTAACCATCTTATCAGAATATGCTAATATAAATATACAATAACCAAACAATTTTTTCTTCACATATCACGTATAGTGAGAGTGAAGAGTATGTAGCACAGAAATAATTGTAATTCACCAGTCTTCTAGGTATTATTGATGCCCAGAGCAACTAGTTCTTAATTCTGCTCCTAGTACTCCTATGAATTCTGCCATATAACTTCAAGCAGGTTACTACATCTTTTTGCAACCTACTTGAGGTTATCACAGTCCCATGGGCTTTACCTGTAATACAAAATAGAATCATAGACTCATTTAGGTCAGAAAAGACCTTTAGGATCCTCAAGTCCAATTGTTAACCAGGCACAGCTAAAGTCACCACCAAACCATGTACCTGAGTGGCACAACTACACATTTTTAAATATTTCCAGGAATGGTGACTTGCTACTCCTCTTCCTCCCAGCTAGCTGATGACAGGAGAGGGGGGTGGCAGAACCCCCCTGGAGCTCCGTTGAATCCCAGTGCCAGTGTCAGCACATCATAAAACACAGGGCAGCACATGGGCCCCAGGGTAACTTTATTTGATGGTAAAACTTCCCCTCTTCATCCCCAGGACTCAGAACAAGGGGCAAACAAGAACTTATATATGGGGGCAGGTCTCAGGGGAGGATACAATCTTTAACAAAGATTCCCAGGGGGGGGAACCACAAAGTATAAACCAATAAAAATTCCAAGGGAGAAGAACAGTTACAGTAGACTAATAAAGTTTGGGGAAATAGAAACTAGGAAATAACTGATGAAAAATCTGGGAAAAGGCAGGGACAAAAAAGAAACAGCATAAAAAACTACCAAATTACAAACCCAACAATAAACCTACTAATAAAACAAAAAGCACACTGCAACACTGACTCAAACAATTCCCTGAGCAGCTTGTTCCAACATTTGACAACCCTTCCAATGAAAAAATTTTTCCAGTTTTAACATCTTGTCCTACCGGTTGTTACCTGGAAAAAGAGACCAGTCCTCACCTGGTGGCAGCCTCCTTTCAGTAGCTGTACAGAGTAAGGTTTCCCCTGAACCTCCTCTTCTGCAGGCTAAGCAACCCTGACCTCCCTCACCTGCTCCTCAAAGAACTTGTGCTCCACACCCTTCCCCAGCCCTGTTGCCCTTCTCTGGACACATTCCAGCACCTCAATGTCTGTCTTGTACTGAGGGGCCCAAAACTGAGCACAGGATTTGAGGTGTGGCCTCACCAGTGCTGAGTACAGGGGACAATCCCTGCCCTGCTCCTGCTGGCCACACCATTGCTGGTCCAGGCCAGGATGCCATTGGCCTTCTTGGCCACCTGGGCCCTGCTGGCTCATGTTCAGCTGCTGTCAGCAGCACCCCCAGCTCCTTTTCCTGTGGCAGCTTTGCAGCCACTCTGCCCCAGCCTGTGGCACTGCCTGGGGTTGCTGTGACCCCAGGGCAGGAGCCAGCACTGGCCTTGTTGAACCTCACACCACTGGCCTTGGCCCATGGATCCAGCCTGTCCAGATCCCTCTAGATCAGCACTCCTGCCCAACTTGGTGTCACCTGCAGACTGACTGACAATACACTGGATCTCTTTGTACAGATAATCAATAAAGTATTAAACAAAACAGATCCCAGTACTGAGCCCTGGGGAACACCACAGGTGACTGTGTGCCAGATGGATGTAACTCCATCCACCACTACTCTCTGTGCCTGGCCATACAGCCAGTTTTTTACCCAGTGAACAGCACACCCTTTACATTTGTGGGCTGCCAGTTTCTTCAGCCTACACATGGAAAATAGTGTCTAAGTCAATACTGAATTCCAGGCAGACAACATCCACAATCTCACTCACTAATCAGTTCATCTTGTCATAGACGGAGCTCAGGTTGGTCAAACAACAGGATCAGCCTTTCACAAACCCCTGCTGGCCAGGCCCACTCTCCTAGTTGTCATGTGTCAGCACTTAGGGTGATCTGCTCCAGACTGAGAGGCCTGTCCTCCTCTTGTCCTCCTTCTGACTCATCCTGTAGATGGACAGTAAATTTGCCAGCCGCCAGTCACCTGAGATCTCCCAAGTTAAACAGAACTTCTGGTAAAAGATGCAAAGTGGCTCAGCGAGCACTTCTACCAGCTTCATCAGTGCCCCTGGAGAAGGAGAAGAATCATCTGACCCCTACAGAGTTGTGTGTGTCCAAGTGGTACAGAAGGTTGCTGACCATTTACTCGTGGATTGTGGGAGCTTCGTTCTTCTCCCCATCCCTGTCTTCCAGCTCGGGATCCTGGTTCTTCACAGAACAAAACTAGCCCTGATATTGAAGTCTGAGGCACAGAAGGCAGTAAGTACCTCAACCCTTTCCTCACATTTTGTCATTACACTTCCACACAGTCTCCAATAAAGGATGGAGAGTGTCTATTTTTTCTGCTAATGTGTTTATAGAAACATTTTTCATTATGTTTTATGGCAGTAGCCAGATAAGATTACAGCTGGACTTTGGCCCTCCTAAATTTTTCCCTGCATAACTTCACGACACCCTTGAAGTTCTACTGAGTTGCATGTCCCTTCTTCCTAAGGTCATAAACTCTCATTTTTAACCTGAGTCCCAACCAAAGCTCTCTTTTCATCCAGACTGGTCTTCTCTCCCACTGTCTTGTCTTTTAGCATGTGGGAATGGCTTGCTCCTGCAACTCTAAGATCCTCGTCTTGAAAAACCTCCAACATTCCTGAATACTTTTCCTCTTCAGAGCTGCCTTCCAATGGACTCCGGCCACCAGTCTCCTGCACTGCCATCTGTTCACAAAGGGATGCCTTCCCTAGTTGGTTCACTCAACAGCTGTGTTACAAATTGTCTTCAATACAGGTCAGCAATCTCCTTAGGATGCAAATATATCAGGACAGAGGTGGGATTAACACTGTAAACTGCTTTTAAAAGAAAGCACAATGATTCTAGAGCTATTTGTACCTATTCTTCCATGAACGCTCTTTTTTTTTTCTTCATCTAAAACAAAGGACAGAAAAATTAAAATTAATCCAAAGTAATCTTTGCAGCAAAATCTACTCCTGGCTTTACACTTTTATGTGCTGGCCTTTCGTTTATGTGTCCCGAAGCCTAAGCTTCAATATGTTGTTTTCCACTTCTGTAAGGACTTTGATATTCTTGACAGTAGACTTGTTCACAGCTCAAGAAAAATTATCTAGAGCATTATTTATGATTATTGTTTCTTTGAAACACTCTTGTGCAATATTTAATACCAAGTTTCATGCTAAAACACAAATATAAAAGTAATAAATCCAATTGCTCAACATTGTTTTCTTGAATTCAGGAAACCAAGCCAGGATGGTCTCTGAGGTATTTATGCTTCTTACCAGCCAGGAAGATCCTCCAAAGTATCACAGCAATGCAGCAATTCTGGAATAAAAGCCCTCTCTTACAGTCTTCCATGAAGAAAAAAAAAAATTGTACAGGCTTTCCCTGAAGTTTCATGGACTGTGGACAAAAGGGAACAGTGTTGATTTATTTTAAATACACAGAGCACAAAATTAATTATTGTACAAGCTGAAGCATGTCTGTTACAAACAACCAATTCTGATGAAAAAATTGCCAGTTAGGATAATTCAGTACTAATGTTGGTAAGCTGTTTCAAAAGCTAATTGTATTTACTTAATACTTATGCCCCTAAATGATAAAATGGTAAATTTAAAAAGAAGCACAGAGTTCTACTTACATGATTAGCATGTTAAAGCAGGCCTGGTTTATGACCTAAAATACCAGAAGCTTGTTGGGTTTTTTTGTAATTTGCTGTAAGTCCGGTCTTAAAGAAAACTGAAAGCAAATGAAAATGCAGAAAATATCCTGTTCAGGGGGAACATAGTGTGATAACATAAGAAACTTTGAAGATAGTTATAACACTTGTAACAGCTATAACTTGGGTACAAATTAATGAACAAGTTAAACTTACATTCAGTTTCTAGAGGCCATATTCAAAGACCCCTTTCCCAGGGTGTACATGTGAGATGTGTCTCCTTCACACCTGTGTAAGATGGATATGCCCAGCAGGTACAGGGGCAACTTGAGCGAGGAGAGGTTGCAGCTGCCTCATACTGGAAACACATGATTTTATGTGGCTCCAACAAATCCACCACAGACCAAGATGGTGACTTCTCTGGGGAAGAAACTTAAGAGAGGGAAAAAGTTCCAGCCAGTCAGAAGAGGAGGGGTTAAAAAACCGTGAGAAACAAAAGGAGACTTTTCATCCTATTTCTCTTCTTGTCCTGTTAAGGTAGAGGAGTTTGTCAGCAGCTGGACAGACATTTGGCCAATATCATAGCAGTGGAAGTCAGCAGAGCTTTGGAGAGACTTGTAAGACTGAAATATGGGAACATCACAAAAGTAGGAAATGGTGAGGCAGTCATCACTTGAGAACACATCATGAGTGACAGATGACTCTGGCCAGTAACTAAGCACCCTACAGCTCTCTGCTCACTCCTCCTTTACACTGCAGAGAGTACAGAAGAGGGAGTAGGAAGAGCAAAAACCAGGAGATTCATGGGTTATAATAAAGGGAGTTTAATAAAAAGGAAGAAAAAAATCAACAAAAAATGCAGAGAGATGTAGAGGCCATAATTCACCATCTCCCACAAGCTGGCCAATGTCCAGCCAGTCTCTGGACAATCTCTCTCTCTCCAGAGAAATCTACTTCTCTCTTTTTATATTAAACATGATATTATAGAGCTTGGAGTAACCCTCTAGTCAGTTTCATTCAGATATCCTGGCTGTGTTCCCATTCAACTTCTTGACCACCATCAGCCTACTCTCTGAGGGCAGAATGGGAGAAAGAGAAACTAATGCTGTGCAAGCACTGCTGAGCATTTGCCAAGATACTGCTGTGTTATCAACATTGGTTTACTCACAAATCCAAAACACAGCACCATTTGGGTTGCTGTGAAGAAAATTGAGATTTGCATTCATATTGTCACCTGGGAGGTGATGATGAACTGAGAGGAAAACAGTGGAAGAGGACAAGAGACACAACAGAAAGATTTTGTTGCTGTCAAGCTAGGTTCCTTTCTCCTGCAGTGAAATAGATTTCTTCCTTTGAATTATCCATGGAGCTGAAATCAAGAAAGTATTGTGGAACTGGTCTGAAAGCTTTTCCATGGAGTCTTATGGTAGAGCTGGAGCAGATCATTTGCCTCTCTTCATTAAATCTCTGTTCTGCAAACAATATAAATTCACCAGCTAGCCCATACTGACTTATTTCTACATCTCAGCCTTTCCCAGGCATCCATCTCACACTCTTTCTTCCAGCTACACAGAGAGGTTTCCACTAGATATCCACCCATGGAACATGTCACCTGGGAAGGTATAACATAAGGCTGAACTGACATCTTGATGGTGCAAAGACCTAATAATTTTTGTATGACTTAGTTTTATTCTGATTTTCAGCATTGTGGAAAGTGATATGTCACTCAAGTGTCTCTTTTCTGCTAAATCCTTATAGACCATTACCTTAATCATAGAATCATTAAGGTTGAAAAATACCAAGATTATCAAGTCCAACATTTGATGTAATACCATTATGCCCACTAAAATATATCATGAATTGCCACATTTACTATCATTTGAACACTCCAGGAGTAGTCTCCACCAGTTCCCTGGGGCAGCCAATGATTCCAATGCTTAACCAGTCTTTCTGTGAATAAATTTTTCCTAATCTCAAATGTAAACCTCCTCTGATGCAATTTGAGACCATTTCTTCTTGTCACTAGTTTTCTGGGAGAAGAGACTGACTCCTCACATGGCTACAACCTCCTTTCAAGCCATTGTAGAGTGCAGTAAGGTACCCCCTGAATCTACCTTTCTCCAGGCTAAACAATCCCAAGCTGTCTCTGCCACTCTTCATAGGATTTATGTTCCAGACCCTTCATCAGCTTCGTTGTCCTTCACTGGCCACATTCCAGCACCTCAAAGTCTTTCTTGCAGTGAGGGGACACAGGACGCAACTGGACACTGGTGACCTCACCAGTGCTGAGTACAGGGGACAATCCCTGCCCTGCTCCTGCTGGCCACACCATTGCTGGTCCAGGCCAGGATGCCATTGGCCTTCTTGGCCACCTGGGCCCTGCTGGCTCATGTTCAGCTGCTGTCAGCAGCACCCCCAGCTCCTTTTCCTGTGGCAGCTTTGCAGCCACTCTGCCCCAGCCTGTGGCACTGCCTGGGGTTGCTGTGACCCCAGGGCAGGAGCCAGCACTGGCCTTGCTGGACCTCATTGAACCTCAGCAATGGATGTCAGCAGCTCTCCAGGTGTGGGTGGGGTAGGCATGACCTCTCTGACATCATGATGATCCTGACTGCAGCGGAATGACTCAAATTTTGTTACAGCCAAGCATTTGAACGAGGAGCTGACATACAGCAGCCTGACACAAAACCAGTCGAGGCACTTTGACAAATTGATCAGTTAGTCCTAGCAGGATGCAAAGCATTCTGGGACGCCAACTGAAAGTCAGCCAGTTTAATGTGAGGTAGGGAATGTTGGGCCCCATTACCTTAATATGCTGTTAAGTTCACACCCTTTGCACTAAAATATAGGAAACACATTATCTGGCTGGTTAATTCACCTAAAGAGCTGCAGCAAGTAGGAGAAAGTATTTTTAATGCAAATAAATTAAATTTGGGGTGAATTAACCCCTGATCCCTACTGAGATATTTATTTACATGTACCTGTTGTCCAAAACAGGTGAGCTCATTTTAAAATATATAGAAAATATATTATCAATCATTTTTTCCCCCTTGATTTCTATATTTCCATGTCAGGTTAAATATTATAATTAAATTGCAGATTGGCATCAGCAGAAAAATGTAGTGAGACTGAATTTTTATGATGTTTTTCCCAGATATTTTTTCCTTTCTTCTACTTTACAATCAGTTTCCAAGATAATTGTGCCTCCCTTCACTGAAAATGATGACTGTACTTACGTAGTGCCCTGTAGAAAGTGAAACTGCATGCCTCAGTGAATTCTATCATCATTTCACCCCCTAATGAGTGAGATTGTTTGCAGGCAGATGAAATTAAATCGTAAGCTCTATTGACTTCAACAACAGGTGCCATTTGTGCAAACCCAAAGGGAACCATTGAATTGTCAAAAAGATTTAACTCTTCCTCACACACTGGCATCAGATAACATCTTCTTGGTACCTGCACCTCACTTAGTTCCTGGAACCAAAATTTATGATCTCGTCCATAACATCACTGGCAAAATGTTGAGAAAGGGCTGAATTAACTGCAAACAAAACAGCTACAATCTCTGACTGCTGGGTTGTATCAGTCCTGCATAAAGTAAAATTAGGTAGAAAGGGAACAATTAAGCTGAAATAAATTCATCTGGAAAGCAGTAAGGATTTAATGAACTTCCCTATTGGTTTAGGATTTTTTATTTTTCTTAGTCCTCCATAGTTGAAACAAACTTAAACCTGTTTTTGGAAAATTTTAGCAGGAAGAATTTAATTTACAAATGTTCCCATAGCCCGAGGCTGTGTCATTATTTCATCTGCATTTGCAAGTAAATCAAGATGTCACTGATAAGCTATGCAAGAGAAATCCATGCAGAAGCACGCTTTCACCCTTTTTTGAGCAAGAACGTCACCATTGTGAATTTACAGTACAAATTAGTATTTAACTCAATTACTGGGTTTTTGTGCAAGCACAAAATATTTGCATTCTTAGTTCCAAACAGAAAGAATGCTTAAATCCCAGTTTCGAACAAAATAAGAGCTGGTGCTTTGAGTTACTTTCTTAAAGCTGTTTCTTTCCCTGACACAAGAATTCTGCTCTTGTCAGATAGAGAGTCAATCACTCCTATCTAGCAAGAGAATCCTCTCTGTTTCTGGATATAATTTGATATTTCAATGATGTGAAGAACAATTAAATACTTAAGAATTACATAACTTCAAAAGTCTCTTTTGAGATGAAAAATATGCAAATTATAGTGTCTAATATGGTTATGGTAAAATTCTTTAATTTTGACTTTAAAGCAGAGAGATTTCAAGACAGCATGATATATTTGATCCAATGAAATAATCAAACCAACTTTGTATCACTTTGGTGGCAATTTATCTTCTCTGCCTGAAGCAGAAAGATATTCCTGCTGCAATAATGGATTTATGTAGTTTCTCCCATATCTGTTTCTTTCAGTTTTAAGTATTCAAAAATGTGAAGTCCTTTAGTGGGTAATAGCTCCAGGCATGTAACAGATAGGAGACTTCCAGGAGATGAAGTTTAGAACATTCCCTTGTTGAATATGGTTACAGGGCTACAAGTCAGCTCTCCTGCTCGGCTAACAGGCCCCTGCATTCATCCCTTTATTATGCCAGTTGAAGAAGGGAAAGAAAGGCTCAGGGGACTAATGGCCTGCAATCGCAGAAGCAGGACGGCATCCAGCAGGATCCCAGCCCTAAGGAGCGGCAGCGGCAGCGCCGCCTTCCCGCCGGGAGCGGCAGCCCGGGAGCCGGGCAGGGATAATGCCCGTTTTATTCGGGTAGCAAGTAAAATGTGCTGATGACGTCTTTGACATTTAACGATGTTGCTTTCATTTTGAACACATCATTGAACAGATATTGAATCCATTCATTCTGGTAATAGACTCGGTGCTGCAGAGCCTTCATTTTAATAAGAAATAAATAAATAAAATGTAAATCACACACGATTTTCTGTGGATGAAGGAAAGGAAGATTTTTTTACACCACATATGATACATGCTAAGGTTTTTTGAGTATGCTTATGTGCACATGTCTCTTTGAAAAACTGGTTTTAATTTCCTATTCTTGTCTGCAGCTTTTCCAGTCTTGAGATCAAGCTATACACTATTCTTTGTCAGACTGGCTCTATTTGAAAAAAATGTTAAAGTTACATATATTGCTCATGCTTTCCAATTTGGCTGGAGAACATACAGTATTTGAAACAAAATTGTAGCTTTTTTTTTTTATCTCACCAATTACACTTTGTATTTATATTTTCCCAGCTAGTAACAAAAGGGAGAGTTATAATTTAAATCAAATTATTTGCAAAAACCTCACAGAAATTTTCAGGTTTTGCTATGTCATTTTTATAATTGTTAGAGCCACATTTATTTCTTCAAATTTCACTTATTTGTGCTTTTATGTAAAGTAATTCGATTGACAGTGTTTGGGCAAAACTAGGTGTCATGGTTTAACTCCAGCCAGAAGGCAAGCACCCCCCACCCCTCACTCACTCCCCCAGAAGGGGGATCAGGGAGAGAGTGGGAAGGGTAAACCACAGAAAACTCACAGGCTGAGATAAAGACAATTTAACAGGGAAAGCTAAAACCACGAACACAAGCAAAGAAAACAAGGAATTAATTCACTGGTTCCCATGAGCAGGCAGGGCTTCTGTGACCTCCAGGGCCTTAATATGCATGATGATGACTTAGGAAGACAAATGCCATCACTCCAAATGTCCCCCATTCCTCCTTCTTCCCCCCGTTTGATATACTGACATGATACCATATGGTCTGAAATATCCCTCTGGTCAGTTTGGGTCACCTCTCCCAGCTGTGTCTCCTCCTGATGTCCTGAGCACCCCCATTCCCCTCCCCAGTGTGGCTGTACCAAAAGCAGAAAAGGCCTTGGCTCTGTGCAAGCCCTGCCCAGCAATAACAAAAACATCTCTGTATTATCAACTCTGTGTTCAGCACAAACCCTAAACACAGCCCCATACCAGCCACTGGGAGAAAAACTAACTCTGTGTCAGCCCAAACCAGCACAGTAGATATGATAAATTCCAAGCTGAGGATCACTGTGAGCCCAATTATATACCAAAATCCAAGTCCAAGTTTTCCTCTTGTGTTGGGTGGGTATTTTGGTAAGTGCATCTTCACATATTTTTGCAAAATCAAACCACAATTATAACACATCAACTGACATGAAAATATGCTCTTGTGCTAAAATTTAGATACATTTGCTAAAAAAAGAAGTGATCCAAACAGTCTTTCCTTTGGCCATAGAATAATGGAATACTCGTAAGATTAATAAAAGGAGTCTCTTAAGTGATGCGGATGAAAGGGTGGGGTAGACATCCAACTATGTAATGACACCAAGATTGCTATTCTGTGTCCCATAAGCTGGTTATGACTCCATTTACTTTCACCATTCATTTTCACATATTAGAGGAAGGGCCACACTCCTGTGAATTGCTATTGCTGTTATTGCAAACCCACATAAAGAAGGCACACTGTGGCCAACACTCTGTCTCCATTCTGAGGTTTGAACAATCAGACTACTATGGGGTAGTAAGGACAGAGAAGTTTGAGAATATTCCTGTTTTGTTGTACATGCAGGCATCTAACCTACTCCCTGCTGCTGATTCTACCAGTGAATCCGACAAGCAAATATTTCTACAGCCTTCTTTTCTAGTCAAGAAACTTTAGCATACAATAATGAACAAAACAACCTAACTTAAAGTCATTAGCTACGCACCAATGGGGATGTTTATAAATGCAAATCTCTCTCATTATGTCCTACCAGAACTTTCCTGGTGATTTAAGAATTACCTACCCACATACTTTCAGAAGCTCCAAGGCTAAGCAGCAGCTACTGATTGCACTTCCAGATTTAGACTAAGTGGCAGGTAGCTGCCTCAACCCTTTTTGCTGTTTCTTGCTTATTTTCTCTACATTTTTTTAGTTTCATAATCCACACAAAGAGAAAAATGGATTCCTACACAGTTTTCTGAAAGCCTAGATAGGTTAGAGATTAAAATCTGCTCAGGTAATACATCAGCACATGAATACTATTCAGATGTCAGAAACAATGGTAAATTTCTTTTGATCAAGCCATTTAAAACTCCAAACACAAAGGACCAAGTACTCACAGGACTAATGAACCACCTGGTAATGAACAATAAAAATTAAGTTCTTATTTAATTTCTCTATAGTTAAAGGCAGTTTTCTGTCTCCTGTCACTTGGTATCAATGAGCAGGTTTCCAGCACAGCTGAAACAACATTAGATTTGAAAGATGTATAAACATTGGTATCATCAAGAATATTAGCAGCTATGAAAGCCAAACCAAGCTTTTGCCAACAGCTGCAGCTAGTTTCCCCATTTCAGTACAAAGGCTGCAAGTAAACAACAGCTCAGATTGAATCCTGAATGTGGCAGGAGGCAAATGAGGAGATAAGAGCTTCTTCTAATGCAAACTAACTTTGTCACGTAGTTTCTATGTGAAATCTAACTAGAACTTGAATTCCAGACATTTTTTTCAGTGCTTGATTAATTTGTGAATCTGTGAACCTAACTTGAGACCCACCCTGCTAAAGTATGTGGGTAAAATAGATATGGTAACAGGTAAGATATTAAATAGATAAAATTATCTTTCCAATCAAGCAAGATTTGTGCAGCAGAAAATGTAAGTCAGCTGAAAGTGCATTTCTTAAGTTCATTGTATGAGACCAAGTAGTAGTGAAATGTCCTCCACTCTGAAAGAAAAAAAATTCATGAGACAAGAGATTTGATCTTTACACAAACTGAATTTCTTGCTTTCTACTATGTGTCTGTATCAAACTGTTCTCAGTAGCCATTTCTGGCACGATATTAGCCCTGGCAGCCAGCAGAGCCATCGTGTCCTGGGGTGTTTCAGGCACGACAGGGCAAGGGAGGGGATGGTCTGACCTTGTTCTTCACTGGGATGGTCTCACCTCGAGTGCTGGGGATAGTTCTGGGTGCCACAATAAAAGAGAGACATGAAACTATAGGAGAGTGTCCAAAGGAGGGCCATGAGGATGGTGAAGGGTTTGAAGGGGAGGCTGTATGGGGTGTGGCTGAAGTCACTTTTTCTGTTCAGCCTGGAGAAGAGGAGAATGAGGAGACATCTCATTGCAGTTACAACTTCCTCATGAGGAGAAGGGGAGGGGCAGGCACTGATCTCTTGTCTGTGGTGACAGTGGCAGGACCCGAGGGAATGGCCTGCAGTTGTGCCAGGAGAGGTTTAGGTTGGATGTTAGGGAAAGGTTCTTCACACAGAGGGTGTTTGGGCACTGGAACAGGCTCCCCAGGGCAGTGGTCACAGCACCAGCCTGACAGAGTTCAAGAGGTGTTTGGACAATTCTCTCAGGCACACGGTGTGGCTTTTGGGCTGTCCTGAGCAGAGCCAGAAGCTGGACTTAATGATCCCTGTGGATCTCTTCCAAATCAGGATATTCTATGGTCCGAGATTCTTTGTCTTGTGGAAAGCATGTCATATGGATCAGACAATAAAACACTCTGAAGTGCTTTGTATGAGACTAAGTAGTAGTGAAATATCCTCAACTCTGAAGGAAAAAATTTCTTTCATGAGACAAGAGATTTGACCTTTACCCAAATTAGATATTATTCTTAAAACAATATTTATTATTTTAAAATCTATATGTTATTTTAAAATTTAACACTAAAATTACTTCTAAAATTTCAAATATCAAAATTGTTTTATTGCCTTTTATTCCTTTAGTTTTTCCAGAGGCACAACTGGACTTTTTGCTACATTTTTATATGTCTAGGCCCTGCATTTTACATTTAAAATAACAAAAAACTGCATCACATAAGTAAGTGCTACATTGTGATAAAGGGATTAAAACTTCAAACCTGACATGCAGCTGATTCTCACATGGAGAATCAATCTTTATTAATTAGTTTTATGAATTCTTACCCTGAAATTTTCATGTTACACAAATCTCTATTCAAAGATAATAGATTACCCTGAAAACAACACATCTGAACACGGTTCATTGTTGACCATGGTTTTGCACTAATAAAATTAGCCGAAAATATCTGAAATTGTCTACAATTCAAAATAAGCTAATTTCATTCTTTTACCCTGTAAGTCAAAGACAGTATGCTTCAGTTCCATATTAACAATAAACAACAATTAACAGAAAAATTCAAGCATAAACCAGTCTTTTTTTTATTTAGGGCCATACGAAATGTGCTTCTGAAATCAAATACGCACATAGTTCTACAAAATATCATTTGGGATACAGCTGTTTCTGAGGTTAAATGTTTAGGGGTCTCTGAGTGGCTCGACTGTGAATAATGTATTTACACAAGAGGGAGGCAACAACCTGCTCAAAATATTTATTCACTCGTCCTGATACATGATGGGTAATTTTAAAATAGTTCTCTATATGTAACAGATAACAGTTATGAACTACAATTTAATAAGTGCATGTAGGATACACACACACACACACACACACAAGCACATGCAAAAAAACCCCTTTCATTAAACATTTGCTTTCCCAAGGGAATTTGATTCTCTAGTGGGAGAAGTAATCTACAGACTTGCAACAATGCAATTTGGTTGCTGCCCCACAGATGCAAAGCAGTCATTTAGTATCAAGCAAAAACTGTCTCTGTAGAAACAAGCATGTACATAATTGTCTGTTTGTTAGTTTAAGACACATAATGGGGAACACATTTTAAATTTATTACATCCTTTAGGTAAAGCCACACACATCTGTAGAATGATCATGCATTTGAAATTGCTAACTCTCAGTGCAAAGTCAACATTTAAATGTGTGTCCTCTAGCTCTGGAAATTGTTTATTAGCCAGAATATCAAAGCAGGTAGAGAGCTAATTCAGTTCCTGTGACAGTAACATGTTGCTGCTTCTCTACTACCAAAAATGTTGGTTTTCACATGCAGGAGAAATCCAAAGCAGTGTGTAAATAATCCATATCAAGAAGGTCCTCCATCCATCTGCAGGGTGCCTGCCACATACCTCTCTTCTGATATACTTCTCTAAATGGTTTTTCAGCTTTAAGCAACTTTCTGCATCTTACCAAGCACACTTTTTAATATGAAAATGCCCCAGCCCTAACCAATTTCCAAATCCTCAAGCTCAAACACTAGTGTGACTCTAAAGGAATGGTGAAATGTTTCATTTAGTAAATTGAAAACATACTTCCTGTTTAGCCTGCCATTAAAAGAATGGATAAAGCGCTATCAGTAGTTACAGACCAATTATTTAGACAAATTTTCTTGGGAAGACATGCTTGGATATTCAGAAAGATGCCTTAACATGGATTTTTATTTAGCAGAACTATATCCAGAAACTTTGAAGGATCATAGCAGGAACTGCTCTGCTGTAACCCAGTGTTGTTTTTCATATTATTAATTTCCTTCTACATGACATCAATATCTTCCTTCTTTTTTCCTGATGAATTTTTCAATCTGGTGCCAATAGCAGACTGAAAAATAGGGACAAAATCCATCTACAAAGACAAATTTAGGACAAAGGACTTCAATAATTCAAAAGTATTTGTCACCATACCCAAGCCTAACCTGAAATCCTGGCTCTAAAAGAACTGATTACTTTGGCTTATAATATTCATGGAATTTCTCTTTTCTTTCAAAAGTTCTTTGGTAAACAGACCTGTCTAACAAATTCTAATCCAAGGCAAACTGGGCCAGATTTCTCTTAGTGCCAGTTGCAAAATACATTTCAAAATTTGAAATTTAATATTCACAGGAGAAAGAGTATTAAAAGCTGGTTGATGTTAGCACAATTGTATTTCAAAGCATGCAAGCAGTGTTTCCCAAGTGCGTTACTGTCAGCCCAGGGGAGCAGCCTCTTTCCTGGTGGAAGGGACAATGAAGAATTTAGTAGGCCCACTGAGTGCTCCCACTGAGCAAACTTTTTGGGGTTTTGCTTTTATCTCTCAAAATGAACGTCCTGATGCCCCTTTTCTGAGGAATGTTGCTGCCAGTGGTGAGTGCTTATCAGAAGAGACCACACAAGTCATACCCAGCTACATCACTTGATGTAATTTGCTGCATCTGTACATCTCTAAAGACAAATTTAAGTGAATATGGTTTCATGAGATGGGTGCTTTTTACAAAACCTCAATGCTTCCTGGCATGTAAGTTCTTTCTTTCTAACTTCTCTTTTCTCCCTATTTTTATGCCTTTTTCATCAATATGTAAATATCATTAAGGACACAATACAAATCATAATTTTTTTTTAACTACATAGAACATTGTGCCAGCCCTCCAATAATAATCCAACTAATACACTGTATCTGTTAATATATTTTTAATAAGAGGAAATGCTCTTGGTTTAAAAACTTCAGGAAATTCTCTTCAATACTAAATTCTTACAGTTTGAGAGACAATAGTTTTTCCTTTGGAGTACTTAGGAAACTTCGAAACAATTGCAATTTTGAGTCAGTCTTCTTTTTAAAATATATTGTAAAGCAAGTTAGTTCCAACTATTACTTAAACTATTACTCATTTGGGATGTTGGGAAGACTCAGAAACCCAAGAGCAGTGCCTTATAACAACTTCATATATATACATTATCTGCCTCCAGTCTTAAAATTAATTTTATCTTGTTCCTATTTTTCCTATCTCTAGTATTTTTTAATCTGATTTAATAATATTTCATTGTCTTCCTGATAAAATACTCTTAAATAATTTTAAATTGTTTCACAAACATTTTCATAAACATGGGTAACAATTGAATTTGTTTTCATTGTCCAAAGCTTTGGGGACGTTAAATTTGTGTAACTCTAACTTGATTCTAAATATTTTATTATTTGCTCAGCAGCATCCTTGACAGCACTTTTTTAGCATTAAAACACGTTTGGGAATTGATTTCTGTAGTGAATTGTATTTACTTTCCCATACCTGCAGTCATAGGGCCAAAATATTGAAGGACATATAAATCACTGTTTTTCTCTATTGTTTTGCTTTGGAGGCAGAGTTATGGAGAACAACAAAGACTGATATCCTGAAGATTTAGAAACCATGAAATTTTATCCAGCAAGGTACAGCTCAACATATACAGCAGAGAACATCTAATAATTTGCACAGTTAAATGCAACATCAAAGAAGAATATTGTTGGACAACACAAGCAGAATTTTGTCCTCTTATGTGCACAAAGCCCTCTTTGAGAACAAACAGTGTTATGGACATGGATATAAAAAAAAAAACATTTACAGAACAAGAGTATACAAATCCTTGTATGGTAATTGCTGGAAAGGGAAAAAAAAAGAAAAAGAAAAAAAAAGTTTAAATACACCAAGCTGACACAGAGAAATACAAGTAAAATGGTGTCATAAATTGTTCTGATATTACAAAATATAAAAAATATAAATGCAATTATAGAGGATAACAAACAATGAAGACAATGCCTCAAAACAGGACAAGCCACAAAGGATCTAACAGAGAAAGCAGGACTTCATGGTGCCAACAACATGCCCAATGACAATTTGGGGACTTCAGTCCTTGAGCCAACGACCATAAATATTTCCTGATCAACAAGATTTTTCATAAATCTAAACTTTAAATTACTTTACAACATTTCCTAATACCTGAATTCAGCAGCTTGAGAAAGTTTGTGAGTTATAGGTATAGAATTTTGCTGTATGTCTTGGATGAATTTTGACTGGAAACGGTGAAGGTTATCTCTAATTGAACTGTTCTTTCCATGTTAACCCCTTTTCAATTTACTACCATGAGTCAAAAGCAATAATATAGTAAAATTAGTAAGGGTAACATGAACAGCAACATTTCATGTTTATTTGTCCTTCCAAATTTCTACCCATGATGGTTGCAGAGCTCCTATTCTGAATCACAGATGAAGCCCAAACATAAGATAATACCTGACTCCTTAAAAAAGCACAGGTCAAGTTCCAATGCAATGTTAACAGCACTTTTCATTATACCTACATTACCAAAGGGAAAAGACCTTTCTAATGGACTGGTATAAATTAAACGTATTGTTTTAGTACACCATCTGTAGTCCAAGCAGTACAGTCCCTTTGGGCATATAGAAAAGAGTGAGATACCTTGAAAATGTGATTAATTTCTGGTAATTCAGGTAGCTTTCTCCATCAGTTGAGTCTGACACACAAAGAAAAAACTTGGTGGTTTTGTGTTGGGTTTTATTCTCATTTATTACATCAAAGGGCTAGCACAATAACAATGAAATTCATGTCTAAACTGGACCATTTTCTCAGCATGTTACCCTTCAATATTCCTAGGTGGCTTCTTTAGAGAAGTGACAGTATTCATGGATTTTCTCTGACACGGGTGAATAAGCTAGACTTTCTTTAAATAAGCTATGGGATCCTGTAGTTCCTTTCTTAGCGGATTTAACCTATTTAACTCATTACACACAGACAGATATACTCCTTTCCATTACATTGAACTGAATCCTACACTATGGCACTGCATGAACTTTAATGATGTGGTTTTATCAAAGCCACAAAACACTAAGTTTCAGACTTTTTGGAACATCTCCTGCCTGTTGATTTATAAAAAAACAGATAACACCAGACATTTTTGCCCATGTTTGTGGTGACAGACTGCCAGCATAATGAAAAAATTCTTCTGATTTCATGAAATCCCACTTCTGATAGATTCTCTTTGGCAAATCAGGCAATCTTTTTCCTGTCATGAAAGGCAGGCAGAGGTGGATAGGTTACCAAATTCATAGATGTTGCTAGAGTTAAATCTTTAAAAGCAGGAGTTTTACATACAATGGATGCTATAGCAAGTATGCTATTTCTCCAAACAAAGTTGCAATTGATCTGTCTTGGGAAAAAGAGTAAAACACTGTTTAATGCCAAAAAAAAAAAAATCCCCAAACCAACAAACCAACTTTGTAGTCATGTTTAATTATTATGGGAGAGATTCAGAGCCCATGGAAATCAATGGAACAATTTCAACGCACTTTTGATCGGGCCCATAAATAGAATTGCTTTGTGAATCACTGTGTTGCAGCAATTCAATACAAACTGCTTCAGAGGATTTACTGAACTTCTAGAGAGGAAGTGTTGGAATTTCAGAGAAAAATAAAGAAAAACTCCCATATGTGATTTGTATTCTTTCAGAGTGTAGCATTCAGAATACAAGAGAAATAAGGACTACGGTTGATATTGTTTCAGGGATTAATTACTTTGGCACTCCTTGAATATAGCACTGCTCCCCACTACCAGGATCCATTGCTTTTCCCTCAGGAGCCACACTGGCTGCTGGACTGATAGCTGAAGAAACCACATCAGTCGTATGTGGGGAGTGTAGGTAAAACCTCTGCCTACAGGTATCTTCCAGCTAAGCTGGGCAGTGACAAAGTGGCTGTTATTTACTCAGGATTTCGGGCTCTGCCTTCAGGCCTCTGGACCAAATGAGAATTTACCCTCAGCCACGGCAGATCCCAGGTGCAAGGGCTCTCTTCTGCTCTTTGTGTCTCACTGTCTTTTCGTGTTTCCATTATAAACCAAAGTCTCCTAGCATTAAATTTATCTTGAGGATAGAATGAACTTAGAAATGAGCAGAACTGTTGCCAGAATGGGGCATCTTCTCCTTGGCAACACTTTATAATCATCTTCAAGACTGCGCAGGGACAACATAGAGAGGGGAGTGTATCAGGACACTATGAGTTCTTTGCTCTAGCAACTTGAACAAAGCATGTAACTTCTTAACTATTCCAACACAAGCCTTACTCTCAGCTCCCTGCCTGAGGGAAATTCAGGTCTATAACATTTCTTTTCCATTTGCATGAATATGCTATTTACGCATACCTATTCAGATGCTCAAAACCCCACAAAATCAGTTATTTTTTCCACGTTGTTAAGTTTTATCCCCTCTGCCTCTGGGTATTTGGGTGTGTATTTCCTTGAAACCAGATCCCTTGTTACTAGACAAGACCTCTGAGCACAAAAGAAACAGCAACAATGGGAAACATTCCTTCTTTTTCCTGTATTAGTTACTTAGGTTTGATTTCATTTGGATTGTTACTATCATATTAGGTGGTTATGCCACAAATACTGGTCTCCATGCTGCACCACATCAATTGGTAATGACACAGGACAAAGAAATGTGTGTTCATTATTTTTTACATGGCTACCCAGGCAGGTTCAGGAACTGCAATTGATTTGGTTCATATTTCCCACTCTTATTTAATTTCCCACAGATCTTCAGGCAAAAGTGTGTGGTCTCCCTGTCTGGAACCAACATATGACCTTCCTGTGTTGGGATAGAATAAGAAACAGCATAGAAAGAAAAGCGTGGCCATATAATCAGATACAGAAAAAAAAAACAACTTGTCAGTGCGTGGCCAAGTACTAGAAGGATGTCAGAATTACTCATGAAGACAGCTGAAAGAAGGACAACCTTTTGTTATGGCACCATTACATTCATAGTTGGTTCCAAAGTACAACCAGCAATACATTGAGTGTACTAGTGTTACGTCTTCTGAGAGGATGAAATGCTGCAATCAAAGGAGGGTTAAAGATGCATCAGGGTTAAAAGGAAATCCATGCCACTGTATGAAAAGCAACATTTTTTCTTGCTTATGTTTATTGTATTTCTGCCTGTGCATGTTTTTTTGTACTTTCTTATTGATGATTTTAGGGAATAATAAAGAGAAAATTAAATTCTTTTATCTACTCTGTTTCTCTGCTATACTTAATCTAATGAGACAAAATTCAGGTAAATATACAAATCACATATGTATCTTTTGAGATTTTAGACACAGACCTAAAGGAATGAATCAAGAACTTGGCAAACTACATGAAAACACTGTTATTGCTAGTCATACCTTCTAATATTCTGCAAAATTCTGTTGTTGGGTGGGAAGGACAACACACCATCTTGCTGTGAAATTCCATACACAAAGAGCAGTCAGCTTTTTCTGCTTCAGACAAACTTACTTTCTACGGGGAACAGCAGTAGCTACAGCAATGCTGCCGAAATAGCAACAAGAGCAAGGTGTTCTCTGTGAGAATAGTGTTGTGACCACTCACAGCTAGCAAGTTACATATATTATTTGCAAAAAATATTAGCTACTTCCATCTTAGATAAACATGCCAGCCCAGCTAGAAGACCATGAAATTCACTTTGAAAAACAAGAAACATTGAGGCTTATGACCCGCCTTGCAGGAAAAAGCAGAAGGCACAGCCATTACCTAGCTGTAAAAGTTCTTTATTACTTCTTCCAAGCATATTTATTGATTCAGCATATGCAAAAAAAACCCAAAACCAAACCAACCAGCCAAACAAACAGACAAAACAAAACAAACAAACAAAAAAACCCCACCCCACTAAAAAAAGAAGACTATTATTTCATTCTCCTTATCCTGTTCCAACAGACAGAATACGTTCAGGGATTCCCTGCTGGGTCTCTCCTCTGACTGACACATCCAGCATCCAGATATCCAACTTCCTCGAGATTTAAATTGGAAAAACTTTCTGACTGATAACATACAGCCCCAGGCCTAGTGCACCCTTCCAATGAATCAGTAAGGAAGGTTAATGAAGTGATCTTACTGCATGTGCAAGAACTGAGAAAAGCTCTATGCTTTCCAGCAAATCAAAGATCAGACAAGTCTGAGGCAGGACACACGGTCGCAGCTCTGGTTGCTTATGTCACAGTAGGAAAAGGATCTGATAAATAAAGGAAAACCTACATACAGAGGGTGTATGATATGTCCAAATAGAAAAAGTGAAAGAATAGGAGATTTACAGCATAGTTCAAAACTATTTTTCCTGTTATTATTCCTTTTACATAGCTCTCTCAGGCATTGCTAATATTTGCCGGCTAGAGGGCAAATAGAGTTGTGTCGCAGAGGAGGACTATCCCTTCCTGAGTTTGTAATTATTACGTTATTTATTAAATTATTAAATAATGAGAAGGTAACATTTGAAAACTTAGGAAACCATATGGCACACCAAATACATATTCATACTTCTAGAACCCATCTTCATTAAATGGAGTCGAGCTCCTGTCCCTAAGTAGAGAAGACCAGAGGAATTGTAACATTGCTGTGATTAGGGTGGAAATGTTACATCACATGTAAAGTTACTGAAAGAGTGGAAGAGGATGTCCAGAGAGGCTGTAAATGCCCCATCCCTGGAAATGTTCCAGGTCAAGCTGGATGGCTTTGAGCAACCTGTTCTAGTGAAAGGTGTTCCTGCCCATGGCAGGAGCTTGGACTAGAGGATCTTTAAAGGCCCCTTCAACCCAAACCATTCTGTGATTCCCTGTGAAACTTAAATCACAAAGGTACTTTTCACAAAGATATCCAGGACCGTTCTCTGAGCTCATCTATCTATTTTATAACCAGTGCTGAGAAGGTTCAGTTCTCAAAGTATCAAATGAAACATACTGCCACTGCTTTTATTTAGAATATGAAAAGGCATTCAGCATTGTGCAATTATTAACATCGACTTTTCTATACCCTGCCTCCAGTAAAAGGCTAGTTTCTTCAGTCTTTCATTTCACTAGCAATTTTTCCTGCAGTCAGAGGGCTTCAGTGAGCCGCACTAAAGAGCAGCTCCAGCTCCCCCTCTCTGGGGTCACTCACTATCTTTTACATGGGGAAAAGGAAAGGGACAGATGCAGCTGAGAATCTCAGGTTGCAGAAAGATCAAGCCAGCCACAATTACTATTATATTCATTTTCTAAACCCTTCAGTTGAGATTTTAATTACATTAGGACAACTAATTTTATTCATTAGAGCTCAATTAAATTAATTTGAAATTCAGGATAGTAGCACTGTGGTAGCACAGCCATATTAAAGTTGAAATATAATATCTTCTGATTGCTTTCCTCTGACAGAATAGTGCTACTTATACAGAATTAATATACAGACATCTTTTTTAGCAAGACAGTGATATTTTACAAACAAAACTTTGGATATTTTTATCTAGAGTCATCATAAACAGACTTCCCTTGAAGATAAAATGGAAACCCATCTTTTTTCCAAAAAAGGAATTCATGGTAAATGTTTCCTTAATGTTATTATTGAGAATATTTTCATTTTCTGACCACAGAAATCTTGCTCCATAGTCCTTACCCTGCAATCAAAGTTTACATACAATTAGCCTTATTCGGTCTGAAGTTTTTGAAGCACCCACCCATTTTTTTTCAGCACAAAACTGCAGCAGAAAGAAACACACCTCCTGCCTTAAAACAGTTCTTGCAATTTCTGAGGTATTTGAGACAGATGTTGGTCTAAAATTTTCTTAAAGACCTTCAGCAACAGAGATTTCACAGTGCATATCGCAGCATTTTGTTTAACAGAGCTGCCCTTCAACTGGCAGGAACAGCAAGGGACTAAAATTGTAGTTCTGCAGGGTCATTTATTACCAACTTGTCTTGGTAACCTGTGTGATTTCAACTAAAATCATCTCCATCCCCGTTGGCATCTGTGTTTAGGACTTTATTGTGCATTTTATAAATCTTCACGTTGTTACTTTAATTAGCACAGGAACTGCCAGCAAAGCCAAGCCACAGCTATTAACATCCAGCCAGGCTTCCTTAGGCAGGATTCTCCCTTGGAAAGTAGTATTCCAGTCACACTATTCGTGATTAACTGCTCAGGATTTCTATTCACCCAGGGAAAAAGTATTTCTTCACGCTAACTAAGTTTGGAAGAAAAATTCTGCTTTGGTGAATGCAGCTCCCTCCGTTCCCCCCACCCCCCAGTATCTTTGCAGTAACTTTGTATCCAAATGTAGAGAGCCACATCTTGTGTAATGAGAAAAGTTTGATTTGATGCCAAAATGCTTACAAACCAAAGAAGCTATTACAAAGAGCCTTAACTGGGGACTTCACTATTGAGCAGGGTCTGCTAGTTTCCTCCCAAATGCAGAATTGAAGTTGTCCCTGCAAATCTGGTGGGGAAGAAGCATTTACTGCCTCAATGACTATTTAAGCTAAAAGTCTGCTTACAATTAGGTTTTCAGAGACTTCTTTTTTAAAATTACAAAAAGCTTTCATAAAAGACTATGTTCCTTTTACTTCATTGAAGAATACATCCCATCTTACTAAATCCCAATGAGATTAAGGAGATACATTGTTTGTGCCACCAGTCAACCAACAATCAAATCACAAGGGGAGCAGAGAGCAGAGTGATGACAGGCCACTACAAAAAGACAACTTCCAATTCATCACCAGTACCAGCCACTACAATTTAAACCTTAAACCCTTCACCAAGAAAGGAGATTTAACTTTCTTTAGGGCTTTAGTGGGATATTTTCATTCCATTTTAACTGAAGGTATTTTCAACATATCAACTGAAATTGAACAAATTATCTAAATCATGTGTTTATCTAAATCCATATGGCCTGGGAAAAAGAAAACAGGAATGGGCTTTCATTCAAAATTAGATGTACATTGATCTATCTGCTGCAAGACAACTTTTTGAAGGTGAGGTTTGTTTATTTTTTTTTAGTAGGTAGTTTAAGTGCATTCCTTGGGTCTGTAGGGCTTGAGATTACTCTAATTTAGTCAATTTTTTTTTTTTACTAAAGGCCCATGACTACAGAATTGATGATTGCATCTGCCAGCTAATCTAAAAGGAGAGAACTATTAAGTTTTGCCTTATACTTTCTTTTATAGAATATGCATTTTCAGTCATTGAAGAAAAAATTACTTTCCATTTATGCACTTAAAATGCCCAATTCTATGCTACAAAAACATTATTAGAAGAGATAGGGCTAAGAAGCATATGTTCCCTTGTTTTACTTTGCTTCAAAAGCAGATAATCAGGATTAATTCTGCTGCAGAGTCTTTAATGAATCCATAAATTCTAGTTAAAATCCAGTGAACATTTATTCCAAATACTTTGGTTCCCTTCTATGATCTATGCATTATTTCATTTCTTCAGTAATGTATGCTCAAGCAGAGCCTCTGCTGTGCTATAAGATTTCTTCCTGCTTTCTTATTTCAATGCTTTTAAAGCTTGAGAGCAAAAGGAGATACCCTATTTTGCAGGAATCTGTCATTTTTTATTTGCAAATAGTTTTCTTAATTTCTGCAGCAGCCAGCTCTTTTCCTATAAACAAACAAACAAAAAACACAATCAAATAAAACCTCCAAACACAAACAATCCACCTGAAACAAAGTACTCAGACAGTTGCTTTGCATGTTTAGAGGAAAAGTGTTTGTTACAATTGAAGGATGTGTGTTACATTGCAGAACACATTTAATTAAAAATCCAACTACCTTAGATGTTGTATCAAGGATCTCACGTCTGAGAGTAATTTACTGCATTTTTCATGTAAAGACAAATCAAAAATTAGAAACTGGAGCTAAATTAATACTCTATTTCTGCAAAAGTGACCATTTGTTGCTAAGCATAATCCCTTATCTAAAAGGACTGCTAATGACAAAATCACTATCAAATGGAATGCCATCACAGCTTCCATTAACTCTCTGGGGAAGCTGCTAAAAGACTTTCAGTTCAAAAGATTATACTGCTGATGAATTTCTGAAGTTCTGAGTTTTATCTGAAAATATACACATAGAAGTACATTTTACATTCAGAGGCTGCTGCTCCAAATGTCCAGACGCAGAACTTGGGTTTTCTTCTGTTACTCTTTTCTTATGAAAATTTTGCTTTAGAATTGGGTCCTTCTATAGATATGTGGGAATAAATTTGGTAAAATTCAGTTGATGAAGTACTGTGATAGAAAGAAACAAGGAAAAAACTTGCTTTTTCTGGATATATTTTCATACCAAGCTGTAAAAATCAATGTTGAAAAAAACCCACCTTTTAATCACACATGTTGTTCACAAAATTTTTACAAAAATGATTTTTTATACAAAATCACCAAGTAATTAGTTCTAATGCAATTATGGATTGATATTCTTGCAGTATACACCACAGAAAGATTAAAAGTAGAACAAGAAGGGTATTGATGTGTGTTGTACTGATTTAGCAAGGATTCTTGAGATATTTCCACTCTGGTCTGAACCTTAACCCCAGAACTACACCCTGACAAATTCCAAAAGATTCAGAGTACAGCATGTAATGCACACTTAAAATCTTAACTCACTATCAAGGCAGGATAAAATCAAGCACATGACAGAAACTAAGGAGTAGTCTGCCTCAGACAGACACTACAGGAGTATGTACAAAACTGTATATAAGGACAGAATATTATCAGTCATCAATTCTACCTTGTCCTTTGCATGTTAAAAACTGCTGGGAAAGGGAGCACCAGACAGGAAGGGAGAGATTCTACAAAGCAATTATATTGTGTAAGGGCTATATGCAAAGCATAAACCACAAAATCCAGATAAAAAGGAATGAAGCAAAATGCAAAACAGTATTCTTGCCATAGGGAATACCACATAATTCACTAGAGAAAATGGATTACATGGCCTGACAACAGTAAGGGGATGCCAGAGACTGTTCTCATAGCAGAACTAAGCTATAATTGCTGTATCGTTATAATTTTTATTGGGCAAAAACTTTCAGCTTTCACTCAGCTCTCACCTTAGTGCTACATAGCTTTTAATGAGTAATTTCAGCCTCCATTCCCCATTTGAAAAAATGTGGTATTATTCTGTATGAAAACTTTTGACCTTCCTAATTTAAAGCACTGTCAGACATGTCAAACAAATTGCTGCAATAGTACTTTTTATGGAGTCAGAGCTGGTCTTTCACTATGACACCATGAAAAGGGTAGAGACATGCATGTCCCAGACTTGAACTATCATTTCGTCCTTTATTCCTAAGGCACGAGACTGGCAAGGAAGGGGAGAAGACAAGCCAAAGAAGCTGTGAAACTGGTGAGCATACTTGTGATATATCCCAGTTCATCTGCCAAAAAATGGCCAAAATGCCAAAATAAAGTTGACAAGCTGCACCAACCATTTTGGTCACTCCCTACACAGCAATCACAGCCATGTAGGACCCTCCACTGGCCCAGCAGTAATATCTCCTTTTCAAGTGGAAACTTTTAAACTTGTCACTAAGATAATTTGCTTTAAATCACTGAGAAATCAATTGTGTTGACGTACCAGTATTGTGCTCCTCCAGGGCCTCCTTTAGTGGCTATCATGTCCTTTCTCTTAAAACACATCATGAAATTAATAATTCAGATGGAAAGTGATTACCCTCCTGGGGCTTCTCAATTGGTTTCTCCTGTCTTTTTAAAAAATTACTAATTGACATTAATTTTCTCATTACTATCTCAGCAGTTTATTTGATGGGCACTTCACAAGGAAATATCTACAATAGATTTTTTTTTCCTTTTTTTTATGAGTGCCTACAGTTAAATAGCTTTGGGGAAGTGTCACAGAGCTAAGTGCTGGAATTTGAGACTAATGCACTCAGATCACATATTTATGTAGGGTGGGGGTCACATGCACCCCTACAGCACATGACATCCCGAGCAGTGGAAGCCCTGTAAAATAACAGGTCAATCTTCCTGAGATGAAATCTTTGATTATTCCAAAATCTTAGAGTGCTGTAGCACAACAGTATTATTACATATCAGACATCCACCTTCTTTGGCAACAAAGACCTTGGAAAGCTCAAGATTGTTTCAAATCCTCCTTTAGCATTTTGAAATACGGGGGCAAAAATTCTGCATGCATCGCTGCGTCGTGTCTTGGTCCTGCTTGTTCTCTAAGCACACAACGATACTTACACCACTATCTCAGGGGTATCCTTCAGCTCAAAGTTCTTTTTGCATAGATTTACCCCCAGTTACACCACCTATCTCATGTAGCATCTGCTTGACTTTCCCTTGGCCAAAAGGAGCTACTGAAGAATTTTATTCACATAGTTCTTTGCCCTATTTGACAAGGTACCTTATATTTATTTTTTGAATACTCTCACTGAACCAGCTTACATGGTCTCACATCCACTAACTTCTCTAAGCAAAGAAATGATAGCTAGAGACCTGCCCAAAATCAAACAGGAAGATGGCATCAGAGTTGTGAGCTCTGTTATGATATGCTATCTACGTTGCTTTGTTTCAGCGGATGACATGGGTGAGAGAATTGAAAAACTAATGATTTCTGGTTTTAGCCTACAGCACCACAGTTTCCTGTAGCTATGTCTTTATTCAGTAGTCTTCAAAATGCAGTAGTCAGTACCCATTTTGTTTATCCGAGATAGCACTGATCCCTGTCTACAGACCATACTGGCATATACATGAACAAGTGAAGCAGAACATATTCCCCACATCTCAAGCCAAGTCTTAAGGCATTTAGATAGATAAAAGTCCACAGAGGAAGCGTGGAGACACACTGGAGATACAGAAGTCCTTCCCATTCCAGAGATCTCTGTCCCTTGCATCTTGGCTCCACACGGTTGTCACAAAAAAATAGGAAGTTGTCCTTTTTTCTGTTAGTGTGTTTGGAGCTGGAAGAATTTTAGCTCATTTTTTACTGCTTTTTGGTGGGGGGCTTTGAAGTGGGATATACAAAACTAGATACAAAAAAGCAGAGAACAGAATGCCTCCATTCCTTCTTTTGAGAGGACAGAACATTTGAAATAACGGAAAGAGGTATTCAGCACAGAAACCTACCTTAATGCTATTTCAGTATGCCAATAGGAAAAGGAAACTGTTGACTGCTCCTTTCTCTTTACAGCTAAAAGATAATAAATAATGAATTCACCTGTTCCTACTTTTATTCTCCCAGTAGGACTCAAAGAAAACTAGCAGGGTCGTGCAAGTCACCCTTGGTTGCCACATCTGGACTGGACTGAGGTTGGCAGCTTGGTCAGCAGCTTTTTTTATTATTTATGTATACTACATATGCCCACACAGAAAGGAAACGGTAGACTACTTTTGATTGCAATGGACTACTTTTGATATGGCAGCTTCTCAAAGATAATTTTGTTCTGTTACATTGTTCCTTGAGCCTTTTCTCCTCAGTAATGTAGCATGACATTGCCATCAAATGTTAGTACTGTGCCAAAAAAATGCCTTTGGGAATGTAGTGCCTTGTCTCTATTTTTCCTTGCTTTTAACTCCTGTGCATTCCAAAGAGTCATTATGGTGATTCTTTCCTACAGCTCATCTAGTGACTCGATCTGTAAGGAACATATGAGGAAGTTTAAAGCTTTATGTATCTTCTGGGAAAATTTTGGCTTTGGCTGTATACTTCATATTTTGCATTCTTAACTCGAGCATAGTAATTTAAAACCACTCAAACACAAAACTTGTTTTTTTCTAGTAACCAATCTGGGAAAAAAAAATTAAAATCTCATCCCATATAACCGACTTCCCATCTGTACAGAAGGACCAGATCCTTAGGAGAACAGAGATAACTGTTCCTTGAGTTCACGCAGTAATTGGCTTCAGGAATGTTCCTAATGATGTTCCTAAAGGCAATAATTCAGTAATTTGCTGGTACATTTCACAGCTATTTGCTTATACCACAAGAAATTTGACCCTCAGGCATCCTGGGTTCTGCAGAGACTGAACAAATCTCTTTTTAAGAATCCAGTCCCTCTAGTTCTTCTCCTTCCAGCTCCATGAATCTCCATATTTGCCTCCAACTTTTTAACACTTTTGTATTGAAGCAGTTTGGGGTTCTTTATTTTTCTTGCTTGGTTTTGTTGGGGTTTTTTTTCCCATGGTTTTTTTTGACACAGCAGCAACTTTAGCAAGGCTAAGAAGAACACAAAAGAGCTTGCCTCTGTGTTCCACTGAAATAACCAGGATTAAAAAAAAGGACAAAAGGCTATCCCAGACTGCAAGGCCAGTGCTGAGCTGCAGTGACAATGCATGCACAGCCCAGCCCCTCACTGCAGAAGGGCACCGTGGTGGAACGAGCCCGGAAGTGGTATAGGTTCTTCCAAGACTTTGCCTCAGAGTCCCAGCCACAGACCAGTTTATGATAGCTCAGTCAAATGACAGCACACCTACAGAAACACTTCACAAACCTACCTCTAAAGTCTAATGGGAATCACTCTTTCAGTCATCCACCAGCAGGTCCCCGTCTAAAGGGACTCACCTTCACTGTATAAAGGAACCAGAGAGGTTGCCAAATAAAGGCATGGGAAACTTTGGGATAGAAAGAAGGATGATTTTTTTATCCTTCATCCTCCTCCTCAAAATCATTCCAAAAGACCAAACTGCTTGAAATAAAATTTCCTGACTTTTTCAGACACAAACCCACACATAAAAACTTCTGTGGTAGGATATCTAAATTGTCAAAGTTTTTAGTAACTCAAAACAAGCTCTTACAAAAGTTTTAGCAGCTACCAGCTCTGCCTACAAATCTAAGTTTAGAGGAAATACATTTAAGTGTTGAGAATAACAGCAGGATGGCTGTAGGACAATTCAGTTTGGTAGTAACAGTGAAGTTATAACCGAGTAGACTGTATATACAACAGCTGAGATGAACTGCAGTAAAATTTTTATGCCCTACCATAACATCATCATTTTCTTTTTGCTAGATGTGTCAGAGAAAAATGCTATCTAAGGCATTTGGAATTCAAGACTAGAAGTCCCAGAGATGTCTTTTGAAATGTGAAGGTGTGTGATAAATCTATCAGATAGTTCTGCAATTTTTGAAAGAGATGGATATGCCTTTTGTGCATATGTGCAGGAAAGATTCCTTTTTCCCACCCTATATAAGCTTTCTCTCCTACTAATATGCTGTTGAACACTGGCATTCAATACTTCAGTTGGCTAACAAGAAATAGAAAAACCATGACAAAATTTATAGACTGAAGAAAAAGCAGCATTTCATACCAGTAAGTGAAAATACAATTTTGTCTTGATCTACTATCGAAGTTAATAGTTGTGATTGTGCCACTAAACAGAGGTGGCTACATTGAGAAGGACAGATAGCAAATACAAATATTTGTTATTTAACACAAATAAATTTTTTTTCTTATTACTAATCATTCAAGAAGAATGTCGCTTACCAGTTATTCTTCCCTAGAATGTCTTCTATACTGGAAAACACAAAATCAGAAAGAGCAGAACCCCATAGGAAGGGACAGCTTTTACCTGGCTCTATTTTACTTATAAATATCAGGATATCATATTAAGTTCTCTGTTACAAAACACTGCTGCTCACTTGCATCACAGTGGGAAAGTATAAACAAGTTTCAAAGCAAAAATATTTTGTAGGAATTTTTCTATTACTCTCTTTAATTGAAAATTTTTAACCACTGTAGCACAACACAATATATTGCAGAACTCCTATTAAGCATCAACAAAATTGCTTTGCTACAGTAATACAACAGCAAATAGGATTCAAAAGAAGTAATCCAATTTTTATCTAATTCTCATAATTTGATTTTATCAGACCTTATAGCTGTGAAAATCAGAGTCATACCATTAAAGCATTCTACTTCACAAGCCAGCATAAATTGAAGTATTTCAGATTCTTCCTTGATATTTTTCAGATGAGAGTGAATAAAAACAATTTTCATGTATCCTGACCAAACCACTACTTTGTGTTCTCATCCATGACCTTCAGGACTTATGACTATACAGAACAGCTACTTTGTTCTTGTACATATAAGGCAATAGAAAGAACATGGCTGTCCTATCATGGAGGATGTTGTGCTCTCTTGCTATTAATATTCAATTCTTGTGGGTTTTTTTGGGTTTTGGTTTGTTTTGGTTTTTTTTTACTCCTAGGAATACCATGCCAATTCAGTTAGCCAGTCTTTAAGAGGGCTTCACTCTTCCTACCCTACTGCATGCTTCTTCACACAGACTCTGTAATTGAAATGGTCACAAATGCTGGCATGTTTTTTCACTAGAAAATATGTATCTGTCTCTAACACCAGGAGAAAAATAACAAACAGATGTTTTACTAGAGAAATTTGCTATTGAGAATTGGTTACATGGATAATAAGCAATCCTGTTTGGGTGTTCATCTACCTGATTTAGTTTGTGGCAAGCTTCTGGCTTCCCACAGCATTCCACACCAATGTATTCTCTCTCTCATATACCTGAAAGGTCCATAACACTATCTATAGTAGAACAGAAAAATGCAGCTTTTGAGGAATTGTAAGGGAACAGGAACTGTCTTTCTAGGCCAGTTGTTTAGCCAATCTAGTTTGCAAAGTCCTGAAACAGGAAGCACAAAACTGCAGTGATGACAATCACAGTTTTCATTTACTCAGAAGTATTTTATCATATCTTACAAAGGTCAGAAATAATTTCAGTGCCTTTGAGAACTTCCAAAGTGAAGGTCTTCTTGAAGGGTATGATGAAAGGTAGAAGGGGAAACAAACCAACTTTTTGCATGAATGTTCTATAAAAAAATTTACAAAGCCTTAGTCAGCAAATTTCAAGGCTCTTGAAGAGAAAAATCCACTCTACAGAAATGAGGGGTTTATTCATGGTTTTACAACAGGCCACATCAGATCCAGGCAAAGAACATGCATTTGATTTCTAGCCTCTCTCGTACCACATAGCATCACCTATCCAATTACAAAATATTTTAATATGTATTAAAAATTTAATAATGCCACAGTTGTTTTGAACTTTTATGGAACATTATAAAAACTTCTTACCACAGAACACAGAATTTTGAAACTAAGCATGAGTAATTAGGTGTGGGTTGACCCTGGCTGAGTGCCAGGCACTCACCAAAGCCACTGTGTCACTCAGCTCCATAACTGGACAGGGAAAAGAGAATACAACAAAAAGTTAATGAGTTAAGGACAGGGAGAGATCACAAACCAAATACCATCTCAGGTAAAACAAGACAAACTGGGGCTATTAACTGAATATACTACTAACAAAATCAGAGCAGGATAATGAGAAGTAAAATCAAATCCTAAAAACATCTTCCTCCTACATCTCCCTCTTTCCTGGGCTCTTCCTCCTTCCCTGCAGAGGTACAGGATGACACTGAATGGGGCTTATGGTCAGTTCATCACATATTGTTCCTACCACTGCTTAGGGAGAGTCTGTTCCAACACAGGGTCCCTCCCACAGGAGACAGCTATCTACGAACTTCTCCACCGTGAGCTCATGCCACAGGCAACAGTTCTCCAGAAGCTGCTATAATGTGTGTCACTCTTCCGCAGAGTACAGTCCTTCAGGCGCAGCCTGCTCCAGCATGGGTCTGTCTTGGAGCCAGCTGGCACTGACTCTGCTGGAAGCTTCCAGAAGCTACCCCTGTAGAGCCCACTACAAAAACCCAGTCACAAAAACCCCATACAACAATTATTAGCTGCACATAACTGTAGAAGGCAGCAGCAATCTTACATTTTGCATTAGTTTTTATCTTTTCTTTACAATACCAAAAAAGCCCTGATTCTGTGAAATATGCCAGACAGCATCCACCACAACCCAGTGCCTTTAGAGAAAGTGCTATCAATTAGATATACATTCCAATTGTCACAGCTAAGCAATTTCTTAGACTAAAGGGATTCTGAGTGATTTCATGGTACAAGAAAAGATAGTTAATGTAACACAGAAAACTTACATTGTCACTTGAGGTATCACACAGCAATTGAAAAGATTTTACTGCCCACTTGAAAAAATAAGAATAATCGTGGAAGGGCTTCAGTGAAACAAAGATCTGTATGCCTCAGCATATAAAAACTGGGTTTTTCTACAGAAAAAATCTCTGGGTCCATATATTCAGGTTTTTTGCAACCCAAACCCCAGAAACAGCAGTGCTCAGATTTAAATTGGATTTTGGAGGGCTCTTTTTCCTGTTGCAAACAGTCAGAAATCCTGCTGACTGTCCAATTTACAAGAAACAGATGATGTCATTTTGATAACGCTTCCTTCTAGGTTCACATGCCCAAGTATTCAGACAAATCCAGACTTTCTGCTTTCTGTGAAACATCCAAAAAGGTCAAGATATCAAAGAGTGAAGAGAAACAGACAGACAAGAAATGAAAGTACAGTACTTATCAACCCTGCATTTTAACATTAAGCTATGTGAGCGTCTGTATGTATATTCTGTTGTGTTCAGAAAAATACAGCATATATTCTTGGTTCCTACAAATATAAAACAATAGTGTTCAAAATCACATCAACAGGAAAATGTTGCAATTGTAGTAAAGCATTTATTTATTTTAAAACATTATTACATTGCTAGAATATTATTTCAAAATAAAAGCCATAATAGATTCATTCAAAACTAGGCTGTTAAGCATATGTATTTAAACTCTAATTTTCATACACACAGTGAAAGAAATTTATATTTTACAAGTAGCTATTTTTAATAGACTTTATGAAAAACATGTTTAAAAATACCTGCCAAAATCTGTCTCTTTAAATATACAAAATATCCTTGCTGTGCTGAAGATACCTCCCTTAAACACCAAAAAGATCTAAGTCAATAGCTGAGTCCACATCAAATCCTACTGAAAACAGTAGTGACATAAAAATGTAAAAGCACTGTACAAAGTACAGCCTTTTTTGTCTCAGTACTGTACAAATCTGGTTTTGTTTTGGAAATGTTTTATAAAAACTGGTATCTTTGAACCTAACATCCTTTCCTATGTGCAGAAAAAAGTGAGCCACTGACATTACCTGTGTTTACTAAAATGTCCCCTTCTCAGAATTGTGAATCAAAGAATTCAAAGAGAATTTCCCACTTATTTCAATGAGAGCAGGACTGAAACTTCTCTTCAGCATATCTTTTAGTAATCTCTCTCAGTTTTCCCGTGGTTTTATAATGCAAAATATTACAAATTCTTAAATATACTAGCTGATGAAATCAGAACTCAAGTACTTCAGATTACAAGACTGATGTATGGATTAGTTCACTGTAAAATGGAGTGTCCAATTAAAAAACCCAATAGCAAATAACACTGCATGCTTTTTAATCAAGAACCCTTTCTCGCCTCTTGGTTCCTTTACAGTCCTTTCTGGCATTTCTTCTGGAATGAGCTTTTTAAGAAGGTGCGGTATCCTGGATCATCCACATATTCATTCTTAAAGCGAGAACTCAATACTCTCTGCCTTTTCTTCTCTCCCAAGATAATATCTGCTCCATAAAATGTGTCTTCAAATCTCATGTCAGAAGCTGTCGACTAAAACCAGATATTGATTACATATACATACAATTTTTATCTTTCCATACTTTGCATGTCCTATTCAGTATTAAATTTTCTATGTCTGTAGTGTTCATTGGAAACATGTAACTAACACCTGTTGTTTAATCTGGATTTTATCCAGGGATCACACAGTCATGATAATTCTAGATGAGAAAACAGTGACATGGAAGTGATGCAATTGTTGGGCAGGTATGATCCTAGCAGTATCATGTAATATCACCACCTTGTGTTATTCAGGAAAGTTTTAAATGCAAGGTACTATGTAATGGATTCCTGAAAAGAAGCCTGGGCACTGCCTAATTTGCAAAAAATCAGGGTCACAGTTTGGTCACTCATCATCAAACTTATACCAGCTGGTATAAGTTGGAATCCCCACTAACAAAGCAGTGGAACAACACCCAGCAAGCCATTTGGTCAGAATCAGAGGCAAAATATTTTGGACCAACTTACAGTGCTGGAAGAATTCCCAACATAAAGAACAACAGCTTTTAGAGGCAACTGGTGTCTTTTACTTCAATAGACAGAAACAGGATCATAGGCTGTCTTTAACTTGCACTGTGTTCAGCACAAGGAGGGGAAGAAGATGTTTGGCATGGATTGAGGACTAACCTGTATATTTCTAGAATTTAAGGCACTAGTAAAAAATCATGTAGAAGTCTCAATAACAGCTGTGTTGGTTTTTATTCAGCTGACCAAATTTAATGTTTTTTAACCTATAGTTAACTTCCTAATGAAGTTAATAAACAAATAAATAAATAAATAAAATACATTGATTTCTAAAAATAAATTTTAAAAACAATATAATTATATTATTATTATTATTAAAAATAATACTACTAATACTAATACTATCACTAATACTATCACTAATACTAATACTAATACTAATAGAAAAATAATAATAATATCCTGAGACTGCAATAGTTTGCATTCCAAACAAAAAAATGGCAATGGTATGCTTTCTAATTATAATAAAAAACCCATTAGATGGTTCTTTTAACATTTTCCAAGACATCTATCTTAACTGTAGTCAGAACACTGAAAGATTTGTGCATTTATCCCAAATTTACTGACATAAAGGTTTCTTAACCCAGAATATTTGACCAGTGCACTTTACATCAGAAAGAACTGTCTTAAGACAGGTAAAAACAGCCATCTCCTCCAACAAATGTATGGAAGTACTTTCCCTTTGCAACCTCTACAAGTCATGCTCTCTGTGAGGTTCAACACTTTTCCACTAGGCGTACATACAAAAAAATGTAGCTGGTGGATGTTGTTTGAAACAGCAGGAAACTTAAAAAAAGCAACAAAGATTTGGTTTTAAACCAAAGACTAGTGAAATGCTGATAAATCCTGCCAGCAACATTAATGAGTTTTGATCAGTTATATTGTTTCTTACAAGAAGTTAATTGCCTTTTTATTAAATTAAGGCTTTTAAAATCACAAAGCTTTGAGAAGCTGGAAAATTTTTTAAAAACAATACCTGTTATAAGCATACTGAAAGAACAGAATGTCTGTCAATTTAAATGTTTACTAACTTCGTAATTCCTGATCTGACAGATCAGACAAACATGATGTCCCTTTTAGGAGAAAAGAATTATGTCTGACAACAGCATTTGCCTGTACTGGAAGAACAACTAACCCTCTCACACTAGCAAATGCAGACAACTCCTAATTGGGCTGATTTAGCCACTCTGAAGAGCACAGGCTTTCAAAACAAAAGTCTGTTTAAAATGAAAATCCAAAATAAATCCTAGAATAGTGTTATTGGTCTTTTGAGCATTTATACATACACGTATTACAAAGTTAGCATCAGCAAATACTCACTAAACGTGCTTTTACTCTCTTAGGAAGCTCTTCATCCAGTGTATATATTTCTTCTCTCTTCATTACTATTTGAGAACCATCTTCAAACTCCACCTAATTGAAAATAAAAAAAGGGTATTTGAAAATAAAATAATAATTAACTCTTGCAGGAAGTTCCTGGAAATGCTTCCATATGAAAATACATATGTAAGCAAACAAGACTTACATACAGATATTTTGCTATCTGTTTTAACACAAAATTAGGCTGAAACATAAAAAATCTTATTTCTTTGGTACGGTAACACATACCTCATTGAAAATAATATCGAAGCAAAGAGACTTCAAAATCAGCACTGACACATATATAATGAATTAAAAGTTTTTAGATTAGGAATGCTGAACAAGACAGGCAACATTATTTTGCAGGAGTGACATATTAAAATGTCCTTGTGTCATTTTTGTCTAATTTTTTACTTGCTTCTAATAAATAAAAAATTAATTTTAACATCCTGTGATTCAAGGTTGAGGAAGACCATGTCAAAAGAAAGTGAGAGTGACAACTAAGGAAATACCAGTTAACAGAATTTTATTGAATCTGATGGAATTTCTTTTAAATGCTCTGTTCAGAAGATGAAAAGCTTTATCATGCTTAGGTTTAGATTTAATCCAATATGAACCCTGTTAGCAGAAAATGAGAAAGGAAATGTAACTAGGTGTGAGGAATGTTAAAATGCTGAGGCTTTGAAGCATTTAAGCTTTTTCAGTAGCTGCTGATTTTTTCCTCTAGTTTAATACTTCCTCTAACAGTTGTGAACTTCAGCTTTATCTGTGACTGCAGTTTATCTCCCATAGAAACTATAATTTAAATTTTGCTATAAAATTAGAAGTCCCATTCTACATCCTCAGGTGATTTAATGAGACTATGTGAATTTAATGAGACTATGTGACAACAGCACACTTGACTAGAAGAATAAGCACAAATACAAAAATAGTAGTATACTGACTTATCAAAAGTGTTATTACAGATACAAATGAAGAATCATGCAGTTGAACTTGTAAATGGACTGTGTTTTTCTCAAATTAAATGCTTGCTGTAGCTGAGTATGTCAGATTAATATGTGAACAGCTGAAAAATCCATATATCCATTCTCAAAAGCCAGGAGTCAGATGATGATCTATTAACTTCTTTAAAAACAATTTTTCCACTACATCAAATAGGGCTATGTAAATCTGGAATGCATTTAAAATGCATAGAGCACACAAAAGGATAACAAAGTCACAGGAGTCATCCTTACTCCTTTCTGCTCCTGTTACTAACCCCATAATACTACTCTGTTAGTAGTATATTAGAGGAACTTAAAGGTCAATTTGCCTTAAGCTTGTTTAATTAAATGATGGCAGTCCAGGGTGCAAGAACAGTCTTTCTGGTATTCCTGCTCCTTCCTGCAAAATAGTTGGTAATATTTTTGCATAATACAGTAGGTAATAATGGTTTTTTTTGCATCCCTGGTGAAAAAAAACTGGGTAAGAAATTAACTCTGACACTCCATGTGATAAGAAAACCTCTTCTTAAATGGTCAGTATATTTGTTTTCACTCACAGTCTGCAGTAGGATGCAAATACTTAATAGCAGAGAATGCCATACTTGCAGTATGAAATATACTGCACATTTAAATGAAGAGTAAGTGGAAGTTCTTTAGGTACAATCCAGCATATCATACTGGAAATAATTTGCCTACATTTGACAGTAAACAAAAGAGCTTCTCTAAGACTTTCAATAGTATCATGATTCACGCAAAATATAAACCCACAATCTCTAATAGCTCCAATTAAATTCAGATTGCAGATCTTACATTTCAAATCATCAATTTTATCAATTTATTGCACTTGGATTCTGCTGCTGTACTGTGTCTGCATGATATGTTACTATCTTCATGAGATTTTTTTTCTATAAGCCCATCATAAATTAAAAGAAAAGCTGTTAGCAATTAATGGAGTGAATGGATAATTTAATAAACTCTAACTCAATTGTAAACCTCAATGTCAGAAATCATCAAGAAATCAGATATAGATCACATTAATAATTTCACTTGAGCACCTGCTCCATTTGGCAGGTCTAGCTCTGCTTAGCAATTGTGTAGGATACTGGCTGACAAATGAAAACTGTATGACACAAATTTTGGTGCATTGTGTCATAGCTCCTGCGTGCTCAAGTACTGCTACATTTGGTACAAATGTCTGATGAATATGATGAAAATTCACAGAATTTTTCAACTAGAACAGATTTGCCTTATGAGAAGTAAGAAATCATGCAAAAGACTGGATAAGAGACTCTCAAAGGTGCAACACAGATGACACAGATGAAAATAAACCTTTGTGTATGTGTGAGTCCTGGGAGCTTTTAGTCACTGTTTAGAAAGACCAGAGGAAGAACTACTAGTATGTCTGGAAGTTGATCTTGCACCCTTCCTGTCATAAACTTTTTGTAATCTGTGGCCACAGGCAGCCTCCTCTCTCATCCTGAAGACTAAATACTTGCTTGTCTCTATAGTTCTAGATATTGCAATATGGACTCCCTCTAATCTTTTAAACTTTGTAATTTCCCCCCATGATAGGGGTTGTTAGAGGCAATTTACAGGAATTTATGTTTGTTATGCTGAGGAACTCTAAATCTTGCTGAGACTCCACATGCTTATCCATTTTCCTTAAACAAAACTCATTTCATCATGTTGTTCAAGAGGTCTAAAATAAAACGTTTTTTTGTTTTGACTGTGTCAAATTCCTTGAAATATGAAAGACAACAACATTCATCTAATTTACTTCACAGTATTTCTCAGAAGACTAGTTGTTCAAAAGATTAAATTATTTGAAGATTAATGTTACTATAGGAAAATAATCTTCACAAAGAACTTTCAACCTTCACAACATAATACAGCTGCTAAATATAAAGGAAGAGGTAAGATTTAGAGACTACTTCAAGACTTTAGGTGTTTGAGTGCTTGAATTCGATTGCAAGTCATTGGAAAACTGAGAAGGTCAATGCAACAAGTGATTTAGCTTCCCTGTGCCTTAATTTATCTAGAGATCTAATAGTAAATTTGCCATTTTGGTACAGTAATGTGAGGCCCCCTGATGAAAAGAGTTAAAAAAGTGAAAATTATTACATATATATAAAAGAAATGGATCTAGATTCTCATTCTTTCAGAAGTGCTATTATTATTGTGATTGTTTTATTGCAGTTTCTACCATTCACTTGGGTATTCAAAGCTGCTGACTGATTTTTCTCAAAGGCAAGCCCCCAAAAAACCAGTAAATGTTACTCTGAAACCAGAAGTCAGCTTTTTAGTTTTGCCATCAGTGTTCAGTTCCTTTTGCCTTTGCTGAGGATAAAATGCTCTTTAGATTAATTAATTCAAAAATGCCTCAGATAAATGAATGTTATGCTCTTCTTCCTAGTGTCCCCCTTCCAACCTCTTATGAAATGCCTCAGGTTCATTGCATGTTCATACAATACTAAATTTTATGTCATTAATCGTATAATTAGCTGTGAACTTACAACTTACTTGTTGAAAGTAAACAACCTGCAGAAAATAACAAAAGTCATCTTTCAATTTTAATGTTCCATCTGTTTACCTGAGTTCTTAAAGAAAGCAAGTGATTTTCTTGATTTTGTAAGACCAAGTGAAACCTCTCCCCCAGACAGTCCACAGCACTTGCTACCGGGTTGGAAAGTTTTACATATTAGTTAATGTGTGGTAACAGTTACAATAAGAATTCAGCCTTCTTCATCTTTGAATGTATGGCTGGCCACTCCAATGCTAGAGCCAAATGAGCAATTTACAACGAAGACATACTAGCATGCACATGGTTATAAACACAGGTACTCACCTGATACATGTGAGCTGTATTTGTTCCCAGATACTTTGCACCGTACAGTTTTCCATCAGGCCATTTCACCTGGACAACCTCTCCCTCTGCAGGTGGACCCAGCCTCAGGCAATCTCTGCTCTATTTACAAAGAAGGATGGATTCTCAAATCAGTGAGTGAGTCACTGCACTGAAATTACCAGTAAGATGTTTTTACAACTTGGTAATTGGAAAAGATTTACTACCATGCATAAGTTTCAAGTTTTATAATCCTGCTAATGGGCTAATGCTAATGTTAGCCCTTATGCAAATTAAACACTGACCAAAGAAACACTCTTTACAGCTTAATGCTGCATTGGCAAGACAACATATGCATAAATCAGATACCTATCAGCAACTGTGATACACTTCAACCAAAATTAATTTCTAACAGACACTGAAAATAAGGATCACTAAAGTGCAATTTCATATGTGCAAAGCTTTCTCTTTTACATATCCAAGTAATTCATGTTTTGTTAACTACAGCACACTTTTTGCTGGATGCTGTCTTTGCTGACTGAAACGTACATGGACCAAACCACACGTGGTGAGAATGCCAATGAGTTTTTTTGTCAGCTGATGGAGAAACACTAAAAGAATCCAAATGCTTTCAAAACAAAATTAGGGGAAAATATTTTTTTCCATAGGATATAAGGCATTTTTGTTCCAATAGTTTGGTCAACTTTTGTGCCTGACTTGTTGAGCATGTCAGAGCATCAGTAGCTGCAACATGTTCTTAGAATGGTTTCTTTTGTCTCATATGTCTCAGTATGATCTAAATTACTCATTTTCAGAGCACGCTAACCACACACCCGTAACAGCAGCTGCTCACATGAGGGACTCAAAAATGATGTGACACATCTGGGCTCTCCAATTCTCTGTTCAAATCCTCACAGCAACAAAGGCATCTCTGCTTCACAGTGACTACCTCACAAGACCTGTCATGTAAATTAGTGCTAACTGAGTGGTATTCTCCTAGGTATGAGAGGACTTAACCAGAGACCGTATTACCTGAGCTCATAAGTGGTCTACAGTGGGAAGAGAGAAGATAAAGAAAAGGACTCAGCTATAAGGATTCAGTGACAGGACCCGGCACTATCTCAGGTTGCCACAATACTATCACTGTTTTCTTATATTTACATAGAATAACTTAGAAAAATATTTGTATTTTGAGTTGAACAATTCACTTCCAACAGAGGCCAATGATCATCATGACAAAGAACTTAAAATATGGGAGCAAAATCCCTCACTTGGGGAGGGATCCTCACTTGGACATTATCTTGATGCAATAACATTCTAGCCAAGTCCAACCTTTATAAACTGATTTTAATCACATGTATCTTAATCTATGAGTTTGACTCAACATAGGATAAAAGAAATTAAAAGCTGGATTTTCACAGAAACATTTTCCTGCATGACAATACTGTCTCTTTCACCCCTCAGGTGCTGTGCAAAAGCTTTAAAATATGCCGTCCATGTTTGCCTGGCAAAGGCTGCTGTGATAAACACAGAGAGATATATCCTTTCAACATCACCATACATCTGGAGTAGGTGGAATTACTGTATTATCCTCCCCAATATTTTTAGGAGAGGCAGGAGGAAAGGGGAAAGGATGGCTGTTGCAGTAGAATAGTTATGACTTTGCAGGGGACAGGGATTACTAAATGCTATCATGGCTCTGACTATAAATTAAATTAGACTGTATCTTTAGTTGTTCTCTCCTCAGTGATGACTGTCAAAATGGTTATTGTCATTATGATACTTCTTCCGTTACCTATTTATTGCAAAAGTGCAAAAAGAAGTCTTGGCTAAGTGTCTTGAAACAAACTTTAAAAATGCAACATGGAATGGAATAAATTTCCTGAAAACAAACAAACTAACAACAATGTCAAGCCTAACATTAATTTTCCAAGAACAAAAGCCCAGCATGAATTACTTCCTTTGCAACTTCCACAAGAAAAAATATCTCAGGGACTCTAGGATAGCTAATGGAATTGCTCATTTGGAAAATTAGAGTCCTCATGCAAATAACTAGACAAATGACAACCTCATTCTTCATGTATCATCACAATGTCTTAGTCTATGGAACAATATTTGGTAAATTGGTACTAGTTTTTATTAATTCCTGTCAGAGCTCCTACCTTTTATTTTCACAGGATCATAACCATTTGAGATTCTCTTTTTACTGCACAAATAATTCTTACAATTTTTTTTCTTGGGAATGATAAGACCCATTTCTTAGACTGACAAAAAGGCAAAAATGCAACCTCACTTTTTTCCCATATAACAAAAAGTCAGACAGCAATCCTTCAATGTCCCAATACCAGCTGTAAATAACATACAGTGTGGGCTTGATCTACATTCAGCTTATAAACCATGCACATTTCCCATACAATTACATAACGTATTTCCCTCTTTATAGAAATGGACAAATCATGCCCATCTGTACTGAAAATATAATTCACTTACATGTCCAGTTTCACATTGCTGCTGTTGCACAGCTCAGAGCTCCAACTCCAACCATGACTACCTATCTCTAAAGATGAATACTTCAAGGCCTCCCTAGGCTATTAATCCAAGCACTGAACAACGCTCACAGTGAAAAAGTATTTTCTTAAGTGAAGAAAAATCCTGTGTTGAGGAACTTCCTGTATTTCAGGAAGAAGACGTGATGTCTTTCTCCCGGTCTGCATTCCGCATCGCCAAGAAGTGTGTGGCTTCATCCTCTTTACTTCCCACATCACATGCTGACACATCTGGATGAAATCCTTCTGAGTCTACTGCTCTCCTGAACAGTCCCAGCTCTGTCAGTCCCCTCATATCACAGATGCTTCAGTTCCTTCACCACTTTCATATCGTTTTACCATATTTGTTCCTCTATGTCCACATCCTTCTTGTACAAGTAAGACCATACCTAGACACATTACTGCAGATATGGTCTCCCCAGTGTCAGATTTACAGCTGTTCAAAAAGACACTTCAAGAGTTTTCTTGTTTATTAAAGGTAGTACTTTCTGGGTTTAGAAACATTTATTTTGGAATTCATTATATATACTAAACTAAAACAGTAAGCAATCTATTTGCAATAGATGTTGGAAATCCATTTTGAAATACTGGGGTTGTCTTCTATGCTGTCATGAAGGAATTGACATGTGGAGCACTGCAGATAAAGAAGACATTTTTTTCTATTTTTCTTCTGGTATTCTGTTGTTTTTACCAGAGAGGTTGGTTTGATTTATTAAGGCTGGACAGGGAACTTGCAAGTAACAAATCCAATTGCAGTGGCAGGTGATGGTTCACACAGGCTAGGAACTGTGGAGTCACACTAAGAAAACAGAAGGAAGACTACACCTGAAGCATGCACTGGAATCCAGGAACTTAAAATATTGCAATAATTTGAATACAGCCACTTGAAAAAAATATCTTCAAATATGTTCAAATGCTTTCCTAAATTAAGGCAAAAAGGTATAGGTATTCTAGACTAAGATGAACTTACTATTTAGACTATTCTAAGCTTTTCTCTCAAAAACTGATGTACCTTGGATGCCTAAAATTTTATTTAGATAATGTTTCCCTGATTATTTGGTTATTAAATCAGCTATCTCAAACTCAATAATTATTTTTCAAATTTTAAGACTATTAAGAGCCTTTGACTTCTTTTAGATTTGATCCAAAGGAGCCAACTGAAAACAAGTATCTACCCCCTGAACCTCTATATGGGCTTGCAGGATCAGTGTTCTTCCTTTTACTGTAAGCCAAGCACAGGTTTCTCTCCACCATATGAAATTGAAAAGGTACCAGTCTATGAGCCCTGGTGATATGCAACCTAGAGTATAGAGAGAACTGGCTGGTGCTTTTCCCAAGCCACTCTCTATCATATTTGAAAATTCAGAGTAGTCAGACAAAGTTCCTGGTGACTGTAAAAGGAAACATCTCTCCTATTTTTTAAATGGAGTCAGGAAAATACAGACCTTTGAGCCTCCCCTCCGTGCATGAGACGTTCATGGAGCGGAACTTCATGGAAGATACATTAAGGCACATGCAAGACAAGGAGGTGATCCAAGACAGCCAGCATGGTTTCTCTAAGGGCAAATCAGGACTGGCTGATCTAGAAGCCTTCTGTGATGGTGTCCTGGTTCTGGCCAGGATGGGGTTAATTTTTGCACTAGCCAGGAGGGGCCATGGATAGGGCCTGGAGGTTATTCTATGCTGCCTCATGTCATTGCTGGGCACAGGGAAAGACACTGTCTTCTGTGGAGAAGGAGCTCCTTCCTGTCAATGGCACAGGAAGCTGTCTGATACTGTCTACTGTTGGGGAGGGCACTGGTCACTGTATCTCAAAAACTTGTTTAAAAATAGGAAAATGTGGCCAATATGGCATCTTTTAGGGGAGGTATAAACCCAACAGTAAACAAATGTTTTAAATTGCTGCAGAAAAAAAAAATATTCTAATAGAAAATCACCAACACTAGTCCATTCAAATCAGGGGTCCATCACATCACCTGGCTCTTTTTAACGGTTTGCATAATGTGATTCCATCCTAACTCAAGAAAGCATACATGAGTTGTGATGATGAAGATCCCCAACTTGATCCTGCAATTGATAACTTAGACTAGCATGCTTGCTTTCAAAGCTGCTTTCTGCCTCCCCCTCATGCTCTTGCATAAGCATTCTGTAGAATGTCTCCTATCAGAATGAATAAAATCAATATCCATTTTGATCAGAACAGAGTGGGAGATCACTAAACTCAGTTCTCACATCTGTGCTCTTACAGTGAGCTTACTAGGAGAGAAAAGAATAAAACATTACAAGGCAAAAATCATTTGCAATCCATAAATAGCAAGTCTGCAGACCTTTCTCTAAAGCTAATGAATTTTCCTCAACATGGCTCTAAAAATTCAGATATATAAAACAACCCCATGTCCTGGTTTAGGGCAAATCTGGGAGAAAACCTCCAAAAGGGGCCCCCCAAAAAAGCAAACCCACACAGCCCCTTCCCCGCACTGGTTCGAGACGGATTCCTCGGAGAGAAGTGGAAAGAACCTGTTTATTTAGCAAGCAAAACACCCCCAGCACACAAAATGAACAATACCAGATGACAACACTTTCTGAAAAGGATGACAAATTCAGAAAGTCTTTCCTGGGAGCGGTCGCTCTGTTGCTGCTCCCTCCAGCGCTGGGGATAGCTGCCGCAGCCACCAGATGTAAACTCTTGGTGTTTCCCAGGTCCCAGTCCGGAGCAGGTTTGAATGGTTCCAAAAAGGGAAGGGAAAAAACAGTCCAGGGAAAAAAATCTGGAGCGCTTAGTTAAACTAACAGAAGCAAAAAAAGCAAAAGCAGAGCAGGAGCAAAGCAGGAGCGAAGCAGGAGCAAGGGCAAAGCAAGCGGCAAAAAGCAAAGCAAAATCCACACTATGTACTGCCCCGTCTCTCTGTCCCGCCAGCCGTGGGGGAGCAGGCTGATAACAAACCAAAACAAACCTTGCTCTTCAGAGCCAGTCTTGAAGGCACAGTACATAATATCCAGCACTAACAGAACACACGACTGGGGATACAAGCATCATAACCTCACCTTAGGACACCCCAATACAATAAAGATTAAGATTTCTTTTCCTACACATGAAAAGATAAGGCCAACAACTTAGAAAGGTGTTGAGGAAAAAAAAATTATGGTATACCATATTAAATGTGAATATTCTCTGCAAGTGGTTCCCTCTTGAAGATTACTCATATTCACCACTAACTCATCTGAATAAGCATAAATTTTTTTCTTATTGTGTTAGGATAACACAACTTCCTTTTTAGTGGTGGCGGAGGAAGCCACAGAGGCTGCTTCTGACAGAGAAGCTCATCAGAACGTCTGTGCCCCGCAGAACCAATCTCTACAGGCTCTGACGATTGACACATTGGCTGACCCAATTAGAGAAGTTAGCAATGCATCTGTGATGACATATTTAAGAAGGAAAAGAGGCACGCAATTCTCTTTCTCCCTTTCCTTGGAGGGGTGGGGGAGGGCCACTAGTTCCCTTCCCGGCAGGGTCCAGCCAGGCCATGCTGCCAGGCGCCAACCCAGTGCTGCAAGCGGGCCCGAGACCGAGGCGGGGAGCAGCCAAGGCCAGAAGGGGCCGCTGCCAACCAGTCCACGAGCAGCCACATGGCCAGGACGTGCAACTGGGGCGGCACCATGTGGCGGCTGCTATCTCAGCATGGCTTACAATTAACTTTACTCGCTTAGCCACTTATAGCCAGCTGTGCTGCAGACAAAAGGGCAGAAGTGGTGGCAGCAGCTTTTCCTTTTTGATGGCCCACATGTGGAAAGGCAGTGAACGAAGCCCGTACTGCAGTGGCTGGTGCAGCTCCTGCAGCACTGGCAGAGACCATGTGCCCAACAGTGAGAAGCATGGAGAGCAATTCCCCAATAGTGGAGCCCAGTCAGGATCAACATTTCAGCACTGCAGAACTCTACAGAAACTTTCCAGTTGATACAACCTGAGAATAAATGAACCTGTGGACAGCAATTCTCTCCCAAGTGAGAAAAAAGGAAGAGGTGAAAACACACAGGGACAACAACATGGTGACACTAAGGTCGGTGAAAAGGAGGGAGGGGGAGGAGGAGGCATGTCAGGTGTCAAACCTGAGATTCTTCTGCAGGCTATGGTGAGGACTATAATACAATTTTGCCCTGTAGTTCATAATGGGTAGTGCATGAGGGGATGCAGCATTCACCTGCAGCCCATGAGAAAAAGGTGCTTGCACTGGAGTGTGTTGATGCTGAAAAGCTGTAATCTGGTGAGAGCCTTGAACAGAAAGAGAGAGAGAGAACTCTTGCTTCCAGAGACAGAGGAAGAGGACCCTTGCTTTTATACTAGAACAGCTCATCCTTAAAAACTACACCCCACTAACGACTTGCCCAAGAAAAAAACAGTTGTGGGAAAACTGCTTTGTCCATGGGAGGGACTGGTACTCGTGAAAATCAGAACCATGTTGGAAGAATTCACAGAGAACTGTCTCCTGTGGGAAGAATCCCACAGCATAGCAAAAGAGTATCCTTTCCCAAAGTGAACTGAAGGAAGATTTTCAGAATTGAAAACTGACTAAAAACCCCATATTTGCCTCCCTGCACTGTCAGTGGGAAAGAAAGAAGGGTTGGGGGGCAAAGTGTTCTAAATGTTTATTTTAGTTTTCATTATCCTCTTTTAATTCTGTCAATTAATTTTTTCTTTGCACCTTTTAAGTTTTTGATCCTGTTTTGCCCTAAAAGTTTTTTCTTCACAATCCTGACCTCAACTCATGAACCCCCTTTCCTTTAATTTTTGTTTTCCTCTCCTCTGTTCAACTATAGCAGAAGAGAATGAGTGAATAGTATTTCATGGGTGCACTGGCATTTAGCCAATGTCAAACCCATGACACTTATATCACTGTCTACAAACCTGAGGTTTACATTCATCAACTGGCATAAATTTAAAGTATATTTTTAGACAGGTAGAATAAGGTCATCTTTTTCTAAACCATTTAAGTCTTTTGGAAGGAGTTAAATAATTTTTAAATCTACCATATCAGTAACATTCTTTTACCTATTTCCCAGGGGGATGACACTACAAAATCCAGCACAGAGCAGTCAACTGTCATCGAGCATTAACTAAGACAGAAAACAAATCCGGCTGGCACCTCTTTCTTCAGGAATATTTTAACTGAGCAATGCCAATCCTGTGAACAACGTCAGGAGCTACTGTTTTATCCTCCTCAATACTAACTGAACTTTTGATCTGTTTAACTGGCAGACACTGCACTGAGCTTTGTTATTTTTCAAATCATTCTGGTTTAGACTGTATTCAAAATAAATTTTTGTTTGTTTTAATTGTATTCAAATTACGGTATCTTCCTCAGCGTCACTTAGCAAAGATTTCTGTGTCTCCTTGACACTCCTGGCTTTCACTTCCTGATTTGCTTTGTTTCAAAAACAAGGTACAAAATGCTCCATTGTTTACTGAAATTGTTGTCAAATACCACTGATAGTATAATTGACATAAAGAACACAGGTTAAAATTGTTAAGTGTGACTCTTGCAACAGGTTTTGTGAACTAGTACATACTTCTAACCTGTTTCTTGCTGTATGTCATTGTAAACATAGCAAGAGAATAAAATATACAGAAATTTAATAAATTATTTCACTTAATAGTATTGGATTAGAATAAAAATACACAGAATCTGACCGGGATTATTTTTCCCAAGATGCTATGAGTTTAAAGATGGCTGAAAACTTAGCTCAAACATAGTATTTGTAACAGTTATTTTAGCTGAATATATTTCTCATCTTTCAAAGTCATTCATTATTTCTGTATTATATGACACCATAACCCTCTAGGAAGACATATTTCAATCATTCAACAGCAGTTTTCCAGAAAGATTGTGTAAGAAATACCATTTCATAGTACTGCTGCAGCTTTCTGTATTAGGAAGTTCTTCCAACTTTCTAACAGTATTTTCTTGTCCATGCAATCAGGCAAGATGGAATGGCAAAAGGCAGAGGTAAGCAGAAGCTTGGCTTCAGCCCCACAGTGTGCCTGGTGAATCCTTTCTGTATTGTTCCATCCCTGCTGCAGAGGGGCCATGGCACAATATTTTAATCTTCCTCGTGGCAGACTGAAAGCTCATAATCTAGCCCTGAAGTTACAAAGATCAAAGAGAAGTAGATATTGAAAAGACTGACTAGAGAAAACTCAGATTCTGTAATTGCACTAAACTTGACTTTCCTACATACCTACATATTATTTTTACTCTAAATCATGCTGCGTTCATAAATTTATACATACTGTTAGAATCAATCAGCAAAATAGAAATTGTTCATTTTCTGTCATCCCCACATTTCTTAAATATCTAAGAATAGTTCAGACCTTACTGTTAGTCTATCTAAACACAATTTTCACAGAGAAAGCCATTGTATTGACTTTTATCCTAAAAATGTCATGGTTTCTGAAAAATAACTTTAATGCACGGTCTCCAAAACTCAAAACACCAAAAACCTCTGTCCCCTTATATTTGAGAAACTGAAATTCACTTTACAGCAAACTAAATTCATAACACATTAATTTAAATTTAAAACAAATGAGTATTCTTCTGTTGATCACAAAATTAAGAGTAACTTCTCACAACACAGACAAATACATCTGATTTTCACTGGTAAGTGGGTTTCTAGTCCCTAGACTTTAAACATAAAAAAGTAAGAAAAATCCAGGCCTGATTATTTGGCTTTTGCACAGAAACAGTCCTCATGGTAATTCCAGCTGAAGTGCAGGATTAGCTATTAAATTTTCCCCTTAAATTAGGACCTGAGTTAAATTTACTACTGTACCTCATTGCTACTAGGGTACATGAGATAGTGCTCCCTGTACCAACAGAAACCAGATGAAGACGGTTTAACAAGAAGGAGTGCAGAAGCAAGCACAAGGTGGCCATACCATCAGGAAGTGGCCTTTCCAAGGCCATTCTGCAAAAGAACTTCATCCAAATTTTCTTCTCTGCCTATATTCCTTCAGCTAATATTAACTTTCAACACGAATGCTAGTGATTAAGCTTCCACAGCCCTGCTCTCTGGTGATTGTTTCATAAAAGGAGCATGGCTAATGCAATTACAACCAATACCTCCAATTTCACAAAGCTGACCATACAGAAAAATACCACACTGCAAACACTGAATATATCTACCAACACCATTAAAGTGCAAGTAGAGAAACAAATTGTGGAAACTCTCTATAAGAACCACTAATCTCAACAGAATGTCAAACTGTTTTTCTTTCCAAAGCTGATAGTATATACTAGTTGATGCAAATTTTTAGAAACACAAAATTAGGTCTCATATGTTCCAAGACAATTTGAATGGAAAGGAGAGTGGTAGCTAATTTGTCACAGTCAGATTTTTATCTAAACAGGAACAGCAATTTACACAGTGAATTAGCATTTGAAAGAGAAGGCCTGATTCCCAGGAGTGCAGTTCTGGGTTTGAATTGGTATAAATTCAGTGAAATCACCAGATTAACAGAATAGTTACTGTAATTCAATAAATTCAGCTTTGAATCACGAAATGGGAGTATAAATATACTTTAGACTGACGTATAGTATGTCATCTTTAAAATATTTTTGAATGTTCTCCTACAGAGTGAATATATGCTTTTACAGAAGAAAACTGGAATATAAATGGGACCATGCATTCTCACATAAATCTAAAAATTTCTTACTTTCTATCCAGCTTAGAAAGTCACTATTTTAACCATTGCATTGCCTTTCAGTGAAGTGTTAATAACACAAATTCTTGCATAATGCTAATTGATAGACACAGAATTGCCCAGAAGACAACAACTCAAACCACGGCAGAATGCAACTTAAGATGTCCAGGGTGGTACTGGACATCACAATAAGGCACAGTGGAGAGGACACTAAAGGGTACAATACATTTTTATGGGACAAACTTGAGTGTCACCAGTAAGAAGCTGAAGTTGCCAAGGACACCCAGATGTCTAACTAGCTATGAGGAGCAAGGCTTCTATAGTGCAGCAGAAAATCCTGTCTCATGCTTATGTCAAAGTCAGATGACACCGAGTGCTACACTAGCACCTTCTGTCCTGCCCACCTGTATATTTGCTCCCTGCAAATCAGTTACAGTCAGATAAGTACAATGACCAGCTCATGTGCTGCTCCTGCCCCCTCCTTAGGGTGCAACACAGACACAAAGGAAAATATGAGTCTTCCAACACTTCCTCCACTGACCCCAAGTAAGTCTGGTAATAACCTTCCTCTACACAACAGTATTGTAAAGTAACAGATGAAAAAATTCTACAATTCCTGGATTTCCTCAGAAAAAAGGTGGGAGGTGAAATAACACTCCTATCCCAATCCCAGCATCTCAAAGATTCATATCTCAAAGATTCCTGTACAAATTCTAGTAATTTCACCATGCTCCATAGGCTCATTACAGCTGTACTCACTGTGATCCCGGACAAGGACACACATTGTCTTTGCAAACACAAGAAACGTTGTAATATATTTCTTTCTTTTGCCTGCCTTACTGCGAAGTCAGCCATCTTATCATGAACTGCAGAGTAATGATTTATCTTCCATTTTGTTTCTCCTACAAGGCATTATGCATTACCTCTCCTGTGAGGCATCACCTTCAATTCATCTAACATCATTATTGTTAAGGATCCATAAAGCATTTCATCATAAAGTGGAAAGGCTATTCTACAAGGAAATGGTACAAAGATAATATTTCTATTTGAGGCTTTAATTTGCTTATAATCTCTTTGATATTAATTTTTTATGCTTATCTACTAAATTGTCTGTCTTTCTGCTGTAACAGGAAACAACAAAGCAAGAGCAACAGAAAAATTATTTGTTTTCTCCATAATAAAGTGAAAGTGACTCACTTAAATCAAGAATTATATAGTACTGTACAACAAGTTTTAGATTAAAACAAGACTACTACATCTGTTGATGCCTGGTAGCTTCAAGATTTAAACAATGAAATAAAACCCTTCAATCTGCAGCCTTAGACCTTAGTTTTTGGTTTTGAAAGAGCTTGATTTAACTCACAAGAGCACAGTTTTCAACACAGGAATTAATTTGTATTAGTATTCAGAAGAAGCAAACAATTATTCCCATGTAAAAATCATACCATTCTGTGTATAGGCATTTGTAAATCTTGTGAAGAAGTTCACAACTACAAAAATGTATTAAACTTAATTTTCCCTGTTCACAAACTCAAATTAAATTCTTCATAACATACATAAATATTAAAATTATTGGAGTATTTCACAGAACAGGAATGTAAAATACTACACAATCTCTATAAATCCACCAAACCAGAAAAAGAAACCTTAGTTTTTTCTGAGATATGTCATGCAGGTCTCAAATTTGCTTTCCAAAATTTTTCAGAATTACTTGTCAATGATCACATTATACAACTCGCTGAGTAGTGAGTTCAATTACACAGCAATATTGTAATGCTGCAAAAAATAATTGTACCAGCCCAACATGAATTGCACATTATTCAGTTTATAGACTCAATGTCACAGTTAAGAAACCTTTTAGAAAGTTGCTAAACCAATTATAATTCATTATGTCTCTTTTCCCACATCACAAAAACAATTCCCACAACTTTTGACTAAGTTTATACCAAATACAGTCTAGCTTCTTGCTACCTTCACAAATGCATTACATTCCTACTTCACATTCTCAGAAACTGCTGGTCATGGTGTTACTGGAGTGCACCCAAAATCTACAGATTGCCCACAAAATGTGCAAATTCAGCCATTCTAATTTCCTTACCAATTTTTACAGATTTACATGCCATTATAATAAAATTTTAACAATAAGCAATTATTGTATGCCAGCAATCAAATGGATCTTTCACAAAGGTGCAGAAAACACTACTATTTAAAACTTTGATTTGAACAGGTAGACAAGCAGAAAAGAGTTGTTAGAAGACATCAAGAGAGAAAGGTATACAGAAGAGAAATCACTAGGAAAAATGCTGGAAACTAATCAGGAATTCAGTCATTTATAATGCCAGACAAGGTTGAAGAAAAGTAACATGTGTGTTCTTTGTAAGACAGGTTGTCAGAAGAACACAGCCCCTAGTAATTCCCTTGGGAATTACTAAGCTAGAATCGAAGCTTCTGGTTTTTTACATACAGATGGACATTAAATGGGCTCTCAAGACTTGCGTGCTAGAACAGTATCTCAAAATGTCTATTGTTCAAGAAGTATGGTTTTTCAAAAGCACAGGTAAATGCATTAACATAACATATACTGAGAAGCTGACTGAGTATCACATCTGCACACACTTCCAGCACCAGTGAAAGTGAGTAGTCACAGTCAAAGTCATTAGAGAGAAGTTCCCAAAAACAAGTAAGATTTTGTTCTTGAAACTACATCCTGAGCACTGACACTCACAGCTCTCAAAAGTAAGCTCTTCTAATCTCCACATGCAAAAAGTCCCACCAAAATAATGGCACATTATAATTTTCTACTAATATTCCCTTTAGCTGGCCTGGAGGAAATAATTTTTGAAAAACTGTCAATTTCTTCTGCATCTCAAAGGAGGATGAAGTAAATCTACTCTGTCTCTCATTTATCTAGTAACACACAATTGCTTTGGGACAATCCGTATTCATCCCAACTCATTCACCTGCAAATTACCTCAATTAGTTCCTCTGGTCTCAGGTAATTATTAAGGTTATAAATGCCTTCACAGTTTCAAAACCCTGGGAGGGTTATCTAGGCCAGGAAGGATCATGCAAAACCTCAGTAAGTCCATGATAAAAGCAGATAGAATTGGCAGCTTTACACACACAGTCTATAGAGTATATGTGTATACAGTAGAGCGCACATACAATAGAGTGTGAGTCATGTGATAGTAAAACTTTTATTTCATTATTTTGTAGGATATGAAGTGAGCATTTGTTGCCTGGGATAGTAAAGGATTGCAAAGAAGTCCCTCAATTAAAAAAGTTGTGGGTTATTTCTTTAACAGATTCTTAACCTACACTGCTATCACACTGACAGGTTTTTCTTCAGATACTAGTAACTAAAATGTGGGGTTTTTTTCTGTTCTTTTGTTTTAAACAAAGAATGCAAGGAATAACAATTTTAGTTGCTGTAAAATCTAGGTGCACATGGTAAGAAAGTGTAGCCTTTTAATAATTTCAGTAAAGTACTTTGGTTTTCAGAGCTCTCAAGAGCCCTGTTCCTCTCTCTCCTGGAGAGTGGGAAAATTAAAAGTACTGATAGACACAGAAAGACAGAGTTTAATCCCCTTATTTTCTCTTCACACCAAGAGCTTTCTTGGGGCCACTGCTGGAGGAAGGTACTTGAAATAAGCATCAACAAAATTCTGTTAAGGATTCAGGTATCACTGCTAGTATGTTAAGAAACTCACTGCTTGGTGGTGCTTTTTTCATGCTTGATATTTTTCTCAAGATAAGGTGGCATCCACTTTAAAAGAACTGGTAGACAAAAAAAAAATCAAGGAACATGCTGGATGGAGCAATGTGACACATTAAAAAATGAACTGAAATTATCTCTGAACAGAGAGATCCAGCTGGAGCTCAGGAAAGAAAGGACACTTTATCACCTTAAAAAGAATAGTCAGCTGGCTCAGGAGAACTACAAGCATGTTGTGAGGTTATGCAGCAAGAAAATTAGAAGGGCCAAAGCCCAGCTAGAATGTAATCTGTCTACTGCCATAAAAGACAATAAAAAATGTTTCTGTAAACATTCTCACCAAAAGGAAAGCTAAAAAGAATCTCCATCCTTAACTGGATGCGGTGGGAAAACACAGTAACAAAGAATGAGAAAGAAGCTGAGGTACTTAACTGCTTTCTTTGCTTCAGTCTTTAGTATCAGTTGTTCTGTGAGAACCAGCCCCTTGAGCTTGAAGACAGGAGTAGGGAGAAGAATGAAGCCCCAGAAATCCAACAGGAAATGGTCAGCAACCTGCTACACCCCTTAAACACACATAAATCTACGGGGTTGATCCACCCAGAGGAACTGAGGGAGCTGGTGGAAGAGCTTGCTGAGCCACGTTGCACCATTTACCAGCAGTTCAGGCTAATTTGGAGGTCCCAGTTGAATGGAGGTTGACAAATGTGGCACCCATCTTCAAGATGGGTCAAAATGTGAAATCAGGGAACTACAGGCCTGTCAGTTGGAGTGTCAAGCAAAATGGCACCTTCCCTCAGTGCCAAGGAAAGTCATGGAGCAGATCATCCCAAGTGTCATCAAACAGCATGTGCAGTGCAATGACACAATGAGGTCCAGCCAGCAGGGGTTTGTGAAAGGCAGGTGCTACTCCATCAACAGAATCCCCTTCTGTAACAAGAGACAAGTTTAGTAGATAAGGAAAACGGAGTATATGTTGTCTGCCTGGACTTTCATAAAGCCTTTAATGGCATTTTACACAACATTACCCTGGAGAAACTGTGTTTCCATGGTTTGGACAGACACATTGGTCACTGGGTAAAAAACCTTCTGTAAGTCTGGGCTTAAAGTAGTTGTGGGTTGTGGATGTGACTATCCACAGTGCAACTTCACCTTTTCAATGGACAACACCAACATACACTTACAAGTAAACGAAAACATAGCGTGGTTACGTCATGGCAGCAATTACACTCATTTTTGTTCACCTAGTTTCCTTGATAACCACCAGGTGAATCCAGGACATCACAGAATTCTCTGTAAACTCATCACTGAAGGACCAGGGCACTTAAGGGGGCAATAGCCTGGAAGGACATTTGCTGTTTCAGGAGATGTGTGCTCAGCTCTACTGTAATCAGACCTCTCAATAGTGTGCTTCACTCTGCAATTATCTTTTTAACTCCTTGCAATCAATATAATACGGTATCTATCCCCCCCAAACATGAATACTGCAAAGCTTCCCCATTCTTCTGTGATTCTAATAACAGTAACATGGGAACATGGTAACAACTTCATCCAAATCTTACGCATATATGTATATAAATCATATTGCCAGCCACAATATATACAGAAACAAATCTTCTAGCTATACACCAAGAGTAATAACTTCTAGCAAAATGCTACAATATGCCAGTGCCCATAGCCATTAGGTATCAAAACAAACAAACAAAAAACCCCAAACAAACAAACCAACCAAAATTCCACACCTCAAAACAAATAAACAAACAAAAAACCCCACCACCACCAACAAAAAAATGAATTGTCAGATACTCTCCCTAAATGATGAGACCAAAAAACTGAAAAACTTCTTGATGCATAATCTGTGAACTGACATCTGGCCTACTGGCCAGAACAGTAATGTTCTGGGCACTGTGCTAGGGGCTGTTTGACAAGTTACGGAGCATTAATACTTCAAGAAGTGGCAAGTGGCACACATAAATGCTATCTGCTGCTATCAGTTACTCAGAACTGCAGTATATGCACTCCTTAGTTGTGTGCTTGCATCACTAAAGTAACTGCAAAAGTTGTCATCTCATGACCTTTAAGATATCACATACTGTCACCCTTACTGAAGTCTTCCCATGCATTACAGGAGGAATTTGTCCTGCTGTTGCTTCTAGGAAGAGATTGTATCCATATACTTCTTTACACCTCTTACACCTTCTGGGTTGAAGAAAAGCAGGTTGATTAGCATATTGGTTTAAACCCTGTAATTGAAGGGTGATTAGTCTAAGAAATCAGGTATAACATCCAAGAAATAAATAATGTTGAAATTAAAAAACCTAAATATGTGTCTATAGTTAAAACACCTAACACTTCCCACGTCATCTATTTAGTAAATGCCAACACAAACAAAGAGAAATACATATGAGAAGAGATCAATGTATACCCTGATTTGGTTATTGTTGAATACAGAGTTTCATAAAGTTCAGTTCAAGACTGAACTTTTCCTGCTCCCTTCCTCCTTAAAAATAAGCCACTGTGTCTGAATATTGGAATTTTGGTTTATTGTGAGCTGAACTGAAATTATGTAGTGGATTCAGCACATACTGGAAGAGCAAAAAGCTCCTATCTTTCTGAGCTGGTTGAAAAGTGAAAATAGATTAGAAAAATAAGTTCTTCAACAGGCAGCAACATTGCTTTCACACCAGATTTGATGAACAAGTCCTCCCAGCGGCACTAACATCTGATACACACATTGCATGGATTAGTAAGTTTTAGTCTGAGAAGAAAAAAATACTTTTTTTTTCAGTTCCAGTTACTGCTGCAGGTATATTATCTAATGAAAACACAACATTTCTCTAAGAAATGTGAAATTCGTTTGGTGTTTCCATCAAACAATTATATGTTCATCCACTATCTGAGAAGCACTGAGGCATATCCAGACCTGATTACATTTATTCTTAGCACCAGATCAGACTCCCCCACTAGGACAACAAGCAGGTCCTCACCTTTGCCTTACCAGATCCTTGATGCAGAAGGCATTTACAAAAGGGTTTCTAATAGCAATACACATATTTACTTAGTATCTTGATCATCCTAAATCAGAATGCCACTGATCATTAGTGGAGACTTCTGCAGTGTTTCACATTAAAGGACAAATTTTCAAAGACATCTAAGATAGATTTGGTGACTGACTTCTCTTCAGACCACTGGGACGTGACCAGCTCAATTCCCAAACACTGATCTGAGATGCATCCTCTCAAATACCATATTTTAAAAATATGCCAGACTTTTCAACAACTAAGAAGCTTCTAAGAACAACAGTATCATTTCCATTGATATATCTGTCAGCTAATGCTCCTTTCAGGAAAATATCAGGTCTGCAGAAAGCACAAGAGCTCAAAGACTTTCACAGGTGAAGAATGTGGAGTGTTCCGAGCAGTATCCCTTGAGATGCAAAGCCAGCATTCTCCAGCACTGCTGTGTAAGCCAGGCTCTTCCCCTCTACATACTGAACAGTACTAAATGAAAAGTAGTCTTCCAACAAACAGCACTTTTGCCTATCAGTGGTCCCTGGAGGCTTTAACTTCTGGAAGTTAGTAGGAAGGACACCAAAAGTACTGGCTTAGCACATAAAAGACTCCAGAGGATCATGAAGGTAAATGAGGATTAGAGTCACATCAGGAGAAAGAGGTCAAAGGGCACTTGATGAACACCACAAAGCTTAACATCCAGCATATCATTGCAAACATGGAGGGAAACAGAATCTTTCTCCAACTGCAAATTTACTCATATGTGCCAAATGCACAATGTGGTTTTTAACAATTATGAGAGCCATGGTAGTTTATGTAAGTGCATAAGGGAAATCAAAATCTCAGCTGCCTTTTGAAAATGTAATACACTATACTACATATAGATAAACTACTTTCCCTAATTATGTTTGTCATTACTAATGTAATCTCACAAACTAAAGATCAAGAAAAGTAAATAAGTTGTTAGAGCAGATTCTTAAGAGCTGTTCTTCACATTACAGAAGAAATCCTTCTATTCTGCAAGGAATTTTCACAAGTTATATCTAAGTGACAGAGAAGGATATATGGAATTCCCTCTTTCATATTCTTAACTAAATATGTATTTCTCATTTAATTTAAAGAATTTCTAAGATTACTCTTGATTCATTTGGTCAAATGGCAAAGACTAATTAGAACAACCGAAGCTTGGAAGCCCATTAGAAAATAATCATTCTCAGCAGTTAAAGCAACAAACATGAACTAAATATTAAGATGTTATGTTCTCAAAGTCATAAGAATTAGTTCAAGAGGTTCCTGCTCAAATTAAAAAAAAACCAAAAACCCAAAAAAAAAAAAATCAAATGCCACAAAACCCCACCCCAAAACAAAATATCAAGAAAACAAACCAGAATGAATAGGAATCTGAGAAAGTACTTACTACAATGTCTTCAGGAAAAGTATCCAGACTGAAGGAGCCATCATCAAACATGACTTCATAGAAAAGCTGAGATGTCACTCCTATGACTCTGCAACTATAGTACCGTGTATTTCTATGTTTCGTGATGACTGTCTGCCCAACTGTAATGGCTCTCCCACATACTTTAGCTCTCTTGAAAAAAAAGAAGAATTTAAAAGAAAAAATAAATTTAAAATACCAGCTTACTCATAAAAAATTTATCAGTGTAAAAACAGGGTTGATAACAGCTGAGCACTCGAGATAAAAACTTCAAATTAAATTAATTTAATTCAATAATGTTAACATAATTTCTTTTATTTACAAAATTTCTCCACTTCATGGGAAAAAAATGACATCTGAATAATACTACATCAAAGCATACTTCTGCAACTGATGCTTTAAAACTATTCTGCATTGCATCAGTAATATATAAATAGAAAAAATGTTTATTTTTGTTTGTGGGATAATTTGTAGATAATTTGTAGAATTTGTAGAATTTTCCTGAAGACACAAGGTGTGATGAACCAAGAGTATGGTTGTGGTTTTTTTTTTTAATTATGAGATTTTGAAGTACTGGATTTCTGTACGATTCCACATAATAAAATGAAATTTTGGCCTGTGAGATGCAAAAACTAAATGTATATCCAGCTCTTGCCAGAGCTGTCTACAGCAGTGTATGTGAGGAACTTCTTAACCACATTGTACAGAGCTTTTGCTTTAAAGCTTCAAACAGCACTGATCACTCTTCATCAGTTATTTGCATAGTATAGCAGTAACAATTTTTTTTTTCACTTTTCACTTATAATTCTCCAGTGGTAATTACATAAATCAGAAGACTAGCAGAGTTCTTAAACTATGCAAAAATTCTACATCAATAACTAATTGATGGATTCTATAAATATAAAAACAATGGAACTTTGTAGGAAGGCAATCACTAAGAAGCTCACACCATAGAGTCAACATCTCATCTCCCAACTCCTGTATCCCTGTGAACCTTCCACTTTAAAAACCTTCTTCACCAGGAAATAAAACCAGTACCTTCCCATCCAAGTAATACAGAAGGCACTTCTTTCTTATGAGCTTAACTATTCCATATCTCACAAAGGTCCATTGTTTTTATGCAAAGGGTAGCTATTGTGAGTTTGGCTACACCTGAAGAGTTGAACATTTCTAGTTATGTAAGATGCATGTGCACTGGAATACCTAAGGCTGAAATATTTTTTATTAGAAATGTTTATATAAGCTGTGAAAGAATACTTTTATACACAGTCCACACTAAAGTAATCCTCAAATTTCTTAGCACTGCTTTTGAAACCCTCAATGGCAGGAAATTCTTCAGTCAATATAATAGTCTTAAAACTGTCTTATGAAAATCTGGAAAATCCTACAGCTGTAGGATTTGTATCAGTAGAATTGAAGAGAATAAAGAACAGCATCAGTTATTTTAGTTAGATTTCGAGTATTAGCAGTAAAGTGAATGCTTTGGCATAAGAGGAAAAACCCATCCTAAACCTGAAGACTTCTGTTTTAGTGCTGACTTCTTGTCACTATTGGGCTTCCGTCTTGGACCTATTTATGGGATTATAATTTTTAAATCTCTCTGCTCCTGAAAAATAAGGGCATACCAAGTACAAATATTCTGTGCCATTTTTGTAGGCAGTACACTATACATCTGTGTGTCAGAACTCTGCCTGTCACAGACATTTGTAGGATTTAGTTGAGGTCACCTCAGATAGTAAAACTCAATGATGTTCCTAAAGTATTTCCAAGTGCACCTAGAAATAGCATTCTCAGCACATTCACAAATTATTTAACCATTATCTGTATAATAAAATTATTTCTTCATCAATTTAACTGTCTATAGATAGACTAAGTATAGAAATTAACTACACAAATAGCAATGGACTGATTTTATCATAGAAGCAATAAAATGTCCATAAGCATGCTTTTTCTAATCTTGAAACATATGTAATCATGCATGTTTATTTATCTTTCAATTTTTTATTTTATCCTATTCAGCTTTCGGTGGGGGCAGAGGTGGATCTGATGTAAACTAGAGAATATGAATTAATTTATTTATTTTTATGAGGTAATAGAAAAAGTATTCTATCACAGAAACCTAAGGAACTATTGCTCTATTAAAAGGTTTAAATCTTCTCCAAAAGAAGATGGAACTCTTAAGAGAAGATGGAGGGCAAAGTACAACATTTTAAGAGAAAATGAAAATTCATTTAATGATAAAATTTTCAGAGAAGGAATGCCATTTCTCATTAGAAAAAGTAATAAAACCCAAAAAAGCTTTCTAGCTCAAGGAGATTATTTTTTAGTATGTTATCTTCTTAGGATTCTTAATTTATTTCTCAAAAAAACATATTCACAAGTACAGTCTGTAATTGATTGCACATCCCAGAAGACATTTCCTGACAGAAAATCTTAAGAATTTATTGACATTAAGAATGCAATTTTTTGATCAGAAAGGACAGCTGTTATATAAGGGAGTCTATCAGATTAAAGAAACAGCTGTGGTAGTTATCAGATTATTGAGAAAATTGTAGTTTAAAAGCATGATTTTCTTTAATAGTACCAAAGCGAAGAATGAACTACGGTAGTGGCAGAAATACAGAAAACAACCAGATACAAAGAAAGATAATCTCCCCTTCTGTGTGCATACTTCAAAATTTAAAAGGAAAATTACTTTCTCCTTCATTTTCTATATGGCAGGGAACAAAAACCTTAAATATATAAATTATGTGAATATGAATTCATAATGAAATCATGAAGTAGGTATCTGATGTACATCTAAATACCTAGGAACTTTCTCAGGCTACAGTTTTTAATGGAGGATGCTAAAAAAATCTGAGACTTTTTTCCACACTGGAACTTAAATCTCATGTCATCGTTTACTCTTTGGAATTCCAATTTCAGCATAGAAATTATTAATGACATTTCAGAAATAATCCAGTTCATGATTTTTGAGCAACATCTCCTTCTGAAGACTTGGCTTAGTCTTTCTGAGACATTTGGGGTCTGGCAGCAGTTAGCAGACAGTGACAAACAATGACAATCCATCATTAAGGTGTTCAACAGAAAAAGGATCTACAGCTTTGGACAGCATCCCTTCATTCCCTGTTTGCTACAGAGGTTAAGAACTGGCTGATAATAGTAGAAGGTAATTTTAAGTAGCTCCAAAAACAGCAACAGCAGGTATTTGCATCTCCTGTCTTTGTCTCTTCTAAAGATCATTATTCTTTCAAATGTTACTGGGACTGACTAGATAGTCCCTTTTGTCAACAATTTCCAAAGGAAATAGCTGTAAGTATAGTTTTGTCTCCGGCTGGTTTTCTCAGATCTGCAGGGCTCATATGGATCTTTTGGGGTTGGGTTTTTTTTTTTGTTTTTTCTGTTAGAACAATTGCATACAACTCCTTTTTCCCATTTTCGTGTGTATGAATGAGTTCTTTTAATCAAAACAAATCCATCTGCAGCACCTATTCTCAACTGCACTTCCACATGTTCTTGTGGTTTTGACGACAAAAATGTGTGAGGGTGTGGGAACCCAGGACATCCCTCTGGCTGCCCTGGATGGCTCAAGCCCCTAGCAGGGGGCTCAGAGACCCTGGCACAAAGCCAAAGACACCTGTGCCTTTGACTTTGACCCATGGAGCAGTGCCAACTTTTATTAAGAGTTACAAGTCACGAGAATTAAAGTAGAATGACAGTTAATTTGTCATAGGGTGAAAAAGTAGAATTTTGGGGTTTTTAGAATGGGGGTTCAGGAGGCAAGATGGAGGGATTTGGGCATGCCCTGTCCTTCTTCCTTCTTGTGGCACTTTTAGATTGGTTCAGAGTAGAGACAGACTGTCTAACATAGGTGATAGGTATTGGAAAGTTATTGTAAATAAATTACGTGTAGTTCTTAATATAAAATGTTGACACCACCTCAAGGGCGGGCAGTGTGCCACAAACTGACCTGCCAGACAGACTGCAGCGGGTCAGGCAAAAATGTATTAGATATAAGAGAAAACAAGCAACGTTGAAAACCAGAGACAAGGAATTCCGACTCCTTCTTTGAGCACTAGGCTGGGAAAAAGAGACTTTCTAACACCTTGGGGTCATCTTGACCACAGAGATCCTGAGATGAGGGATATGTTTCATGCTCAGAGACAAGCACAGTCAAGGAGAAAAAAAGGAAAAAAAAATTCCAAACCACAGCCTGTAAGTAGCAAATCACTGAGCCTTCCTTGCATATTGACAATCCAATTTACATAAAAAAATAACATAGGCAATGACAGCAAACACCCAAAACACTCCATATATAAAAACTGTTCTGCTAGCAAATTTTTGTGTTATTTCTAAAGCTATACTTTCAGCAAATGTAAGAGGTAGGCCTAGTTTTGAGTCCATGAACATGGAAACGTATTTTTTAAAAGTCATATAAACATCTAAAAACTCTAGTTCTTAGTATTTCTGTATTTACTTCATTTGGCAGCATCAGATAAATTCAAGGATTATTGCTTTCCCTTTTGATTTTCTTTTTGATGATTTTTCTTCAGAAGACCCCACCAATGTTTTCAATGACTGACAACAAAAAGGCACTCTAAAATACTGAAGATAATACAGAACCTGATCCCCAGTGAAAAAGGATTATGAATGTATGTTGAAAAATTTTGCATGAATTCACAGGGGTAAATAAGTTGGATGCATATTCTACTTCCTCACTACAATAAGCCCTTGCCTGGGGTGAAGAGATATGCTAATAATAGTAATAATACACATTTATCTGTTTAGGTAGGCCTTTTTTGTTGAACATTCTCATTGATTTACATATTAAAATACCACTATAGGTATATGTCACAATTTTTCCTAGTGACCAGATGTCATTCTTTGATTGTTGAGTTTTTGGGTTTTGGGTTTTTTTTTAAACTTGAAGAAAGCAGCAAACATGAAGTCAGTACAAAGGCAGTCACTGAGCATTTAGATCGAATATTTAGAGTCTATATTAAGGAAAATCAGACAATTTTAAATTTTTTCCTTGAAATTAGGAAAAATAATAGTGTCCTTGCTTTATGAACAATGTTTTCTGCTAAATACCAGAAGACATTTTTTTTCATACTGACAAGAGAATCTATTTCACTCACAAAAATTTGTTAAGTGAGTATAATATTTGACTCTGCATGATTTCCTGTTCTGCTTCTAAGCAAGGAAACTGAAACAACAGGCAAAAAAAGAAAAGTTGATTAGAAGTAAGATACATTGCTATGCCTAATGGTGAAGAGCAATGTTATTTCTGCATGAAGGAACAGCTAAAAGCTAAGAAAAGCATGACAAGAGAACCAACGGTGAGAAAAGTTCTAAAGGCTTAAAGATGTGATTAGATTAATTATCCAAAAGACAGAGTATAAACCCAAGCATTTAAAAACATATGGCAATCTCCTTTGTCTGAGGAGTAAACTAATAATTTTATAGAAAAACATTCTTTAACAAAATATCTGCTCTTTCCAAATTTTGGCTCTACTGAAAACACAAACGCATAACTTTTATTTCTCTTCTGCAAACCCAACTGTTAGCTGAGACAGGGGGGAAAAAAAGGATAATAATAGTGAATCTTTTAAAAAAAGTTAGTGCTGAGTTTCAGGAAGGATACAATAGTCTCATTCCAATACACTTTCTATGTCCTTCACACAACCTCTAAAACAACAGCCACATAATTGATGGGGTTTGTTTTCTTTTACACTATGTAATACAGGTCAAGAAAATCACTAAGAAATAATGGAATTTATGGAACTGATGCAAATCTCACTACCTAGATTATAAAGACTGGTCTCAAAAAGCTACTAGAAAACATTTGGGAAATGTTGGCCCTATTTTTACTGGTCATGAATCTATCTAGTAATTTTCAACCAATTTTTTTTTCTAAAAACCCCAAAGACAGTATCTTAAGTTGCCTGTACAGATAGAAATTTAAGTTTCCTTGTTTTTCAAACCAAACTAATTTTCTTGGAAAATGTTTGCAAGAAATTAAAACCACATGAAGTGTGCTGGTTTAACATGTTCATTCATTTTGGAAAACAAAAATATGATAAAAAATAACAATACTATGGAAATTTTAAACAGGGATAAACAATATGTCTCCCTTTTAAAAATACCAGCTGCAGCTTGAATACTCTAGACCGATTACTCTAGTTGGGAGGCATTATAATTTAGTACACTTGGAAGAAATCCTACTCTTCAGTAGTCTTGTTCAGTCTTGTCATTAAGACCAAGGATCCACTGAAAAACTCTTTAAAGATCAACAGCTGTGACACAGATATTACCTGGGTTTATGACTTTCATTTCTAATGCATAAAGGAGAAAAAAATTGCAACTTGACTAACTTTCCAAGCTTTTTCCTTAATAAGACTATGTTAAGTCCTTCTGGTTTACTAGGAAGCAAAATACAGTTTTAAAAGCCCAAGATGAATAGCAAAAGTTCTCTCCTAACTGAGATACTAACCATTTATTCAAGTAAAAGACATTAAACTAATTCTTGATTGTGTCTCATCTAAAATTAAAGGCTCTTCCTCAGCACAGAATAGAAATAAAAAGGCAGTCATAACATGAATTTTCATGGCATGCCAGTGTTACTTTGCCAAATGACCCAATAATTATAATTTAATATTTTCAAGAGACTCTTTGGCTGCAGAACAAAGATTTTGCATATACACCACATCCATTATCTCACAGGATCTGTGAGTATTTGCAAGATATTGTGATCTGGGTATTAGTACTATACTTCAGATTAACAAAACAGAGAACTCAGAGATTTGTTCTGGCTGTCAAAACAATATACGCAACAAGGACTTTAAATTAAAAACCGTATTAGGCATATCAGGTATCACTTCTCCTAGGTAACAGCATAACGAAGAATCTTCAACCTGTAAAAGATTGCTATGCATGAAAATATGATAGACAGAATTATGATAATACATAGTGCAGATCCTCTCCTCCATTTTCTCTGGAAACATACTTTAATTCTGCAATTCCATTTTTTAACAAATAAGAAAACAAACTTCTTACCACATTTTGGTTGATCTTGTGCCTGAAACATGTAACGTAGACAACATATGGCCAGTCATCAGGCTCCATCAGCACTCCTGCGGCATGGGCACATGTAACATGGAATGATGCTGGGCAGCGTCCATATGAGCACTGAATGCAGGCACCGGAGATTTTCTTAACTCTCTGCCTGCAGAAGATACATTTCTGTAGGAGCAAAATAAACAGAATATTTTCTGTATTACTCCAACTTAAATGATACCTGCAAGTAACTCAAAGACCAAAAAATTATTTGTGATCCAGTGATTACATTTTTTATCTTGCAATATGCACAGTGAAAGGAACAACAGTTATTAATTACAAGGTAACTTAGTAATATAATTAATAGGCATTTTGCCTTTTTATCTAAATGTGTTCCACTTGTATAGCAATAAAACAGACAGATAGATAGATAGATAGATAGACAGATAGATATTTGAAAGTTTAATTTTAAATTCCATACTCTGAAAATTAAGCTACTCCTCCTAAATTTGGTAAATCAAAAACCCTCTACAAGATTTTTGTACTAAAAACAACAGCAAGACTCAAAAATAAACAGGTTGGACTAGAACGTCAGGCTAAAGAGGACTTCCATTAATTATTTGACTTAGTTCTCCACTATGAAGCTAGACTAAATATATATGTCTTTGTAAAATGGCTAATCTAACATGTTCAGGAAACAGTTTCTACAACATCCTCAGATAGCCTGTTACAGCGGATAAATCACCTCTAAATTAGAGACATTTTCTTTATCTCAAGCTTATGCATAATTCTACAGCTGAAGGCTGTTCCTAAGACCATTTCTATTTTTTAGCCTGGTTTTCATTGGTTGAGTATTTAACATAATGTCAATACAGTAGGCTGTATTTCCTCATGTCATATATTCCAACATCATGTCAACAGCCTTACTGGTATCAAGACACACTGTTGAGTTTCTTTTCCCTTTTGCCAAAAAGAAGACCACATCAAAATAATGTCACTATTTTGTAAGTGGCACAAATAATGAGCCAATAGGAAAAGAAGACAAAGGGACATAAGCTATGTTAACTAAGTCTGGAGAACACGTTCTAATATACTAAAAAAAATAGTACAAGACGAACTGTACTGTAAGGCATTAACAAGCATACTAGATAGAATAATTACTTCAGCAATTTCTGTAGACAACTGTTTTATATCACATATGAGAATTATCCTCTGATATCTCTCATTACAGCTAACAAAAATACAAATGTTATTGATGATCATGAAATTATTTCAGCTATTATAAACAGATTTTATGCAATAACACAAAATAATGAATTCATTAAAACATATTCTTGGAATATTGCTTACTTCCATTTCTTCTAAATTTGCTGCCTACCAAGTTGCTAAACAAACTCATCTGCCTATGTTGAGAACATAACCAAAAATAATTTTCGTGTGTTTTTGCTGCATGATTAATAATTCAAAGTGTTTACTGTTAACTAACATCTAATTCTTATTCAGAGGTGACCAAAGAACTTTACTCTCCATTGTTTCTTGATTTTCATATTTTGCATAAAACCAGAAGAAATTTTATTGTATAATTCAGTGCTTAAATAGTTTCAATGGCTTCTGGCATGCAGTTTGTGACAGAAATAATACTTTTGGTAAGGGCTAGCCCTGTCAAGCTCACTGGTTCTAGTTCCTGAATCACCCTGAATGTGAAATACTCTTCAAGTTCTGCCCTCATGTTCACCCTTTGCAGGCAGAAAGTGAGCTTTCACCCTTTGAAAGCGAACTGCCTGCATGGCTTTGCACAAGCAGAAATTAAGAGTAGTCCCTAGCATCTAAACTTAGGGAAAAATTTTCACTATCATTCACTAAAGGGGCCTGAATTCAGCTCTGCTGTAGCACCATTGGCTTTAAAGACTAGTAAGAGGTAAAGACAATTTTCCATCAAAAGAAATGTTTCAGAAATTTCACTCATGGGCTGACATCTTGTTGTGTGTTTGTATTCATGTGCATGAGATCATTTTCAGGTAAGAGAAGTAACTGTTTTCCAAGGGAGCTTAGGGATTTCTTTTATATATACATATTCAGAACCTACTAAGTGGAAATTCCAGATAGAAAATACAATTGACATCTAGTATGTGTAATATCTAGATACCTCATTCATATAAATAACAGAGCTCCTCTTGAATGCTTTTTCATACAGATATACACAAAGTTAAAAATCAGATTAATGGAAGAAGAAAGACCAAAGCACTTATGAGTATTTAAAAAAACCCAAAACAAAGAAAAAACAACCAACCACAACCCCAAACAACCACACAACAAAACAAAAAACCCCAAAACCAAGAGTGCACACAAAAAAATTCCACATGTTCTGAAATAAATACCCTGAAAATGCAGTTCAAAGAAAATGTAGAGAATGAGGAATAGGAATAAAGTAAAGTACAGCACAAACAGCATTAACCGAAGAAATTGTAACAATACAGCAGGACATGCTGGTCCCCCTTAAATTATTGGCTACACATGCACATGGGAGCAAATATGTTAACATTAAAATATGGTTGTAAGTTTCTCCTGGATCTTACTAAAGTACACCTTGGGAAATGCAAAAATCTAAAACTATAGCACGTAGTGTGTAAAATTTAAAAAAAAGATGAACTTACAACTCTATATATGCTCAATTGGTCTTTGAATTTAATATTTTAAGGCTTATTACCTTCCAGCAGTATAAAAGCTGCAAAAAATAAAATCAGTATTACATAAGACAGCAAGAAATGCTGAAAGGGAGGCTGGAGATGTAGTCAGGAAAACTGAAAATGTGACAAATTAAATGGCATAGCCATAGCCAATCCTCAGAAATTAGGGTAAAATTTCATCCCTCCCTGTAAGGGAACTTAGTGGCAACACGTCTGGCAATCTGGCATAGTTTGAGAAAACATTTCTCACAACGCTTTTCAGAGTTTAAATTTGAAAGTACTGGAAACAGTTACTAAAATACAAAATAATTATTTAAAAATATTAGAAAACAAACTGTCCAATTACCATTGACTATATTCTTATTTCAGTCACGTTGGTGTAAAATTAGTGTAACTTTGATGAAGAGTAAAGTTGCTTCAAATTTACTCTTATATAAAAGGAACACTGCTTGGTCTTAAGCATTTCTGTGAATGCAGACCAAAGTTTGCATGATGAAAGTGAAAAAATTCCCATGCAATAAATCTATCTCACTGGCAAATACAAGGAGGGTAATTGTTACATCAGTTAACTCCAAACCCACATTAATCTTTTGTGCTACACTCATACACTCTTTAGGTATCAAAAAGGATTAAATAATGGATATGAACAGGTGGAAAAATGTTACTGTACATGCATGAAAAGAAAAAAGGCCTCCTATTTTTCCCTGTGCTTAAGGAATACCAGAAAAATTATGGAAACCATTCTTCTTTCAAGAATGCAGGAAAATAATCAAGATTTGCAAATAGAGAAATACGTTTCTTGTTTTATGTAAGGTGCTATGTCCTTTGTACAAGCATGGCACTGAGGATGATGCATATGTATCTCAGCTTTACAATGACTATCAAACTGAGGCATGAATTTTGAAAAGTACACATAAAAGTCCAGTGTTCAAGCAAACTACAACTTGCATAACTGTATTAAGACAACATGGTCCCCCATTCAGATGTAAGAGAAAAAGCCCCTTCATATTTGAAACTGTACATCGAATACTCAATCAATTTTAATTGATAAATAAAATCAGAACACATAAACCCAAAGCAGAGCAAGCTATAAAACAATCTGTTTGGCATACACTTTTGGAATATTAGCTGAACTACATACCAAATTGTATATTGGCTATAAGTAGTAAACTGAACTGCACTGTGTCTGGCCTATACAAGCAATTCCTTCCCTCCCTGACTTGTGAAAAATAACGGATTTATCATACTCTCACTTGGGGTTTTACAACATGTGAATTTAAATTTTTTTAAAAACCTTTTTCATATGTTGATTTTAAAACCTTTTTTTGTATGTTGACATTATTTATTATAGTGTGGTGATGCATTAAAAAAAAAAGGGAAGATGATGCAAATGTACAAAAAATAAAGAATTAAAACAATCCTACTGAAAGTGACCACAGGAAAAAAGCATCCAAATCACAAGAGAAGAAAGGGAACTACTGCCTGTGAAGACTTGAAGACTGAGGTTTCACTCTCCCCAGAACTCTTCCCTGAATTCTGACTTTCATAAGTTTGTAAAATGAAGGAATCATACAGAATGGATGATTCCTTCATTTTACAATCCCAAACTATTCCTGCAAAACAAAAGGTCTAAACACTTCTCTGTCAGGGTTAACGTTGTATTTAGGTATGCAAGTTACTGCTTTTGAAACTAACAAACTTAACATACCATGAACACGTTTTCTAAAATACAATAATGCTAATCCAAGTCCCAAATGACAGTTTTTCAGTACTTTGAAACTACAGCTGTTCCTACCAGCTAAAGCAATTCTAGACAGCTAGGAAGAATGTCATTTTGATTTAATGATTGCTAGATATTAGTGCAAAGCAGAGACTGAGGGGAAAGTAGCTGAGGATCAATCTTAATCAGAGATCCAGCTGCAAAATGAATTGGAGAATAAATAAAATTGTTTATATAACTGGAGATTTAAGAATATAGGACAGAACAATGTACTGCAATTTTCTAGATTGTGAAATGACCTCTTTTTGCTCCCCAAAAGAAAAATATTCTGCTGCAAATGAATTTTATCATCACGGAATAGCTCTTTAATGTTAATAGTCTGTAAATCTATAAACAGAATGGATTTTAAAGAAGAAGTTTGAGGAAACTGGATGTCAGCATTTTGCAAAAGACAGCCCACTGGTAACTTTTAAAATAATTTTTATGCATCCTTATTTAAAGATTTAGAAATTGCTTCCCTCAAAAGGAGTGGTATTTGCAAATAAAATTCCAGTCCCTAAAAGGATCATGAATTAATCACAGTAGCTGTGTTTTCTGATGGAAGGATTTATGAAAATAAGCACAAGCTGAGGTCAAAGCAAAAAGCCAGGGACGGATTTTAGGAAACAATTTTGAGTATTAATTTCTCCCCAAAATTATTTCTATGTCTTGGCAATCAAAATTACTTAAGTGAAGGAGTTCACTGTAGTAAAGCATTAAATGCTACAAAAAGAAGCTAGTTCAAGAGAGCCTCAAAGAATTATTAGATTTTCAAATATTACTAAAAATCATTCCATAAGATTTCTGCTGCTCCTGCTGCTGCAGATGGTTAGTATCTACTAGTCAGCAACTGTCTTGTATATTCACACCCTCTTTTATATATTTGCTGTTTTTTTCCCTTCTATATATCATTTGAAATATTAAGACAGAGACACTACTGAAAAATTAAGAAAATTAATGAAAAATCACCTGTTTTTTTCCATAATGTCTGCTTTATCATATCTTCATTTTATGATGAACCCACTTTGCTTCAGAATTTATATTACCAGACAAGCAAAAATTGCTATTATATATAAACACACCCTAGATATGAAAAGTCAGCTCTACTGTAAGCAATACTAGCCATAGATACACATAAATTTTTAACAGAGCAAAGATTTTACAGAGAATATTGGCAGAAGGAGGTTCACAAGCTTATCAGCTGTGATAACCTGTTACAATATTAAATTCACAGTGAAACTAATCTTTTCCTTCTCCATTTCAAAGCCAGAACATGGAATAAAAGTGACAAAGATTACAGCAAGGGCTGGCAGCAAGGTACTGGCACAGAGATTTGTTAACGATGCGTGGCACAGTCAGAAGATGAATACGATGAAGACATTTGACACATTATCTGCAGATCAGTGAGCACATGTTGTCTGCACAACTATCTTTCAGAATACAAAGTCAGGACTTAATTTTGGCAGAGAGCATTGTCTGTTTCTATGGAAACAAACTCATTACTGGTTTTACACTTTATGTTTCCCTTTATTTCTAATTAATTTAAACCAAGATGAGTATTGCAGCTATGAAACTGACAGCATCAGATACATGTGAAGAAAGAGTTTGTTAGATGACATATTCTACTTCATTGGTTAGGCTGTTCAGGCCACTATATAAAATTAACTAGGAATGTTGGAGGAAGTACCAAGAGACTTCCTCTTCCTTGCATCTCTCTAGTATTTCAAACGTAACGACCAGTACCTCAGGGGGAAAAGCCATAGAGCTTGCAGAAAACGATTTGTGATTTCTTACTATTCAGTAAGTCTGCCTATAGTATGGGACTATGGCAAATTAAAGATGGCAGACATTATCTAGATTTAGGCAAAATTCCTTCAGTTGTAAATTTCACCAGAGAACTAAACATAACACTTATGCATCAGCAGCAATTAGAGACAGTAACCCTATTCTCTAGTAACTCTGTGACAATGTTGTTTTGTGTCTACTCCCAATGAATGAACTTTTAAGTCGTTTAATTTTGAATTAAACATGAAAAGATTGAAATCGTGACACATATGTATGTTGATTTAAAATACAATTTTAACAGCTGATAAAAAACTACCAGGACTTCCCAAAATCACATATAAATACAGTATCCATCAATTATTTCAATCAAACTGTTACGGTAATATTAGCTTTTAATTAATAGGAGAGGAAGACAAAAATACAGTGCAGAGGTAAGAAAAATCTGGTTTCTCCTGCAGCATGGCTTGTGTGATTGAAAGTCGTTAAACAGTAGGTTAAAAGAGAAGGAAAAAGAATCAAAGAAAACAAAACCCTTGGCAAAGAAGTACTTATTTTGGAAGCACATGAAAGGATTCTGCTTCTGTGATACACTATGCAGTCTCAGTAGCTGGTAAAACAGGTGTTGTGAGGCAAAAGGTAAGAAATAAAAGGCCCTGTTAGAGCTTCAGCTGTGGTCTCACAATCACCATATCTATAGCTATGCCATCTCTTGAGAAATAAACTGCTGCATATTTATTATAAGTATTCTTGAAGTATTCAAATTCATAATGACATTCCAACACCATTGGACTAAGCACTGTCATTAAGTCCCTAGTTTTTTCAGGATGGAGCAGTACCATTAGCACTCTACACTGTCAAAGATACTCTGAAAGTACTTGAGATGTCTCTAATCCTTTCCATAGAGATCTACCGATGAAAATACCATATAAACATGTCTCTAGTATCTCCTCAGTTGTATTTACAATTATTAAATGGAAAACATTAATCAGCAACACCTTCTTTAAAAAGAAGAATCCCCATGTACACAGGGAATATTCTGCTAGCACATATTCACTGAACACAAGAATAAGCGCCTCTTTCTTCCAGATTCATATACATCAGGTGACACTGAGAATTTAATCATCCTAACTCTTCTTTTATCTACTTCATATCCACCTGCTCTCAAAAATAGTAATAGGTGACTGTGAGCCCAAAGTTTACAATGAGACTCTCAAGATTTTATCTTGTTGTTTTTACATAGTCATGTATTTTTTACACACATTTTTATTAGAGACAAACCAAATCTTTTTTCCAGATCATGTTTCTTCCTCTGTAGGTTTGAAATGTTGCAGATCTTGTGGGTTTTTTCCCTCATGATTTTCACCTTATATCCTCCAGATTGTACTATAACAAACACACAGGATTTAAAAGATTTATTTTTTTTTAAGAAGCACTGTGCCTGTATTCAGTGCATCTTTCAGGCATCCTGAAATGAACAAGAAATGATTGATGCTAGAATTGGAAGGGCAAAATTTCAAGAAGATTAATACAGAAGGTTGGAAAGAATCTCCTTTTCTTCATTCTTCAGGAAGAAAGCCTTTTTATTAAAACTTTCCTTCCAATTTGCATAGATCAGTTAGAATAGATTTGCCATTTACACTAAGGCTAAAATATCTGACAAGCTGTGAAATGCCATTTAGGCTGAAAAGGTGATGAGGCATCATTTCACTGCCTCACTGCTGCAGCCTCCAGGCATCCCCACTATTATACTTTAACTGCACTTTTTCCAGCTGATTCCTATAGGCATTACTGAAGTTTATGGCAATGGTCAAGTCCAGGTTTTTTTCTGCACTATAGTGATTCAGTCAGACACTTCTAAACCCCACTGTGTAGCAGAGAGACAAAAAAACTGTGCAAAACATGTGAAAAACAATTCCAAAGAATAATGGAGGTTAGTGAGGACCTCCAGAACTCATGTAGAACAACACTGACAAGGCAGACCTAAATCAGGTTGCATAAGGCCCATCCAGCTGACTTCTGAACATCTACAAGGACAAAGATCCTTCAACCTTGCTGGGCACCTGTTCAAGTGTTCAGCTATCACCCTTCATAGTAAAAAACTCTTTTCACAGCACTGGAATTTACCATGTTTGATTTGTGTTCTTTGCCTCTCAAGCTACCACCACACACCTCCAACAAGCATCCGCTCCCTCTTGCCTGTATCCTCTGATTACCTCTGTATGAGCAGCAGTGAAATCTTTGCAAAAAGGTGTCTCTTTTCCAGGCTGAACACACCCAGTTTCTTCAGGCCCTCTGTATACATTCTGTGCTCCAGATCTGACCATCTCAGTGACCTTTCACTGGACTTGCTCCCATATGTCAATAAAAGGCAGACCAGGTGCTGTCTTAACAATAGTCAAATAAAAGGGAAGGATGGATCAATACCCTGGGCCTCATAGCTACACTATTACAAATGATGGCCTGGATGCAGTCTGTCCCCTGCTACAAGGGCACACTGTTGATTCATGCTTAACTTCTCCATCATGATCCCCACTGGTTTTCCTGCAAAGCCAATCAAGCTAAATTCCAGCAGCAGACTTTGTATTATTCAATTTCCAAAGAGACAGTTTCCCCATAAAATAGACCATAGCTGCACAAAGTATTCAGAGACGACATCTAGAATTTGCCAACTCAGAAGAGTCTTTAACAGACAATGAATACAGAACTTTAAGCCCTGTATGGCCATTTCAGGTTCCAATTTTTCATGAACTGCCATTTAATGCAAAGTGTTGCTCTGAGTAATATTATTTATACATAGTACAGAAATCAGCACTGCTTCTACATAGTTTATTTTTTAATAATTGCATCATGGTACGTCATATAAACACATCCAAACACACAGAAATTTGCCATTCTAGTAAGATAGCAATTAAAATTAGGCCATCAAGATGCAGCATTGAACAGATTACATTCTTAGCAATATCTCAAAAAGAATTTATGAAATTAAGAAATGCAAAGACAGTTTTCATCAAAATAAAGGTACCACCATCTAAAAAACTATCCTTTTGAGAATGGCAAGTCAGTATGGTAATATCCACAAACTAAAAATGTATTTCCATACAGACACCAAAATAAAAAGTATTACTAAAGAGACAATTGTATAGAATTTAAGATACTCAAGTTTCAATACTCAGAAACAAGAATCTCTGTCAGGCTCAAAAAGAAACTTCTGATGACAACAAAAGCATACATATCAAAATTCCTTCTACCTACTAGCATGACAGTAATGTGCTGCTTCGCATCTTAAAAGATTAGAAGACAGGAATGGACTTCAGCATACGTCCTCTGGGTGAGAAGGGGTCATAGCCAATTATGTAGGTGAATGCACTTTGCCTCTGGGAAGGAAAATATTGTGCTTGTGAAGCACACTGAATGAGGCCACAGCTGCTTGTCAAGTTGTTCTCTGTTGAAGGGAAGCTGCTGTGGACAGAATACACTACTAGCAAATTAGGATAAATAAAAACATTTAGTGTACTTATGTTACTGGCCATGAAATATCTGTTATCCCTACAGTAGATTGAGCCATGCCATTTCCAGGTAATAAAAATAGCATATAAACAACCAAGTAAGTCAAAACTTGGAATAGAGGGATATTTCAGAGTTACATCTGTATGGGGTATTTTTTGTTTAGTGTGGGCTTCTTTTTTTCATTCTTGTTGTTTGGGTTTTTGGGGTTTTTTTTGCCTGAGGATGGGGTCAAGGCACACATAAGTTTAACATGCACTGTATCACAGAAAATTTACTTTTCGGTCGTAAAAAGCTTGAGGGACCTCACAGCTGACAAAGAAAAGATTATTACCCAAAAGTCAAAACTTGTTTTTCAGCAGAGTTGATGTTAACATTATACCTAACCAGAAAATTTGAACAGACAAAAGTGATATGGCAGCACAGAAAATGTATAGTATTTTTTAAGACATATTAAAATGTATTACGCATAAGAAGTTTATAAAGATTCTACAATATAAAATGAATCAGTTGTAGTATCTCAGAAACAGAAAGCTATTTCGAAATGTTTCCCTCATTTCTAAGTTCTGTCCTAACTTCACTAAGTAAATATTCAGGGAATCAGACACAGAAGAGGGTGAGTTTTGCCTTAAGAGTATTTATCTATGATAAAAATTCAACAAATCATTGTTCTCTCTAGACTGAAACATATTACTTGTTAATATATTTACTGGTTAAAATAATTATTGGCAAAAAATGCAGAAGCATTGTATTTAAAGTAGTTTTTGCCCCTCCATCTTTAATTTTTTTCCTCTTACTTTCCTCAAGAGATTAAAAAAATAAAAGTACAGTATGTCATCTTTATTGTGGACATGTAAGCAAATGACCTTTTGGTTAAGAAAGTATCATATACTTTTTTGGTTAAGAAAATATCATATACATTCTTTGGTTAAGAAAGTATCATCCTTCTTGCATAAACCCAAAAGTATGTGGATGTCAGCATAGCTGCAAAGCGTTCCAAGTTTGCCGTGGAAACAACATTTTTATTTGAAAATATTACAACTGCTCACTGCAGACAATTGGCATGAAAGCTCCCAATCCAAGCTCATTGACAGCTTCTGGAGTGGACAGATGAGGCATGGAAAATATTTTAAATTAGTTCATTTATCTTGCTCAGACATGGGAAGTGATGGAGAATTTTTCATGTTTATAGGAAAAAAAACCAGAGAGAGAGAGAGAGAGAGAGAGAGAGAAGAAGTGTGGAAGAGGGGAAAGGCAGGAGTAAAGCTGAGTGAAAAGGTGGAGGAAATGAAGGAAAAAAGGTAGAAGGAGGATAAAAGCAGGGTAAAAGAAGAAAGTGGATAAAGTGATGGGAAAGAGGAAAAAGGTAGAAAGGGAGGAAATGGGGAAAGAAAGCACCTTTTTATATAAATTATTACCAGTTAAGCCAAATTGCACACATAATGCATTTTTTGTTAATTAGAAAATATACACCCCAATACTAGCCAAGCTAGCAGATGTCTTTAACTGGTTTTGATTTTATCTCCACAGTTTTCTGAGAATCAACACTGGGTTTTATTACTGTATCAAACACATCCAGATTTAAATTATTTTTGTCCTAAGGACTCAGACTATAGATATTTTTCAAACATGCTTCAGAAACTCCATTAAAGAATACAATAGCTTAAATATATATTTATTTAATACAGTGTCTTATTGCCATGGATGATATTGGAGCCCAAGACATCATATAATAAGGGAAATGGCTTAAAGAACAGACTAATGTTCCAATGCCTCCTAGGAATATGATTCTGACAAATTCAGACACAGATGGGCTTCCTCCTCCTGCTTCAAACTTGGATCACTCTATGGTAACACCTAGAAATGCAGTACTATATGAAACCCATAGGAAAATCAAAAATATCTGGTATGTACATATCAAACTTCAGAGAGAAGCTCATAGGGAATCTTGTCACAAATAATGAAGGGTGTGGAAATTTATGTATGAACATAGATTTTGTATCAGAATAATGACAAAATATTACAAAGGTCTGCAATTACTAACTTTCTGCAGTATCAGTTCTAATTCCTTATATAAAGAGGCTTTGAATACTATTCATTTTTAATATATCAAATAATTCAAACGTATTTCTCATTCTAAAAGTAAATAGAAAAGTGAAACAATGCAGTTCTAAAAGAACCTGAACAAAAATGAATGTGTGTCTTGGGTATTTTCAACAGGGATACCCCTATGGATAACATCTGATTATATTTTGTAGTGCTATTTCTTGTACACAACTCAAATTTTGCTTCATATAGAAACATGTATGTCTAGTGTTTATATTTGTAATTTATCCAGTATGTCTTGTCCTTTAACTACCTTTTCAGATGCAGTGATTAGGTTTGAAGAAGTAGACTTTTCCTCATATTTTCTCTTCAATGTTTTCCATTCTACAATTTCCTGCTCTGGGAAATACTTTGTATCCTTGACAGACATGGAATTAATTTGTTTAGCATTGAGTATTTAGCAATGACTGGTATTGAAGGGCAAGCTGGTCTCTCTTCCACTGTGATGCCCAGTCCAATAAAACAGCATTACAGAAAGAAAATTTTTATAAGCTGATTACCAGTTCAGTGTGTTTACTGACTCATCTATTTGGTCTAAGTGGACCCATTTAGCATGCAAACTATTTTGTTAGATTTTAAAATACACCTTTTTGCATCTTTGCCATCTAGCTGCATACTTTTCTTTCCCAAAAAGCATAATCCATTTACCACTGCAAACGGAACTTCATTAAATTAATAAGTCCTGGGCCTGGTCCACTGGCCCAGTTGTCCAATCTGGAGAGCTTCTGCATTTGTATCACAAACATTTTCATTAAAGCAGGACACATTCATGGGGACACAAACTCCTAAGTACAGATCTAATTTTAAAGTCAATTTTTAAAAATTTCCTACCAAGTGCTAGCAGCAACAATATGTAGAAAAGTGTGAAAGCACAATATTTCAAAAATCACAGAACAGGAATAACATGTAGCCTATAGCCTGACTTTTGAAACCCATTTTCTGGACTTCTTTTTGACTTGTTAGACTTTTGGAAGATACTCTTTCTCTCCACACAGTGCAACCAACTCCTTTGTTAATGGACCACTAAAAGATGCCTCATTGTGTCTTAATGGCATAATACATTACAGAAGTCAGGTGAAGGAAGGAGTTACACCTCTCAGTCTGAAGACATGTCATACAAAAAGCAATAGCTGTTATTTCCAGAAAGAAATATAACAACAATTTGCAAACATAGCCCTGCCAAGTAATTGGTGAACTTTGGAAAATTTGTCTATCACAGAAAATATTTTTTATCACTTGTCCAAAATTCAGCTAAACCCTTTAACAAACTAGAGTCTGACTGGAACAACGAACACGAATTTTAACATGCCACTCATTTGTCTAAGCAACTTGATAAATTTTTAAAGCAGACGTGTAATATTTCAAAGCACAGCTTACTTGTTTCAGCTCCTAGATAGCCCCCAATTGATCCAGTACACTGTGTTTGATCCCTGAACACATTTTCAATGTTTATTCAGGAACTGATTCAGTGCAGAGAAGTTTTCACCCCATACACTGTCAATTTGTTAAACACAACCTAGTGACTCAAGACTAAAGAAAAAAAGACAAGGATATTTGTATGCGTGAAGTGTCACAGTACAGAACAGTTAATACAGTGATATGGAGGCACTCATGATAGCCAAACTTTATGTGCAACTGTGAATCACTAACAGACTTATTTCCACAGGTCTGTGCAACATTACAACCATATCATGGTTTGACACTGTCTAGAAGCCAGGTACCCACACAAAATCATTCCCTTATTCTCTTCTGCTGTAGTTGAGCAGAGGAGGGGAGGGGGAAAGAATTAAAAGGCTAACAAGGTGAGGTAAGCATCAGGAGAAAAAAACAGGCTCAAAACTTAGAAGGTATAAAGGAAAAAAATTTGTTAACAGAATTAAAAGAAAAAGATTATTCTTATTAAAAGAATATTAAGAACTAAAATAAATATTTAGAACACCTTTCCCCCTGCCCCCCTCAGCACTTTTTTCCTTCCCATTAACAGCAGGGGGAGACAAAACATGGGGGTTTTAATCAGCTTGTCACTTTTAAAAATCTTCTTTCAGTTCACTTTGGGAGATGAGTCTCTTTTGTTACATCAGGGGTCCTTCCCACAGGAGACAGCTCTCTGTGAATTTCTCCAACATGGTTCTGATTTTCACGAGTAGCAGTCCTGCCTGACCTGCTGTAACCTGAGTCCCTCCCACAGGCAAAGCAGTTTTCCCACAACAGTTTGTGTAGGTAATTAGTTCATCGGGTGTAATCTTTTAGGCATAAGCTGTTTCTAGTTTGAAAGCAAGGGTCCTCTTTCTCTATCTGTGGAAGCAAGGGTCTTCTCTCTCTGTTAGAGTTTCCCACTAAATTACAGCTTTTCGGCATCTACGTGCTCCAGCATGACCACCCTTTCTCATGGGATATGAGTGGACCCTCTACATCCCCCCATGCACTTAATGAACTACAGGGAAACAGTTTATTGTATTATAGTCCTCACCACACTTGCAGAAGAATCTCAGTTCCAATGCCCAGAGCACCTCGTCCTCCCCCTCCCCTCCCTCCTTTTCAACAACCTTAGTATGGCCATGTTGTTTTTTCTGTGTGTTTTCACCTCTTCCTTTTTCTCACCCAGGAGAAAACTGCCCCTAAGTTCATTTGTTCTCAAGTTCTATCAATTGAAAAGTTTTTATAGAGGTTTGCAGTGTTGGAAGGTTGATCCTGTCTGGGCTTGGAACTGAGGCAATTGCTCACCATGCTTCTCGCTGCTGGCCATGTGGATCCCCCCGGCACCCTGCAGTGCCGGCCACTGCAGCACTGGCTACATTCAGAGCCTCTCTTCATGCTGGTCACCAAAAGCCAAAGCTACTGCCGCCACTTCTGCCCCTCTCTTCGCAGCATGGCCGGCTATAAGCAGCTAACAGGCAGAGTTCGCTGCAAACCATACTGAGATGGCATGGCCGCTCCTGGCCTCAGGGCCGCTCCTGGCATCGCGATGGCTCCCGGCAGCTGTGCCAGGATGGCCCCTTGGTGGCTGCCTCCCCACCCCTTGAAAGAAGGAAAGTTGCCCGTGTTTTTTCCTTTCTTAAATGTGTCATCACAGAGGAATTACTAACTTCTCTAACTGGCTTAGGAGCATGCCTATTTTCAGAGTCAGCCCAAAATTAATTTTGCCAGGCATGGAGGAAGCTTGTAGCAGGTTGCCACAGAAAAATCACTTCCATGGCTGGCTTCTTCCTATCTCCTCAAAAAATCAAGCCATTCAAAACCAACACAGACTAATAAACCCCTGTGATTCTGGTGGGGGGGCCACACACAGTATAAACCTTCATATAGCATGTACCTGGCACAGCACCCTCAGAGCAGTGCCTGAGAGGACACTTAGGACTAACGTCTGAGACAGCTCACTGTAGCTGGATATCAGACAGCAGGCAATACTGAGCATCTGTATACCACAGAAAAGACAAAGCATCTGTATACCACAGAAAAGACAGAGATCAAAAACTGATTTCTTTGAAGTCCTGTAGATCAGTCAAGTCTGTAGATGATAAAACTGGCATTTGCCCATTTCATGCTGATGGGGTTGACACAAATCTCTGTAACAGTAATTCACCTTTCATTTTTAACTTCATCTAAAAATAGCAGCTTCAGCACTGAGGAGGTCACATTTGGTAATCACACATTTAAAAAGTTGGGTTTAAACTTTTTACAGAATTATTTATAGAGGTACAAAGGAAAGCTGAAAAAGGAAATGGAAAAGCATATAGAATCTTTATATTATTTAAGATTTGAAGTCTATGTTTTATTGCTTTCACTGCTTCATGCTGAAATACTGTGGAGTCTTTTATTTCTCTCATTTTACATCATCACTTTACTCACATTTTTAATTTATTATTAACAGCCAGTTTTTGAGCTTCAAGGAAGTTTATCCAGAGAAACATAGTAGAAGTTAGCAGATCACACTAAGTTCTTAGAGATAGTCATTGCTAAGTCAGAAAAAGGCAAAGAACATAACCAATTAAAAAGCAAAAGTAAAGCTGCTTTCTCCTAATGTGAAATTTTTAAAAAATTCTATTTCTCATAATTCATTCTTTAAAACAGCAATCCTATATTTCTTTATGTTAATGTTCAAGAAAAGTGTAAACTCTTGGAAATTTCCTCTACATCCCTTTGCCCTGGAGATACTGGATATAAAGAATTGTGTGATTTAGAGCTGAAAATTAATGACTATTAAGTGGAGGTGAGTTTAGTTATCAGCAATCAGGCAAATATCTGTTTTGAACAAAATCATTGAAATTGTGGGTTTTGCTCTAGAAAATGCATTCTGGGATCCTGGTGATAAATTATACAAAGCCTGGTGAAGTTTCTTGGAAACCCACTTCCACTACCATGGCTAGCATATAATTTCCAGTGCCAGAAATCAGGACTCTATATGAACTATCATGAACTACTCTAGGCAATTTTGAGTCTAGTCTGCATCAGTTTGATTAATTTTGTATTATTGCAAAAAAAGAAAAAAAAAAAAAAAGTGCACTTTCATGTCTACATATGTACGTATATATATTTACTACAGTACACTTTGCACACTGAAATTGGTTTGCAGACACTCATTCGCTTCTTTCATTTTGTTTAATACACTTCTGAAAGAGCTCATTCAAAGTCATGAATCCTTGAAGCATTTTCAGAGTTCTTTCTTAGCTGATTTTTATCTGTCAACTCACTGATTTCACTACTTGAGGTCATTTCAACCTGAACCTGTTTCACTCTATAAGCACAGAGCCAAGACCTTTTAAACTTAAGATCTTTCCTTTTATTGAAGTTTCTCTCTAGACATTACTATCAACTATGAACAGCAACATGAAAAAAAAATAATAATGATAATAATAATAATAATAATCATCATCATCATCATCATCATCATCATCTTCTCCCAGAAAAATCATTTGACTTAGTAAGTTATCAGACACACAAAATCCTCCAAGTTGAAGAAAAAGTGAAGACCTAAGTAAATCTTCTAGGAACTTTGACACTCAAAATATGTGGTATTTTTCAATGGTACATGACCATATTTTAAATAAGCAATGTGGTCCTCTCAAGTATCAATAGAAATTAAAAGAAATATGACTGAATATGTGCAACAATCTTGTGTCTAGTCTTTATTTACAAATTAACAGTTTGAGTAGCTTCTTTGTCTTCAGCTGGGTTTTTCACAATTGACCTTCTGCCTTGAGTCCCCCAAAAGATGGTAGAATACATAATAGGATATATGAAAATATAATGTATTGAAGCTCTATATTCAGTGACTATCAATACCACTAAAGTGGCAGTAAATATCTAATCAAGTTCTCTCACTTAAATTAATACACAATATAGTAACCAAAGCAAGTAATAAAATCCTGCCTAGTACAATTAAGAGTCAATAATTAGAAAATATTGGAGGTGGGGAGAGGTATGTATGTTCTATGTTTGTGCAAAGTTCAGCATAATTTAATAAAATCTGTTCTCAGTGTGTAAGTAATTTCCGCGTATGGTCAAGATTGTTCACAATTCTAATAGTCTTTCTTTCCATGCCCTGTGGATTTCAGAGGATCAACAAAAAGCCAAAGACAGAGACTCTAAAAGAGTAATAATGTGCTTACTGCGGTTCCCATTAGTGAAAACATGACAGTATGCATTTCAGTGCTCTGACAAAAGGCATTTAAATTTCAATACTGTTGAAATGTTGAGTTTAGAATAAATATGATTCATCTTGCATTAGCTGGGCATTATTTCTGCTCCTTCTGTTTGCTGGAGACAAATGATACAGCTTGTCCATGATTAGGTACAACTTCTCCACATTAATTTTTGCAGATTTTTCAATTCAGCAAACATGAGAAAAAACTAAAATGTAGCAAATACATCCACTACAACTGCATGTAACTTTTACAGCAGAAATTAAGACAAAGTAATTTCTCACTGAGAAAACAAACAAATTTCAGAAGTAATGAGCACTAGAGAATTTAAACACTTTTGGGGGGTTTTATTCTCTTATTTTTCCAAGCTGCACAAGGAAGGAAATCCATGAAATTACATACCACTAAGTTATCACTCATTATGAAATTACCAATTAAACTCTTCATACTAAGTTTAGCACTCACAGACATTTACTGAAACGGAATCAGACTCTTCATTTGCTAAGAGATGAGAATTTGTTCAAGACATGTTTTATGAAATACCTTTGGAAGATACAGGAGGCAGAGGAGAGGTCCCTAAACGAACTTAGAAAATTCTTAGGTGCTAACTAATTCAACCCCAGGCAAAGAAAGCAGTACACATACCCCACCTGGATATTACCACAAACAACAAAGCAGCAGCTGCCTTTAGCAGTGCAAGACTGTGACTCTTGAAACATGACATCGTGAGTCTGCATTGCCTCACAACTTTTCCAATGTGAGTTTTTCAATAAATTAACCCAACATATCTGAAACCTGACCCAGGACACTTGAGTTTGGCATGACAGAAAGATCTTAATCAGGGCAGACTGAAGAGCACAACACAGATTATTTGAAAGACAGGACTTCATGAGGTCTCTTCTGCTCATACTGACACTGCATTAGCACTTATTATTAATGTGTAAGGCAAAATAATCAGGCCTTTATTTAACAAGCATGTGCAACTTAAGACGCACTGATTTTGCCACAGTGCAGGCTTTAAATTACATAGTAGGGTAAATTAGCTAAAAAATATCCACACAGAAAACTTGTTTGAAGTGTGGCGCTTCAAACAAGAGCAACCATAATTACTATTTTCAAGCACTAGTCAATATGCAGAAACATCGTAACTGATGATTAATATGACAAGTATGGTAAAGAGTAACTCACCTGTGCTTAAAGCTAGGATAAAGTGAAAGATACTGATAAGATAATTTATCAAAACTACCAGATAAAAATGGATAACTATGACATATTCCTTAAAGATGCTAGTTACCAGCAATACAGACCCCAGAGATCTTCAGGAAGACCTCTACAGCAAAAACTCCATTCTCTTGTCCCTCCAGAGCTGTGCATTGAAAGAAAAAGAATCTCAAAATTTTAAAGAGTAATTCTAGAGAATGTAAAGAGTCACATAGTCATATTGCCAAAAGTTTGTTAATCAGAGAATCTGAAAATCCACACTCACCTACTTTCTACCTATTTGTTTTAAAGTGCAATATTTCCATATTCTCTACAAGTCTAATGCAAGACCCCAGGTGTCCATCTTTAATGCAGTGAGCCAGTGCATATGCTCAAATGTGTAATGCTGTTTTCTGCCACAGTGAATTTCCAGCAAAACAGATTTTCATGAAAACAGAATGCTTTGAAAAGATATTGAAATAAAAGGAACATGCTACTTTTGCTTTGTCAGAGGTGAGAATATTTTAAGTGTCTATTGAGTTTTGATGTCTCTTTTAATATGCTGCCTTCATTAATTAATAAAAAAGCAATAATTTTTTTCCCATACTTCCCATTTTTTTCCCAGAAAAATATGTTTAAACTTTGATTCATGAAACGTCCCTGTAAATTTCCCTTAAAAATCAAAAAGGAGCATTAAAAAGTTACTACATTTGATAAATCAGTTGGTTTTTCTAGAGTTGAATTTTGTGCATTTTCTATTCCACAGAGAGCAACTGATGGATTTCACTGGTTGATAGACATAGCTTACTCAAACAGAATGCGATATAAATGTATTAATATAAACTTATTTTACAAGGATGATACAGCTGTTTCCAGGGAGAAAATGTACATAACAACGCACTCTATTCCAAATTTTTAGTACACAGGCCTAAACAGAAGATGTTACAAGTCCTCCTATGGTCCATGTTTATGCAGGTCCTTATAAAACAATGGAGCAAGAGAGCCATCATGCATCCAGTTTTGCTGAAAATTTTAAGTAGTTGCAGAACACTTGGACACTGAGTTTGGAAGTATACTTCTTTTCTCAGTTTTAGACACAATCGGTGACAACTCAAGGCTCCTTGCAGAGCAGTTTAAACATAATTTTTCATAATACTCAGAATTATTTCTAGAATATAAAACAAAATCCAAAAATTAGCTTTTGAACTTCTCAACAAGTTTAAAAAGCAGGTCACAGATACCTCTGCAAAAAACTTCAAATATGTATTAACACCCAAGAAAATAGATGAGGCCTGCACTATTTTATCCTTTGACAACATTCTTCTCATCAATGTTTTCTGCACCATGTTGTATAGTGCTTTTGAAAACTAAAATGGCTATTTCAGATTGAACCATGCTCTTTTTCTGCACATCCAAGAACAGACAAAAATTTCATGACACCCAAGAAAATTAATATAATTGTCTCAATATATGTTTATTACTTTCTGAAAATTTTCAATTTATTTTAAAAAATTAAGCATATGTTGTGTTTTACTACAACTACACAAATATGTGGTAAGTGCTCTTACTGTTAGTAGGGCAGTAGCTATCTGGGACATACCTTACAGGGACATGCATATTTCTAGCCTTTTTCTAGAATAATTGCTTTCTCTTTAGTGTGTTCAGAAGTACATCCTGATTACTAATTATGGAGTAAGAATTGACACTGTTCCTCAGCCCGGAAATCAAGACAATTCCTCCATACTCCTTTAAGGAATATATTGTCAGGGTTCAACCCTAGCTGGCAACTAAGCACGAAACAGCCACTGCCTCACTCCACTCCCTGGGGGAACTGGGAGAGGAACCAGAAAAAAGGCAAAACACAAGGATTTCAGATAAGAACATTTAATAATTGAAACAAAGCAAACTATAGTGATACTAATAATACTAATGATAACAATAACAACAATAATAACAATGGTTATGAAAAGGAGAGGTGAGAAATACAAAACCCAAAAGAAACAAGTTATGAACAAAACAGTTTCTCACCAAACACTAACTTATATATAGTGGGTATGACATTCTATGATATTAATAGCCCTTTGGCCAGCTCAGGTCACTAGTCCTGGCCATGCTCCCTTGCAGCTTCTTGTACACTTCCTCAACTGTTACGGGACACAAAAAGTCCTATCAACATTATGTTCATACTAAATCCAGAACACAGCACTACATCAGCTACTAAAAAGGAAATGAACTCTGCTCCAGCTGAAATCAGGACAGATATAGAACAGTGAAAGAACACAGATTTATTTGTGACTAACGCTACATGCAATTATTTTCAGCTAAAGCAATTAACACCTGAAGAAATTATGAGCAGTAATCTAGAAAACCCTCAGTTCTACTTAGTAAAGACAAACGTCTTCGAAATCAGAGGCAACCAACAAGTCCACCCACATACCTAACAGCTACATAATCACAGCAGTAGAAACCAATGTGTCATTCAAGGAGCAATTCAAGAAGCAGTGATTGAAAGAGGAAGGTTTTTAGCTTTTCACAACTTCTCAGTGCATCAGTAAGAACAAAGTATTAAATTACTCCTACCTGTTGATTTGCTGCAGCATGTAGCTTGGTCAGGCATAACCAGGAAAGATACCTGGCTGAGGTAGGAATCATTGTCTCAATTCTATAACTGAGAAAGTCAGTTTCTAAGTTGCATTTGAGGGTGGTACACACTTCACCTCTGCTACCAATAGTACATCTCCTCCCTCCAGCAAGCACACACACAGCAAACCAATGTAATACCTCAGGTTTACTACCTGAGGAAGAAAGGACCAAGAAACTACACCTCTCCATGCCTGGGCAGAGTTACAGGGGAAATAATTGTAAAACTATTCAGTTTAGCTATTGCTGAGGTCTTATTTCCCATCCTATTTCCCATGCTATTACATCACAACTCCCTTCCTCTTTCACACTGATTCCCTTCCTTCTCTTTTTCTTCCCTCCAAAATATGAAAGATACACCTACTGTAAGTTACATCTTGTGAGAAGCATTAAGTATTAGACACAACATAAGATGATACTCACATAAGAGATCTCTGGTATAATGCAAATTACTCCCCTATTCGAATGTACCGCAGTTTGAGAAGAAAGGGTATTCAAAACTGGCTTTTCATTGATTTAAAGTGCTAATGATTTGTAACATGAATTTCAGGAAAGCAGACTTTTGTACCACTGTGCCCCCCATAATTTAAGTTTATTTTTTAATTTTTATTTTTGGGGGGTGAGATAGCAGCAACCCCGTTTCTAAGAATTAGTGCAGTAGGCTGAAACTATTTTTTCTGCTTTATCATTATAAAACATATGAAATATGTTTAGATTATATAAAAGACAATTCTTAAGGAAATAAAATTTTCTCACAATCCTACCTTTAAAACAGTATCTTAATTCTATTCTAAAATCATGCCATTGTAGCACCTCATAGGACATGAAATCCATGTGCCTTACAAGATCTCAGGTTTATTAAATAGAATCATTTTTATTACTAATGATAACTAGTGATTTTGACTTCATGCCTAAGTTCTCTATTAGCACACTATAACAGAACTAAAAAATAGCAATATTTTCAATAACACTGTGATAAAAAAAAATCACAGTGTTATTGAAAATATTGCTATTTTGCAAAATGATTCCATTAATATTTATAATCTCTTTTTAAAGGATTGGATGCATTTGATGGCTTCAGAAAACAATCTACCTTTTTATTTTCTTATCACAAATATCAAATACAAAAGCTTCTTAAAATAAAGGAAGAATTTCTTTATGGATAGTTTTGGAAAAAAAGCTCAAACTGTAAGGAATAACAGCACAATAAAAATTGAGTAAGCACGTGAATGGAATATAAACCGTATGTTAAGGGGTTCATGATCTCTGAAGTGCTAAATGCTACTATTTCAAAGATCAGGGCTCCTACAGGTTTAAGGTAGTACATTTTTACTATCTGCATAAAGAATCAGGGAATGAGCAACTCAGGAAAAAAACCCCAAAATAAACAACCCAAAGACAAAAACGGTGCCATGGGTAAAATACAGATTATAGGAATATGATGCTATTGAAAATCATGAAAAAAGCCATATTGAAATGGAATAACCAAAATTTGATATTGAAAGCAATCATCTTAAAAGCTATAAAAACATGGACAGGCAGCATTCAGATGTTACAATTATGCTATATACTCAGGAATTGACTAAGAACTTGTATACTCCATGATCCAGCTATGAGTGTCAGCATTATGGGACATGAGTCTGGTAACTTGGTTCTGCAAGACCTCTGGCTCTGTGGCATGAGGTTTTCTGCTGCCCTTGTGTCATTTTGGCTGAAGTACTTATTTGTGCTATAATACCAGCAGTATCAAAATGTACAGATATTTAAATGAGTAACTTTTCCATTATGCCTTCCCCCCAGGACATAGCAATGAAGCCTTTCTTAGAGAACATCTAAACTTTATTCTTCAATATATGGAATTTTTAATGATAGTGCTCATCCAAGCTTTTACACTTTATAGAGGAAATATGACTGTGGCAAAGGTCTTTTAGCATCTTTTTCACATCAAAATAGCTTTTTAGTATTTTGAGCTTCCAGGGTGGCATGTCTGGTATGCTCACCATAAATATGCCTGAAAACTAAGAAATGGATCTCTCTTGAGGTCAGAATTTGAAAAGGTTATTTCTAGCTGATGTGAGTCAAATTATTAGTAAAAAATACTCCTTCAAAATAACGTTTAAAGAAAAACTGTGATAATGCTCACAGAGCAGTGTTACAATACATACTTTGTATAGCATTTTGAATGTAAATGCTCTGTGATAATTGGCAATGTTTCCAGTAACACCAATATTGATATATGCTCTGTGTTTTGCTCACGGCATGTTTTCTCTTTCTTTTTTGAGACTATTTTTTCCTGCTACTTTTCCTTCTATTTTTGGGGTTACTTTTCAAATATAAACAATTAACAATAACATAAAATTGATAAGGCTGTACAAATAATACAATTCCATGGACTACACGGTAGTAATTGAGTGTGAAACAGTTCTGTGACCATTACTAAAATGCTGGTGCATTGCAGGAAATGCAGTTTGCTTCAAGCTGAATGAATTATTTGGAAAACAGAATGATCAGCAAATCTTATTTTTCTTACTAAGTCAAAAGTATGTCACAGAGAATATTCTGAGTTAGAAGGGAACCTCCAGGATCATTCAGTTCAGCTCCTGGCCCTGTGCAGGATACTCCAAGAATAACTGTGTCCATCGCTTTCTGAGCTATGTCAGGCTGTAACCTCGTCCCTGGGGAGCTGTTCCAATGTTCACTGGGTGAAGAACCTTTTCCTAACATCCAGCCTAAACCTCCTCAACTTGATGCCATTCCCTTGGGTCCTGTCACTGATCACTAGATATATTTTTTTTAAAAATAAATAATGTTCTGCAAATCCATCATCTGAGTTTCAAGCAAGTAATTAAGCTTGAGTTTCAAGAAGGCAATTAAGCTTTTTTCTTCATCTGCTAATTGAAGCTGCTTGATATGGTAACTCTCTTGGGGAATTATGAAGTCTGAAGTACAAAAATTGGAACAAAAATTATAACAGTTTTCCCTCATAATTCAGTAAGATAGGTTGCAGAAGATTCCTGAAGCTTAAAAAGTCTGCATAATCTCTGCAGATAGCACATTTTGTTTCATGGCAAAAACAAGAACATATAGGGACATTCGAATTCAGGATTTTACACAACAGAAGAAAAAAAAAATCAAGTATTTTAGCATTAGAATGCAAATTAATAAAAAAATAGAAAATTGGTTTAGAACCACTCTGTAACAATTCTTGTAGAGCTTTATTACACATCTCATTCTATCTCCTGGCTGGCTGTGAAGGACTGCCAGGTTTTCATTTGTATTCCAGCTGTATCTGGTATTGATTTACATCATTAAGGATAGTTTTGTCTTCTAGACAAAAGGCATGCAATTCTTACAAATTGTTCTCTTAATTCCCAGCAAATGCAATACAGCTATTATTCAACCAAATCATACTTACTGTCATGGAATTTTTGAAGATATCTTGAAGCTACACAGACAGCTCAAACACACAGAACTGCATACTTCTCCAGTGGCAGTGTCTACCATAACCACCTTTACCTATCTACAGGGATGTTATGTCTGCATAATAATGTGAATGTTACTGCTGCTTGACATCACAGTTTACTCCAGTGCATATATCAAAGTATGAGATATTTTGGATAGCTTAACACTAAGATAGAAATTTTGAATAGATCCTGTCCTCAATGGGTCAAGTAATTACGGCGAAGCAGCAACAGGCAACAGAAACTGAGCTCTAGAGCAGTCTAGTCAGGATTGAACAGATATTTACCTTCTGTAGGATTCTCCTGCAGACCAGCAGGAGATCTCTATTTTCTTCATTGATATTTTTACAAAATGTTTTACATTTAAATGCTATAAATAGAAGCATCTCCCTTTTTTACCAGTGAATTTTAGGGATGGTAAGAATTTTGTTAATCTGGGAAAACTTTACTGTGCAAACCAGAAGTTGCTGAAAACAGCAGCCTCAATTTATTAGAATAATAATGACAAGTTAAACATAGATGGATATATATTAATCACTGATTGAATTATATTAGCAGATTATCTTTAGCTTTCTGTTCAGTTTGAAGATAAAATAGCATAATCATACCAGCTTTCAAGAGACTGAGAGAGATGTAGAAAGAAAGAAAAAAAGAAATTTCATTTACTGGTATGTTTTGGTTATTTTATATCATTAAATCAAAAACCCACTACTGAATTAAACAAAATGTAGTCCATATGTGTCACTTATTGTACAATTTTCTTCTTTTTTTTTCCTTTTTAAGTCATTAGCTTGAGATGTTTCATTTACAATATAAACCTAACTTGTATCTTACACGCTCCTTAATATATGCTCATTTTTAATTTCACTCTGCATGTACAGATGATATCTCCTATAACGCTACACTTGTTCTAAAGAGGCAATGCCCCCTATCCTTCAGTCCCAAACAAGCCTGAATACAGGTTCATTGAGTACAAAAAATTCCACTGATTCTTCAAAAAAACTAGAGAAATGAGTATTTTTAAAAATTTTATATTCACTTTTAGTAAGGATGAGGTTCTCCAGAAAATACTTCACGTAAAGCAGATTTACAAAACTATTTCATTCTTTTGTCCCAACATATCTAACACTGCAGCTTTTGAGATGAGATACATTTCTTCCTCTTGAATGTGGTCTTGATATAAGTTGTAGGCCCTTCAACCTTGGAAACACCACTGGTACAGATGGACCATCATCCACACCACCAGTTCATGAGTTTCCAAACCCAGAGCCCTGTATCCAGGGACTAAGGCATCTGGAAAGGCAAGGTGGGAAAGGAGGAGGTTTGCCTGCCACCTCAACCATACACTCACCTCCATTAACTCTTTTAAGTTACTGCTTTTTGGAGGATATAGAATCCCCCTGATCTTGTACTTTTTTTTCTGGTAGCTTCCTCAGTTTCTGTCTCAGAAATGCTTCCTAATGCTCCTTCACCTTTTTACTTCCTCACAAAACTCTGACACCAGGCTGCACAGATAAGTGCTTTGTCACCACCTCACACCACGGTTCTCACTACTGCCAGATGCTTACTGAGCAAAGGCCCTGCAATGCAAATGCTCTGGGGAAAATACCAAAAACCGAAGTTCAGCAAAAATGAGTGCATGTGTTTGCTATAGTTCACCAGGGACAACCTGAGGAGCCACAACACCAAAGTAGCTTGGTGTACCACTCCAAGAGAAACATACAACAAAGGATGGCATGACATGGAAAGTAGGCAGACTTTGTTAAAAACATTGCAGCTTTTGAGAGTTAACACGAATAACCCAAAATGGTGATTGAAAGCTGAACTTTGCTTCACTAACTCTACATAAACTTTTTGCTACAGGCTGTCTTGAGAAGTAGGAAGAAACAAATGAGGCCATGCACAGGCATCTGAAGCAGCCTCAAAGTCACAGGCCCTGGTTCTTGTGGGGGACTTCAGCTCCCCTGACATCTGCTGCAGAGCCAGCGCAGTGAAACACAAACAGCCCAGGAGGTTCCTGGAAAGCACAGATGACAATTTCCTGACACAGGTAGTGGAGGATGCCCCAGGCAATGGTGTGCTAACAAACAGGGAAGGCCTTGCTGGAGGTGTGACCATGAGAGTGTGGAATTAAATTCCAGATGAGGAGAAAGCAGGGCAGCAAGTAGCCACAACCACAGACTTCAGGAGAGCTAACTTTAGCTTCTTCAGGAATCTTCTTGGAAGAATTCCATAGAAACCAACCCTGCAGAGTAAAGGGGTTGAAGAGAGTTGGTTGAGCTTCCTCCAGACTCAAGAATAATGCTTCCAAATATGCAAGAAAGGGGAAAAAAGACCTGATGGAAAAATAAAGAACTTCTCTCATTACTCAGCAGTAAGCAGGCAATACACAGGAACTGGTAGCAGGGTCAGGTCACTTGGAATGAATTTAGAGAGGCTGTCAAAGTAGAAATGTGACACAAAAAACAAAGGCCCATGCGGAATTAAATCTGGACAAGGATATCAAGGATAACAAAAGTGGATTCTTCAAATACATCAATTACAAAAGGAAAACAAAGGATAAAGTGGGCCCATTGCTAAATGCTGGGCATGTTGTTAAATGAACCATCTGGAGCAATCCTCTGCAATGTGCTCTAGGGTAACCCTGCTTGAGTACTGGGTCCCTTCCAACCTGACCCATACTGTGTTTGTGTGTTTCTCTAACTACGAAAAACATACTACTTTTCACACCCTCACATATGCTAATACCTAAAATCAACCAAACTCCACCTAAACATGAAATTACAACTGTAATTTAACCTTCTCCTCTCCCTCAGAAAAACCCATTGTAAGTGTAGTGTAAGTGGAAATGGATGGCAGGAGATTTCAACTTCATATTCTGGGATGATCAACAGGCTATACCTATCTCCTCCCCCACAGGTATGACTATTCAGTAAGCTCTGTCAGGTGCTTCTTCAGGAAATTCAGAAAGCAAGCTTGTGTTTGTCATCATACATGTAGCAAGATATATTCATCTCAAAGTGATCTGTATTTGTTGTTGGTGCTATTATTCATAGTTTAAGTATTCACATGTCCTTCTGTAGACAGAGTATCTATCACCATCAAACCAGTAAGAACTTGCATTTCTGCTGCTCACCATTTTGCACCTGGCCATTCAAGTTACTGAATGTTACCACACTTCTAAGTCCTGCCACAAGAGTTCAGTTCATTGTTTGCAACCAGGCATACAGTGTATCACACTGTTTGTAAATCCATAATCATGGTAGTTCTCATTGAACCCAACCAGATTTATGGTGCCACTTGGCTCTCCATTTCTGTTGCTTAGTTTTTAATTGGCCATCACTTTGTATGTAAGCCTAGCAGCTCCCAATCTCTCTGATGTCAGAGAACAGCTATAATGCAAGGGAGTTTATTTTCTGCCGAATTTAACACAACAGAAGAATTTGCATTACTCTTAATACAACACATGCTCTGCACCCTGAGATTCGCACAGCTGCATGTTTTATTGGGAACTTACTCTGGGCAGCTACATCAGTTCTGGTTAGTGCAGAAGATATAGCTTCCGTTAGGAGCCAGAAGGATGATGATCACCTCCTGGGAGGATGATGATCACCAACTCACTGTTTGAACTGATAAGGTGTCAACACCATTACTGCGCATCCCTCTGCAGTAACTGCTGCACCATTTCCTGGTAACTCACACTCCTCAGGCTGTTTTGTTGACACACGTAAGTGGCCATAATTCCTCTGGCAATGCTCAGACCTTGTAGGCATCTCTCCTGAGAGCTACTAGATCTGTCTGGGTGTCTCTATTCTCTGGCACTCCTTTGCCTCAGAAAACCCTGATGTGTACCACGATCTGCTGCTCCACTGAGGACCTGGTCAGCTCTGGAGAAGCTTGCCTTGGCAATTAGTTTATCTAATTCTGTACTAAGACTTTTTAACAAAACTCACAAACTATCACTTTGGTTATCTAGAGTCTTTCCCTTCCAAGTTTACTGCTTAAGATTTGCCACTTAGCAGGTATTTGAAAAGTTTGAAGCTTTCTGTTTAGATAAAAAGCAATTTCATTACAAATAAAGTACAGAAGTCAAATAACTCACCAAAAGCTCTATGTGGTGCATTCCCAGCCTTTCCTAAGTTACAAGCTGTAACCTATTTGGAGATTTATATATTCACCTTCCTAATTATTTTAGAATAAAGATTTACCAAGGAATTGCAGTATAGAAAATTCAGTGATTTATAACCTTGCCACAAAATAAATGAATCACATTGTTTACACCAATAATACAGCACCAGCACCTGTAATAAAAGCAGAAAAGACTGTATACTGCTACTCTGATTTTAAAAAATTAACTTATTTTTACGTTCACACTGGTGATTAATCTAGAAAAAACTTTGATTAACATAGTTTATTCTTCAAACCCTCATTCTTAAAATTTCACTATATTAAACTGTTCTGATCACCATTGTGAATTAATCTTTATAGTTAAATATGTAGATCCCTAAAACTTTGCTCTATTTAGCAACATCACTTCTCATGATTATGCAGTGATCTGACCTTCCAATCAAATCCTAAGGAAAGCAGCAAAATTTAAAATCCGTAAGAGAAGCTATACCTAAGAAATCTAAATAATATCAAGAAGTTCCTATGAAACACAAATCAGTGACATAGAAACATAAGAAAAAATAAATTGTCAGATGTGACACCTACTGACAACTGTAATTTTGATCATTTCTAAATGAAAGACATAAACCTTCTAACTGCAAAAAATAAAAGAAACCAAAATTAAGATAAATATTCCAATCTTTTTAAAAGCCAGAAAAGGAAGTGAAGTTTTAATTTAAACTAAATATTTCTCCTTCCATTAAAAATAATCCCATATTTCCACTATGCTTCTTCATAACATAAAACCCTCTATACAGCTCTGAAGAAAATCCCAGGATCTTAAGAAATGTTTCCATTTTCAGTAAAAACATAAATCAAAAAAACATCAGGTGAGATGTTGGTAAGTTCTCAAACATGTCTAACAGTAAATTATGGTCATTCCTTACTCCTTAAACACATTCCTAAAGAATAACTGCACAAGTTTAAGCTTTTTCAACCCCAAGTACTTCCTTGACCAAGGGTCAGCGTATCAGCTAAGCTCAGAATCATAAGCCTGTGCATAGTGAAAATTTTCACAATAAACTTGTTAGCAGAGAAGACAGTTTTTACAAGACCCACTTAATCACTCAAGAGTTTGGGTCACCTACTATCTTAACCACTTTGCACTCTCAAGGAACAGCATGTACTATCAAAACGTGTTGCCCAGATTGAGCTGGTAAAAACAAGGTGAGAAGGGGAAGGGGAAGGATTACTACAACATGCTCAGAATTTTCACCCCTCAGAGGAAAGATAAAGTAGTATGTGGGTATCCTTTACATCATTTCAGAACTGCTTGAGAGGCTCTGTGATTGATGAGGATCTACATCAAGGATCTACATGCAAACAAAAGGAAATACAAAAACTTAGCCAAGTATTAACATAAATTCATTTTACTGATATGAAAGGAAAGGGTCTTTGCAATACCTTTGATCCACCTGGAATGTAATGGTTACCATATTTATACAAATATTTACCAGCCCATGAAACCTTCAAAGCAATGAGTATGTAATATACCACAGAGGATTACCATCATGTGACAGCACAGTGACAAAATGCAGAGCAAAAGTAATGGGTGGTTTCTTTAATGTTTTTTCAGTTGACAGTTATCAACATATAGGCATGTATGTGATGCATAATAAAATCTTTAGGATCCAAAAACTGTGTTTTCTATACTTAGGTTAATTGGGTGATTACATACATTAAATAAAGAAAAGTGTTATTGAGATAAAAAACAAAGAAGGATTTTTATGGTGTAATCAGTACACAGTGCTCTGTAAGTTTTAATTTTGAACAGCTAGACAAATAAGCAAGCCAAGAAGATCACCAATGAGATCCCCATTTTACCAATTCTACTACTATTCTCATAGTGACAGAAGCAATTTACTGCACATACAAAGATGATATTCATTAACATATATTTAGTTCTATTAACAAAACTAAGTAATACTTGTAAATGTTATGATATTAGTTTAAGAACAAAAACATTTCTAGTACAGCTATTTTATGCTCGGATTTTGTTGCATTGAAGAAAACAAAAATTTAGAAACTAAACCATTAAAAATTATGGATCTGGCCACCCCAAATGAACTATATGGACTCCACGCATTTTTCTCAATATATTTAGGTTATGCATCTTCTTCCTTTAGTTTAGATGAAGTGTTCGTTTGCACTTTAAAGTTTTCTCTTCTCTCTCAAACAATAATCACTATAGTAAAAATTACATAGCCATTGGCTGCTTTCCTTACAAAATGCTCTACAGTTCAAGGTTCTATATTGAGTGATAGGTCAATCCCTGCCTTCTGATCTAAAACAAAAAGAAAATCAGTTTGCAACATCAACTCCCTTTTCATACAGATCAGACATACTGAAAGTCTATCAAGTTTCATCCATAATCCTGTCCCACTGACTGCCCACTAACCATTTCATCATGCTCAGATTGACAAGGACTTTGATCTTCATTTTCCTCTTTTTAAATAATCTGATAGCAAGGGATAAACATCTAGTATATCTCCCTTATGTCTATGCTGTTTACCTGCTTCATAATCTCTAAACTGTCATTTTGTTCCACTTACTTCAAAAATCACGATAAAAAATGGCCGAGTCACATATATCTGGAAATACTGGAACAAATGTTTGTAATTTAGAAAAAGCTTCTAGGACAGCACGAAGTTCTGAATTATACAAATGTTTCATCAGCAAGTACTTCTTCGACACCTGCTTGTATGCTAGTCACAATTACTCGGCTGTATAAACAAGGAAATCACCCAAAAGACTGAAAGACAGCACCCAAAAAACTAAACTGTAGTTTCCTGTATTAAGAAAGGTATCACTTCATTAAAGACACTGAGATGCTAGAGCAAGTCCAGAACAAAGCTGGTGAAGTAGCTGAAGAGTAAGTCGTATGAAGAGTGGCTGAGGGAGCTGAGATTGGAGAAAAGGAGGCTCAGAGGGGATCTTATCACTCTCTGCAACTCCTTGAGAGAAGGTCATAGTCAAGTGAGGGTCAGCTTTTTCTCCCATGTAAATAGCAACACCACAAGATGACCCAGCCTCAAGCTGCTCCAGGGGAGGTTCAGGTAGAACAAGATAAATTCTGCAAGATAAATTCACAGTAATGGTTGAGTGGTTGTTAAACATTGGAAACACACAACCCAGGGAAGTGGTGGAGTTACAAACCCTGGAGTGTTTAAGGAAAGACTGGATGTGGCACTCAGTGCCATGGTCTGGTTGACAAGGTGGTGTTTGGTCAAGGGTTGGACTCGATTATCTCAGAGGTCTTTTTTAACCTAAATAATTCTGTGATTCTGGAAGGAATGGCAGACGTATTCAGTAAACCTTCATCTCCTACGTTTTCCACTTACCTAACAAATCACATCCAGGAGAGAGCTGCAAATTCTCTATTTAAAAGCTATCAGATTTCTACTTGCTATAATATAATTTTTACCATGACTAGTTAAAGAAGTAGATGGGATTACTGCAAACAGAAAACTCCTAAGGGAAAAAGAGATATGACAGTTGTATCAAAGGCAACTTTCATAGTGACCACAGTATTTTTCAGATAGATGGGGTATCTTGAAACTATGATGAACTGGGAAATGCCCAGCCATTATAAGCAGTTCTGGATATGCTGAGTCTATACTGCAAACTGTGTTACAGCAGCCAAATTACCCAGCCAGCAGGTATCAGCTGTTAAATGCAGCAAACACCTCTCACAAGGACAGAAATGCTCTTCCATGGTGGTCAAAAAGCAAAGGGCTCACAATCAGAAGGACATCTGCAATATAAGTCAAGCCATCTTAGTCAGAGATCTGGAATTTCTCCAAATTCTTGTAAGTGCTGCCCTATTGCAAGACTGCAATTCCTCCATCATCAAAGAATTTATTTTTAATACTGTAGAAGAAAACCAGAAAGCTATAGACAGATGGTTAGCAAAATATCACACAGTACCAGGTAACATGAATTTTTCTGCTGCATGTTGCACTCTCTCTCTCCAGCCATCACTTCCCTGGAGAATATGTTGCCTTAACATTGAGAGATAACGTAGATGGCTACCTTCCCATTAAGGGGATGACAAATATGAGACACCCGGCTAAACACTAAGGTTCCTATATATTATATCTTCCTCAGGATAAGAAGGTCTTTAAAAAAATGTTTGTATTTGTAATAGCTTCTTTATTTACAGTCAAGCTGATGTAAACTTGCTCAAGAACATGTCTCCTGCTATTGCTCTGATGTGAAAAATGCAGAGGAATATATAATTTTTCAAATACAGGATATTTTCTGCAGCTTCCACTTGTGTTCATATGCCCTTGTATCTGCCCAGTTTCATGAAATTAATTTTTCTGAACTATGAACTTAACATATTCATTACTCATTTTATGAGCTCTGTGACAATCTATGTATGATTCTGTTATGCAACCTTCTGACACATTCCCTTCCTTCTCTTCTGAAAAAGCAGACAGGAACACTGACTCTCCACCAAGAGAAGTTTCTGTCATAGTGTCACTCAGTAAAATACAGGCTACTGGACAAATTGGAAGATGATGTAGGCTGCAGTGCCATCCTTATGATGTTGACATTGCTTTAAGATTCATATTTGTCAGACTTGGACAGTGTAGTCTCTCAGCTTGCCAAGTGCCCTGCTGTGATAAGGTGCAAGGAATAAGCTGCTTAAGTTCAGAGCTGACGAGACAGATGTAATGCTTGCTGGTAATGGAAACAACACACAGCCATTCCTAAAGACCACACGGTTAAACATATTGGATGTGCCTAGCAAATGATCTCACACCACTACATGTACAGGGAAAATAAGCCACTTCTCCAGAAAAAAAATGGTGTTGTCTGTCATTCAGGGCATTTAAGAGACTCGACTCTAGTGCAAGCTACGGCAGCTATCTAAGAGACCATACCTTCTCCTGGTAACAGAGGGTTCCCAAACAAAACAGTAGCATGAAATAAATTAAATGTTTAAAAAGCTGCACAGTAAAAAAAAGGCAGGACAAATCACTAGTCTCTGAAAGACCATGCCATTTTTCCACCAATAAAAGTTTATCTAAAACTGATACCTTATCCTTTTTCTTGGAAATTGCATATATAGAAAGCACACAGAGAGCTACTTCAGCTAATGGAAAAAAAAAGTAACCCCAGGCAGCAGTTCAGCTATCATTCTTTTTCTCTTTAAAATGAACATTAACTTGAGTTTCTTTAAATCCCCCAGAATTTGCAAATAAACTCACTATTTTCTTCAGCAGCTCCTTACAAACATTACTTCAAACAGTAGTCAGCTTCCTAAAGAAAAAACAGTATCTGTTCATTAAGACAAGTTCTCAAGTTTATAACCTGAACTGGACCATTTTTCCTTCAGGGAAAACCCAGAAAATGGGTTTTCCCTGAAGGGAAAATGGTCCAGAGAAACCCTTCAGGTCTCACAGTACTGCTCCAAGGATCACCACACAAATGCCCTGCAGCAGAGAACTTTAAGTAAGGGAAACAACAGGAAAAAATTAGTTTAAGGTACTAAAAATCCAAATTTAACTACTGAAAACTAAAAATTCTCACTGAACTGAGTTTTGAGCTATTTCAATTTATGTCCAAGTAATAAATTTATCAATTATTCATCATTCTATCCTTAAAATACACTAAATGGAATGCAGCATAAGTAACTAGCAGAAGATGCAGGAAGTGACTGTTCAAATGGAAAGCTATGATCTAATCACAAAGGCTTAAACTTGGTGGGACAAAATCACATGACTGGAGCACTCCAATTGACTGCTACAAACTGTTCAGAAGGAACAGGCAAGGAAAGGGAGGCAGACAATTTGCCCTCTCAACATGGACTTGGTTGCACAAACCCATCTTTGAAAAACAGCGACGAACAGGTCAAGAGCTTGTGGTTGAAAATCAGAAGCCAAGCCAATACAGGAAATCTCAGGGTTTGTGTTTATTACCCACCACTCAGTTGAGGGGACTCTGTTGACAAAACCTTCTTTCTTCACCTGCAGGAAGCATCACTCTGGCAGGTTCTGATCCAGCTGCAGGGACTTGTCAGGACAGTCCCTGACATCTGCTGGAAAAGCAACTCGACAAGATGTAAGCAGTCTCCTTATCAAGGATAATTTCTTACCCCAGGTGACAGAGAAGTGCTACTGCACCTGTTGTTTACTAACACGGATTAGCTAACTGGAGAGGTCAGGATCAGTGGCAGCCTTGGCTGAACTGGTCATGCCCTGGTGGAATTCATGATCTCAAGGATTATGGGCCAAAGAAAAGCTAAAGTCACTACTCTGAATTTTAGAAGCCTGAACTTTTAGTTCTTTTAGCAATTTGTGGATGGGACCCTCTGGAAAACTGCACTCAGAGAAAAAGGAGCAGAATAGAACTGTCAGATCTTTAAGGACATTTTTCTTAGAGTCCGAGATTTCTCCATTTCCACCAGTGAGCATTCAGGCAGGGAAGGCAAGAGACCAGTGTGGCTCAGTGAAGATCTCCTGGTTAAAGTGAAATACAAAGAAGGAAAAGCACTGGACATGGAATCAGGGACAGGTATCCCTGGAAGGAAAGAGAAGTGCTGTCTGGTTGTGGAGGAACAGGATTAGGAATGCTACGGTATAGTTGGAGCTGAATTTGGCAAGGGACACAAAGAATAGTAAAAATGGCTTCTATAGGCACATTGGTCAGAAATGGAAGATTAAAGAAAATGTGAGGTACTCAATAATTTTGTTTGCCTCAGTGTTCATTAGTAATCACTCTTCCCACATCTCTGAAATCCCTTGACCTGAAGACAGGAACTGGGGAATTGAAGTCATTCCCAGTGAACCAGCAGATCAGGCTCAAGACCACCAGGGGGAACTGAACAAGTCCACAGGAGCCAGTGAGATGCATCCCAGTGTCCTAATAAAATTGGCTGACTGCCAAGCCACTCTCCATCATATCTGAAAAGTCATGGCAATCAGGAAAAGTGCCCACTGACTGGAGGAAAGGGAATATTACACTCTTTTAAAATGAATATTTATAACAGAAAATATTTTCTATCTTTGTATTCAGGGTAAGGGGATTTTAACCGGAGCAACACTGCAGTCATTCCCAGTTGGGTTTATGACACCATAAAGCTGTATTGTTCAATCTTTTAGAAATTTACTTTATTATATGCAAGTCTAAAGCAGTTTTGAATAAATTTTGCTGTGCTACTGACTATATACACATTTTTAAAAACCCAACAGATCCTCACACATCAGTGGGTGATCAGCTCATTACTGTTTTATTCCTTGTAAGTCCCTACTGTTTCATGTCCATCTTTACACAGTTTGGGTTGGAGGAAATCTTTCAAGATCATCTAGCTGCAGCTCCATTGCCACTTGACCAGTTTGCTCAAAGCCCGACACAACCTGATCTTGAACACTTCCAGTGATGAGGCAGACACAAGTTCTGTGGGCAGCCTGCTCCAGCATTGTACTGTTATATAAAGTGGTATAACTTTTAATGTAAGAAAAAAGGTCTTCCTTGTATCCCATCTATATCTACCTTCTTTTAGTATAAAAAACTTGCTGGTAATCCTGTCACTGAAGGTCCTGGCAAAAAAATCTTTCCCTGTCTTTCTTAGAAGTTCCTTTTAAGTATTAAAAGGCCTCAGTAAGTTTTCACCAGAGCTTTCTCTTCTCCAGGCTGAAAAGCTTCAGCCTTCTCAGCCTGCCTTCATAGCAAAGGTGCTCCAGCCCTTTGACCATTCTTGTCTTGGACCCATTTTAACAGGTCCATTATTTTTTCTTGTGCTGGGAAACACCAAAAATGGATTAACTATTCCAGATGGGAGTACTCTCACAAAAGCAGAGAGAGGACAAAGGCCCCTCTATTGACCTGCTGGGCATGCTGCATTTCATTCAGCCTAGGATACACTTGGCTTGTTGGCTTTTTGGGTTGAAAGTGCACGTTGACAGCTTGTGTCCAGCTTTATCCCCTGTACTCCCAAGTCATTCTCTGCAGGCTGCTGTCAAGCTATTAATCCACCAACTTATATTGATATTTGAGATTGTCCCTAGCCTGAACACAGATGTGATACAAAATTACAAAAGAATTTTTCAGCTTTAATTTACATTTAAAACCATGGCATGTGTTCAACCAATATACAAACAAAAACCATGCACATAACTTGTGCATGTAGCAATCTGAGACAAATTTTCCTGGATTCTGGTGTCTGTAAATTCTTTCTTACAGATACAAACCTGGAGCCAGTTTTCTTTCTCCAGATTTCTAATTTCTGCATACACTGGACTCATTTAATCCTTGACAGTTGCTACACTTATAGCAGCAGACATGTTTATGTCTCTTTCTGCTCATGTCTGCAGATATTATTTATAGTAATGCATTTCTAACATTTGCCATATCTTTCATAAGACTTGATAGTACCATACCACTGCAAGATACAAACTTGACAGTTTGCAATAGTATCTGCACATTATTCTGACAGTAAGTACTATACAGCCAGGAAACTATATTCTTTTAATATCCTTATTAAAAATCCAATGAACACTGTGACTAAATCATATATAGTAAATTCTATTTTGTACATGATAGCAATGAGTAACTACACTTTTAATAAATTATATATTGCAGTAATCAACTATTGCATTATTTTTAGTTTAACACTTTTTAAAGTCAAGTATATTACTAAAAGCTACTTCATAAACCGTTATAAAGCAATTTGGAAATATCTTAAAATCTGGCTCAAGATTTCTGTCCATTTTGGTCCCATTGCCTGTGAATGTGTGCAATGATCTAGTTAATGTATGATTGCATCTACAGCATAACAATTCTACTCAATGGCCCTTCTAGCAATATTTTTGGAAACACGGAGAAGTAATCAATACTTCTTTGTATTACCAGAAACACACAGCAACAGTGGTATACATCATTGCAAGTGCTTCTCTGCTTTTCCACAAACACAGCTGCAATAGCTCTAGTAGCTCACTGTAGTTTAACAAATGAATTTCATTACAAATTAGAACAGATTAGATGAGTACTGTCCTCAAATGTCTTTAATCCTTTTTAATCATTAAAACAGAATGACATGCAGGAGAGTATGTGCCCATTCTTTTAAAAGCCTATACAAATTTTTGCTTTGAATCCATTCTTCAGTGCCATACCACTGAGAAACCTCTATATTTTTAGAATTGATGTACCTTTCAATACTATAATCTTCAGCTTTCAAGCTTACTATTATTTGCCTTCAGGTGCAAATTTTAAAGTGCACAGCCTTCTAAAAAACCTTTATGGTTTCAGCCAGATTCTGAAAGGCTTGTAGATCAGTCATCATCACACTAGATTTCTTTTCAAAATAATGTTCTTCAGTCAGCGTACACTTGTGGTTATACTCGGTTCACTTGTCAAATACAAATCTGAGGTCATCAAAAGCTTCAGGGCAACTTCAGCTATTCCAAAACTCATTTTCTACCTCTATTTTGTAGAAGAAATAGTATTTCAAGTATAAAAATAATAGAAAACTCTAAAGATAGAGAAACAAAGGCATTGCATGTGCACGTTTCAGTACAGCATTGCAGCAACTGCCTAAAAAGACAAAGTCAATCCAATACCCAAGCATTAAATACCAAAAGGAGATAAGGTATTTCACTATGAAGTTGATACATATTCTACTGACATCATTATTTTAGAGCTGACATTTCAAAATACACAGGTCTAGGAAGAGATGCTAATGATTCTTTTTAAGTATTTCTGTTGTAATTGATGAAACGTTTAAACACTCATTTACAAGGTCTAAATTCATTATAAGTCACACATCTGGCAAGTCTGAATGACACTAGGCTCAATATTCCTGTTGGCTTGAATTTTTTGGCAATATACTAACACAAGGGCTTTTATTTAATTCTAAGTCCTGTGTTTTATTAAAATAGAAAAACAGACAAGAGAGCACTTTCAAAGGCTGATTTGATATTTGAGAGGTCAGTCTGAATTTTTTATCTCCAGGGATTTTTTTAGGCAGCTATAATTCATATTTTTAATTAGAGCTGAGTAATTAATGCTCTTTTGAAAACAGAGACTATCTAGGTACTTGGGGAAAAGCTTCTCCCTTCCCAAAGTAAAACTTAGTTTTATCATCGACTTTGACACACAAAGAAATCCAGTTTGTTTCCTATGACCCAAAGCCCCGTATATATATATATATATATATATAGTCATGGAAAAATGGAATTTTAAAAGCAAAAGCACATACCAAGCTTCTCTTGGAGACTAAAGACAAATGGAACAAAGCAAAAATAAATTAAATAAAACTAAACTCAGCTGGAAGCCCAAGCTTTGTCTGCTTTGGGTAAACTGTTTGATGCTGTTTAACAGCACTGGGATGGAAGCTGACACCATACTCATTCACAGCGTGAATTCTACAAATTACACACTTCCTCCACCTTGTCATTAGCTACAACTCTGCCTTTACATTTACACATATTCCAAGTGGTGCCCCTGCATCCCATCACTTCTCAGCAACTTTGCCTCTCTTTTATCTGCTCCTAATAATTTCAATATGATTAGAAGTACTTAAGATAGCATTTGTACTTCCTGTTTTCACACTAGCTCATGTCTGCTGTTAAACTTGGAGACCACTGGAAGAGAAAACCAGCTAAACTATGTGTCCACAAAACCGCTAGCATACCATAGTTTATGCAAAATATTGGTTTATAATGTGTGATATGGTAAGGTATATCCCTTCAGCCATTTCATTTTAGAACCTGTACTTAAATGTCCATATTCAACTTATTTATTTCCTAGCTTGGTAATAATAAATTGTCATTCCATGTGGCTATTCCAACTCAAAGTGTCTGATGGATGTGAACATCATAAAATGAAGAAAGAAAGCCTGACTCTCTGACAAAAGGAGACCAGGATAATCTCATTTCTCCATTCAAATATATTTGAGGAAAATAGAAAAAAAAACAAAAAGAGATAATGTATAATCACAGACATAACATGGAGAACCTACAGGTTATAGCATCTTCGTAGCATGCAGCACTGAAGTTGCCTAGGAGGTCTTTTGCTTTCACATGAACAGTCAGCTGATGTCCAATAATATCATGAGTTTATACCCCTAAATTAGAAGTGATTTCAACTGAGTGTATCATACTCTTTCTTCACCTATGAAAAAAAAGCAGCCAAATATTCTATTTATTTTGTCTACTTGCATTCAGGAAAAAAATTCAAAAGACTTAATGTTTTTTTCACCGTCATGTAAGTTTTCAGCAGTAATAGTACATGACACATAACCTACTGAAAAAGCTAGAGAAATATGAAAACATTGGCATGCTATAACAACCCATTAATTTGCAAATGTGAAACTGTTGAATAAAACAATTTTAAAGCTATAAACTACTATCAGTATGATAAAAATACTGAGTTTTACTCTGGAAGAAATTAGTATATCTTAATAATGGCAAGAATGACAGGAAACACACTGATTTCAACCCAAAATCTCTAGTGAATTGAAACTATTTAACTGCAATCACTACATCTACTAGCTAAGCAATAAAACAAAGCCTACCAATATGTCCCTGTTTACACAGATATTTTTTAATTTGTATAAAAATTTAAACACTGGCTTTTACTTCCTTTGCTGTTCCTTTGTAGATGCTACATTGAAGAAAATGTCAGGTTCTCCTCCACAGATCTCTGAAAATAGTAGATATTCTGCTTATTTGGGCTTCTTACTACTTCTTACTACTTCAGAGAGGAGGAACAGGGACAACAGGAATAGAAAATGTTTCCAACAACTAGAACCATTTGCTTCTACAGTGTAATATCTAACTTTGGTATGGCTGCATGCTAGTACTTAATCTATTCCTTTATAATTTTTTCCACTATGTTTTGCTCATTAAAAAAAGTAATGAAACACTAACATCCTAAATTTTGTAAAGGGGAGGTGGCACAGTAGGCAAGACCACATTTATTTATTACATACCTCATACTTTATCACAAAATGGATTATAAAAATAGACTCAAAATTAATTAAATTATTTTAAATTATTAAATTACTGCTTATTAAGGTTCAATATCAAGGAACTATGTACAAATCTTGCTTTTGCTCTGGTAACCCTCTTGCTTGAATGGCGGAGTGAGATGAAGAAAGATGTCCTTAATGCATCAAATAGGATAGCTGTGAAGCTGGAATTTGCTGCTGAAGAGCAGCACTGACAGTCCCTACAATTTCAAAGGACAAAGCTGACCTGCATCAATTGCTCACGTACTCCCAGATGTGAAAAATTCACTATGCTTTTACAGAAATTAACAGCTAGACAGATGGTATCAACTGTCTACTCTCAGGTATAGAGCCAATGGTAATGGAAAGGAATAAAAAGTAAGCATGCAGTGGAGTTGACTGGAGAAAAGAAGAGGCAGGAATTCCTAGAGAAAGAATAAATTTACATATAATCCCTGGGATTCCCCTGAGGAAAAATATACAGTGCTAGTGAGTATGAGAGCTTGTTATTCTGTAGCATCAACAGTCAGGAAGTGAAGACTAACTTAAAGATCATGTGTGAATTGAGAATAATGCAGCAAATATATACAAGGCTAGAATAGGCACAAAAGACTATTGGCAGCAAACTCTTTAGAGAAGTAGGAACTCCATGTTTCAGGAAACAAGAGAAATATTTTACAAGAGGTATCTGATATACAGTGTATTAGAGAAAATATAACTACCCATGCAATTCTACTATGTATATGTATACATATAAGCATACATACACATACCTGTTTTTATTTTTAAAATACAGAATAACATCATATCATATCATGTCATTCAAGAAACATAGTTTAGCTAGGGTATTTACTCTGAAACAGAGCAGAGTAAAATCATCAGATACAGTAAATTACTTGCAACAAAATCAAAATTTAAAAGCAGAAAGGCTGCTGGCGATTTTAGGGCAGATTTCTTTTTCTGCTCCTTTACCCAAGAAGCAACATTTTACTGGTAAATTGGCATTACATCATTACAGATGAAATGGTTGAACTGCCTACTTCCCTTACTAATACAAATCTAATTATTTAATTATAAATTTAATGTCAGAAATTAAATCTTGGAATAATAAGGCATAATGAGCCAACCAGGATTCTGGCGCTTCCTTCCCTCACAGAAAGGCGGTCTACTACCTGCAGCACTACTACATTTACTACTGTTATAAAGTACCTTGCCTCCTATTTTCTACTGTATTCAGCCCAGTTCCTTCTTCACAACACTCATTCCATACAAATATACAAATTCTTTTTCTTTAAAAAACAGTGTTAAGGAAGGCAAGTACTCTATTTCTAAACTATTACATATTTGCAGGACACCATAGGCTTATATACAGCTGTACACAATACAAGTGGTTCAAAGTCATTTTATGTTGAAGCAGGCATCAAGAACTGAAAAATCACTAAGGACTAGAAGTAATATTCTATCAACAAAAGGAAAATTAGAAGAAAATCTAAAAATTCCTCAACTGTTCATAAGCAGTTAACATAATTTCCTCCTATTCAGCAGAAAAAAACTAGGTTTGTAAGTCACATAATTTCAGAAATTGGCTGGCTCCACTGGTTCCAAATTAATTCAAGCCTTTTCCAAAAGGCTCCTGTTAGTCTTACAGTGTTTAAGTCATGGACAGTCCACAGAATACATTTCAACATCTGATGAATGAATGAATGAATGAATGAATCTAAGGACAGTTGGTGGCCAGCCACAAGTGTTGTTCCCCAAGAATCAGGGCCATTTCTCTTTAATATCTTTATGACCTGGCCAAGGGGATCAAGTGCACTGTCAATCAGTTTGCAGATGACACCAAGCTGGGTGGGAGTGCTGATCTGCTGGAGCACAGGAAGGCTCTGCATTGGGATCAGGACAGGCCGGATCCATGGGCCAAGGCCAGTGGGGTGAGATTTATCAAGGCCCAATGCTGGCTCCTGCCCATGACGTGACCAGGTGGCCAAGAAGGCCAATGGCATCCTGGCCTGGACCAGCAATGGTGTGGCCAGCAGGAGCAGGGCAGGGATTGTCCCCTGTACTCAGCACAGGTGAGACTGCACTTAAACCTGTGATCCAAGAAGGACATTGAGGTGTTCAGGTATGTCCAGAGAAGTGCAGCAAATCTAGGGAAGGGCCTGGACTACAAGTCCTGTGAGGAGTGGCTGACAGAGCTGGGAAAAGAAGGCTCAGGAGGAACCTTATTACTCTCCACAACTGCCTGAAATGTGGGTTTGGTAGCCTCTTCTGCCAAGTAAAAAGCAGTAGGACAAGACATAATGTCCTCAAACTGTCCCAGAGGAGGTTAGGTTCAATAGCAGGAGAAATTTCTTTACTGAAAGGATGGTTAAGCTTTGGAACAGCCTCCCCAGGGAAGCTGGATGATGTCATCATTCCTGGAAATGTTCAGATATGGCAGACTGAGACGAGGTGTGCCCAGTGGGCTTTATGTTATTCAGTCAAAGGTTGGACTTGATGACGTTGGAGGTCGTTTCCAATAATGTTTCCATGATTACTGTGTTTTCAAATCTTGAATTAGCAATTTTCAAGTCGCCTTATGTTTTTATGTTATATATATCCACTCTTTACATATGTCTTTTAAATTGTATTTTAAAGGACGTGTGAAAACCAATTTTTTTAAAATTCTGAACAAAAATTCAAAACAGATTACCACTTAAAGGGCAGGCTGTCAATTTTAAAGCACTCCAAGCTGCATTTCCACATTTAAACATAGAGCTATAAAAATCAAAAAATAATTAATGGAAAAAAGGGGAATTAAAGTAGAGAGTGAAAATATTAATAGTTCAAAATAAGTGAGTACAAGGTAAGGTAGACCAAGAACCACACTGGAAACAGTGTGGGGTGATCTAGAAAATCTACATTTCCTCTAAGACCTTGAACGGACCACTAATCACTTTCTATCTGACAACATCACAGTCATGCACACACTGACAAATTAAGTAATTACTGTATAAACCACAAAAAAACACATTTTGCACTTGTGCATATTCTTTTCTAGAGTACATCAGTGTTCCTGAACAAGACTGTTTAATGTGTGATTTAGTGTATGCATATTTTGCAATACCCTGATGGCAGAGATACCATGCAACAAACAGATCATGCATCCTTTCACATTTCTAAATAGCTGAGGTAAAAATCAATAATAAAAACACCTCACAAATATGTACTGTGTTTTATTCCCTGCCTTTTTAGGTTTCATCAACAATACAACTCCAAAAATGAAACTTTCATAGTTGATATTGGTAAGTTTGTTACTCTTCTCTTGGGAAAGAACAGGTTTGAACTACATTTAACAGAATACCAAAGACTGTTACCACGTTAATGAACTGTCTCTGTGTTTCAAAAGGCCCATCTCAGTAAAACCCTTGTTACTTATTTCTTACCTTAAACAAAACTTACTGCTCTTTACCTGGCAATAACCATCACAATTCAGATTTTTAATACATTCAAATAGTGGAATACCTTAATAGCAATGCATTTATGGAGCATATATTAATATACTACTCACCAATTTTAATCTTTGCAAGGGTATTCTGCTAGTGTCTATCGGAGTACGCTCTGTGACATTACCAAATCTGACTTCTGGGATGGCAATTGCACATATTACATGTGCCCACCTGTGAAAAGTGGCAAGTCAAAAATACCACCAAAAAAACTCATAGAAATACAAGTGCTGAAGTTGTTGCTTGCTGTGTATTTGGCTTTTGCTTTTGGTTTGGTTTTCTTAAACACACCCATCTATGGTTACTTCCTTATTAGGCTTTACTTAGCTTCATTTACACATTTTAACAAACCTTGCAACACTAGCATTTTGTGTCAATAAATTTTCGGACTGAGATTTTATTGCAACAATTTTTAAGCACATTTTATTTTTTATTTAAGAAGTTTTTGTAGGTGTGCTATTCAGGCATATACAAAAACACCACACTATTTGGTTCATGTGTAATTTATCATCTACAGCATTTATTAGCCATTATTAACATTAATCAGACCTGAGAAACTAGTTTTTCATAACAAACATGATTACAATCAATCATGTATCTATCAAAATCATGCAAAATGAAATGCCAATGTTATCAAGGCCTTCTGTCAATAGACACAACAGCATCCAAACAGCAAAGTGATCAAGACACCAGTGCAATGCCCAGCATGAACTGGATCACCTTTGGTAGCAAAAGCACCTGCAAATGCCTAGGATCAGTGTTACATTCAAGACTTCAATGGAACATCAGGAGGTTTGTCAGACAATACTGCATGCTTCCTATATGCATCAGAAAGCACTCCAAGTCCTCACAATACATGAATCTCAAAATAAGAAAAGCTAAAAGACACTTTAAAAAGCCTGAAATTAAATTGAAGCTGTGCATTTCATGAAGCACAAGAGAAGCTAACAACACTTTCATTATCAAAGAGCAGCCTTCTGAGGCTACTTCTAAAATCTTTCTGGGGTAGACAAAAAGTAAATCTGAATAAAGGAAAACGTTTCCATTTTTTTACTCATATTTGCCTTATTCCCTGTCATTTACTGTATATCTGTTTTCATTACCCCATTTGCTCTACTTTTCTAAGGTTTGAATGCTTGCCTCACTCCACTTCTTGTACATTTTGAAGAAACACACATTACACGAGCATCTTAGCAGATTAACAGGAACGTGGGCTGAAGCTGAAGAAGATGGAGGGTAATGCAGAAAACAAAAATAATTTCTCTTTCCTGCACTAGAGCAGCAATATTTCAAGTCATCTTTGACAAAAACATCTGCAAAGTATAATATGAGACACAGGGACCAAACAAACTCCTATCACAGTATTTTGAAGTTGTATTGGTCAAAGTGTGAAATAAGACCTGTACATAAAGATGACCTATCAATTAGCAAGTCATACAGTTCAGCCCAAATAAAAACAGATAAAGCTTGCAGATCCATCCTCTTATTACAGTGACAGTTTCTTCATGTTTTAACTTACATGAAGTTGAGACTTTTTAAAACATTTTTTGTAATAGCTGTTTTCTTCTCATTGTGACCAGTCTCCCTGCTAAACCACATTACCATGTAAGCTTTATGAGACAGAAATGCTATAAATAAAATGCCTCTTCAATCAATCTTCAACTAAACATTTATCCTCTGACATCTGTCAACCTAACAGACTAAAAACAATTCCTGTGTTCTGCTGAAAAGAAGGAATCTCAGCCTTCCCATACAACAAACAGCTTACTGCATGTCGACATACCAGTCTGATCCATTAGCTTTTAAAAGTATGACATGCTCTTCCTGTATCTCTAATTAGTATGTAGAGAGTAAAGAAGGAGCAAAGGAGAATGCATATGTTAGATTTTACAGCTGTTGGAGAAAAAAGGTTAAATTGTAACATCCTTTTCTGAAAACTCAGAATTTTGAAATGATAGCTAACGCTGAAAGACAGATTAAAAATTCCACAATGTGCAACAACTGTAAGGTGTTACAGAAACACAAAAAACAAGAGTTCAACTGGTTTTATAGAAATCCCATTTCATAAATCCATAAAACTAACCTACAGCATGATAGAATGTAAACCAAAAAACCTTACATACAATTGTACAAGAAAAGTGATTTTATGCAAACCTCTGTGCATTTTCCTCATAATGTATCTTATGAGATATTTCAAAAAAAGTTAAACTGATATACAAAGATGCAACATAGCAGCTACCAGCAGCAAATATCAAAAGGCCATAGTAAATTCTATTGAGATAATATTTTTGTCATTCTCTTTGTATTTAGCATTAAACCAAGTAACAAATTTAAGGGAATTTAAAGCAGAACTAAAAATCAGCTGAGAATTTTAATGTACTGGCAAAAATCTCCATTAAAATAGCTACAATAATAATGTTTTCTGAAGGCAAGATATGGCCTGAGTCAAACAAAAATCTTTCCCCTAACTGGACAAGAGTCTTGAAATCAATTGCAAACCACTGATAAATAAATTCTTTCCACTTTCTTTCCTGGTAAGTGAAAAAGGATGTCATACCTAGATCATGTCTTACCACTGCATTCCAAAGCATGAAAGAAAGAGGTCCACACAACATTGCTAAGCTACTAAGATGAGCTAATTAATTGTGAAATTATCCAAAATGCATGAAGACTATTCTACTATTGGGCTTGAAAAAACATTAAGCTGCAACATTTTCCACTTTAGCTGATAGGGTTACTTGCTATAGTTTCTCTCAGCCAGACAGAGTAATAGCATGATGTCAGCAACAAAACTGTTTTTGACAGTATGTGACAAAAGTGAAAAAAAACCCTTTTGAAAAAACCTGTTTGGAAAAAAAACCCTTCAGAATTTAAAATTATTTAAACATGATTAAAATTAATTCATTGAAAATGCTGGGTTTAGAAGTTCAAAAGGATTGTATTGTAATTTTAAAGAGCAAAGAAGAAAATACACTTTGCTGTTTGATAAGACATGCAAACAATGTTAAATGAGCTCTCTCATTTACTTTCTTTGCAAAAAGGCCAGCAGATTAAAATCTGGAACAAGCAAGCATTTGCAAATACTAAAACAAATGTACATTTTACTATCTAACTATTTAACAAAATGCCAGTGCCGCATTTCAATAAAGTGAGATTCAGCTTAAAGGGACACTGTCAAATAATTCAGGTTGCAAATGCTTTGCACGTGGAAATGGACTGGAAATAAAACAAGCACATACAGTCCTGCAGAACATATTACTTACCTTTTGTCAGTAGTCTGCTTTAATGCACCACCTCTCAAATTGCAGAGACAACATTCCTAAAAATAAAAATAGAGTAGAAAAAGTGAGTTTTAATGATGGTTTACAATCCAGTTCTATTGATCAGAACTTAAGGATAAAGCAAACTGCTAAAGCAATTAATTACTGGATTATAAACTGACACTTATAACCACAGAATTTCCTTACAGAGGAAGAAGAGAATACAGTAACAAAAAGAGATACAAGTCATACAACCAAAAGGAAAAAGATGAAGTGACAGAATTACTCTGAAATGTAATAAAAAACCCCAAACAAAATATATTTTAAAAAAAAATTAAAAAAAAAAAAGGTGCCCAACATTTTCAATCAGTACTGCTGTAGAAAGGCTGGAAACTGCCACACATTTTACAAAGGTAAAACTAAGCACTATGGCACATAATGATTTTAACAGAAGTTAAGGAGAAACTGACCCATAAGCTATTGATCTAGCTTAAATTATTTTTCTTCTTTTTCTTTTCCCTGCAGTATAGCTTCACTGCTTTGATCTTCAGTACAACTCCATCTCTTTCAGGGCAGTCGGCAAGGTGTTCAGCAGTCCCCAGACAACTTGCTAAAAAAACACAGCTTTTCCTACCTCTACTTAAAACTGAGCTTTTGAACAAATACATTCTTTTTGTCTTTCCAACCCCTCACTCCTCCTCTTCAGTCTCCTCAATTTCTGAATCTATTCTTTCCCTTTATTTCTCTTTTTTATCTCTCATCCCTAGAAAGGAGCTGATGAAAAGGGGTTTTGAACATAGCTATTCCTCCTCACGCCTGTTTTTCTAAAAGAACAAATGTCCAAAATAGAATCAAGATATTCTGTGACAGTATACCTATATGAGACCATGTCTTTTGAACCCCTACATTTAAGTTGCCCTTGCAGGACAACAAACAAGCAAATCAAACAAAAACATAAACAAAGCAAAACCCCAAAGAACCTTCTGTTATATTCCAGTCTGATCTTATCTTAAAAATTATGAAGACTACAAATGTCTGCAAGAAATTTATTTGAATGATATATTACATTTTCTATGAAAAACGTCTTTCCTAACCATAGAAAACTGCTCTCTGGTGACAATTGGATATTCTTTCCTATTCAAGCACAAAAGTTTTCCTTTACCAATCAAGACCACAAAGAACAGAACATCCTCTTATGAAGCACCCTTTTACCTACTGAATATTACTGACGAGTTTTAAAGAAGATAATTGAGGTTCATTTTTCTATCCACAACCACCTTAGGATCGGACCTAATATGTTCCAGATCACATTTCCCTTTCTAAAAGTAAACTTTGACTTTTAAATCAGGGAACTCAAAGGCTCAAAACTATACAAATTTCAATAAAGTTGGTTTGTTTGTTTGTTTGTTTTTTCTGGGCTTGCAATAGTAGCCACTTGGAAAAACAGCATATTGCAATAAAAAACTGTTTCAGAGTCATCCTTGCACCCCTTCCAGGGACCAGGTCACCCCACATCTGACAGACCGGCTCCTCTCCCTCCCTGAACACTTGTGCAGTGTGGTGGACATCAGCACCAGCTCCTGCAGAGCCCAGCAGGCATCAGGAGGAGGCAGCAGGTGGTGGCGCTGACACCACATGCATGGGTACTTATCTGCCACTAGAGCAGCTCCAAAAGCTCCTGCTTTCCCAGGAAGGTTCTCTCTGTCCACCGTCTTTCTTTCCCTTTGTCTCCCACGTGGTGTGGTTGACTGAACGCACCATCGTGGGGTAGAGAGCTCATGCCATTCTCCCTGTGTCTTTCGAGCCACACAGGCATCCGGGAGGGTACCATCTTGCAAATGCTATTTCCACCACCCTGGGTCTTTTGTTTCCCAGAGCTTCGTGAGATTTAGTGATTTTCTATCTAGTGATTTTTTACTGTTTTTTGGGGCTTTTTTGCTTGTTGCTCTTTTGCTTTTTCATAAACTGTTATTTTTTCACTTATGTTTACTCACATTCATTCCTTATGGGTGGAAAGGGATTGGTTGAAACTAAGAGGAGGTAACTCATTTTAGAGTGTCCAGCTCTTTAAACTGTCTTAAGCCAAGACAACAGTTCTGCAGAGCATGAACTTTTATGATTTAGACATAGAATAATATCTGCAGACTGGGAAAAGAGCGTAAGTCTAACTCATCACAAAACCTTTGCAAGGAACAACCTTCATTCTCTACTCTCAAATGTGAAAGTGCAGATGATTCCTCATAAACTCTTTTTAATCTGAGCACCTTCTTAACATTGGCCACAAAAAGACTTTTAACTCTGCTTTGCAAAACAAAGAGTACATTTGCTCCTATTTTAAGAGCTTTAACATTCTTAGGTCACTTTACTCAAAAATTTGTTACTTGAAACATGATGATATTTTTTGCTTCTAATGGATATTTTTCACTTTTACAGAAAACTTTCATTAGGTCATCTGCTGTGTAACTTACTAATGTAACGAGACTGAGAATACAAGGCCCTAAAGAAATTTTACAAATAGATTTTACTAACAAATTAAGCTGAAACAGCACAGGAAGAGACAGAAGTCATATCTTTACCTACTAACTAAAGAGCTTTGACATTAGGTTAAAAATAGAAAAAAAAAAGATAAAAAAGAGGGAAATTTTAATGGAGGAGACCAGCCCAAGCAAAAGAGAAGCTTCATTAGAAGCTATAAATAGATTACCCTTTTGCAGGACCTATAGGAGCCAAATATTATGTCCTCTACAAAAACACCCATATGTATCTTTGGTGAGCAGAAAGTGTTGGTGGGTACTTGTTCACTGTCTGCTGGACACAGGTTATAAGTAATTAGATCCCTAAGAACTAGTCAATTTCACCAGTGTTTATAACAAAACTGTGTGGGTAGGAATACAGGTTTAAAGCCCATTAAAACAATTTTGCTTATTATGCCAGCATTGCAATACATTTCCTATATACAGGCGACATGGCTATTAGCTTAACTTGTCTCAATATACTACAGTTAATGAGAACTCCGAGGACCTGATATTTTCGAAGACTAATATTCCTATCAAATGTATACCTGTCATGGGTGGCAGTGAAATAACATATGAACTAGTAATTATTTTCAATGTTGTTATCCATGAAGGACATAGACCTGCTGAGGTAGTCCAGCACTCTAAAAGCACCTCTCCTATGAAGACAGGTGGAGTGAGCTGCTCAGCCTGGAGAAAAGTAGACAAGGCTTTGGGGAAACCTCATTGTGGCCTTTCAATACTTCAAGAGGGCTTATAAAAAAGATGGGGAAAAACATTTTAGAAGGAGAAATGGTTTTAAATATAGATGAGACATAAGGAAAAGTTTTTGATGATAAGGGTAGTGGAACACCAGACCAGATTGCCTGGAGAGGCAGTGGACGCCCCATCCCAGAAACATTCAAGGTCAGGTCATAGAGGGCTCTGAGCAAACTGGTCTAATAGAGGATGTCCCTGCTCATGGCAGGGAATTTGGACTAAATAACCTTCAAAGGTCCCTTCCAACACAGGCTCTTCTATGATTCTGTGGTTCTGTATTCTCAAAGAGAAAGAGCATGTCTGTGCATGCCTGTCTACCTGCTGTCAGCCTATTATGTAAAAATCAGGAAAAGATTGTATTTCATTATAAAGCATCACCTCAGAAGGTAGCCAATCTCTTATTCATTAATACTTTGCAAATCCCTTAAACAAGTAATTCTGTGATTCGTATTTGCATTAAATAATAATTTCATAAGCATATTATTTTATACGTATCTAAATTAAATCTTAGACCATTTAAAATTGCTCATCTCCTTAAGAAATCTCCGTAACATTCTAGAAATACAAGAAGGCTCTCTTCCAGTAGCTGTATAAAGTAGATACTTCCATAAAATTCACAAGTTTTATACAGTAACATTCCTTAATCTTTCAGCTTTCTTGTGGAAATGATGCTTTTTTTTCATAGCAATACATACCATATTCACTCTTTCTGGACTAAATGTTTCCCTTTGCTTTCAAGGAAATATTTTTGCAACCAGCACCCCTAATCCCACTTCTCTGCTTCAATCACTTCAAGAAATTGATGGAAAAACCTCAAGTCAGTGTGAATTAACCATGCTTCTTTTGGTACATACATCCAAAAGATGGATCACCTTTTTTGGAAGGGTATGTCACTACTCAGGCAAAGTTGCATATTAACTTTTGTTGCATGATAAATATTACACCAAATGCAAGCCTGTTTACACTAACTTATATTTTAAAATGAATACGTTTGCTTATCTTTGAGTATTTTTTTACTATATGACAAAATTCAGTCATATTCACAGCAACCGTTACAAAAAGCAGTTTTCACACTTCCATATTCCCATACCTACTTCATCAGCAATAGCTGTCTCTATAGGAGACAGGAAGCTGTCTGACACAGCAAGGCAGTAGAATTCTGCCAAGCCATAGCAGAGGAATATATATTAAATCATCTAACAGTTAATTTTATTGAAAACTATGATCATGCACCACACAATCCCTTTTCTTGTTAAACTGCTATTTCTTCTTTGCTAAGGCCCTGCAAATTACAATAGCATCTCCAGATAATTACATTTATCCAGTTAAATGAAAAAGAAATTCAAGCTTATGTCAGTGAAAGACAGGGTAAAATAAAACATATATTACTCTTAATGAATTGTGCTTGACACATTTTCAAAAATTTATTCTTAAAATGTAGTTTCCATAAGCAATCTAATAATCTCTTCCAGCTCTTTGGCATCTATGCCATTAGGGAGCTTTTCATTTAAACTAGCAAGTAGATTCCCTGCTTAAGCCTTTTCCTTTCTACTTTATGCTTGATAAACATGAAAAGCCCCATTTGTCCCTTTCCTTTTTTGACTTTTTCCATCTATAGACCCTTAGTCAGTTAAACAACCACAATTATTCCACCTAACTAACTTCATCTGTGGCAACATTTTCCCTTCTGAAATGCAATGAGAAGTGATCTTCAGTGATGTCAGGCAAAATATGTTTCATTTTTATCCCGCATCTGGGGATATGTGCTTACACAGCCATGACTTGTGTAGCACATGGACAATAATCTCCAGGATCTTTTCTACAGCAGCAGCTGACACCACTGCTCCATAATTCTTTGTCTGTATTCTAGCTTCAGTATCTTATAATTTTCTCTATTTATCTCTTGTTTTCCAAGACAAGTTACTGAGTTTTATCTCACTAATTTATTAAGATCTTGTTCATTTCTGACTTCCCTTACTTCACAGGCCCCATAAAAAATAAGCCAAAAGCAGCTTGCCTTCACCTAACATCTCCTGCAACAGCTTCTGCAAAAGGGATAACCATGCAGGCTGTGGCTAGTCAAGCCAGTAAAAAGACTGTAATGTTTGACAGATGCAACTGAAAAAATGAGACTTGGAAAAGGGCTTGACTAGGTACTTCAATAAGAAGGTAGTTGCTGTTGAAGGAAACTAGTAGCAGATTCAAAACAAAGAAACAAAACAAAACCAAAAAAAGCAAAAACAAACAAACAAAAAAACCCATAAAGATTCTTCACACAGTATGTGTCTGTTTGCCAGATGTGGGTGCTAAAATTTTACAGTAGTTGAGAAAGAATATGTCTAAGTTCATGAAAAAGAAATCCAAAAAAGGTTACTTTTTACTAAGGAAATAGAAAGATACTGCCTTTGGCTAAGACAATTTCTTATTTCCACATCATAGAAGACTGAGAAAGCATTAGGAATGCCTGCTCAAGACACATATTCTTCATCGGGTATTAATTTCTTGCTGTGAAAGAAATAATAAATAGACTAGTATAAACTTCAGTTTAATTTTAAGTTACATCTTACTGCTCTACATAACCTGCGGTTTTAAACCTTTATATGCAGAAACACTACCTAGATATTAAGGAAAATCCAAATGCTTGGCACTAAGCACACACTGAAATATATACTGCATATCATATATATTTAATTTTCCCAATCCATGATCCCAGAAACCCAAAAAAAAAAAACCAACTTTACTAACATATTATCATTCACTTAATAAGCTATTGGGGTAACTTTATTGTCACAGCTTTATTTAGCAGTAATTACCTTAAGTAATATTTTCAAGTAATTTCAATATATTTTGACTAGTGATTTGAAGCATTGCATTGGAAAGAACATTAGAGATCATCTAGTTCAACTCCCCTGCAATGGGCAGGGACACCTTCCTAGGCCAGGTTGCTCAGAACCCCATCCAACCTGGCTTTGCACACTTACAGGGATGGGGCAACCATGACTTTTCTGCTAAGCCTCAAGAACTTCTTCCTTACATCTAATCTAAACCCTCCAACAACTTAAAGTCACTACTCCTTGAAAATGTGTTAAGCATCAAGTACGACACTACCTTGTCAGTAAATAATGTATTTCCACTCCTTTTTCATCAGCTCAAGTCAATTGACTTCAACCTAGCATCTAAAAACCTAGGAAAAGTGGTTAGGAAAGGTTTGGGGTTTGGTTTTTTCCCCCTGAAATATTTCTAATAAGAGGTCAAAACAGTTTCAAGAGTCAACAGCTCCGAAGATGTGTCACAATAATGCCAATTTACTAGTCTCCTCTAAAAACAACTAATCAAAACAGTCATCTAATATTCAACTCTGCTACAGCTAAGTCAAATAGATAAAAATTGTAGGGCTTTGGATATTAAACCTATATTGTTTTCTTCAAGCCATTCTGGTTAGCTTTATAGATAGAAACCCTTGAATTGAAAATAGATATCCTTAGTCTTCCACCTCTTCTCTCCATTACATTGTAATGCCCAAAGTCACACTCCCAGTAGTATTAACACAGATGGGCATTTGGATATGGCATTGCTACATTTTAACTACCTCCTTTTCCCAGCTTATTCATAATTGTGTCTATATTTATCCTTGTGGAAAGAGAAATGGGTTGGTGTTTCTCCTGAAAAAGTTATTTTCAGCAATGGTCCACTAATGAATATGCTAATCTTTCTACACCAAGGGAATAATTTTCACTTGGAAATAGCTTTTGAAATTACTGAATTTCAATTTAAAGTCCACCACTGTATCCACTTCGAGCTATTACCTTCAGAGACAAACTTCTTTTTTTTAGTGACAAAATATTTGCAAAAAATAATAAACTGCAGAAAAATTTATGTTTATCTAGTAAAAGATTCAGATTCAGTTTCCTGACAAGGAGCATCATTCTTAACAGAGCTGCCAGATTCTACCGGTAGAAGTCACAACCTTCATTTTTATTTTAAGTGATTAAAGTTCACACTGATTATGGAGGCTGAGTAATTCCATGAGATACCAACCACAGGCTAAAATCTATTTAACATGTAGAAAGATCTTGGGCTGAAAGCTTATAAGTTTATTCTTGAAAATAGAAGGTGGCCACACTTTTTTTTTATGGATGAACATTTTACTCTTTCAGGTGTATCCAAGTCTGTTCAAGACATGCACCTTTGGGAATTTAAAGTTTACAAATCATCAGATACTTAATTTCCACATTTTAGTAATCTAATCCTGCAAACATTCAGTCTGCCCTGCCCTTAACTTAGGGATAGCCAAAAATTTCCTTGGAGTTGCAGCTCTCGTATCATACCAGTGTAAAGCAATAGTATAAAGAGCAAGTAGTGTTTCACTACACTGTCCATAGCATTATTAATAGTGATGTCCAACACCACAAAGAGCAGGATAGAGCTGGCTAGGATAAGAAGACTTCAAAATTACAGGAAAAGGGGGTTGAGATGGAAAATGGGAATATGGAGACAATTCCACAGCCCGAGACAGCCTGAGAAGGAATGAGAACTGAGGCTGAGACTGAAATGAGAATCAAAATACTCATTTGGGTAACTGAAGTAAAAAAACTCTCACAACATGACAGGAGGGGTACTATGTGTCCTTTCTCCCTATAACATGCATATATGAACTAAAACACATCCATAAAGTACCAAATGGAGACTATTAGATCCCTGAAGTTGAAGTATTTTCTGTCATAGTGGTTTTTAGTCACTCAGATCTAGAAAATCCTTATAGTAGAAAGAGCAGCTGTTCCCATACAATTGAACAAGAAATATTACACTTTCTCCTTTGAAGAGGAGTCAAAAGGAATAAGATTACCTTTTCCAAAACATTAATAAATAAGCCATTGAAAATACAAAACTGATCAATCTTCCTGCAAAACATAGAGAGACTGCAAAAATCACTTCTACACAGAAGAAAACAGCTGGGGCAATTCCAAGAACAAATACAGTCTGGGTGGAGAATTGATCAAGGCCAGCCCTGGTGAGAAAGAGCTGGGGCTGCTGGTTGACAGAAAGCTCATTGTAAGCAGGTTCACAACCTAGAAAGCCAGCCACATCTTGGCTTGTGACACAAATAGTGCGGTCATTAGGTCAATGGAGGTGATCCTGGCCCTCAAAGACACTCCACCTGGAGTTCTGCATCCAGCTCTGGGACAACAAAAGACCTGCTGAAGTGGGTCCACAGATGGCCAAGAAAAAGATCAGGAGGCTGGAGGGCCTCTCCTGTGGAGACAGGCTGAGAGTTGGGGTTGCTCAGCCTGGAGAAGAGAAAGCTTCAGGGAAACCGTATAGCACCTTCAATTACCTGAAGGGGGCTACTAGAAGGATGATAAGACAAGGCTTCAAACTGAAAGAGGGTAGGTCTAGGCTATATAAGAAAGAAATTCTTCATAATGAGGGTGTTGGGACACTGGAATAGGTTGGTTGCTCAGAGAAGTTGCAGATATTCCTGGAAATTCCAGACATTCCAGGAAACACTCAAGATTGGACGTGGCCCTGAGCAACCTGGTCTAGTGAAAGATCATGTCCATGGCAGGGTTTTGGACTAAATTATCCGTAAGGTCCCTTCCAACCTTTCTATGATTCTATGAACATTAAGACTAAATGCTTAGTAAACAAAACAGGAATGATGGTGTATCTAATATGTATTTACATATGATAAAAAATATGTAGGCTTATTCCCATTATTGTAGGCAGCAAATATTAGATTTTAACCTGAGCACCTGCAGAAGAAAAACTGTATCTTTAAGAAAGCAGCATAATAGAAGCTAGCCAGGTCAAGATATCCTGCTACTGGGATTTTTATAGCAGGTTTTTCCTCTCAATGACTTTGCAGCATTACCTCTAGAGATCAGATATGGTCTTTGAGGACAAATTAAGATTCGATGAATTTGAGGGAGGTTCTCTGGTCCAATTCCATCTCCAAGCAGGACCAGATTTAAACTACATCTGACTGAAATCATAATTCACGCTGCAGGGAAGCTCTTCCTTGTAATATGAAAATAACCACACAGCTGGAGGCAACCAAAGCTGTCAAGCCTTTTGACACGGGTATCAGTGGCAAAGGTTGATTTGGCAAACTCCAGTGAAGGGAATGAAAGGTCAAAATAAGCTTTGGGTTTGAGCCTTATGGCACTTACATTAAAAACATATTTTCTGAGTTTAATGGTCTTCAGTTTGGCTTTTGTGACAGCATCAGAGAAACCCCATATTTACAAACCTGCTAAAATATGTTGTTTCAAAGGCTGAGTTTTGCAAGCAATAAATATCCTGTTACTAGTATAATATCAAAATCAGCAGGAAATATAATGCTCCCCACATCTGAGTCCATACATGGTTATCATCAGCATTTAAAATTCTCCCAATAAGTCAACTTATTTGGAGAGAAGGTTTGCAAAAATCCAGATTTTAAAAAATAAAAAATAAATATTTTTTAAAAATAATCATCAGGTCTTATTTTTCTGAAAACAAAAAAACCCACAGAAATATTTAGGGTTTTAATTTTTGTATTGTAGCCAGATTTTCCTGTCTAATAGTTTCTTTTATTAACAATATTCAAATGCATTTAAAGCTTGGTAGAAAAATCTGAAAATTAAGACACTGTATCACCAACTCATATGTATTGAGTAAATTTTGGCAGATAACCGGCTCTGAAAACAGCAGGTTATAATGGAAATTATGACACCATATCAGCAAGAAGGGCACCACTACAAAAAGAACATTCAAAATAATTCTTTTCAGTAGAGTGGAATAGGGTAGTTTGTGAGCAGGAATGTGGAAAAGCTCTTACACACCACTTTTCTGATGCCTTTGGGAAAAAGAAATTAAAAATTCTTCAAATTACCTAAAGGGCTACTCTAACCATAAATGCAAATAAACCCAAAGACTGATTATTGATAAGTAATATACAAAACATTAAAAAGCTCATCTATAGAAAAAGAAATTCTGCTAAGCTATTTCAACATAGGATCTTTTCTCAAAATCAGTGCCAGCTAACCAGATTGGGTACTTAACAGCTTCTGCAGTGCTGTGGAGAACAACACAAGAATCAGTTGTGAAAAGTCATGCAGCCTCCTTAGTAGCCTTATGATCACAATCTACCTGATCATGAAGCAAGACATTGAAGTGTATTTACCTGTTTCCTGACTTGCTCTTCTTTCTATTTCTTTCCTGTCTCGAAACCTTTGTTGTCTAAATAACAAAAGTAGTCCATGTTTCTGTATTATGGCTATTGGGCGACCACATCTTTGCTCATTGTACAGTATGTTGCATTCTCTGTAATGCCAGTCATTATTCTTCCTGACTTCACTAACTTTTTCTAGTTGAAGCATTTAAGATTAATGAGGCGTTTGCTCTCAATCAAGGCACTTTGTGAATTCAGTTACACTTTCAGCATCCATGCAAACGACTTATTAAATATAATTTTATTTTTTATATTGTTTTGGGGGATTGATTTATGGCCATTTTTGTCCATTAGCATGGACCATTTTGTATCACTCTTCTCTTTTGTCAATAACTGTTATCAGGACCTAGTGCCTAGTAGAATACAAAGATGTATTATGTATTATGAATGCAGGTATACCCTACAGGGTGAAAATTTGACATAAAGTATTGTAAAGCATACTACTTCAACCACTTAAAGATGCTGAAACTGCAAGAAAACAGTATGCTTCTGAATCTCAAAATTGGTTTCCTCTGATAATATAAACTGGAACAGCCATCAAGGAAAAGTCTGGCTCTGTCAATCTAAATCCATATAGGTATTTTTCTATTTCTGTATGTTAATAATGTTCATAGTTGGGATCCACACATAATAAAGTTCTATTTAGCTATTAAGACAACTCATTCCTACAGTGCTCTCATATTTCATTGCTTTGCAAAGTCATACTGATATAGAGAAGCCTAATAGAGACCTAAATTTTCCATGAAGTTAACGTAACTGCCGCGATTTTAAGAAAGTATAATTTAGCAGAAATTAAAACAATTTTTGTAAGCAGAGGAATGAGAAGGAATTTTCCCTCCTAAGAAATGAACTCTGAAATAAGGTTGTACCAATGTTTCATAACTTCCATTGTATTCTTCATTACACAAAACTTTCTTTCTCCTTGTTTTCTAATCAACCTTCTCTTCAGGATTTAATGCCTTAGCCAGAAGGAAACTTCTCAGATGGGTCATCTTCAGCTTAATCTCCTACTCCTAGGAATCAATATGAAGTGTAGGGAAAACAATTTCAAACATCTAGGAAGCTGGATTTTCAGGGAGTCAGTATTTCCTAATAACTAAATCTTCCCATACTGTGCACTCTTCTGATAAAAACCCAGTTAATTTTGGAAGGCATGTGTATATGTAATTCCCACAGAGAGCCAAATCTGTTTTAGATCTTCTGCAACAGCTGCAGTTTTTTAGGAATGACTATCCAGAACAAAAATTTAAATTAATGTGATTTTTTATTTAATTCATGTAGAAACTTAAAAGTCTCAACTGTGTCAGCTGGAATGTAGAATACACTCACACTATATTCCCTATAGCAGAAAAAAAAAAAGGTTGTGCAAATAAGGAATTTTCTTTAATTTCATCTCCCTCTCCAGAGAGACTTATGGTACTACACAGCAAGTTAAAATACAATTAAAATAATATATGTAAAACAACAGGTAAAGAAAACACAGTTTGTGTTTAGTTTTGGTCAAAAAAAGTGTAGCTGGACTGGAGAGGTCCACAGAAGGGCCATATAGATAACCAAAGGACTGGGAAGTCGTTTGTTCAGCCATGAATAAAGGCTTAGGGGAGACTTGATCAGGTTCCAATATTTAAAGGGTGGCTACGAAGAAGATGGAGATTCCCCTTCTTACAAGGAGTCACATGGAAAATATGAGGGGTAATGGGTACAAGTTATTCCTGGAGACAATCTGATTAGACACAAAAGAAAAAAATTTCACAGCAAAAAATTATTGCAATAATCTCCCAAGAGAATCAGTGAGTTTCCCTACATTGGACTTGACATTCCCTACTTGAAATTCATCTGAACAGGGTGTTAGGACATCTCGTCTAGACTGTGATTTTGCCAAGAGACATTGGAACAGATGATTCTTGAGGCCCCCCTTCAACCTGGTATTCTATGATTATATAAAAAATAATGAAAATTTAAAAATTGATTGAGAAAAGAAACATGTGCATTTAATTCAAAGGAAGCATAAAACTTTAGGCTGCAGGTTGGTAGGACTAACTTGAATTGCTGATTTTTAAAAGGGAAGTTAGCACTTTGGGATAGCAGTATATTTAATTAATTTGTCATTTTTAAGTACAGAAGATTGATTAAAAGAGAATCATATTATCTTAAGTATAATTCCAGGATTAGATAAAAGTATCGTACTATTTTGAAGTGAAAGCTGTTAGGATAGGCTAAGGTTATCATCCAAACTGAAGGGACAGAAACATTATCCTAAAATGACAAATAGGATGAAATACATATCAGCAATTATTACCATGCTGATGTCAGGACTGAGGTTCCACACAAGCAAAAATATACTAGCATATTTAAGTTGGATACCAGACCAATAAAGTTTTTCCCAAAGACAACTACAGCCACACTGCTTGCAATGAATAATACTATCCAAACAAGCAAACAAGAACTATAGAAAAAACTAAATTCAATATCTATTTTATCATTCTACCTCAAGACACAATCAAGTCTTCTTCAACTATTCCTGAAAAATGTTTCCATAATATGTTTTTAAAAATCTTAAAGGAGTAGCTTCTATAAAATCTCTATATATCCTAGCCCTATCATTCACTAGTTTTAGAATTAAGAATTAATAAAAAGTCCTAATTAATAAAAAGTATTAATAGTAACTTCTGCTGATGCAGCCTAAAGTCACTATAAGTCATCTTGTCCCCAAAAAAGACAGAGATTCCCTTTCTTACAAGGAGTCATGTGGAAGATATTAAGGGTAATGGGTACATGGTAATGTACAAGGGTAATGATTAGACAAAAGAGGAAAAAAAAAAAAGAGGAAAAGAGGAAAAAATTCCAGAATGGCAATTACTTATGTTACTCTTAATTATACACACGTAATTTTACATTACAGAATATGACTTTTTTTTTCTTTCTGCCTTCCCCCCGCTATACTAAGAGGATTAAATCTTTTCAATCATCCCTTATGGAATGATTGACATCTATTAGGAATGATTAAAAGAATTCTGGTTTCTTGTAATTTCAGTTGCAACTCTGGTATCTTCCATCACAGTTTTTTGAACATTTTATGTCTACTGCTACAGTTCTTCAGCTGGACTCTTACAAAAGCTGAAAAGAGAAGAAAGATTGTTCCATGGATTTTTTTAAGGCTTTGCTTCTAGTATAAAGCTTAAGCATCCTCATGTGATGTTTCAGATTCTATAGAACTGATGACATGTTCACTTCGTGACCAGAGTGGTCACAACTGCAACTGGCAACAGGAACTACTGCTTAGGTAGAGTCTGCCATATTATGTGTGCATAGCTGACTACTTCATCTCATCTACTGAAATAATTTGGCTAAAAAAAGTACTTTCTCTTAAATTCACATTTTCCTTATTATCAGAAAGTTATATGCATCATACAAGAATAACCCCAAACTTTTTCAGTAATATGTGAATAATTCTTCTCCAATTAATGTTTTGCACAGGTGTTAATATAAATGATCCATCAGACACTTCTCTGCTGTTCTTATCATTCACTTACTGCTGCCATCTAAATGACCACTTCAAGATTTGTAACCTTAAAAACTCAGAACAATTTTAGAATCCTTTCTACAACACATAATTAACAAATGTTTAGACTAGATTTTGTTTTAGGATATTTTCAGCGGCTTTTAAAAAATGTACTAGAGTCGAAAGACACTCCTAATTTCCACTCAAATGTGTTATTTTTATATTGCAGTTAATATCAGGTTCCAAGGCAACACCTTAAATTTTTCAGTGTCATTAACAAAAAAAATATGATTTAGTCACAAATGGTATTTCATGAATAAGGGTGTGCTCCTTAGAACTTCCCTACTTCTACATCATAGATGTAATTTCTATGAAAGAAATTAAATTTTTTCAATTTTTGATAGAGTAGAAGGACTTTCTAACCCCATTTGTTTAACTGATAATTAAATTCTGAGCCCATAGCAACAGACTTACACTTTTCCCCTTGATATTCAACTGAATCTAGAACAATAGTCACAAAAGTATTTCAGAAGATCCTCAAATTCACGACTGTCTGAAAAGGAAGGTGTAATAGGGTATTCTGGTAACCAACGAAATACGAAAATTGGATTCTCTCTATTTAGGAGAAATCTCACTTTTTCTCTCTTTTACATAAATTTTAATTTCCGGTTGTTTGCTCAAGCAATGTTTTTAATAAAACTATACCCTCTTAGCCAATCCTTTTCATGAGTCTATGAAACTACTCCAAGTTTGTCTATCAGAACGCCATTACATTTTGCACTGAAATATTCTCATATTTTACAAATAGTTTTTGCCCAGCAAGCATGATCAGAAAAAATACACAGGCTACATACCATATGAAATAATGCACATACTACCTTTTTTCCTCCCTTAATCTCTAGTGTGTTAGGTAGCTAAACAACTTACAGCTGTCCAGGCTTCTTTTCTGCATCGAGAACACAACCATTCATTATGGATTTCATGAGAAGGAACACCATAGCAACCTAGAATAAGAGAGCTAGATTGATTATTATATTCTGCCTTTTTATCAATGATGTAACACAATTAAATTATACATAAAACTTAATAAAACACGTCTCTCCTGTGACAAAGGAGACTTTTACAACCTAGGCTTACTGTTAATGTCATAGTCTGTAAAACATATCTTCCCAAAACCTAAATAAAAAGAACCCACAAAAACCCCCATAAGAAAACCAAAACAAACCCCCAGCAAATGAAACTGAACAACAAAAACTACAAGCACCCAAAAAACCAAAATCACAATGAATTTCTTATTTTTGCTATTGCAATATCACATCACCAACTCTCCCTGAAGTAAAATTTTACTTAATATACTGACATTTATTCTGGACAAATATACCATATTTCCAAATATCTCATGGACTTCTTAGACTTAACTATTACAGTTCTACACTCTTTAGGAAATATTGCAGAAAAATCCATGCATTCATCAATTACTCTTGCAATAAAAAAGAATGCTAAGTGAAGGAAAATACTGGATCCCCAAATTGTATAGCAATATTCAAAAGTCCTCCAGGAGAATTTCACCCTAACTACTTAGTAAGGACATAACAGCATTGCACAGTGATTTAAAATAGAGAAGCAAAAGAGTAATTAAATCACTAGAACAGAAAAAAGAATCAGAAGTTTGTGATCATTGACAAGACAGTTAATTCTTCAATATTTTCACAGCAACCGTAAGTTACAGAAAATTTAATTCAGTTTTCAAAAAAAATTAGCCAGTGATTGAAGCACCACAAATGGAAATGCTCCTCAAGTACTTTTAAAGACATGCTAGAAGCCTAGCTAACTATTATTTATAAATAAAGCAAAATTTAAAATTACATTTCTGGCAACAGAACAATTAGATTATTTACTTGCATGAACCCGTATGCAACACTTTGCACATGAAATCAGAAGACTTGTTCCATCTTCTTCAACAAAGGCATTTGATGGATAGTTTTCGGTATTTTCTTCACTATAAATAAAACACATCTCTGGAATAAGAGGTTTAGTCTTCACATTTTCTGCCATCAGTGTTTCTGTTGAGTTTGCTTCACTGGAAGTAGGATTTTCTTCATCCTGATTGTCTGACTGGAAAATAAATAAAATCTATCTTTAAGTAAAAGAAAGGAGAGTCTTACTCTTCCTTGTGACAATGATGCAACTATTCCACCCCTCCCAACTTTCATACCAAGTGTTAACAGTTTCATGAGAAAATTAACTGCTTCAAAGTATTTATCATCGTCATCCTACCTTGATTGTTCCAAATAACCGTGACATCTGAAATATGGCACTCAGCCTGCACACCAGGGTTATTGCAGTGGTGTTCAGTGGTACTGTACCTCTTGGGCCATTTAACTCAGTCCATTGCAATAAAGGCTTTTTTCCTGGTTCTCACGCTGAGGAAATTCCAGTTTAGCACCTTCCAAATTAGCAACATAGTACTACAACACCATTTTTGTTTGCCATTTGACACATTAATTCCATAAGACAGTGTCAAAGAGTGCTCTGCATTAGACTGTTTCCGAGGGAACATTTTTCCTGAGAAGGCCTAAGTACTGTGAAAAAACTTATTTCCTCAACACTGAACAAAGGCAGCATAAAAGAGTCTCTGATAAAAAATATTTGGAGATGGGCATATAAGGAAATAGCTAGAAGGTACAAACCTACCTGGGTTCACCACACCAAGAAGTCTAATTTCAAGGGAAAACACACACACACACTGAGAAACCCAGCATAAATGGCAGTAGGAGGGATATAGTGTCTGCAGCCAAGGATAGATGTAGGTGAACAAAGTATCAGTTCTAATTTTAATGCCCATGAGTTCATTTACCTCTCTTACAAATTAAATACTTAAGTTTATCTTTTTTATAATTTGTTGGAAATTAAGTAGCCAGGCAGCTATTTCACACTTCATCCAGAGACGAAGCTGTGAGAATCTTGCTTACCCTGTAGTATGGCATAAGAAGAGTGCAAACAGCACAGTGAGGTTCCTTTCTTGCACAAGCTGCATTGTATTCTTTTTCAGCATTGAAATTGGGTGGTCTTGTCTGCCACAGGTAGACCAGAGGTTTGGCCCATGCCTCTGACTCTTGAATTTTCTCTTCAATTAAGGTAGTCTCAGGCAGTTCTAAAAGAAAGCAAACAATGGCTATATTATAGTCATGGAATAAAGATAAACAATAATGAATCTGTCACGTGTACCAACAGAGATCAAACAATCTTACAAGAAGTCTGTGTGCAAATATGGATGCAGAAGTCTAAAAGAATGTTGTGTAAGGAAAAACCCACAATTAAGTGCTCTGACATCTCTGTCATGAGCTGACTGCTCCAGGCAAAGCATAAACAGCCCTACCATTTACAATTTGTATTAATATCAATAACATTATGTCTAACTCTCCCACTGTCTCTTCAATGCCTCCAAACACCACCCCCTCTCTCTCCATGAACACAGCCCTAAATTCTTTATGGATGGAACATCTTGTGTCCCAGCAGCAGCACCAGACAAATCACTCTACTTGTACAGGACAGCACCTCACAAACTCTTCATGGAGAGTGACACTCATTTTCCAAAGGGGAAAAAAGGGCAAATGTTATAGCCAAGGAGTAATGGGGAACAATCACATCTAAGAAGTAGATGCATGTAGCAGAAGCATGCTGGACAGTGCCTATTAAATCTTTCACAATTAATGAGAAGGCATGTAGGAATCAATCAGAATAATTATGTGAATGAGGAAAGGAAAATGTGAAAAGTTTTGAATTAAACATTCAGACAACAAAAACAGTCTAGAGCATACCATCCTTTTCTAATAATGTATTTAATAAAAACTGTTCACTTCAGAAGAAGAAAATTCCAACACAGAGAAACATTTAAGTACATTAAGCTTGATTCATTACATTCCTCCAGCCCATGACTGCTTTCTCCACTTTATGAAAAAGCAGAAGCTTTATGGATCTCCTATGAAAAATGTCACACATTGTTACAAAAGCACTATAAAGCTGACAACATTTTTAGCAGTGTTGAATAAATACTGACTAAAATCTTTGTGTACAAGCAAGCCAAATGTAATATTAATAAAAAAACATATCCTGCATGTGATTTTTAATCCATTTTTATAGTTTCTCAAAACAGCTAATACCAATTCAATAAACATTTGCCAATAATCTGGCAGAAGGTCACAAAGGAAACAACTGCAAAAAAGCTGTCAATATTTAGCAGCAGATCTTTCTGGTGAAAAACTTGGCTATCTTACCTACAAAAGAACACCAGTGAAAAAACAGCTGAGCACAAGGAGAAGATGAGCATATAAAGCACCAGCATTACTTTTATAAGTTTTTGAACTACTTACTTTGTAAGTTAAAAGCAAAACAAAGTTTTTGTTTTAAAAAAATCTGTCCAATCATATTTTTTCTTCTGCTTGCAACTTTAAAGTTGCAACTATAAAACACATAGCTCTGAAAGCTATTTCTCTAGTTCTCTTCCTCTCAATTTAAATTTTCCTTTAAAGAGCCACGTTACAAGCAGCTTCAGCCTTACAGGTATTTTTTAAATTTTTTTCTTTTACACTATTTTCCTTCAGGAGCTTGTACCATTATTTTAAATATTTTCATTATAGTTGTGACCTCACAGAAAATTCAGAGCTTGATTCTCCCTTATGAAGAAAACAAAGTGGCACATAGAATTTGTTGTGAAGGTTTGTATTATCTTCCACACCCATTATCCCCTTTGAAACTGACATCCTTTGATTGCACCACTCCTTACCACCGCTGAATAATTCTCCCATGACAGCTGAAGCCTTTGCCCAGAACCTTAGCCTATAATGCTCTTCTTTATTCGAAAATCTATCTTCATATTTGTAGTCCTGAAACCAGTCCTGGGTTGATAACGGTATTTCTTTCATACATAACGGTGTTCTGACTTTTCACTGCCTACAGCAGGCTGCTGAGTTCATTACTGTATTGGTTCTGGTTTTAATGAAAGCAGTATTTACACCTTAATTTCACATAAACTCCATAATTTCAGATCCCTCTTGTGTGATATTTACAAAAGCTTTCCCAACCAAGAACTTGAAAAGAATGTAAGACACAATAATAAAGCTGGCTTTAATAGCCTTTTGTTGCTTTCAGGAGTTTGTATTTATTTTTGAACCTCATTCCAAAAGAAGCCAACTACAAGATCTCATATGTGTATGTACCAGACTCTATCGTTCACAAATTCATAAAATTTTAACACTATTTTAATACATTTATTTTCTCCTTTACATTATGTTTAGAGCACTTCCAGTTAGCTGTTGACTAGTAGCAAATGCTCCTCATTTATTTACCTCCAATCTCTAACATCTATAATTCTGAATTCTATGTCCTTCTACGCCCTTTGAGCTGTGACTGTCTCCTCCATGATCCTTACCACAATCTTCTGTCTCTGCATGAACTACACAAGCTCTCTGATATGATCCTCTGGTATATTACACCATGCAACCCCTCACTCTTCTCCACCGTAACAAGAAAGGAAAAATATCCATCCTCTTTTCAGAGGGAAGCTGCCTAATCCAGTACTGAAGGGCTCACTAACAGGATACAAAATTAAGAGAAGACATTAGGATAGAATAAAAGACATAGAATAGACATTCCTAAGGATTACAAGCATTGTCTGATACTCTGTTATCACTACTGTAAGGTTCATAAATTTCAGTTCTCCTCAGGAATTTCCTAGGCAACCTTGAGCCTAAGTTATCATCTTTCAAGGACTTCAGAAATATTATTTCATCTCCTTATAATCAACATTCACCCACCCACACTGAAATAATCAAATTTCTAAAGAAATCGGTGTTAAAAAACAAGTTACAGAGTACATGACCCCACCACAAAGCACGTATAAAACATGACAATGCTGCCTTAAACAACTTCCTCACCAGGATGGTGAGGAATGCAATCTTTCAAACTATTCTATATCAGTAGAACTCAGGCAGATTCATTTTGTGCATTTTATTTTTCTGTGTGTGCACCAGCATCAATGAGAGGAAGCATTTCCACATAAACTTCTCTGGTAGTACAACTGGAGGTACCTTCCTGATTTCCATGTAGGCAGAGAAGTTATGCACCCTAAACAAAAACTGAGAATCAGGTTAACCAAAACAGACAAGGAAATTAAAAGAAAAACCAGCTCTCCAACTGTTTAAGAGAAGACATAGAGAATATAATCACTTGATGCAATAAACACTGCTGTCTTGGCACAGTTTATGGCCTTTCTTCGCTTGTTCATTTGGTAATACCAATGTCCTACCGATGTCCTAGCAATGTCCAAAAACACTATGCAAAAATTAAGGGATTTTTAGATTTCTTTTTTTTTTTCTGTTTATCTGCTTCTGACTCCTTTTATTTTCTTAAATTTCATTACTCACTATTTAGGAATGAACATCATATATAGAGAGAGTACTATTTCTCACTCCTTTCATTACTTACTACTTAGCTGAAGAGCAATCAGTGGTTCAGCCTAAAATTTATTTTCCTAACTCACATTGTTGCATGCAGTTTCAGGGTAGACACTCAGTGGTCTCATATGAGCTCAGTGTTGCTCTGATTAGATGTGTCTATTAGAAGGACACAAAACAACTGCAGCTTCCACCTGGCTCCTTTCAAAATCCACCTTAACTGAGGATTCTCAAATAAGAACAGAGAACAATTTGTAGTGTTCATACTGACTGAAAGATCTCAGAAACTCTACTGTCATAAGCAAGCATACTTTTTACTTCAGCTATGAATCAGTGCCAACTGCAAGCAGTCAAAACCTGAAAAAACTGTGGTGGAAGCATCTGTTCCTACAGCAAAAGATGCATTGCCCCCCACACCCTGCTAAAAAACAAGCATCTACTTTTTAAGACCAGTATATAACATTTAAAGAAGCACTATGAACACGATGTTTCACTCATAATCTTACATATTGCCATTTTTGTGAAAGAGCATGACAATGCTCTCAGTTCTGGTAGAGCAAGTTTTGATGAATAGTCCCCTATGCAATGCTGCCAACCAACAACACTCTAGGATATGCACCATTACGCAATCAAGCCTTCGTTGTGGTAACTTGGCCTTGCTCTAAGATCACCTACCAACAGCCCAAGACTGGCAATTTGAAAGATGAAGGTCAGCCAGTGCAGTGGTGTGAAACATAATGTATGTCTATACAGAGCATTTTCTTTACACACCACATGAAATGGAGCTGGGAAATCTACCTTGACTTCTGTGTCTGCTGTGATTCAGATCAAGTCACTGACACTTCCTCACAATTCGCTGACAGTAAGTGCATGAACAGGACTCTGCATAGGTGCACAAGAGAATTCCTTGGTGTGAACTCTGGTCTAACATTTTTTTCAGCTTTTCAGCATGAACCATACATTTCAAATTGAGAGGTAATCAAGACAAAAGTGAATAAAGCATCCTTACTACCCTTTCATACAGAAACTTTCAACTCAACTACAGTACAAAATACATCCCATTGTCAGAGAGAATAGAAGGAAAATACAGGATTTGAACCTGCTAGCCATGACAGAAGAAATGCGCACCTCAACTGACAGCACTGTTCAAGAGATTACACATTCATGCATAACACATAGACACACTGACAAATACCAATGAAAGGTATTTATTTTGCAAGTCTGTTAGTATGCGCATGGTTTTTAAACACTGTTATATGAATGAAGTCCATTTATTGTAACTTCTGTTATGTTGTTGGCTGTAAATATATCACACATTCATGCTGAAGTCTAAAATGGATTAACACCAGTCAAAAATGTATAACTGGATGATGCAATGCTGTCTATTCCTAAGTATGTAAAAGCATCTTATTGTCACCATTAACAGCGCTCAGAGATCATTAATCCCCCCAAACCACCTGGGCATTTTTACTTCACTGCAAATATGTTTTTTGTGGTATTACTTTGCCAGATACAATCCATTATCAGGTTAAATTTTTTTTCCTAAAGGGGTTAGACCAAGGGCTCTTTTTTGCAACAGAAAAGCAGAAACACTTGATGATACAATTATGACTTTAAATAAATGCAAAGCAGATGATATAAATATTACTGTTTCATATTGTGCTGATTTTGGCTGGGGTAGAGCTAATTTTCTTCACAGTAGCTAGTATGGAGTTGTGTTTTGGATTTGTACTGAAAATTGTATTGATAGTATAGAGATGTTTTTGTTATTGCTGAATAGAGCTTGCACAGCATCAAGGTCTTTCCTGCACCTTGTACCACTGACAGTGAGTGGTACAAGAATAATCCAATCGTCTCCCCGATCTGGTTGGTGGGAGAGTGAGTGAGTGAGCAACCGTGTGGTGCTTAGATGCCAGCTGGGCTTAAACTACAACACATATAATTCAGCCATAGTATTACTGACAGTACAAGGTGACTAGCAATGCTAAACTTGATGACAGCTCCTGCTATCATATTTGTACCTGAAAACAATATTTCTATAGGATCAATTAATCTCTATAATGTAATTTCAGAAATACCAGTTCTCATGAATGGGATATTCATATGCATCTGTACTCCTTCACATATTTAAGAAAAGTGAAACAATTCACTAAGACAAACTGTGTAGACAAAAAAAATTATAGCCCAGGATCTGTTTTGATACAAAGGAAACTCCTTCCATAGCAAAGTATTTCTAAATAGTCATTATGCTGCTTTCCAAGTGAGTAAGTGAATGAATGAGTGAATGGTTTTCACCAATGTTACTGGCTTAACAGTTTGTGGGAAACTTGCTCCAACACACAATGCTAATGTTTTGAAGGGTTTTTGCTTACTAAGTTAAACTCAAATTATCAGGCAGAAAACATTTGGGCCATTTGCAGAAAGGGCTGTTGCCAGCATTTGCTGATTTAACCCAGCAGATGTGAAAAGCCATAGACACTAATACAGTACAATTTGCTTTTGCCAATCTCAACAATGATTTTGCTGCTTGGGGTTATGTTCCACTGATGTTTCCTGGCATTGCAGAGCAGCATTCTCCGCTATGAAGAGCACAGAAGCATCTGTTATTTTTCAGGTAGTTGAGCATAATCTCAGCCCTGGGAGACATTATCTATAGTTTCAATGTCCTGGAGGAAATAATAATAATAATAATACAAATTAAAAATAAAAAATAAAAAAAGAAGGCAGTAGGGAAAAAGTATTGTACTTGAAAACTTTACTGTTCCAGCAGTGTATCAGCAAAACTTAGTTTCAGAAATTGTCTTTTTTTTTATTTTTTGGTAATGAAAGATATAAATCTCATAGTAAAATATGAACAGAAAACTTTTTAATTTATTGTACTCTTCAAGAACCTTAATTTCTTGTATGGGACTTTTTAGTACAAGTAATGTGAAATATGTATACACTTTTGGTTAGAGAGCCTAATTGCCAAATTAGCTATTAATACTTCAGTTCTCATAAAAATTGCATGTAAAGATAATTATATTGAATCAGAGCTCTAGAAGTTAAGCTGAAGAACTCCTGGATCAAACCAGGTTTAGCTCCCAAAACAAAGTAATGGGGTACTTTAATTTAAAAAATGTTAAATATAAAAAAGCATAAGATATCGGTTGTGGCAGATCTGAAAATGTCTTGAAAAGTTTGAAAGATTCACCATTTAAAAAAACCCAAACCATTTTAAAAAGACAATTTGACAGATTTGGAAGATTTGATTCTGGGATACTCTGATTTTCCTTCAGCATACTATAATAATCCCATAATCAAATTCACATTGGTTTTGTGATTGAACTGTGTATTGTGATTGCTATACTTTGCTCAATGCAATTGGTACTGGTATTGTATATTATATTGTATTATTGACTGAACTGTATATTAAAATTCAACACCCTGCTAAACATAATTAGTATCTTCACTGTAATTTAAGTATCACTCTGCTAAATTGAAATCCCATGTAATTTCAAATCATTTCAAATATGAAAATCCTGTATTATTCACTAAACCATCCGCACACACAATATCTTGAAGAACCTGGCCAGAGTGTATTGTACTCCTGGCACAGTGAGCAGGCTTTTCCTGAGGGTGGGTAGTACCCACTAAAGGAGTAAGGAATACTTTGGCAAAAACATTTTTCTCTGATTTGGTAGTAGCCACAAATAAGAATCTAGTGAAAAAAAACTCATTGTGATTAAGACTGGCTGCAGACAGGACCACTACTACTTAAAACAGTAAATAAAGCTAGTATAAATACTAGCAAAGACTGGAAAAATCTCATCAATAACTTTGAAAAGGAGGAATGGGAAAACTCTTATGATTTTTCATGGAAAGCAGGAAGCACTGATCCTACCAATACTTTGGATGAATATGAAAAACTGAAAGATTCTAAGAAGTAGAAGAAAGGAGAGAAAAGCAGGGCTTCACAGGGTATTATTGTTGCTGGGTATTTACTTTAGCACTAGTGCAGAAGTTAAAAGAGAAATTAACACAGCACAGAAACAGTGAAATAGTATAACTTATAAAAAGTTATTCCTATTGTACTGCACTTTCAATATGTGGAATATGTAAAATGACCCTGTCAGGCTGTACTGAACCCCAATCTGTCTCTCTAACAAATTGTAAAGTAACTAAAATGTATCTGATTTACATTGCTATGATTCCAATAAACTCACTTAGAGAAAGCTCGACGACTCATAGCACAGAGATTCAGTTTACATTTAAACAATGTGTAAAAACTAGTCTTATGGAACTGTAGCATTGTTATTTTTGAAAATTACCATTTTAGGTTGCTTACTAATTTCTGCAACAAAATAATTCTCTATTCGAAACACTAGATCATAAAGATACCAAATAATTACAAGGGGTAAAAACCAATATTTCATTCACAGCATTCCCTAAATAGCTGCATTCCACATGCACAACTTTATTGTGCATATGAAATGAAGAACTTAACACTAGGAGTTAAGGCTCAAATTGTTAAAGATGTCTACTTATTCTGGCTACCTAAGCTGAAGCACAAGCAACACATTCTTACTGACATTAAATCCATGACCTACCCAGTGTCTCCAGAAATAGCTACTGACCATGTCCAGAAACCAAGGTTAGAGGTGTTCCACTAGTCAGACAACATTTTTCAGGCAACTTTTTTAAAATGTGGACATGAGACCACAGGAAAGGAGATATTCTTAAATCTGTATGGACTGCCAAATGAAGTATTTACAGCATAATGGTATCATAATTTCCATTGTTGTATATATGTGTATTAAAGCAATTCCAGCAATTTCACCCGTCTTTGCACTGCATAAATTTAAACACTAGCACCTGTATTTGTAAATCTGTTCAAAGAGGCATCTCAGCAAAATCAAAGCAGAAACAAAAGAAGATCTGCTGGAATCTACTGCTGTACAGCCTATCAGCAAAAAACATAGCTGTCACGACAAAAACACTACAAGTCCAAACTAAAGATTAGTTTGATACAAGCTAAAGATTATCAGATATCTGCTCTATTGAAAAGCTTGAATTCATTGCACTCATTAACAGCTGCTTTCTCAATTCCATTCCCTTGTGTAATTTTTCACAGTTCTTAGGAAAAGAAATAATATTTTACATTCTAATATAACCTGCTTGTGATCAACGTACTTAGGACAATAAAACTTGATCAATAACTAAAATTACTCTGGGATTTTTAGGAACTGATACTGCCATCTATATACATGCTTACTGAGTTACTAATTAAACACCATAGTCTTCCAGGGTACACATCTGTACAGAAGAGGAAAAAATGAAAGCTTTCTCCCTCATCATCAGGCATGTCTTGCCTATTAATAAAATGAGTCCCTCAGATACAACAGAATTACTTGGTGGTACTTTTTTATTTTGGAAATCAAAATGTAACATCATTGACCATACTGCCACATACTATATGATCAGATAAATATTCAACTATTATGTTGTTAGAGCATACTCCAGTTTTACACTACTCTAAAGAGAAAAAATGGTACCAAGTGGGAAAAACATATTTTATGTTATTTTCTATCTCTCAGGCAGCACAAATCTAACCTACAACATAACATTCCAGCACAAGTTCCTCTGGGCAACACACAAGTGCAATTTGAGGAACAAGGTTACTTGCATGTGTTCAGTTAAGATTGTCCAGAAGTTCTCCACTGAACCAAGACCTCTTCATAAGTTCAGCATATAAGCTGCAAAAGTACAGAAGTATAGAAGTATAGAAGTACTTAAGTACAGAAGATGCAAAACACACTCAATCACAGATCCAAATTCATGACAAATCAATGCCCAAATCAGAATTACAAATTTGCATCTTCTACCTACAGTTCCTGCAGATCACTGAAACAAATATCCCATAGATACTTTGTACGCTAGAAAACAACTGCATTTAAACTCCTTCAAGAATCAATTTATTAAATGTAATTATTTTATACGTTAAAATATATATATTATGTACACTTCTCAGCCAAGACAATTAGCAAAATCCCTTTGGCTTTAAAACTGAGTCACTTCCAATACTAACAGTTTATAATGCAGCTTCAGATTTTGACAAAGGTGATGATAATTCTATGGGTTAGGTTTGTTTTCAAGTTGAAAAACTAAAGTTATTACTAGAATAACTTACTAGGCAATACTCTTCACCAATATCTAAATGAATTAATCCTTTACAAATGCAAGTCATAGGTTTTTTGTGTTTTTCTTTGGACCGTAACTATGGAGAAACTCAGCTCCAAAAGATCACCCTACAGAAGAGGTATCTGTCTCCTTGATAAACATCACATCCAGTTTGCCTACCAACTTCACTGCTACCCTTGAGAAGGCAACTGAGAGGCGGCACTAATGCAGCAGGAAATCAATTTTCATTTTGGCACCTGATAAGGAGAAATTATACATGCCTTTCTGTACAAGACTGTAATTCCATTCATTCCTTTATGAGGTAAAATACCATATTTTAAAGCTAAGAAAGCTGCATAATTAGATCTGCAAGGTTCATCTAGAGAACAGTGACTCTTCAATGATCACAACATGTACCACTATCCAGTAAATAAGGATAAATGTTAAAAGAACTGATTCGTATTCCCCTTTTGATCAAAATACTGGGTAACCTTAGATCCTGTAGGTGTCCACTAAAAGGCAGATAACTGCTACTCATTAAGTATGTCAAGGGACTAGAGCCACCAGTGGCAATAAAAGCTGTCAGTTCTTGCCACTTCTGGAGATCAGCTGCTGGTCCAAAGGTTGACAAGAGTACTGGAAATTCAGGAAAAGCATTTATTTGATGTTTTAACACATTCTTTTCCTAAATATCTACTAAAGATTATACCAGATTTTTATAAAAGGTTTCTTAGGGTCTTTAGAACACCACTTCTCAAGCCTCGGAACTTTTTTGTAATTACGTCAATCATACCCTGAAAATTGAATTTAAACAAAACAGAAGTAATACAGGTACCAGAGAAAATTACAGAAAATACATTTTTCTAGCATGCTTAAAACTGTTGAAGGGGTAGATAGTGCTGGACTCTTCTGTGCTAAATAATGAGGATATATGAAAACTATATATAAATTATGTGTTTGATTAACCCATACCCACACAAAAGCAAAGTATTTTAAAGAAGTAAAACTTCATTCAACAGAATATTGGGAGGAAAAGCCATAATGGAAATTGTAATACTAATATGGTAAATATAAACAGGTCTCTATCAACTGGTTAGCAAATTTTTATCTACCTATGCAACACCAGGAAAAAAACGTTTCTTTCTGACGTGAGAATCTTCAAGCAAAATCTCCCATTTTAAGCTCTGAAATAAAACAATAGTAACTGCATTACAAGTGTAATTTTCCTCTGTTTAAGCAAGCTTAGCCTATTTATGATGTTAGTAAACAAGCCTTAAATGGTTTGATTTCTACTATCAAATCAAGCACATCTCACAGGATGCTGAAAGTGAATGTAAAAACCAAGGCTTCTTCTCATAGCAGAAGCCACTGTTTCCATTTACAGAAGTTCTCTCTTTCTGTTTCCTTATCTTACAAACTAATAAAAGCAAAATGACTATGAAATTCTGAATCATACTTAAAATACTAAAAAACATATACAAAGAGGCCTATACTGAATTCAGTCTATACACTATAATTATATCATTTAGGGCAATGGGGAATTTTAGTCAATTTGAATCTAAAACCAGTTTCTAATGTTGCGTGACCAAACAGTGCTGAAAAGAAATCTCTGGGACCAATCAATGTGCATGCAAAGTTAGTATGCCTTCTCCTTCTGCTGAATTTGCTTTTTTATTGCTTAAGTGAGCAGAAATACAACTGTATTAAATACAACAGAATATTATTACCACAAGTTAACATACTGCATTGAGTATAAGACCAAGGTTCATTATGTAAAAATTGTTAGTATGTTGAGTGTGACATACAGCCCATACTGTACTGCTGCACTTATTTCCTTAAACTGGCAACTTGAGCTACAATTGCTAGGATTGATACCCCAGTCCCTAGTATTTCTCAGTGCTCAATCTTTTAAGCATTAATTCCACAAGAAGTCAGACATACATAAGGAAAGGCTTCAGAGAGAGTGAAAAAAACCCAACAATAGACAACAAATAATCAATTAACCTAATTATTTTTCTTAAAGGAATACACAACATATATAAGAATATACAGTGATAAAAAGAAAGCACAAAACTCAAATGTCCAAGTGATCCTGTAAACAAAATCCATTTCTGCCAACGAACTCTGTATTAAAAGTGAATTCAGAAAGTCTCTGCTAAGATTTAAGCATGCTGTTCAATATGATATTCTATTTGCAAAATTACAATTCTGAAATGGCTGACAGTGTCAAAAGAATGCTGTCTACATGTTATTAACATCTGTTTATCACTTCTATTCACAAAAACTTCTTAATAGAACCCTAGTATCTGAAAGACTTCAAATATATTAATCTGAATATATATTATGTGTATTAGAAATAGCTACAGACCATCAGAACACCTTCCAACTTGTGGAAAGTGATACGAGTTGCAGATTAAATAAAATGCCTCAATTTCTTAACTTTTCACAAAAACACTAGCCCATATCTTCTTCCCTTTTTTTGCTTGCAGTTATTCTTTTACTGGAGCCAGATAAATTAAAATACAAACTAATGTACAACACATAAATTCCCTTTTTTGACACAATCAGAAATTACTGTAGCAAGAGACTATACTGTCACAGTCTCAGCCAGCACCATTTTTGCCCAGAACCACAGAGAACAAGAACTAAGTATGAATGCTGAAATACGTTTCTACTAACTACTATCTGGAATATGGATGAAGCACCTTCATAAAAACAAATGTAATCAGAAGCACATTGATACTGATTACTTCCCTAGTATCTGACACAAACAATCATGAAAAAAAAAAAAAGAGAAAATCATCCAGCCCTCATGCCATCATATGTCAGAAAACATAAAGGGGCTACAGTTTGCCAGTGTCCCTCATCAGTTCTTCAATCTCTGTCTTGGATGCAAACATCCTGCTCACCCAAACGCTAGTTTCCCTTTTGGTGCTCTTACAAAAGTCAGCCAATAATTAGATTACAATGACAGACAGATGCATGAAAATAATAATAATTCAGTTCCAGCTAGGAAATACCTAATGCCTTGTACAATAAAACTCTTAATTACTTCCTTTAATCAGTAAGCAGACATGCCTAATGGCTACTGATTCTAAGACAGCTCTTACTTTCCTAACAAAATATGCCCTTACCTATTGGAAGGACAATCATCAAGCAAAGAGGAAAGACTTTAAGGTATGTGATTTCTTGTCAGGATGTTACCACTTTCACAAAACATTAATACACCAGGAAGTTGGCAAACTACTGGATGAGATGGAGAATGTCTTGGTATTAGAAAAATCCTTAACTCAAAACTATCATTGTATCATCATCTAGCTAGATTATATCATATACAATCCATGTAAATAGGAAATCCAGAATATGTTTCAACCCATAATGTTGAAAAAGCATCAGCAGGCAAAAGGACTTTAATCTCTAATTTAAAAAGAGCACTTTTACTGCAACCTACCACATATTAAATCTTTAATTACTTTACTAGTTGAAACTTAATACCATCCTATAAATTACCATAACATTTTCTGAAATATGCTCTGTCTAGCCCTCAAGGTATTCAAACATACTCATATATGATACAGATCATGGGTCTAAGCTGTTTCTAATTTTCAGAAAGATGCTTAACAGCTAATTGAAGTATCATGCCTGGCAAAGCTGCAGCTCAGATAAAAAATGAAAGAGAAAGCTCTCTGAAACTATTACTTTAGGGCTGAAACAAGGAGGGAGATGTATTGATGAGAGGTCAATTGAACCTACAGCAGTAGCTCAACAATGCCTAACTTGCCAACTGAAAGTATAATATTGCTTAGTTACAAGAAGAAGAATCAATTAACAGGCATGCTGTCTCTCAAGTCAAGAAAATTTATCTGCAGCCGTAAGAAACAGCTACTCTTAATGAAATGTAGTTGAGAGGGAAAAAATCAGGTAAAAAATTGCAGGTAAACACTGAAGCATGCAGTGATGTTGGAATCAAACCCATAATCACAGACATGGCATCAGCTCCAGATTATCAATCTAGGGGAGTCTGAGAACTAAACTCCAGTTCTGCTAACTGAGAAGATTCTGGAAAATGGCACCCAAAACTTTTGTGGTTTACAGAACTAAAATGGTACAGTGATATGAAAAAGGAATGTGTTTATTTTCCATTTTGATCTATACTTTTAATGCACATTTCTAGAATCTTCACAAGTCACACTTGATAAAATAAAGTAGCTTTATTCATCAACTTTGGGTGGCTGTATACATGATTACTGGGTAAAGCAGATTTAGTGTTTATATTTACTTCAAAGAAGGAAACCCCTATGTTGGGAACATTTCTTAGATTTTGTAGCTGTCTGCACAAGGCAGTGACTTCCTAAATGCCTATATTTATGGTCTCATAAAAGCACAAAATTATCATCAGAAAAATGCATTAAATAGTCCACTCACCTTCATCACTAGTTGCTTGCTGTTTAACCAAGGTCATTGGAGATCTAGATGGGGGTTTATGTAGTGGATGACGCCAACTCTTAGATATTTTCTTTGTTTCAACTTCCTCTGACTGAAAGGAAAAGATGCAACTAATTTAGTATGTAATTCTGTATAATTAATTATGAAAAACATAAACATTCTTCTGTAAACAAACACAGATATTAAGTCTGTAAATACTGCCACAGTATACTTGAAGGGCCTTTAGCGTACCAATACAACACTTGCCTCTAATTAAGAATATATATTTTAATTTAAGAAATGCAATCCTTGTCATACACAAATCATTTCAGGTATAATTTACCGCAGCACTTCCCAAATTAGAGAGCATAAATCCTGTTTTGCTCATGTGATGTTTGAGTGGAGGATGAGCATCCTCCTGATTTTCTGCAAAAAATTCTGCATACCTGCAGTGCAATACAGCCACTAGCTGTGCCTAGAAAAATGAAGCAGATACCCACTGGCTTAGCTTGTAAAAGATTCCAAAATTACTCAAGAATAATAAAAAAAAAATCTGGAGTTGAGATAAGAAATTAAGAGTCCAGATAAATTATTAACATGTTGATTTAGTATATGAAGAAATTACTTCCTTCCTCAAACACCCCTATGTAAATTAAGTTTAAAGTTATTCAGGCTTCAAGAATTAAGGCCAACTCTTCAAAGTCTTGAAGCACCACTGGAGGAATCCCAAAGAAAACAAGTTACTAATGGTGTCTGCAGTCTCAGGACCAGAAGAAGAGCAGGGACACTGGCAGAGGTGTGAGAAGGACTGAGTTTCACATAATTCTTATGGACCACAGCATTCTGTGCCTCAACACCCTGAATCCAACTTAGCAGATTATACACAAGCTCCTTGAAGTAAATTATAAAACATTATGTTTACCATGATAAGCAAAGGGCAGAAAATGAGGTCAAAGCACAGGACAGGTTTACGGTCTAGAACAGTTAGTAATTAAGTAAAAAGGGAATTGTCAGGCTTTTTTAATTGCATTTGTACAGTACAGTTCTTCACTTAAAAGAGAAAGAAAGAATATGTAGTAATACTACAGAAAATCTGAAACCTAATATATAAATATAATGTGGTTGAAAGGCACAGGAAGAGACACAATCTCCAATACATGTTAATTAAACATTGAGATGTTTGTACTGCTCCTTATTACAATGGAAAGGCTGGATCCAAGATTATCAAAACTTACAACACTGAAAAAAAATCGTTACAGTTCAGATATGTGCAAGAGTCAGCACGATTTTTAGTTTGGCTTCTAAAATATATTCCCCATGAAGTCTTGCAACTTGGCAGTGGATTTCCTGCTTTCTCTCTGCCAATTTCAGATTCAGCTCACCACTCAAAAAGCTACTGACAACCACCACAGCTTAATTTTTCATTTTGCATCACGAAGTCAAAGCTGACCATGCATCAGAGCCGAATATCAAGAGGGAAAAAAGGGCCATATGTTTATAGGTGGCTCAAAGAGAAAACATTATTAAAACCTACTGTTTAAAAATTGAAAATATATTCCCTTTAATAGGGATTTTTTCCTGCAAGTGTTTCCTTCACATATTTTAGTTCATTTCCAAAATCCAAGAATACTAAGCAGGTGAAGCTCACAGCCCTACTCATATTGGCAGGCAGTGAATATGGGAATAGCTTTGAGAATAGTTGCTGACACTTCCAATTCACAAATATGAAGTGAAATTACTAGACATCTAAAATAACAGGGAAAAATATGTCAATAAGCAAACTCCAAAAACAGTCTGCTTCAGATCAAAATTGCCACTCTTGCCTAAACACTTCAAAACACGTTCAAATTATCATCTGATTAAAATCAAGCATATTCTTAAATGCTTTAATATGGATATCAGGTCTCATTAGAAAAACGCTCATTCATATTTCATTAAATCAAGAATATATTACTATTATGATGTAATTTCTTTCACATACACAGGAAATTTCCATTCTGTCTTCTTCACTCTTTTTTACAATGGGCACTTCTCCATGTTCCAAACTACTTGCAGAACTTTCTAGGTTGCTAATACCATCCTCTGTTGAGAAACTTTCCTCTCTATCTGGATTTTCTGCTTCAGAAGTTTGTCCCTCTGCTTTATGGTACGGTGTGGATGAAGCATATTGATTCTGAGACTTCAAACTGTCTTCTTTTCTACATCCATCAGAAGCAGTCTTGCTAGCCACAAAATCTTCAAGTGTAAAGGAAGAATGACTGGAATCTATCCTGTCCTCATCTTGCATTTTCATTTCCTCTAGTACAGGAACAGGGCTCAAAACTGAGTCAGAAGGGATGCTTCCTATAAATTAAGAATATGATTTGTTAATAAATGCCACTTTACATTACCATATTGAATTTCACAGCAATATAAATTATTCAAATTCAAAGCATGGTTCCTCATTTAGGAATCACACAGAAAACCATTTGGTGGAAGGGCATACACAAAAGTGGAGCATAGGTTTTATCAAAGAATAAATTAAATGTAAATGGTTTGGGTTTAGAGTATGAAATATAGTTTTGATCATTTAATCAGTATTTTGCATTTGAATTGTAGCAGATCTTCATTTAATTCAAAATAATCAATATTCATGTAGCTTCCTTAGTCTTTACTGAGGTTGCCTATATGCACTTTGAGTCAATGAAAACAATATAAAAGGCTGGTATATTGAACATTCTACCCTGCATTTTATACCTATTATGTCTGTTTAAAAATGAAAATAACCAAAGATTAATAGTATATAATTACAAAGACACATTTCAAATATATACCAAGACTATTTTTCAAACAACAGCATCAGTCTAAAAATGGAAAGCAATTAGCATAATTCTATTTTTAAAAAAATTAGCATAATTGTATATTCGAGTAATATTGAAGAGTGAAATTGAGTGGATTTTACTTTATAAAAATACTTCCTCTGCTGATGCTTGCATTGGAAAGATAGAACAATGGGCTAGAGAGGTCACTCAAAAAACATTCCTGAAAACTCTGGCATACACTGCACTGAATTCTGATTCAGCAGCACATCCACAATACTAAATAAAATGGTTTCTGTTAAATCCGTTGTTATTCTTTCTTCACAAAGGTTATTTGAACTTGTTTTTGCTGAAAAGTTTCCTTTTCAAGTCAAATGAATATAAAACTTAGCAACACAAAGACAACAGTAAAATGTAATCTGTGGGCACAAACAGTACTGCTTCAATGGATATACTAATTAAGAGAGAACAATTATATACTAATTAAGAAAACAATGGATATACTAATTAAGACAATGCAGAGCAAACTACCTTCTTCAACATGAGTACTGCTTGTATCACATCTAAAAACATCCATTTTCCTACAGAAATCCAGGCACCACACTTTAAAAGGGCAAAGGAGAGAGGGCAGCTCTCCACTCTTCTCTGCTTTTCCTTCCCTTGCCCGTAAACACAGAATGGGTGCTAACTAAATACTATTTTCTCTGTGGTCAAGAACATTCCAAACCTCTATTAAAAGTTGTGGCAAGAGGTAAAGCAACACCACCCTTAAAAAAAATACCTAAAAAAATGCTAGAACGGACCTGGAAATGCTTTGATAGAGTACCAGATAATTTGTGTAGAGGAATTTCTAAACTGCCATATTGCAAAATCTTGGTATCTGTATCATTTCCATATCAAAAACATTTTGCTGTAACATATATGAGTCTACTGAAGAAACATAATTTACAAAAGCTCACTCTTTTTGTTCCTTTAAAAAACATTTAATTAAAAGAGTTCTGGTGGTATCACTCTCAATTATGATTTTCAACTTTGGTATTTTCTCTTTCTTACCAAATATCAATCTTCTTTCCACAAACAACTCTCTGTGTAAACATTTTAGTATGCTACTCTAGGATAATACATTAGTTTGACATCCACTGATTTGTTGCATTAAAGTACAAACAGCCTACAACTTACATGTGAAACATAGGCAGTGCTTATCTCACCTGCAACCTTGACATGATCCAATAAATGCTGATCCACATGCATTCTACTGCTGTTTTCTTCTTCCCCAGAAGGCAAACCTGTGTTTACCACTCTCACTGTTTTTTCTGGTTCTTCATTGACCTTGAAGCCATCAGTAGCTGCTTCAGTCACTATGATTTTTTCATCAGCTACCATAGCAGATACTCTCTTGTCCTCTGGAGTTTTAAGCTTTTTAGATCGAGATCTGGTGTGCTGGAAGCTGTTATAGGAGATATTGCTGTCAGAGTAGAAAGTCTGTCTTGGATAAGATAAAACATCTACCAATATATGTCCCTTTCACCTGCTAAAAGTGGTAAAAAACTGACAATTTTTCACCTTTTTGTGTTGAGATAGTGCTACAATTTATTAAGTGATAGATTAACAGTTGATTGGATTTAACCTTCTAATCTTTTATCACCATTCCATGGCAAAGTCGCTAAACTCTAAAAGTAAAATCATCTTTAAGTAACTATTACTTAAACAGCACACAAACTAGCTTTTTAATAAATCATTCTTTTGAGCCCAAAAAAGAACTATCCTTACAAGAATAATGAAGACAAAACTCTCTCAGTAGCAGTAAAATCAAGTGATATTTCCAAACCCTAGTGCTAATAAAAGACTAGTCTGAATACCCTTGTAAAAGCTGATCTGTTTGGAAGTTTTTAAATGAGTTTTAACAGAACCACCAAGCATCTGAAAGAAGTAAAAATTATGATCACCAAATATTCCAGAAGGCTACAATATCAAGGAATATATATAATTATTCTGTGTTAAAAAATAAAGTTGAAATTAGAGATTAAGCATAAGTTTTTGCACCCTCAGATGTATAAGGGACAGCTTAAGGCAGGAGAAATGGCAAACCCATTAGAAATAGGTTCATAATTTATATGCTCAGAATAAATGCAATAGGAAATTAGTTCAGTTTCAAATTCAACTATGTGACATAAGAGAAGTATTTAATCTCATCATAGAGCAGGTTTCAAAGCTCATAACACATTAGAGATAAAAGCACTACTATTGCAGGTAAATTTTACGAAGTTTTAAGTGAGTTTTACAAAGGTCTTGCATCTTAGATTCTACACATCTCCAGAAAAACATTTTGCTGCCGCTTACATTTTATTCTGTCTACAAATGTGTATCTTTCAACACACTGTTTCTAAAATAGAAATTTCCAGAAAACTTGCCAAAGTATGAGAGAACCAACAGTTCGCACTGTAAATAACAGAAAGTATTATTACTATTCATATGCAGTCATTAGATGTCACATAGCAGCAATGGATTTCAGCCGTCAGAGATAAGCTCTCCCTGTCACTATATTCATTAAGATTTCCACAGAAGGTATTTTATTTTCACTTTGCTGAAACTTGTATTATTCCCATAATCAAAATGATAATTTTAACTGACACATTAGACCAAAAATAAAGCTGAATAAATGTTTTATCCTCCTCTGCAATGCACGCTGTTACCATGCCTGAAAAAAGCTGACTCAAGATTTAAACAGCACTGGAATTGTATTTATTAGCTTAGCAAGGTGCATAAATCAGCCCATGTGTTCCTGTGATAAAACTTTCAATGCAATTACTAGAAAGTCTGTTTTTACTCGAACCACCTATACATAAGGGTACTACCAAATTAATCACTACTGATCCAAGCGGGAATTTGAATTTATGATGTAAAATAGATGCAGGGAAACCTACTACGGAAAAAAAATGGCATTCACCTAGTTAAACAGCATAATTACTCTCTCTTCAAGTCCAGGTTAGTATTATACACGTACTAACGAACTGGCTGTTCAGCGGCTTTACTAGCTGTCTTCAAGAAGTGATTCTACCTCACAAACTACCCTTACCCAAACAAACGTCGTATTATATTTTCAGTAACAATGTTCCACTGCAGTGCCAGTTGGTCCTTTACTTTATAGGTTGACTTTCCCATCTTTTCCTCAAGACATACATTAACTTACAAAGAAAATGAGGAAGTTTGGTTTAAGACCAAGTTTAAAAAGCCACTACACTGTAAAATTCTTTGGAGAAGAAAGATCGTTAAAAAATTAAGTATTATCGCCAACTCAAAAAACTGCACTAAAATATCGAGATACCAATAAAACTGACCACCTTTGGCTAGAAATTAAGTAGATCTTTGTTAGATAATGAACAAGAAAATCCATAAAGATCCTGTTAAGACAGAAAAGCACAATCGTACAAAAAATGTGCAATGCAAACAAAAAACATAATGCATCTCAATAAAATAGATATAAAACCGCTTTAAAAGGTCAAAGCTTTTATAGCTTCAGTGACAAGCTGAGAGACTTCATTCTCCTAAATTTCCCTATTCTTCTAAATTTCTTTTATTCCCGTAAATTTCTTCTCCTAAATTTGTGGTGGTGTCAGCACCACCAATAGAGATTTAGCCCTTATTATAATCTATCCTGTAGTAGACAAAGACAGATTTTGGCTGCAGCACTGCAAGAGTGAGACAAATAGGCAGTGGTACCTCCTTAGAGTAAAATGGCAGTGAGGGCTAAGACTATAAGTAGAGACTTGAAACAGCTGGTGGAATTCTGTCACAGCTTTATAATGTTGTTCCTGTTTCATTTCCTTGTCAGCTCTTAGGAGTCTTCTCCCTTGTTTTTTGGTTGCTGTGATCTCTAGGAACAATGGTAATCATCCATACCTTCAAAATTACAGCGGAATAACCCTTACTAAAGAGAGATTTTAAGTGACACACTTGAATGCATTTTGATGTTCTCCATAATCACAAACTTTTTTAGGTACACACAAAACTTAAAAGTTAAATTTTCACAGTCACTCTGAAAAAAGACTGGTCTGTCCATCTTAATACAGAAAACAGGTTCATCTTAATACAGAAAACAGAAAAACCATTTTTGTCTGAAGGAAATTAATTAAAAGAAAACACGGGACATAGTTTAAGCTGAGCTGAAAGTTAAAATCCATGCAACGATTCCTCTCCCTCCAGCCCCTCCAGTCAGAGAGAGAGAGAGAGAGAGAGGGATTGAGAGAGAGAAAAAAAAAACAGATATTATGGGGTGAGATAACAATTTACTGGAAAAAGCAATGAGATAGGAAAATTAACAGTAACAGCAACAATACTAATAACAACAGTTTATATAAGCGGGTCACTACACACAAAATGCTCATTTGAATCCAATAAATCCAGACCCATAAGGCTTTCCGAAACAAAAGGACATTATAGCCTCCAGGCCCTGGGTGCACACCACACCCCCTTCCTTCTCAGAAGTGACAATCCCTAACTTCTGTCCTCCAGCAGTGATGTGTGTGGTAGCCAACAATGCAGGCACAGCCACGCAGCTCCAAGCCCCACCCCATCACTGCTACTATGAGAAAATAAAATCCATTGTGGCCAAAACTAAGACAACATCAGAGAAAGTGGCCAAAACGAAACAGAAAGGACACTGGCATCATTAAAAGACAATTAAATAGATGGCAAAGAAGCACAAATACCTCTTGGGAAAATTCTGTATTTTCCTCCTTCTCTGGAGCCAGATCTTCACTTCGGGTGTTGACTCAGGAGTTGGTTTTGTATGATCAATGGTATATAAATCCTTGCCCTGTTTCCACAGCTGGTATCTCTCTGGTTGAAACTTCCTCACAAAGACATCCATGGATATTGACACCATGTCTCTCCTACAAGTGCACTGCAAGACAAGAGGTATTTCTAAGTGACAAGTACTGGAATATGCCACAGGTTGCAGTTAAGAAGCCCAGAACAAAAATCCCCCGTGTACAAACCAATTCTACTTTAATGAGTATTTTCCCTTTTCACTTTTCCTCAATTTTCAAGAAGAAAGGATTATTCAAAAGAAAACACTATCTGAACAAATGTGTCACACTAGGATTCCCAAAAGTACTTAAGGACACTCCATTGTTTCATTAACTCCAATGGGTTAAGAAAAGAAACTTTCTGCTCCGTTAGCTGGTTTTGGTAATTTTAAGCAAACCTTGCTACCTTGAATCCAGAGACCACACATATCTTGAGAGGCATCAGAATGTAACTTTTTAAAATAACTCCTGTAGTATCCTCTTGACCCAAATATCTTTACAGGCATTTACTCCCAGCACTTGACTCTTCAAAACATAAATACATACAAGTACCAAATCACGTTACAGTTTGGCCCATTTTTTTTCCTACAAAGATTAGAAAGGAAGCGAGAGGAGCATTATGTCTGAGGTCTGGAAGGGTGTGCTATATCCATGTAATCCAATCCACTGTACAGTGCAGACTCTAGAATCGCCTGTAATACTTTCCTCATCAACTTTAATCTAATCACTGACTTTAGTCCCCCAAATAATTTTTGCATGGTTTTTCTTATGCATCTGTGTAGAATATTTCTGTCCTATTTGAATAGCATCTTAATGATCATGAAAATGCAAAGGAGCCTCCACTTGAAATACTGTAGATGCTGAGTCAATTTTCAGAACAAAGTCATTGTACCCAGTACCCAAAAATACTTGACAGAAGGCAACTACATTAAGTAAATCAATATACCTACAGCACATAAACTACTATAGTGGGTTAATCCTGGCTGACTGCCAGGTGTCCACCAACTTGCTCTTCCATTTCCCCTGCTCAGCAGGACAGAGGGAGAACATAAGATGACATATGTCACAGGTCTAGGTAAGGACAGGCAGATTACTGACCAATGACCACCTTTGACTTCTCTTGAGGAAATTATAATAATGTCAATTAACAAGAGTTTATGACAATGAGAAACAAGAACAAAACTAAAACCACCTTCCTTCACACCCATTTTTCAGGCCTTACTTTAGGCTTTACTTCACTTCTGATTGGTATCTGCAGGGATGTTTCTTTCACATTTTTCTCACTCCTTTCTCTCACAGCTGCTGCAGAGTGATTTTTATTCTTTCTAAATTTGCTATCACATGAATGCCACCACAGTTGCTGACATGCTCAGCTTTGGGCAGCAGCAAGTTCATTTTGGAGTCATTTGGATTTGGCTCTGTCCAGCGTGTGGACTGTCCCTGATCAACAGATGGTGGTTAGTAGCCACTGCTAAAGCAACTCTACACTACCAAAACCTTGCCACAAAAATCTTAGCATTTTTTTTTCAAATTGAAAGCAAAGTGATTGGCTAAAACAAAGACTTACACAAAAAAACTTTGAAAGACCTTTGCTACAGCTAAATAACTGTGTTAAAGCACAAAACCGAGACAGTAGTTTTTTCAGGTAAGAGGTGTACAGCAACATCTGTACAGGCCAAAATGGCCTGGCTTTACAGTTTACTACAGCTAGTTTTATCACATTTCTTAATGAAGCAGAAACACACAAACGACTGAATGCTACTTTCCTACTAGATAGGTTTCTGCAAACGAAATGCAGATTTCTTTATCTGCTATTACCATCTATCATTTCTAGTTCACCTTTTTTCCTCTTGAAATTCATAAAATATATAATGAAAAAGCATCTGAGATGTGTTAAAAATGCTTTCTTTCCTTTGAATATGTCATTGATATGCTGCATATTCACAACACTGCCATCTAATGGAGGATGAAATGGAAAGAAGGGAAAAATAATTCAAGACAGAAATTGTAATTTTATGCAGCTGCCTTTAATTATAGATTTTATCCAAAATACCATCTGAATGCTCCCTTTTCAAACAACATGCATATACATACTTATACAGGCAATCTGTAAAAAAACTCAAACATATTTGAAATATTATGTTCCGTTCAGAGAGTCCTTGATTGGACACAATGAGCAGTTAAAAAAAGCAATGAAGCCACTTCTGTATACTGGAAAAGTGCATAGAAATCCACAGTAATATTTTTAACTTTTAAAATTGAAATTTGTAAAATAAAGACAAGCACGAGTGTATTTTCTCTCCCTTTAACACACAAAAATCTTTTCACATTGCCACAAATCAATAAGAAATTACCCTTAAAGCCAAAATTTTGCTGTTAAACACCAAGATTTCCAATGCCTTGACAGAAAATAGTTACTTAAGTAAGCACTGAAGCATTAAGAAAGAAAATACATCTAGAAATAAAACGTATTCTATGCTGCAATGCTAATAATGCATTAAAAGATTCAAATCACATCTAAATGGGACACAATTTCTGTCTTTCAGTAATCTTTGATCAGTTTCCATTTCATTTTAATAGAACTATTGCAGAAGAATTAACAAAACTAGGCAGGTGTTAGAAATACAGTAGATTTTTTTTAAGTTTTCAAACTTTAAGAGTATACTTTTGAATAAAAAGTGACAGAGTAACATCATGCTCAACAGTATCACTGCCCTGAAAAACAGAACACAGGCTTCTAGGCACTGAAATGTGGAAATACTTAGAATTATCATATCAGATGACATCAGCAGATATATTCTGAAAATAATTTCTACTCATATTTCCTCAAATGATTGAAAAAATAAAAGCAAACACCACAAACACAAAAACTGTTGTTTTGATAAATGATCTGGAGGATCTTCCATTCTTCTTGATGGTGGTGATGCCTTTTACTGGTTTTAATTAATTTCTCATTTGACTGGCTTGTAGCTGGCAGTTACGTAACTTCCTGCTCCTAGCTTGAAAAAGTGATTAAAAGATTCTCTCTAAAACAAAACTGAATGTGGTTCTGTTGAAGAAGGCTTCTGGGAAAAACATAAAACGGACATTTCCCTGTCCACTAAAATATTCCATGGTTTTTTGCTTGTTTGTTTTTTAAACTTGTAACATTTTTTTAAGTAAATGTAAAATCTAAGTAATTGGACTACCATGTAAAAAGCAGCTGATGTTGTCATAGATAAATGTCACCACCATTGTACTGGAAACAATTATCTTCTACATACAATTGAATTAGTTTGAAACTTATTCTTCAAACAAAGACTAGTATGACAATCAGCATACTTAAGAGAATGAAACTCCTTCACAGTTCTTCCTATTAAATTCTTACTACTGACATCATCAATGATACCACTACTATGATTATTATTTATCCTGCCATATATATACAGCTTGAAAGTAAGCAATTCAACTAGAATTTATTAGTAAGGGCAAACCTTTGCAGAACGAATTGTAAGAAAAAAGTTTAGCCAACTTTAACTAATTGGCAGAAATATAAGTGAGATATATTTGTGATATGAGAAAATCACATACGAGAGACATACACAGCCAAAAGGACGTTTTCAAACACATGCTCTTTGTTAATGGAAAAGAGAATAATTATTTTATCATTTTAAAAAATATTTTTTTTTCCATTTTGTACTCTGAAAATATAAAATAATATACGGCAAGCTTCTAGACTTATACATACTAAGTTAAACACACATATAAACACATTCTAAAATACATGACATGCCTAAGAAGAGTTTTTATAAAACATTTCTTATATCAATAGGAAGTGCATGACTTACAGGTCTTTCCAGCTTTTCATCATTAGTATTAACATTTAATGATGTAAAGCTTTTTCATCAAATGAATTACAGGATTTTAGAAACTAGCATAAAAACATCTGTAGAGAATATAGTATTTTGCTACAACAGAAAGCTAATAGATGGTTTATTTCACTAGTAGCAGAGGAGTAGTATTTCTTAGAAGCATAGTTTTAAGCTTGGAAATCTACATCCAGAGTCAAGTCTTCGTGATTTGTGTTTCCATTTTTTAGTTCTATGAAGTATAACTTGATGCATCTTGTAAGATATGAACTGATGTCTTTGTTCACAAAAGCGTCTTCTCCACCAAAACATTAGTCATTATACTACTTCGTGTGTTAAAATATTTAACACACTAAGCTTGAAAAATCTGAAGGATTTTGAATATTTTGCACTAAGTATTGTATTTTGTTAATCAAAATGTGATTTTCACTATATATGAAATCCATTTTAGTTAAAAGTCTTCTGAAGTTTTAATTTGAAGAAGAATAGTAGTACTTCATTAGGCTATTTTTTCCCTTCACTTATATAATCATTTTGGAGAGAAAGCATTATTTAATTCACATTGCAACTGCACAATGTAGGTAAACTACACACCTATGGGACATCAAGTAGAGGCTAACAGCCACAGGAAACCATGGAAAATCCTCTTCTTTATAGAGAGAGAATGGATTTTTATGAAACAATTACAAAAGCAACAAACTAGCAGGATGAGGCAGGATTAGGCTGGCAACCCCCTTTACATTATGTAAGTATGCCCTAAAATTATTAAACCAAGTTTTTTTTCAGTGATACTCCTTCATAACTGTTTATAATGACTAAAGCTTTCTTCAGAGAAGAGCAACAATGATGTATTTACTGGAGACACACATTTTAAATAATTTAGATTCTTCTTACCAGCTTCAACTATATGCAATCAATTATTTCATGCACTATAACCCAGTCTTGCAATACTTTCAATGAAGCATGTCCAAACAGGGACAACACTGTTTGTTAGGATTCAAGTGGTAGGGATGACTGATTGATGATCAGAAGCTGATGTATTAGGTCCAGCATGGTCTTTATACAAGACCACTTAACACTACAATCATCAAACGACCTTAAACTCTGCCTTGTATGGTAACATACTGTTCTTCTTGCTTAATCAATAACATCACAGTTCACTATATATGGATATCCCTGCCTTACCCTGACCTGCCTTACTGTTTGCTTAACTCTGCAATGGTCATCTGCTAACACGTCCTGCTCCTTTTTTCCTGCGTGTTTCATCTTATATCCTGTTTCCACAACACACATCCACAATGCACTATATCCCACTCTTGCAATACTTCCAATGAACTTCCAAACAATATAAAAAATGCATTTTGATAAAAAAAAACATTTTATAGGTGCTGTGACTGGAACTATTTACTGTGGACTGCCTGCAGAAGCACTTGATAGACACTGCTTGCCACAAGGACAGGATTTAATAAATCCTGATAACAGTAACTGTCCTTTGCTATGGAATCAGACTGTGATGTTTTTCACATGAACCTTCTGGCAACTTGTAAGCTGTGTTGTAGAAACCTTTGGTAGCAGTTAGCCATCTGCACAAGCACTGAGAAAGCAAGCTTTTCTTTTTTGGTAAATCACAGACAGTAAACTCTTTTCTCTGACACATCCTGTCATACGCAACAAAAATACAAATGCAAAACACCTTTCTTTAAGGTCCTTTTCATATAATAGAAAAAAATTACTCTTAAATTAATTATTTGTATTCATATATGCAAAAGCAAATGGTCTGCAATATTTTTCAAAGAGTTCAATATTAAATAATACCTTCCAAAATATCTGGCTTTTCTTCTTAATTCCTATTTCAGATTTATTTTATGTTTACATATAATGCCACCTACACATTCTTACAAAAAAGACGCAGTTTGCATTATGTAGAATTTATTACATCAGCAACAGTTAATATTACAAAAATGTGGTAATTTTTCTCCCATTCCTTTGAAAGCTAGATAACAGAGTGTGACAAGACCCAACTAAAGGAACACATATTTTCTTACTCAACCTCACATACCTTCTTTATCCTCCAGTGGTATCTTAAACAGCACTACTCTTACCCCTTGAAAGATTGTGTCACTATTAAAGCCACTATTAACCTCTTTTTCTTTATTCTGATTTCAGTCTATATTTCTAGCTTGAAACCTTCTCCTGTTTCACTCACATTCACTTCTCCATCCATCCCTGATGTCTAGACAACCGAAACTCCTTCCCAGGAGCCTTTATCTCTCTGCTGCGTGCCAACTGCTCTTGCTCCATCCTTCTCTTAGTTCTATGTTCTTTCCTTAGTACCTCTGGACTTCACTTTCTCAGATGCATAAAGTAACAGCTTCTACCCCTTATCTTTATCTGCCTACCAATTCCTGCATTTTAAAATGGAAGTAATCTCAACATGCAAAATTGGAATTTATTTTCATGAAATTAACCTGCATTTGCAACAGACCAAAATTAACCAATTCTGTAAAAGCTCCTAAAGCAAGAAAATAGCCTGTGCAATAACATGTGTGCATGTATATTTAAATGTATATATATAATTTTTAAAAATAACTTCTTGTTGTGCAGTACCTCATACATATACTAGGTCATACATGCTACATAAGTTAGCTTTTTCATACAAACATTACAGCCATTATCATGGATTTACTAACAGAAAGTTTACTATTATCAAACATAAAAAAGGAATTCACAAATGACCCAAGTACAGCAATTCTGATGAACTGCATTATTCTTAGCTCACTAATTACAGCAAAGGGAAACCGGTAACACATTGTATGGTAAGAAGAAAATGTAAACACATACCTAGTAAGGAAACATTCTTTCTCTATTTTTAAGAATCAAAAGAAAATCAGTAGGATATCAATTCCAAAATTCCATTCTAAACATACTACCTGGGGTAAACCTCAAATTAGAACTCGACATATTGCAGATTAAAGGAGAAGATATACACCTGGTACGAGTAAATGGGCTGAGGAATAGGAAATTTTCTTTTATTCTGGATAGCAATTTATCAGTTAAAATAAACTGTTACTCCACTGGATTACTTAAGGCCATTCTCTGGCACTATTAGTATGTATCTCACAACTAACATCACCGTTAGTGTGATACATCAAGTCAAATTATTGTCAGGACTTTCAGAAGTCTTTTTTGAATTTAAGTTTGGGTTTAACAATAATTGACAATTCATGTCAATATAACCAGATGAGTATATTGAATCTTTTTTCCACATCAATCAAATTTTTAGAGAGCTCTAAGTCTAGCTGCCATGATTAAAAACTATGGTTGCATTTACAAATGGTAAAGTTGAGGGACTGATCATGTTGAAAATTAAATATTATTATTGTGTAAACTACAGAAATGTTGGGCACTCCTGACTGCTGTGTCCTAAACACAGCAAAGAAAATGGAGTAGTAACTTCTCCCTATATTTATAAAGTTATAAACTACTTTCTGAAGTTCAGAAATTTATAAGTATTTTTTCTATTTTTTTCTAAGTATTTTGAGATATTCTAAAATTTCATTTAACATTTTTTCTCAGGTTTCACATTTTAGCATCTAGATAATAGATGCTAAAGTCAGCAAATTATTATGATCAATGGTAGATCACAATACATAATGACTTCTGTCTGGGGGAAGGAGAAGAATGCAATGAAATTCCAATTAGAAGGAAAAGTTCTGGCCAAGTCTCATGTGAAGCATGTAAAACTCCATTATATTAATTACGTTTCTCTAAAGCATATGATAAATTCTTGCAAAAGCATGGCTAACTTTTTTCAAGACTGAGATGCCCAAAATCCATCACTCATGTGTACCTTGTAGCTTCTCTAAATGCTGAGTGAAACAGCGGGATGAATTAAACAATGGTCTTAATACATCAATAATCTCACTGCTTCAACTGGTAAACATTATTTATAACTGAAATTCACAGACGACACGGCTAAAAAATTAAGACCAAACAGATTTATTCTAGATTCTCAATCTACCAATTTTTTTTTCAAAAATTACTCTTCCATCAAGTTTAAGGCACCTCATTTGTACTTTTGCTAAGAAAAGTAGAACAATATTTAGAAAACCTATATACATTCAAAAAATAATGAAAAAATGTGTAGTTTTATGCAACTTCCTTCTAGGAATTTCAGAATGCTTTGCACATACTTGTGTTTCTTCCTCGTAACACAGAAGAAGAAACTAGACCAAAGAAAGGCTTACTTATTACGGTCACAAGGCAAGCCACAGTCAGAACAGACACTGGAATATACTCAATTTTCAATTTCCTGCTTCAGATATAAGTCCTGATTTCTGAACTGAAAAGAGGAAAACATAATCATATTTTTCTACTCTTAAAATAATTTTTTCAAGACTCACCTACTATTCAATATCTATTAAAGAGCAAGAAAAGAACAGTAGAAAAATATTAGTGAAAAAGAAATTATGGGGCCTTACCATGTATTTTAAAAGGTAATAAAACAACACAAATGTTAAATAATTTGTAGCTATTTATGTAGCTTACCCCTTAACAAAAGACAGAAAGGAATGAAATTAGCTATGCAATATTCTAACAAACATTATGTCCTATTTAAATCTAAACTAAGCAAGTGATATTAAAAAAAACCCAAACAACAAAATTTAAATAAAACAAAAACAAAACAATCAACAACAACCAAAAAAGCACACACAAAAGAACACCACACAAAAGACAGCACAAACCCAAAAACAACACAAAACAAAATGCAAACCAAGGGAAAAAAACAAACAAACAAACCAAAATAAAAAAACCAAAACAAAATCAAACCAACAACAACAAAATCCCATATCTCCAACCCTCAAAAAAAAAAAAAAAAAAAAGAGCCAAACCTTCCCAGAATAATGCAAAGAAAAAGCATCAATTTTGGAGGAACTTCAAAAGCAAGAGTTTCTGTCAGTGTTAAGTAACAGAAACCATGCAGCTGTGAACAGTGCTGCATTGAAGCTGTTTTGAGACACTGGGAAGAGAGGCTTCGCAATAAAAGTTGTTGAGATTTGAGACAATAGGAGAGGGAGAGAAAGTAGCACAGAATGTGAGTAAGACAGAAACTGCAGAATTCCCTACAATTTTTTCCTCTAATAAATAAAACCTGTTTGTAAACCCCGTTTTTCCAGTGAAGATAGTGACACGCTCTTGCTATAAGGCACCTTGCAGTCCTATGAACTAAACTCCTCAAATGTTCCTATCAGGGTAGGGAAGTAGCAAGTTGAGCATAAAAACTGCAATAAAATTTAGGAATGAAATCTACTTCCAACAAAACTATAATGGCTACTATCTTGGAACAACAGGTTCAACTATTAAAGCCACTCAAACATATAACTTGAAAAAACAGGAATCAAAGAAGTGAAACCAGAGCACTTATGTATTTCACCTACCACAAAGAGAGAAGAGTAACTGAACCAAACAAATATTAATTGACTTAAGTGTGCATTCAAAATAAGTGAAACTACCCTTAGACATTTTTGGAAGAAATGGAGTATGTTTTTGTTGACTAAAGCTCTCAAACAAAAAAACAGACTCACTGATGGGAAACCAAGTCTTTTTTAGCAAGCCCTAGGTTATCAACAAATACATCAGTGTCACTAAAGATCCTAGAGAAACATCTGCCAATAGTCATGGAAAATTGAATTCATTCCTAGAAAATATGAGTTTTCAACCAACAAATATGATAGACAAAAAGAAAAGCTCAATGTAAATAGAGATTGCATTCAATTTAAACTCTAATGAAAAAAAAATGACACACCATTCACAGCAACAGAATTTCGTTTCACCCAGGCAAAGAAAGAAACAAAGGAAAAATTATATTGACAATGCAGGCTTTTCTCTTCTCTCCTTTTTGTCACTTTTTTTGGTCAAATCTTTGTTTTTAATCAATCACCCTCACTTCCTATCATAAAGCTTTCATGAAAATGTTTTTAAATCATCCTGATTATTACTACCTGTCACCAAGCTACTGTTGTGTTGCATGCTATCTGGAGCCTATCATCTTTAACATTAAAATCTTTATTGCAAAAGACGTGTTTTAATTTTAAATCAGCTAAGCAAAATTTGCTGCTTTAATGTAAATTTCTGAATGACAAAGGACACAAGCTTTATAAATAGTTAGTAGGTTAAAAATACCTTGTCTCAAATAGGCTTTACATTTAGATGGGCATATTGTGGTACTTCTTAACACAAGATACAAAACTTTCTCAGTAAAGACAGTTTCACTCATCAAAAGACTGCATTTTCATACATATACATTTACATAGCTATACTTATCTATATATGCTTGGGAGCAATGACATACTAGTGCAACTGCTTTGTTTTACCCTGCAAAGAATATAACTGAACATCAACTTCTTCACCACTTTGCCTTTGACAATAATGAAAATTAGGTTCTACATTCTTGTTCTTCTTTCCTCGGGTCTCCCTTGAAGGAAAAAGATCATTCTTCTGCCTTTATTGTACCTTTTAATCGGAACATTTTTATGATTGTCTTTTCAGTTGTGTTTGTCAAAACAACTGTTTTAACAATTTTATTTAAACGGCTGGAGAAAGGAGCCAACAGGAACCTCATGCTGTTTAACAAAAGGAGATTCCAAACACTGCACCTGGGGAGGAAGAACGCCATGAACCAACAGCAGCTCAATCAGAAAGGCGGCAAAGAGGCTCCTGGGGGGCACTGGTAGTGCTTTCAGCAGGACAGGGAGGGATCCCAACTGCTCCTCTGGCTGTACCCAGTACACCCTGGAGTGCTGTATCAGCTCCGGAGAGATAAGGAGCTACTGGAGAGAGCCCAGAGAAAGGCCACAAACACGCTCAAGGAACTGAAGTCTGTCCCCTTGGAGGAAAATCTGAGAGAGCTGCAATGATTCAGCTTGGAGAGGAGAAGGTACATGGGATCTCATCATTGTTTGTAAACACCAGATGCAGTGAGTAAAGAAGAGGGAGCTTGACTCCTCTTGAAAGAGTGCAGTGGCAAAACAGGAGGCAATGGATACAGAGTGAAATGCATTGCATTTCATTAAATTCCATTTAAGTATGAGATTAAACATTTTCACTGTGACAATGGATTGGACTGGGCAATTGTCTATACATTTAATCACCATCTTGGCCTTCAATACCCTGAAAAAAATGGAAGCAGAAGGTAATTTTCTTCCCTCTACCGCTTCCCTAGGTTGTGCAGAATTAACATGACAAAAAAAGGCAAGACCATTTACTGGACTCTTTAAATTTCTAACAACAACTGTGATGAAGTTATGACTGATTACCGTCTATAAAATATGGATGAAAAATGTAGTGAAACACAGAATAAAGCCAAATTACAGTTCCTGGATGGCAAGCTAAATGTACAAATGAAGGTCCTGACACAAGACGATGACCAGCATTCCTTTGAATTCAGATAATTTACCATGCCCTAAGATCGGGAAAATTAACATTATTTTACTGTGCTTTACTGCACTTAAGTTTTTCAGAGAACAGTAAAAACAAAACACGCTAATCCTGCAGCAATATCAGATAAATCAATTTAACTTGTTTATATAGTCATCAGCCTACAAAAGAGAATGAGAGGCAAAGCAAACTAAGTATCAGCAAGTGTTATAATAGCTAAGAATGCACACAAAACTGCTATAAGGAGCTCAATGGGGGGGCATGCAGACTTATCATTACATAAGAAACTGAAAACCATTTACTAGGGTACCAGAATTCCTTGCCATGTTTTTAGTATAATTTATTTTATTAAACCAGCCTATAACAGGAATTGTCTCAAACCATTACTCTTTGTCTTACTAATGTAACTAATATCTTCAAATACTAGTATAACTTGGAATAAAAGCAATGACTTGTCATTGGCCAATTCAGAGGTAGGCTAGATGGTGAAATTGTTGATCCAAGAAGTATCTTATAGCATCAAACATTGCACTGACAATAAAAAGTACAAATCAAACTTTTTCTGATTTCATTCTGAGATTCATGTTGATCTGCATTAGATAGGACTAATACAGGACAGGAAAGAAGTGCAGAATGGGAAATACAGAACAAAGGATGTTCAATATTGCAAAGCATTGTTACCCTATAACACAGGACACACAGATAATTTTAGAACCAAAACCTCTGTTAATCTAGGTAAAAGAAGAAATGACCACATACATCCATGGTCTTTCTCCCACACTCCTACATCCATGCAGATCTTCCAGCCATTCTCCAAATACGGGAAGGTAGTATGACCAGAGACATACGTGGTTGCAAACCACAGAAGCATCATCATTTCCTTGGCTAGGTTACTGTACCACTAACGTGTTGTTACCAGCTTATATATGTTGAAACCACCACAAATCCTTGGCATTAGGAGGTTGGGGAATATATGGGTTCAGAGAGTTTTGTCCTTGTCAGTAAATAGTTAGGAATCCACTCTGGACATGCCAAGTGTTCTTAAACTAAAACCTCTTTCACTGCGCTTTTAGTATTTTTAAATCAGCATATAATGAAATTAGCTGGCAAACTTTTTTAAAACACTTTCCTCTTGTGGGTAGGGCAAAAGGCTGTATAAATGGAGACAGAAGGGTTACAGACTTCTCTAAAAAGAGTTAAAATGCAGTGAGGATTTGCCAACAACGCTGATCTTCTGCAGCATATAGATTCAAAAGTCATCACACTTATGAAAAAGTTATGACAACTTTGCTCTTGCCGAACAGTATACTTAGTTTTAGCTCTTTTCCTTTTTTATTAACCAGAACACAACAAAGACTATGTGTCACTTTATCATTATTCCTTTTGGGTGGCTGTAAAAGATAAAAGGATCGTTTGAGATCTATATGCCTTCTTTCAATAATTACTTTCTAAAGTAATCAGAATTGCCATCAGCCAGTTGTTCCTTATGTTTTGACAAAAGATCAGGATTCTGCTTATGAGAGTGACAGTATGATGTGCTGCTTATTCAATTTTCCTGCCAAATTAATAGGAGATATTTTCCTACAACACTGCAAGAAGATAAAGAACTTCTCTCTAGTCATAAGGTCTAGTAAAAGTAATGAAGCTTCTACAGGAAAAGATGAAAATTTGGCTAGCTTTCTGTGGGTTAGGTCCCCCCCCAAACTACAGAGATAGATAGTTCATTAGGATGATTTTTTTTTAAGACAGTCAGGTGATCAGATTTACCTCTTCCTAACTAGCTTACCTAGAATATTAAATATCAGTATTTTTAACTAAGGATTTTGAAAGAGTGTGAAAAAAGCTGCCAGAAAGAAAAACAGGGTGCTCCAAAGCTCCAGATCCTTAAGAATATTCTATTCAGATAGACACAAGACATTATGCTTGGATTTCACATTACTGAGATTCTTACCTAAAAAATGCAAAATGCATTCTTTTACTGATTTTTAGTCCATTTTAAAAGTCCTTTTATCCCACCTTAAATAAATAAAAGAGCTATTGAAATTTAAAGTCTTTAAATTCACAGAAATAGCTTGTTTGCATTTCATGCAAAATGTTATGTTACATACCTTGCCCTCGAGAAGCCTCTACAGGAGGGTTGATTTAGCTTGATTTAGAACCAATAAGACTGAACTAACAGTCCTATATGATATTCCAGTTGCTTTTTAATCTGTGAAAAGTCTACTAGCCACAAAGAACATGACAAAAGAGTAGAAGAGATTTCTGCATCAGCTCTGAATTAGCTTCCACCTGTTCCATACATTTCTATGAGATGTTCTCTGCCCACTTGCAGCAAGCTTGAAATTTGTCATTAAACAAGTTTGTATCCATTCTATAGGTTGGCAGGCAGTGAAGACCAATCTTAGATAATTCAACCTCATTCTATCTAATAGTATTTTGTATTTCTGGTTTAAACAAACACCACATTAAAAAAAAAACCCAAACAAAAAATGTCAACAGCAGTACCTTTCCATTAAAAAATGCATAAGCCATTTTTCCTGGCTGTTTGTCATAGTAAACTGAAAAGGGAAAATGAGATTTAAAAGAAGAGTAAAAAAAGTAAAAAGGATCAATAAGAAATAGTATTGACAGTTGACTAATTCTACATTAAATACAATTTATGTAGATTCAGTATTGCAAAACCCAAATAAGGCCATCAAATATGGTATTAAAGACTGGCACTAAGGAAGCTTTCTATGCAACCAGAAAATTAAACCATTTCTATCAGAGAACTACAGTAATGTAGCACTTAAAGCAGAATAATCAGAATTTTTACACATTTCCCACTAGATCTTTTCCTTGCATGGTGCACGTCTAAAAAGTCAACAACAGTTCAATTAAAGAAAACAATACAATTACATTCTGTAATTCTGCAACTTGAGAAACAGAATTGAGTTCAATTTCCATGCAGTGTCCAAATTTCCAGGTATTTCCATTCAATTTCGAAAAACTGATGAAGGAAGGGAAATCCTCAACTGCAATGCCTAAAACAGAAGCTCTGCCATCTTGATGTTCAGTCGTGCACAAAAAAAAAGTGGTGCTTCCTTGCAGACTTTCATAAATTTGGGAAATACAAGTCTATGTTCCGATTTGCAGAAGCTTTCCCTCAAAGTTAAGATCCAGCATTCTAACATGAATACACTTTATTTTGCCCTCATTGAATCACTACTGCCATTTCATTCAGGCAAAAGCTGTAATTACGTCCTTGTGGTTTTTTGACAAAAGTGAAGACTGATGTTAAGTCAGATATCCTGATAGCAGGGCCAATAGAAGAAATTAAACTATAGAAAGAATAGAACTCCATATGCAAACATTTTCCATAAAGGATGGAAATGACCACAGAATTTTTATTTTTCTCCTAACATTATTCCCTTATTTCCTTTTAAACATATGTAAGTCCAAATCCTAGAAAATACCATTTAGAAGTTTTATGTTCAGCAGGGTCTCTGAACACTTAATAGCATTATTTTTTATTTATATTGCATGTGATAAGACCAAATTAGATCATTAAATTTTAACATTCCATGGAGGAATGATAATGGCTTTCTGGTGATGTCAGAATACTTTGTATACAACTTCTGCATTTACTTTTCCAGTGTGATCAGCATCTTATTTTATTGAGCAGATGTCACTCCACCAAATTATTATCAGATTGTTCCATCTTTAAGTAGATAATTCTATGCCATATGTTTTGTAGGAATTAAGATTCTTGCACTGGTACATACCATATTGCTCTCTCTTACTAAATACAGTTAGAGAATTAATGCTTAATAGACACATGCAGTGAACACTAAACCTGCCGCTGGGAAGGACGTGACACAAAAAGGGGAACATTGCTTGATGTTCTTTTCTACTGTAACCAAGCTATTGGAAAAGAACTAGCAATTTAAACTCAAGACTTGTACATCATGAAATTCCATCAGGGAAGATATAAGGACTTGGAATTAATGCATTTTAATTAATTGATAAGTTGCCTCTATCTTCTGAGAAAATACAAAGTTTCTTTAGCTTCTATTGACTGAGGGTGGAAACTAAGGATGCACCACGCCTTGCAGAATCAAAAGTTTTGTGAACATAGGTATCTTAAGGGTAAAGTAAAACTAGGCTCAAGAGAGTCACAAACAGAAGAAAAATTAAGTTAAACAAAAAACAACTATTGCTGCCTTGGTCAGGAGCAATGCATTCATCCAAATTAATCACAAATGTGTGTGAAGTATTTGTGCTACAGGAGAAAAATGTAGTTAAACTTGATCTTTCTAAAACTAGATGCCCATCTTCCTGAAATCTTTTTTCTCTGAAACATTTACTCAGCAAATATACCTGGTACCCCTTATACTAAAAAGACAAAATGACCCCTTCCAACTTCTTCAGTATTGCAGACATCTACAGAAGGCACAGGGGTGGAAGACATATGCTACGTCTTCTTCTACAAGGACAATATTCTTATGGAAAATGTCAACTGCAGTAAAGAGAGCAGCTAAAAAATCCTACTAAAAATTCACATTCTTCATACAGTATCCAGTTAAATGAAACATCATCTAACAAAGGCCTGCAATTACCACAGGAATTGCCACAAATGAGCTCTTATGTACCTACTAAATGAGGTCTGGATTGTGAGATTCATCTCCTTTTAATGTCTATTTCTTTCAGGAAAGAAAATGGAGGAAATTGGGGAAAAAATATATATACCAAGCAGTATATTTAAAGTACAAAAAGCTATCTATTTTTTCTGGTTGTTTAGGCACATGTTTTAACCAGGCTGAAATTTTATTGATGCTACATTTATGAGAATCTTAACTAGCAGAATTGCAATGTCAAGTAGAGTGGTTCTAGTCACAAAATAAAAGCAGAATCAAGATGTCTATTTCTACTCCACAAGAAGCAAACACTTTTATTGTATGTCCTTTCTTGGCCTTATGCTTTTGAAGTCAGCACTGACCTCTAGAAGAAAATATGCCTAATTCATTCCTATTATATGGGTTTTCAGTTCTAATTCATATCCATAGAATTACATGTATGGCCTCCTTATGTCTTTTTCCTCATTTGACCTATCCAGCTTCCCACTCTAATATTAAGAAGAGAAAAAACAATTTGTTATCATATTTCTAAACTGGTTTTACAGACCCCAGTCTGGAAGTTCATTTCCACTAGGCATAAAAATTTAATTGTGATGCTAGCTTAAATATATTCATAGATTGCCTCAGTGTTTTTTTCATATTTGTACTGGGATTAACATCTTTGCAAGGATAATGTTTCTAAACCCACCAGGTCTGCAACAGAGCTACAGGACTTGATTACTCACAACTCAAGTACATTTTGGTGTCCTGGATCCAGCCTATATGGAGAAAATCAGAAAGCTAAAATGCATTTACAAATAAAATTGTAGCTTGCTTTTCAATCCAGCTTCTGTACCTTTGTTGTCTCTCTGTGCACTAACTCTGCCCTTTTCAATAAAGGGGTGTTTTCTTCTACTTGCTAGCTTTCAAGTAAGACTCCTTCCCGTCAACAACTTTTTGAATTAACTTTTCTGGAACACAAATGTTCAGAATTTCATAGTCTTTCAGATGAGTCTTCTCCAATGGTAGTGAAACTATTATATCACTGCTACTACAAAAAAAATTGCTACTCATTAATATCTACAACTCCATTTCTTTTATTGAATAACATCCTGCATTTGCACAGTCATCAGCTACATAGACCCTAGGTCTTGGCCATTTCTAAGAGATGAAGTCCCAACCGCCACAAGACGTCCATCTTTTTACATCACAGAACAAACAAATGAAATTTAAGCATTGACTCTGCTGGTTTGCATACCTCTGCCAGAAGCTGTGCCACATCACTCTCCTCTCACAACAATATCACTTGGAACTAATGCAACATTTTCCTCCACATTTGAGAAGAGAAACCAAGGGGTGACAGGTTTGCATAACTGAGAGAGAACAATTTAATAAAAAGACACCCCCCCCACCCCACCATGGTTTTAAAACAATGGTAATTAATTTCTTCATCAGACACAATATGAGAATAATTTTAAAATATCCATGCTGATAAACAGCAAAAAATTACCAATAAGGCAGTCCCATTACCACCACTCCATACTTTTGCAGGTCCAATTTTTGTTCATAGTTTGAATACTTGTGCTCAATGGTTCCTACCTCTGCAGCTGGCTTTATCTGCATCTTATAACTCAAAAAAATTTATTTGTTCAAGTACAAATTTTAGATTTCTGAGAAACATAAGTTGCTCCACACTTGGAAAAGTTGCATACATTTTACACTTGAGTACAAAGAGAAACAGGTAGCAGATTTGTAACTCTTACAGGCAAAAGAATCAATATCAATCTTCTCTGCTTCAGCTAAAAAACTCTTTCCCTGAAGTAAGTTGAAAGTTCATGACTCCCACAACCTGCCAGCCAAAAAAGGACAGAAAGCTTAAACCCATAACTTAGCTCAAACATAACTAGCCAGTCTGTCTGCAGGGCCTTGTTTCACGACCTGTGACCAGTAACTCATGCAGCTTTTCACAGCTTTTTTAAATGAAAGGTTTTAATCTTAAAGAAACAAATAACTGAATGAAAAACAATGTTTAGACGATGAAACACTGTCCATGGATATCTGTTTTGAACAAGTCTAGTCCAGATGCCTAAGATCATGTGTGCAGTCTCAGTCTCTTTATCTGCCTGTTCTTCTGCAAATAATTCTCATTTTCCTGACAATACTACTTTTCTAATCATTTCAATTGTCTGAATTAATGTCTCCAAGCCATTGCATGAAAATACATCATTAAGAGCTAGGCTTGGAATGAATGTTTTCTCAATTAAGAATGTGTGCATTGTTTCTTATCCTGACAACTGGGAAATTCAGTTACTTCCCATAACAATAGCTTCATCCTAGCTTTGTTAACATACTTGCTATTGAATTACAGTATCACGTATGCAGCAGCACATCATGTGGACAATATCATGGTACCACGCTACTCTGCATGTTTTGCACTCCTCGGTTCAAGCATAAATGAAGGCCATCCTACTTCCAAGCCATACGCTCTGTTTAAACACTACAGAATACTGGCAAAAAAAGAGAGGTAAGGCTATCAACATAAAATATTTGTTTGATTTCCTACATATTAAAAAAATCTTATGTTCCACTCATCTAATTTTGTAAGGCATGGCAACACTCTCACTGGACATTCTTATAGTTTGCTAATTAACACAGATTGGCGTAAATACAATATAGCCCGTCATGCTTTACTGCCTCCAGTTTAAGGCATCTAACAACAAAAATAAACAAACAAAACAACAAACGAAACAAAACCCAACAAAATCACCCTGTACCCCCTCACCCCCTTTCTTCACTTTGGAAGACTAATTTCTTTTTAGCACATTTGCTTAGATCAGATGTAGATAACTGTGTCCGGTTTCCTCTCTTTAATGTAGATAAGAAAGAGTGAGTTCAGCAGAGGTTCAAGGCAGTCAGAGAAAACTGAGAGAGATGAGCATATTTAGCATGGAAAATGTTTCAGGGGGAAGCCAACAGTACCCCTCTGCTACTTGAGAGATTACCAAGAGAAAATAGTAAGAGTGGTGGATGACAAAAGGGTGAGAGACAGTGGTCATTTATTGAAATACAAGTGGGTAGAGATGGGAAATAAGAAAAATTTTTCTCCATGAGGACAGACTGGCCTCAGTGGAACTAGGGCCCTGAATTATTCTTTGATCCTATAAAACATACAAAACAGCTGACAACTTCATTTACATATCTTTACACAGAAGACTTACATACTGAAAATGGTAACTTCCACAAAGTTTAAAAACCAGAAAATTTTCTCCATCAGTGATAACAGAAGGTGAATTTTGAAACTCTTTAGTTATTATACATATTAACTTTTATAAATTCTACTAGTTAACAAAAGAAGACAAATTAAAAGAGACGGGTTGTATTATGATGTAAAATACAAGAATGATTGTTTAACAAATCCGTAAGCTTAAAGAGTAGCATACTCTCAGAGGAAGAAGTGGGAAATAATTTTTCCATAATACTGACGAAGGGTCAAATAATAAAAAGCAAAAAATTCCCAAGAAATTCAGCAGACCTAGTAAGAATACTTCACTTGATATCTGAGTATCAGGTCTGACAGATGCTCCTCAACTAATCAATCTGATAATTGAGAAATAAGTTTTATCATTGATAAAACCTATCCATTCTGAACATCAGGAAATTTCAACATTTAAATGTAATGATCAGCATGTATTGAGTATAGCTAGAGAGGAAAGACATATGATCTTTCCTCCTACATGGATATGTAAAATTTTAATGTGATCATAAATTGCTCAGAGTTTTAGTGGTCATTCAGTTTAATACTTTGGATTTGAATTAAAACTTCAGTCATATACTATAAGCAGGCTTTCTTTTGATAAATTTATATATTTAAGCTTTCATATTGCTCATTATACTTCATGACTGCTTAGAGCAATGCAGACCATTGCTACTTAAAAACTAACATATTTTAAGATAAAAAAAAGACCGTCTGATGAAAAGCACTATCATTAATAGCATACAGATTTCATAAAGTGAGTCATTATGTAGAACTTCTGGTAGGCTTGTATCCCTATTCTCACAGGGCATATTCTAGCATAGGACTTCTATCAGTGTGACTGAACTGAACCATTCTAACCACAGCTGCAAATGCCCACCAAGAACACTGTTTTGAAGGGGTTCTTCAGCTTCTGGGAATGGCACAAGAGCTCCTTGTTGCCATCAGGTGAAACATCAAGTTTGTTTCAACTGCAAATGAGAACAAGAACCAGGAACTGTATGTATAGGAAAAAATAAAAAGCTGACCTTTTCTCCAACTATGATCTTTGTACATAGCACTTATTTTTTCTTGAGATTCACAAAGTTTATTGAATGAGTTTCTCAAGAATAAACAACTATAATAAATCAGACTCCTCCCATCTAACAATTCTAACAATGGTATCTTCCAAAAAAAGCACTGGGTCTTTTGTCTGGGCATTTGTTATGTACAGTCAGACATGTTTAATGTGGAAATATAAGACTCCCTTAAACAACATTTAGGAGCAAAATATACAGAAACATAGCTTTAACATTTTTCCTATGGCACAGTGACCTCAATAACAATTTTATGCATAGCATTCATGAGGTTTTTTCAGTGCATAGGGATTTTGAAAGTCAAACTAAACAGACCTGAAAAAGAGAGTAGTAATTACAAAGCAAAGCATACAAGGGGAAAGAAACAGTACGTATATATTACTGTTCTTTCCCTCACCACTAACTCTGAAAGCAGCTTTACAATAATTTCGTAAATTTTTGTTACAAAAGCTGTTGCCTAAGATTGCAATTAATATCAAAGTACTTATTATTTTCATTAACCAAATTTTTTTATAATATAAACCAGAAACTTCAGTGTGACTGTACAGGAAAAAAATGTACAATGGCAGCTTATGTAAACATACCTGTACTAACATCCATTAATAAGCATGGGTTAAAAAGAATTTTTAAAAAAGGGGAGGAATACTAGTTAAAAAACACCACAGCTATCCACAGTTAGGACAAGTATTTTCAAGTACTTCTCAAGTACATTAATTTCCCAGGCATGTTAACATTACAGAAACTCACTACTACTTAAATAAGTATACACGTGCTAGCACAGACTAAGATTAACTTTTGTTTTGCAGTTTGACATGCACTACAAGCCAATATTCATGCAATTTAATGCCCTCAATACCTCAAACTTCACTGCAGAACAAGTCAGTCCATAAAGCAACACTGTTTTTCCCAGAGAATATGCTGTACCTTAATAATCAGCTATGGTATCCAGAGAATTGTGTTATACTGCATTTGTCCCTACGAACAGAAAGGCATATCTTGAATTCCCAGCATAATAAAAACCAAAGCCAAAAGTAGCATAGATGTAATGTCACATTTTTAAATGTAAATGTGACAGGCATTTAAAGGAAAGACAGATTCCAAAATGAAATATAGCAGGAGGATTAGCAAAACTACTATGATTCAAATAACAGTGAATTCTCCAAGGATTCAAGCTTATCTGAGTCTCAGCAGCAGCATAACAAGCAAAAGTCCAAATCACAGATGCAGGGATTTTAAAGCACTACAGCAACACATATATACCACTAAATAAATCATTATCATGAAAATGTAATTTCTTAACAATTCTGGATGATGAACCTTTGCTTGAAGACTAAAAGCAAAATAAAAGCAGAAACTGAAAATGGTCTAAATAGTATAAATCACTGCATTGTGTGCCTATGGCACCATGGTATTGGCAGAGGATAACTGCAGGTCAGCCTCCATGGAGAGAGGCCTGAGGTTGCCCAGTGCTGGACATAATCCATTCCAGCCAGCCCTATGGACCAACCCTGAGGCATGACTGAGCCCTGCAGCCAAGGTGAAGGAGACTCAGAAAAAACATGCCTAACAAAGGGAAAAGCTAGCAGGTGGTAAGAGGAGGAGGGAACACAAAATAGAATGAGAAATGGCAAAGGAACACGAAGGTCAGAGGACAAGGGAAAGAGGTCTCAGTGGCAGAGCAGGTACTTCCCCAGCAGTCTGTGGAGAGTTCATACCAAAGCTGGTGAAAGCCTAAAACAACTGCGACCTTTGGGCAAAGCCCACGCAGAAACAGAGGAAAACTGAGAGAAGGCAGAAGTGGCACAGAGAAAATTCCTGTGCACTGAGCATACACTCTTTTCTCCCCCATAACCCTCAGAAAAACAAGGGGGGAAGGGGTCAGGAATGAAACGTGAAGCTCAACCTCAGAGGTGGAGGAAGAAAGCTGTTGTTTTAAAGTTTGTTTCTCACTACCCAAATGTATTTTAATTGGTAAAAAAATTAAACTACTTTTCCCCAACAGTAGATGGTAAGAAAGCAAGCAGATGGATGGGGGTTTATCCTTTAGTCAAGGCTAACTCATGACAGTGGGGTGAGTTGAAAACAGGAAAATAAACTGTACAAAGACAAATGCACTGTACTGTTTTCCCTCAGACCTAATAATATTATGAGGAACTGATTTCATTTGTGGGAAAAAATTTCTAAGTGTGGCAGGCAGTGTTAAAATTCTTAGTAAGATACGTAATCTTAAAGCTCTCAAGAAACTGGAAAAAAATTCCAAGATTAACTGGCAGTTAACTATTTTATTCTGCAAAAGGCGAAGTAGTTTTCTGGGGGGTTGTTTCAAAACTATATTGATTTATGTGATGTGTATTATTATGATACTACACTTAATGCAGACAAAACATTCCAGGCAGAAATCTGTGCTTCATTGATAAAAAAGCAGGAAAATCTGACAGCTGACTCAAGGCAGAAGGACTTATCCTGAATAATTTCAGATTTAATCCTTCATTATATGGTCAAATGAATATTGCTGGGAAATCACTATCTCTTTTTAACATTATTATTGTTCCATTATGAAATGTTTTGGCCCTTTGTTATCTCTTCTGTGGTCATTCAGATTCTTTCCTTTAAGCTTGTAAAATATCTGAATCTTAAATGAACTTACCTTTTGTTATTCTTGAGAGTCAGTCAGTAGGGCCCTATTGTAATTTTCCACAATTACAATCACTCACACATTCTGTGCAAGAAGTTGTAATCCTATTGTAAGAAGTTAAAATATCAATGTTTGTTTGCTTTTTATTTCCATAAAATCAGTAGTTTTCTGATGATCATTTATTTTGTCATAATTCTACAAGTTCTCCTCTCCCAAAAGATGGCTTTTTATTAGGCAAAGCACAGGGCTTTTACAGCTTCTCACTTTACAGAGTGCTATAAAAAGGAATTATTTTTTCTTAAACATAATAGAAAACTTGTTCAACAGAAACCAGCTCACACCTTTTTTCCAAGGCTGCCTCACTTGACTCTTCAACTATCTCCTTATCCAATTAAGCACTGTTGACAAGAGCGCTGCTGAAAGCTATGAAAGAAGCCGTATCGAATCTTCCTTGGCAACCATGACATAGGCCACTGAAGGATTATCACTGGGCTCCCAACAACTTATGCAGAAAACCCATGCTGGTTTTGCACACCAACATTTTATTAAAAGAATTTTCATAGTCTTATTATTACCAGCCTGTACCCACCCAGAAGCCACAGTGATGTGAGCTACAATGTAGGCAAATTTCCATTGTATGAACTTTGCCCATGGCATATTTAGAAAAAGCAGAAAAGCAAAGTTGCCAAGAGCTTTCAGCACCTTGCATATGCTGCAGCTCTCACTGCTCCTGCCAGCTGTACAGCTGAACCAGTGATAACGCCGGCTGGAAATTTTAGAGTAAACAGATATGACTCCAAAGGGATAATACAAAATGAGCTTCTGGCAAAATAATAAGATAAATTAAAACCAAAAAAAAACCTAGTAAGCTGAAGGTACCATAAAGAGCAGAAATAGTTTTGTAGTAATATCTATGAGGAAATTCCTGAAAGCTTTAGGTAGCATACCATGCTCCTAAACAACTAGGTGCCAGGCAGCTTTCACACATGTGTTTTCAAAGCATTATAAATAAAGAGTAAGTGCCAAAGTCATTATCCTCCTTTCCCTGAGCTAAAGAGTATCAGGCACATGCAGCTACTGTTCATGCTAATCATCACTGCTCTAAGACAGAACAGCAAAGAAACAGACCCGCTTGGTGATTCTGACTAATAATTTCTGCCTAAAAGTAATATAGCTAATAAAATGTAGTATGCAACAAGCCTTTTAGCACCTACCAATCATACTTTGCAATAGCCTTCCTGAACACTGGGAAATTATATCATTTTACATCTTGTAATTCATAAATAGAACATTTCGCTCATGTTAGTGCGGATGAACAAGTACCATCAGTACAAACAGATTTTTGTACATTTGGCCATGACAAACAGAAACAGATGGGAATCCGTTTTCTAGCTGTAGAAAGAAAGAACATATGTAGGTTTCTTAAAACACAGTAAAGAAAGTTTTTAATCAATGTTGGCATTTGCTGTACACCAGTCTCTCTTTCAAGAATCAGGGTTAGAAAATGCACTATAACACATTATTTTCATAGACCAATTTGTTTGGTCTTCCAACAACAGTGAAAGCCAAGCTGGATTCTCAGCAAGTGTTGAACAGTTTTAAAGACCATAAAAGTCTGCGTATGGAAGAAAGAAGCGGAGTACACAGCCAATAACATTTTGTAAAGCACACACAGACATACTCTTAGGAACCAGAAAATAACACTAAACACCGCCTGAAAAAAGGCAAGGAACCGGAGGTAATACACATACTATACAAACAGGAATGTTAATATTAGTGCAAAAAAAATTCTTAATATACAGATTCTACACTAATATCAATTCCTTTTTTTTTGAAAGGTGTCTTTAAAGATAAAGACACTCAAAACCATATGTCTCTGTGACAATCTGGCTGAAATAAATGTTTGTGATGACAAACAAGTTAATTTTTCTCTAATCTTTCATAACATCAAAACAGAACAGTTTTAGGCATATGTATTCCATGGCATTTCACAAAAGAATCATAAAAGTCATGGAATAGCAATCTTCAGACTGAATGCAAGTTTCTGTGTTGAGAAATTAAATTTGAAATACAGACTTAAGGGAGAGAACAACAAGAAATCTGAGGGTTTCTCACAAGCAGAATCTTAGGTACTTTTTGCCATGTGGGGACAAGTTGAACCAAACTAGAAAATCAAAGCACAGAAGAAAAGATGTCAATCTTGGTTGTACCAACGTTAGAACATATTAGTCTACGTAATAATAAAAGGTTCAACAAGATCTAAGTATGCTGGATTTTCTCACTATTTAAATTGCTGTTAACAAGTACTGCATGTGTTGATTATCATCAAAACCAACACTCTACATTTAAATCACTATTTTCATTGTCAAACTGGAGATGGAAAGGAGAATTTGTAGAAACTAAATTTTTTTAAAATACAGATCTCAATTATCTCTTCAACTTCATGAGCAATACTCTCCATGTTTTTCAAGCAAATAAGAAATCCAAGTGATATTTTTAATGGTTTGATGAATATACAAATCTATTTACAGACAAAGGACAGAATGAAAATTTTAGGACAAGTGATGCATTGTGTAAGTATTGCAAATTGTCTTCACTTTATTGAAAGGCAATCATTGCATCAGCCCATTGATAAGGTAAAAGCAGTGACTAAACCAGTCTGCAGTATCTTAATTACAGTATTTTCAGGGTAAAAAATCATTTGTATTGCTCACATTCAATATTATTTAATCAGCAAGAATTAATAAATAACCAGAAGAGTGAAGGACACCAAATTAAGCTGAAACTCCCAATTTACTTTTTTCAGTAAGAAGAGAGTTTTAATATATTTGATAACAGATAGGCACTTTCTCCTCAAAAATTGATGAGTTGAAGACAAAGGACTAAAACCACAACTTGAGCTACTCAACAAAGGACAGTTTTTAAGGCTTTTTTAAATTACACAGGATTTAAGGATGGCAGTTAATCCTGTTTACTAAAAGAAGGCTGTTCTCTAGCACTACAATATATGAGGTATACTCAGCCTTTTCACAACAATATTCCTTAATTTCCCTGACACTCCAGTTTAAATCAGGCCTGAGACTGACCCAGTCTACCTAGATGCACTTCACCAATTTGCAAAAAACTATTTTCTGCAACTTTTCTTCCTTAACATGGGAACAGATACCACAGTAATTGCAATTTTTTCTGTGATTAACTCTGTTTAAGTTTCTCTTTTTTTATGCTATAATGTATATCCTTTTTTCATCTTTGTAATTAACATATATGGGTAGCTTGCAACATTTAATTTTATCATATCTGAGATAATTTACCCAAGCTGGTTAAGATAAGAAAAAAGTTATAATAGCAATTTGCAATTTTAGCAAGTTTTCTAACAAAACGGAAAAGCCTAATATGCAATTATTGGGAGACCTTGTTGAGATTTGCTACCTAAAAAAACCCCCATGAGATTAATTCAGAAAAAAATAAATTTCCAATTCTTAAAACAAAGTGTAGAAAATCTAGAGTGTGATAAATCTATGAATTAAGAGGATTTTCTCTTAGAGACAGCTGATAGAAAATTGACAGATATTTACAACCTTTGTCATCAATTTAGTGTGCAATCAAATTTTCCAAAATCATAACATCTCAGAAGAAGTTATGCATACTAAAAACCTTTACTTGCTATCAATAGCACAGATTTCTCATGTAGAACTTCCAGTGAGAGTACATGCAGAGATAAAGAGATTATCTAGATAGACAGATAGACAGAAGTTTTTAAAATTCCACAGACTTTGCAGTTACATAGTTTTTAATCTCTTGGCAAGAAATTCCTGAAGGAAAAATAAATCCAGCTCTAATTACTCTCTACCAGATCACATATAGAATGTGTTGGTTGTTACTTGCATTTGCTTGAATACAGCTGTCACCCAGAAAGGACGACACACTGGAACAGTAAATAAATATATTGCAGCTGGGGAACTTCAGATTCTGTTTATTTTGCATCAAAAAGTATTTCATAGAGCTGTAGAGCTGTTCTTCGTACTATTATGGTTTCTCTTAAAAACATCTAATAACAGATATTCTATTTCATGATCCAATAGCCTTTCAGTAAGAAAATGTTTTCCCAAAAGGTATTATAATAATTTTTCATGCAACTGATGTATAACCTCTTTTGTATTTTATTTGGCTTGGACACAGAGAACAAAGAAATAACACTGCCTTCAAGAAAACCTCATTAAAGGCTTGTAATATCATGTTTCAGTTTTCCCTTTTTCAGACCAAGCAAACCACAATATTTCATTGTGCACGTAATTCTTACTATCTACTACTGAGTTCTACTACTCTCTCATTTTCATATTAGTATTTACTGTCATCTTCTATCCAAACAGGAAAGAGTTTCTCCAAGAGAGACTTCATCAGCTTCAGGTGAAATAGTCCACTCACATATTTTCTGTAATAACACTGTTGTTAATGCAAGATGCTAGGAATTCAGGAGAAAGGTGAAAATTTTCATTATTCAACCAGTAGCAGCAATAGAGGTAACTAGAGAATAATTTCTGCTAAGCCCTGAATTCTCTTTAACAAATTCAACACATTTAATATCAGGTGTGTACACCTGGTAAAAATCAGTGCATTTAGAAGATGTCAGAAAATGTCAAACATTCAATTATGTATTGTCATGATAAATCAACTGCTGTAGTAAGAAGCATTACTTTGAGCTGAAGCTTTCAATAGCACGTAGATACTATGTTTTGTTTATACCCAAAAGTATTTCCCTTATATTTTAAATTTTCTTTCTGGGTCAAAAGTACAACTAGTTTTACCCAGTTTAGAATATTATCTTCACTTAAGAAGAAAAGCATGCTGATGACAATACCATTCTTTGAACACAACAGGACAAATTGGTAGCAAATACAGCATTGAAATAGCCAAAATTCCCCATCACAAAGGACCTTTGTGATTCCTGAGAAACTCGCAATTTGTGAAGTTTGAAAACTAAGGAAGTTTGTTCCTTTGTCCTAGAAAATTCTGTTCAGTTATCCTTGCTTTTCTTCAGGGAAATTGTGGCAGTTAAAAATAACCTTGTCAGCCAATGCCAAAGACTCAACGCTGTCTTCACTACTAAACTCTTAACAGTTGAAGCTATTATGGCAACTGTGGTAGGGAGTCTGCTGCAGACACTCCTAATCTCCAAAACCAGCTCTCATGCTAAGAGCCCATTCACTCCAACAGTATGAGAAGCTGGCAGAGTACCTCTTACTTAGGGCAGCCAGAAAAAAGTAGTTCTTAACATAATGCCTCAAACCCACCCTCTCCCCTTATGACCCAACTGTAGGAAGGAGATCATCTAAATGCACAGCAGAATTCAAAAGGGAAAGCGGAAAAGCTAAGAGAATGTTACTTTTGGTAACAATGGTCCAGTGGCCACAACAAAACCCACAATGCCTTCAGATACCATGTGATGGCACTGGACCTGCAACAAGGTATGATGATAAATATAAAATAATACCTGGTATATCCTAATTTTTGACATTTTATTTGCAGCAAATAAAAAGTTTAAAACTCTTGCAGCAGAGTTATTTTCTGTAAATGTGTATTTAGGCATATTTTGCCTATAAGGAAGACTACTTTATCTTCATTAGTAGTTAATTAGTCTCTATCATAATTTACTTACATCTCCCATAAATTCCTGTATCCTTAGAATAAAGCTCATGCAAGATCATTTGACATTCTGACCAGTAAGATGCAGAAAGTATATTCTTTGCATATTATAACAATAAACTAGTAGTTTGGGAAACTAATGATATAATCATGACATTTTTGGCAGATAAATATAAAGTACTAATGCACTGGCCCAGATTCTACTCTTTGCTTGAAAGATTCAGAGGAAATCAGAAATGGCTTCAAGTGATCATTTCCCTTTCTTTTGCCTGTAGCTGGAGGCCAGCTGCCGAATAATAAATAGTGCACCCTTTATGCTGCTTTTCTTCCTGTTAAAACAGTTTCTTTTGGAGAGCTATTCACTGATAGAAACCTCCAAAACTGAGAGTCTCTGGTTCCTTGCCACACTGGTCTAACTAAGCGTGAAAAACAAGATTTTTTTCAAGGAAAAAAAAAAGTTTCAGCCTGGTGAAGTCTCCCAGGCTTCCTTCTAATAGGGAAAAGTGGGATGAAACAGGAATTATTTCTGGATATAATCTGTTACCTTAATATTAATAACTGATATGTTTTAAGAATGTGGAGACAGTATTATATCATCAGATTATATCAACTGCTACACTTAAAAAATTGAGATAATTGAGGAGGGAGACAGACAGGATAGTATTTTTTAAAAAGTTTGTAAAACTAAGGAAAGAAAAGAAAGATTGAGAGTAGTTTCTATGATAGTATAGTTTTGGGTAGAGGAATGTTCAGAGTAAAAGAAATTCAGAAGTGGTTAGAGATAACTTAATACATCTTTTCTGCAGCTTTTGATGCTACATCTTTCCAAACTCTTAAGAAACTCTCCTGTGTCACCTATATATTACATCCTTTAAAGCTAAATCATCCTCAGGATTGACTCCAGCAGTCTACCAGCTTAAGGATACCACTAATGCTGAAACATCAACTATTCCTAGTGTTACTCAGGTCTATGGGATTTGGCAGAAATTTAGCGACTGTAATGTTCACTCACTAGAGGCAAAAAAGATTAGACCTTCTAGGTATAAATCAAAACACTTCTCAAAATTCTTCACAATTTATAATTTTAACTTAAAATACTTTTGTACTACTGTTTTCAAGTAAGTGTGTGAGCAAGTCCATGATATTAATGTAAACATCTTCCAAGATGGAGTTCAGCTTCAAAAACTAGTTTAAACTACTTTCAAAGTACTTTAGTTTTAGTAGCTTATAAAGTAGCTTGTGTAAATTTAAAGATGTCTACCTGATTTTCAGATCACAATGCTCTAACATCCAACAGTGATGTAAAAGAGACTGCTAGAGAAAGAACATTAAAATGCAATTAGAGTTTGACCCTGCTAAAGTCTCAGCAATCTGGAAGGTGCTGAATGCCTTGATGCTCCTTTTGAGTGAAAAAAAAAAAAAAACTTAATTCTTTGATTTTCCTTTTTGGGAGAAAAAAAAAAAAAAAACCCACAAAAAAGGAGTGCTGTGTCTGAGCTTGGACTGTGTTCATACAGACACATAAATCAACCAAGATTTGGATCCCCAAGATCGTATTTTTACAAGTTTACAAGTGGGAACAACACTGTCAAAAACATTTTCATGTTTTGAAAAGACAACACAAAGAGAGCAACACCATAGTGTTTCATTACATTAGCTGATGCGCAGAAACAGACTAGATTTTGGTCTTATTTTGGGATGGGGAGAGGAAGAATGTTGCTCACTACTTCATGGGAAATAATCCTGTCCTTGAAAAAAGACAATACCAAAATACTAACACATAACTCTGTCAGGACTCAGTTTTAAAGGTCTTGCTTGACTGTCTTTCCTCAAATATTTAAACACATTCCTTATGCAATAAAAGCCACATAAACACAGTGGGGGAAACAAGGGGGATAGAAAAAGGAAAAAACCTACCATATCTATGCCATTTATATACAAGAAAACAGTAAAACCAAAACCTCTATGTCATGCATTCTGTATGAATATTAACATTTCAGTCATTAATTAGTGCCATATGGCACTGAATTTTATTTCAGATAATAAATTGAAATTGCAGTTGCTTTACTATTTTTCTTCAACACATATTTTTGTAATTGAAAGAGCATTGTTTAGGAATACTTAAAAACATTTGAAAGGTTACAGCTGTATTTTAGAATGTTGACATGTAAATAAGGCAAAAGTAAGATTGCCCAGCAGCCATTTAAAGAATGTCTGACAGTGACATCAAATTCACAGACAATATAAAGTAAACCACTTTATTATCCACTGGAACTATAACTCGCCCTACTGCTTGACTCTTACACTGTGCTACCATATTGAAAATTGGTTGGATACCATTTGGTGGTATGTAGAAATAGATCTGAATTTAAACAAGTATCCTACCCTGGTAACCAGAAAAACTCAAACGAAACCCAAAACTCTAGATAAGGTTTTATTCTGTAGTGCTGATCTTATGACTTCTATGATACTTTGTAGTACTGAACTACAAAGAATGTAAACACACTCCTCAAAGAAAACTAATGCTTTTTGTAAGATTAATTAATACAAGTCTAATTTCTATACAGGCAATGGGTTTATGGATGTAGATGAAAATTCCAAACAAAGTCACACATTGTATGTCTGGTTAATGTGATAACAATACCCATAAACAAAAGACAAAATTCTGTAGTAATGAAAAGCATTAATATCAGAAGCTCTGAATGAAAAAAAAAATCAAAAAAGAAACTTTCTCCCTATATACCATGGCAATATATTGAAAGAAACAATTCAATATAATGTTTACTATAAAGACACTGACAGAAGAGAACAGTTTTCAAAAGTTTTAACATGAGTATTCTGTACTGCAAGTAACTCTTTCAACTTTCAAGAGAACAAACTAAATACTAACTCTGAACCTGAGAAGAATGTTCCATAGAGTTTTGACACCCAGGAAAGACACTGAAGTTATCTGGATTGCCACAAAGGACTTCTACAACCTTCAAATTCAAAAAAGAATAGAGCAGCATAGAGAGTGCTGATGGAGTAAGGACAAGAAACCCAAAGGCATGGGTGCATGGTTACTCATCATCTTCACTGTGGCCATGATACAATGCCTTCATAATGCAGCTCCCCCCAACAGAATCAGATTCTCTGGCATGTTTTAAGCAGCTTAGACCCACGAAGCATGCATCATCCTCCTCTTGGCATGACACATGAGTTTGAAGTCAAGGTACAGAGGCATGTCTTCACTTTATCTCCCAGCCTTTCATAGATCATTGTAAGAGAAGAAGAGAACAGCTTTGAGCACGCCCACCTAGTAGGGAAGGGGACTGCACCATCAGATACAAATTGCGGTCATGTCGCAAAAAAGCAGAACAACCGATATCTCAATAAAGTACTGCTAAAGTCTCAATCCCTTTCCTTACAGACCTGCTCTACTCTGAAACAGTCTCTGCATTTAAACAGCCTACATCTGTAAGAGGGAAGAGAACAATATCTGGAGACTTACAAACAAAAATATACCACATGGAGTTCAAGGTCCACAATGCAAACATGAAAACAAATTTCTAATCCTCTCCTTTCTGTGATTCTGCTCTTGGAAGGAGAAACATTTTATCCCACATTTCTGCAAGAAGTGCTGAACTGTACAAAGTGCTAAGTGTAAGGTCACCTTGCTGTGAGTGGGGATCATACTAGGAAAACAGTGGAGTCATAATTCAAACAGATTAAAAAATACAGTGTCTCTCGTGTTTTCTAAAATGTTATTATAAAGGTAAAAAAAGGTTCTTCTTTTCTTAGCTACAGGAAATGTAATTGCAAACTTTTTAAAACTCACTATTTAGCAACAAAATATTTAATAGCTGCCTGAGCTCAGCATTTGACCTAGAAATGATTTTCAGAAGCAAACCCCAGCTGAGCTCCTGTGTTTACAATCACGATTACGATTGTCCAATTTTCTAAAAGCAAACATAGCCATAGAGTATAAATTTGTCTCCAGTGGGTATAAGTCCCGACACAGACTGAAGAAATCCTCTTTTATCCAGCCAGTTCTCATATCTTGTAATGAGTCCTATCACACAGTGGAGTAATTAAGAGTTGATTTTATATAGGAGAACAGCACAGGGGCTTACTCATGACACAGGTATAAGGCATCTATAATGAAACACTGCAAGAGAAAAGCTAGGGGGAAAAGGATTACTTACAGTCTTTATCTCAAATTACAGCAGGCTTTGTTTGCTAATACCATTAACTTACTGGGTCAATTTTAAACCTTGGAACCTATTTACACTGCAGAAAAAGACTTCTCTTTATGCACAGAAATTGTATTTAGTGTGACTACAATATACCACTTTATTGACTATATTCATGTTATAGCATAAATCTTTTTGATTCAGATGTGTGGCTTAATACATATAAATACAAAACTCCAGTGGATAAAACACAAGTCAGAATGAAAGTGTCAGACATTTTATAACATACCTATACAATTACCTGGTGCTTAAAAATTGTTAAACTTTGCTTGTTCCCAGAGAAAGCTCACATGGCCAAATAATTTTTATATACTGTTAAGTTTATCACTAGTAAAACAATTCCCAGCAAAAGGTACAGCATGTATCAGAATACAAAGGGTAGCAGTTTAATCGCAAGCAGGAAAATCACACAACTGGAGTATTTTAAAATGTTGTAGTGAAGTGCTGATGCCACATTTCACGATGTAAGTCCTACCATATTTTCCTGAAACCTCCTAGTGAAAAAACCACATTGCAACTTTAATTTCACTAGCTGTCTACTCACAGCTAGTTCTGTCTATTTCAAAATCTCCTTTGCAAAACAGCCCAGAAAAACCCTTTATCTACCTGCTCAGACATGAAGAGTTTTCAGCTTTTGTTTTAGTTTTCTTTTTTAAAATGTAGGACAAGAATCTTGTTAAGCAGCATGGGGGAACCACCATTATCTCTTGCACATTCTTGCACTGAATATCGCATTCACTAACCAAATATGCTGCAAGAGTGGTTTTTTTTAACTCATCTTTCTTGCGATTCTCAAAATCAAATCTGCCATATAATTAATACCATGAATGTAATGTATTTAACTCATACTTATTTGCAGCAGGAGGAAAACAATACTGAAGAATGCTGCTTTTTAAGATGTTCACAAGCAAAAGGAAAATTTAACCAAATCTAACAAGTTCTATGCACACTTCACGAGAAAGTATCATAAACTCACTTTTAAAGCATAGTAGTTTTACAATGCCTTACACTGTAGTTGTACCAGTGAAAGTTCCATGACATTAGGAACTTCTGCTTTTTATACTTTTTTGAAGAGCACATCACATCACATATTTGTATCTGTGCTTATGTTCCTTGGTTTAAAATTCACAGACGTGTCTGAAACTGAAATACAAAACTAATAATTTACTACTAATTTATCTATCTGTCTATTTAACACATTAACTTACTAGGGGTTTTTTTTTCCTGACTTCAAATATGTGATACTTTACCACATGAGACAGAACTTACATATCTGTACTGTAAATGAAATAATTTTAACTCATCAATCTTCGCTAGCTGATCACTATCTTTTCATTTGCTGTGACAATGCTCTGTTTCCAGTTGTACCATAACTTATACTAAAAATGTCAGATACATTCATGAGGCAAGCAGTTTTTAATAAAGTCAGGAATTTCAGATAATCCTACATGTATTTTAATAAATATTACATGCTTGCACCTTTATTTTTTTTGCTAACAAATGTATTTATGGACTTTTTAGGTAAAGCCACTGTTTTCTTAGTGACTACTGAAGTCACAGGGTGATTCCATCAATGTAATTTTAAGTTGATCAGTAGGGCTGCTTTGAGAAAAAGGGACTTGCTATATATTAAGATATTATACTGCCTAAATAAATTACCTTGTCGTACAATTTGAAGGCAATTTTTAATTTATGTAGAAAATCACATTCTTCTGGTACCTCCCACACTGGGACCCATTCTCTCTCTAATATTAAATTTAAATAAATACTAAGGTGTTTGCTATTTTTTTTTAAATCAGAGCTATAAAAAGCATTTTTTAGGCTGAGTACAGTAGTGACCATTCAAAATTGTCCTGCCTCTGATGCTACTCCTTAATGATACCTTGTGTATCTACTACAGCACCATCTCACATTCACAGCATCTAATATATGTGATCCTTCTGATTTCACCATCTAGACCCCACAGGCATATCCTCAATTTTTAACAGAATTCAGATAAAAACTTAATAGACACAGAGAAAGTGAAATGACTTGCTAAAATACCACTGTTTGCAGAGCTCTGGAATGGGAGAAAACAATAAATAAAAAAATACTTTCAACATAAAACAAATACAATTTTTAAATACAAATACAGGCAACCAAATATAAGTTTTTCCCTCTCAGGTGCCTTTAAGTAATTTCTTAATAAGATCAGCCATTGTCTGTTATTCGTAAGTAACTTGATAAACTAAAGGCAAACAACTCATTCATATTTTATAACATGAAGAAGTGGCTTTATTAAAAGACACTCTTTCTTTAAAAAATCTTTGATGTTTCCTTGACTTGTGTTTTAAGATATGTATTTGTCTTACATTATAAATCGTAAGTATGCCTCCCATGTCTCAATATGCATTTATGTGATTGTCACTTCCATATTTAACGCTCAGCCTTCTCTTCTGGATGGAATGTTAAGAAGTGGAACTACTACTACACTGTTGTGCACAGACAGCAGTACTGCAAAAAGGCACTGGGGAAAACAGCAGGTGAGGCTGTAGAAGAATGTTGTATGTGAAGCAAGTCATATTGAATAGAGCAGCCTGTAAATCCTACGAAGAACCCCAGTGTAACAGGAAAGAGGCAGGTACTGGGTGGGGTGGTGACCAAAGCCAGGCCACACCACAGCTAAGAAGGCAGCAGTGGCACCAGAGAACATAACCTCACCTGAGCAAAACAGGTGCATAAATCATAGAGAATTCAAGATGAGAAATCTGTGATGACAGCTTGAAATTCAGTGTTACCTTGTCTGTCATATCTCAACAATTAATCCTAGTCAGACTGCTTGAACACATCATGAAATATGCATATGTTAAGGTTGGAGAATGGCTGTAACAAAGTCAGTGAGCAAAATCTACAATGACATGAACACAAATAAAAACAATTCTGCTTAAATTTTTTTTAAATCCCCTTCTCCTCTTACACACTATTGCACTGAGCTTTTCTGTCATGAGAACGAGTATGAAATACAATTACTTTGTATCTACTTTTGCTGTCAGCACCGAGTACTACATACAGGCAGAACAGGCCATTTTTGGATATCCAGTTTGTTACTGAGTTTTCAGTTTTCCTGGATTCTGCTTCTAATAACATGTCAGTGAAGTCTATCTCTATATGAAAATAACTCAACAGATATTTTAAAGCTATGTTTTCCAAAGGGAATCACAGCAAAGGTAAAGAAATCAACCACTTTCTTTTTTTTTTTTTTTTTTTGGGCCTAAAGCCCCAACTACACTTATTTTGTAGACAAAGCAAAAAATCACTAGAGGACTGGAGTTTCAAATCTAGCATTTCATTCCTCAGCCTACTAGATGAGAGAAAGTGTCCCCTAAAGCCTAGCTAGTCCCACCAAGTTGTGCACTGCGAACGCACACAGACTGCTCAAAACCAGCTCCTACAAGGTACATGGCTCCTGACAGTAACTGGCTCCAAAGGGAGCAACACCTTAAGTCTGCTTGAAAAGGTCTTAGCACAGTTCCAAAAGGAGGGATTTTTAAATGGGGAAATGGGGGGAGGGGCCCCCCAATTAAAAAAAAACAAAACTTTAGGAAGTTAATGACCCACAAGAATTTTAAGAACTTCCACAAAAGGGGAAAAAAAAATCTAATATAACAAGACCTCTAAGAAACTACAGCAAAAACTTCAGAGAAAATGACATAGCTACAAGATTCTGGTGGAATCCAACTTAAAGATCCTGATTAGAATTTCCATTCTTTTTAAAATACTCAGAAGGAAACAAAATCTACAAAAAATTAATTTCCACTAGTTCTACTGATTATTTTTCTATATCATTCACCCTTTCAATGTAACTATTGTTTAATGGGTTTTGTAACAAACATATGCCAACATATTGCCAATACTTGTTGGCAATGCCACATGTTGCATAGAACTATTCCTTGAAATTTGAACTAAATGAAATGGCTGCGCACTCTCAGACATGGCTAAAAACAAGAGCACAGCCAAAGTGGGCAAAGCTATCTGGACTGAACACAGAGTGGGAGAGAATGGAAAGGCACAGCAGGCAGAGAAGCACGTGGCTGCACAACACTGCTACAAAAGCCAGAAGGAGGAGAAACCAGCTGGAAAAGATTCAGATAAAGGCAGAGAGAAGGCCTGTATCAGCAAAACAAACTGGGTGGGGGAATAAGAAGAAATTACCTCTGAAACCAGGACCTGGAAGTTACAATGGAGAGGTGACTGATGAAACAGATGTGTGAGCAAGGCAGGATGCTGTACAGCACGCACAGAGACCAGTGACAGACCAGTCTGTAACCATTGGAATATTGTATTATCAACACATTTTTTCCTCAACAAAAAAAATCAATGTATTTTTTACTAAATCCTCAGGACAGATACAACATGAGACAGAACAAGAATTTTGTAACCATTAGTTTTGCACATCTTTGCAGACACTTCCAAATGTAAAGACAGCACAGTGAAGAATATTCTAGGCAAATGGGAAATACCACTTTTAAGAAAAGAGCACACCTATCAGAAGAAATCAATTCTTTTCTTTATTCAGTCACAGAGTTTCTGTGTGCTTGCATGCAAACCACAAAATCCAATTTTTCATGAGCAGTAGCCAATAAAATATTACAAAAGGAAGTTGCAAAAGTGACAAGCTACTATATTCACAGTTTAAGTCAGCTAACTGTGGCTCAAAGTGCTACAAGAAAATAATAAAATTTAAAACTCAATTCACTGACATCTTCAATTGGATACTTTAAGTCTACAAATATTTCAGCCTTTATACATTTTTAATTTAATGTCCCACAGCTGTAAAATACAGATAGTAACACAAACTAATCCACAGGAGTACTGTAATTTTAAAGTAATTTTTATCAAGTTTACTGATGCAACAGTGAAAGTATTACAAAAAATGTCTAGAAGGAATTTTTTTTTCTGGTAGCTGGTTTTAATAGTGAACAGCATGTCTACACATTATATACTCTGATAAAGGAATATGAAATAAATGAACCTTTCCAATGGAGCACAGTCTGTGGAAAAAAAATTCTTCTGTTCATAAACTTAAAGATTACTTATTTACGTAACAAGGGTGAACTGAAGTTGAACTAAAACCCTAGTTTTGACAGACTAATTTTTTTTAAATACTTAATTTTGTAACTTTTCCTGTTCTTTCACACTGAGTTTCTTGATGAGTGTAAGAATGGCCTACTAGGCTGTTAACTGTTCAATTTTAGATTTCTCTAAACAACAAAAAGTACTCAACACCATGCTGTTATGCAATCATGTCAAAATATGAACTGCCTGAAAATCTTAGGCTGACATTTTACAAGCACTTGCCTGTGAAACGCTATGTAAAGGTATGTTTGGTTTGTTTTCATCAGTATGATAGGTTCTTCATGAAAATACCTATTTCCAGACAAAATCACAAAAAAATTTTAACATGCAAACTAAGTAGCAAATCCTACAGTAAAGCACCTCAATGAAAGCGTAACATCTTACAGCAGCTGAACTGTGTTATGTTTGCTAAAATGATTCTTTTCAAATATCTTAGCAGTGATTGTTGAAGAAATTTAACCATTTGTGTACATAGTCTTTTTTAAAAGCATCTGTACCAAGATGATTACAGATGTAATCACAGGTGACTGATAAGGACCTCTTGAATTCACATCAAACAGTATTTCACCCAACTGAATGAATTCAAGGCATCCTAATTTTAGTGTACCATGGGAATTTTTTTTTCATTTCTAATTGCAATTATTCAAACAGAAATGTGTTGTTCTGGTGGTTTGACTTTTGCTGGATGCCAGGGCCACACCAGAGCCACCTTATCACTCCTCTTGTCAACCAGACAGTTTGACCCTCAGGTCACACCAGGTTTCCACAAGAAGATTATGCAGCTCTAGCATAAAAAATTTGAAACTTTCTGGAAGCGTCTGAGTCTGTGTGGATAAAACATTAGAATGGAACACCAAAATGCAGAAGAGAATGGTGAAGATGACAAATGTATTCCTAGAAAATCTCCAAGGCTGTAATATCACTGCCTCTCAGAAGTGGAGCAACTCAGACATGCACAGGAAGAATTTATGCTCACAAACAATACACAAAAGCAACAAGGGAGAATCAGTAAAGAACTGAAAGCAAAATACTTGTTATATGCTAATAACCCATATGTTGAAGAAGAACATGTGCCAAACTTTCTTTTTGATGGAAGATTACATAGGATGAGTGTAAGAAATTTTGCAATACAAATACTGTCAAATTTGTGGTCCACAGATCATGAAAAGCCCTGCCCCTATTTTTTAAAAAAACCTTGAGAGATATCCTTACAGGCTTTACTTATCTTATTCATGTAACCAAATTAAAAATGTTTGTACCTAAATAGTCTAAACTGCACCCTAAAAGATTATACTGTCCCTGTACAGAACTCAGTATATTCATTCATGCACTTCTGTCACAAGTATGGCACTAGAAAAGCTTATCTAATTAACATATATTTCCGTGTCTTTTTAAAGGAGAGATTTAGTATCTTTGTTTCCAAACATATTTTTTCCTCATGTGTAAGTATTTTTAGCAATTGGAATGTGTTAAAATACAGGAAGTGACTTAAATCTAATGCACAATCTGAAGCAAAAAAATCTTCCAGAAGATTAATTTTTAGAAGTATTTATACACCTAAATATGCAGGCAGGTATGTTCTGGAGTTTCTAGAAGTATACATAAGCCTAATTCACAAAAGCTGTCTGCTGTCATTGGCCAAAAGAAGACCTCACCACCCATCAACAAATAAATATATTTTCCCATAATAAAAGAGATTGCATTTTCTTTGCACAGTAAATCCACTAGATAGTAGAAAGATGACTGTGGATTATCATATCAGAGCTTTATGAAAAGTAAACACTAGTTTCCCTAAGGCACCTAAGAATGACACACTGATAATGTTAAAAATAGCACCAAGAAATTTCTAACAATATCAGGTGGGATGATTTTCCTTATCCTACATGCCCTCAAGAATATTTCTCTTTAGCACTCCAATGATAACAATAAAACTTCTTTAAAAATGCATCGTGAATTTACTCCTGTTATAATTTCATACAAGTTATTTACATAAAAATCAACATTTAACTCTAACACTTAATACTATTAGCAATTTACTGCAACAGAAAAATATTATAAATATTATAAACATTAAAAAATCAGTGAGCTTAATTTTCCTTTTCCTTTATGCAACATATTTTACACTGTTAAGGAGAACACATTCTGCCTAGCAGCGTGCTTTTTCTGATCACATGTATTTCTCAAACAACTAACAAAAAGAAGACTGAATAAATAAATGGTCAGATACTGCTGCTTTTTCATACCTAAAAGTTGTTACAAACAAAGCTGAATGATCCACAGCACTTTTGCTTTCAAAGAAAAGTAAAATGGATTGCTCCCATCTTTCCTAGAATTTGTGAAGTCAAACACGGGACCTGGGTTTCAAAGTGAAGTACGAAAATTCTTTCAATACTAAGTGTCTTCTGAAGTCTTAGTGAACCATTTCACATACAATTTAAACCCTTATAATAGCAATTAAATGAAACAAAAATGAATTCAAGGAATCTACTAGTTCAAATGAACTCCAATTAGACTGCATTTAATCCCCTCAGTCAAATATGATTGAATCCTTAATTTCCCTTCTCTGCTAATATTTTTATTGACATTTAATAATTGTTACTTTTGGTCTGATAGTTTAAGTCACCTTTTCAGTAAAAAAAAGCACCTTCAATAAAAACATACTTTACATTCTATTATAATTTTATTATTTAGAACCTCTCACTGGTTGCATCTACTGTGTAAGTTAATTCTGTTAAATGTAAAACAAAAGCATATTACATCCCAGTGATGGCTAAGAAATGTACCTTAGGAAAGACACCTACTTTCCACTTCTCTCACCTTTTTAGCATTGCTTTTCATTTTGTTTGTCTTCTAGTAAACATCTCCTTTCTTGGATGCTGTATCATTAATTCCTCAAAATGCATTTTCATTACCAGCAGCACCACTAGAACTTGTCAACATGCTCATCTTTGTGAGTCTTCTTCAAAAATTACCATTTTTCAGAAATTTCTATTAAGAAATCAGCAAATAATGTCCCTTTTTCCCTACTGTGCAAATTCACACAAGAACATGCAGGCAATAGTTTTACTGGTTGTTTCATGATTCAGTGAATAATGTTTTCCACAAAAAAAAAATTTATATAAGTAAAGTTGGACTAAACAAAGGTGCTTATTACAAATTGACACTTAGGATTAAAATACTCAACCCTATAAAAGTAGGTATGATCTGGTCTTCTTCATTGTTATATTAAATAGCTGTTTCTGTTACTTAGGATTAATTTATTAAATGCTACTGACAAAAAGGCAGTATTTTCTCATTGTTTTAAGTTACATTGTTTTAAGTTAAAGAAATCTTCCCAGTTTTAACTGGGTGTCTACTGAAATTTAAGAAACTGATTTCTTTTTTTTTAAGAAACACAAACAAAGCAGTTCAAAAAATTATTTTAATCTAAAATACATACTAAGCTTTAGCAGCTATGATAATGGCTGATTTGCCAAATTGCAAATAGAACTTAACTTATTGCTTGATGGCCAATAATCATTTGTATAAAGGTCTCACTCATCTCTTCACAGCATGAATGACAAAATAAGAATAAGCATAGCAAGTAAAGAAAAGAACAGAGTGCCAGAATAGAGTAAAAATGTTTTCACTTATTCACAGAGACATAATGTGCTTCTTTATGATCAAGGAGCAGTCATGGAGAAAACAAAAGAACAAGACTTTCAAACACAGCAGTGTAATGAGCTTCAACAAGCTTGTAGTCTATACAGTGCACAAAGCAAAATGGACAATGAAAAGTATGCAGAATTCCAGCCTAAGCCACTAACAATGCTATTTAAACAGAGCGCAAAAAGTTTAGTAAGCATTTATTAAAATTGAAGTTACCCATGCACATAAATGCTTCTGTCACAGAAAGATACAGAATAAAATAAAAATCCCAACCTCCTTTCCCACAATTATCCCACCATTTTTCTCATTATCTCCTATTCCCCTACCTTTTCCATCTATTGCTTTATAGTTACTCCCTTTTTTTTTTTCTTTTATCTTTTTTCTACTGCTGCTAAAGTTATGTTCCAAAGAGGAAAAACCATGTAATGCCTCAGGGAACTTCATGCAGTAAAGAAGGCTCTGGATACAGTGCCATTCACCAATCTGAGTATCACCTTCCTACTGCACACAACATCCCAGTCCCAGAACACTTTTACACACAGGATGCCAAACTGCATGGGCACTTCAGCACACACTGCGTAGTCACACAATTCTCAGCCTGGCTGAAAGCTAGGTATCCTACAGCCACGAAGATAAACATGTGGAAATTCTGTGCCAAATATCACTGTTTGACCTGTTCCTGGGTATGGTCACTCACCACTAAGGTACAGGCAATGAGCTCATTTCTCCATGCTGGTCTTGCCAGGCTACAGTCCCACACAAGGACACCTTGTTCAAAACACAGAAGCTCATGCTTACAAGCTCAGACATCCCCAGCAAAACCCAGAAGAAAGCTGTAACAGGCACACATTCCATAAAAAAACAATGGAAGTAATCTTATTTCCAACATCCTATAACCAGTGTAAGACCCACCTGAACTTAAAGCAAAGATGAAAATTATGTCCGGAAATCAAAAAGGTCATGTAAACCAAGATGTCACTGTCAATAAAGGCTAGCAGAGCTGCCCAAGGGACATAATTAAAACAACTACACTGTAATTAACTAATTAAAGGGCTATGCCAAAGAAATGTTGAATAATGCTTTTATTCAGTATTTCTGCTCTTCTTATATAGGTGTCAGAAATTTATGAATAAACTTGGAATTAGCTGTGCCATAGGCATCAGGTGTCTTAGAAAAGAGACAAAGTGCATTTGATGAGTTTAGAGGCAAAGCAGTTTGAATGACCTACTTCTCCTCTCAACCCCTCTTGAGAGCTTTTACCAAAAAAAATATACTGGACACGTTTAGAGAATGGATTGTTTTTTAACTGAAATAATGGTTTCCATAACTTAAGCCATTAAAAGCTCCCATCAGGAACTTTCTTCTTTTTTAACATACAGAGGCTAAAAATTACATGTATACAAGCTAATTATAGTCTACATTGCAGAGAATAAAATGAGAGTTCACAGAGTCTTTGGAAGATGTCTGAGATTTGGTAGCACAGTTACATATTATAAAATCACATAAAAGGTGCTATCTCTGTCTCAAAATCATTCCTAAATAAAATACCTAACCCCGTTTAGTCTAGGAAACTGCAAAATAGAACACATATGGTAAAGACACAAATCACACAGAACTGACTGAACTCTAACATGGTTTCCCTCTATTGCAGATTTCCCATATGAATTTTACCTAAACACCTAGAATTAAAAAGTAAAGACAGTGTGCTGGCACACAGCACCAAGCACATGAAATTCAAAGATGAATAGCAAATCATCAACACCATTTTGCTGCAGCTTGGGATAAGCTCTTAAGGAACTACCATATTCCCTAAACAGTTTCTGGAGAGTGATCAACATTTTGATTTGTATTGCTGGAAAAAGTTTAAAACTGTTCCTTAAAATATGGTTGTATGTGGAAGATCTTACATTCTTAAAAGAGTATTTTCATTTTTTAATGTATCTTACCTTCAGCAAGACAGCAATAAAATGATACAAGTAGTTTCTACTTAGTGAACTTTTTCAACAATTATTGACTAGGTATGTAAATATATATTTGAAGTTAAGCTTGTCTGATACATAATGAAGTTCCTAATTTAAAAAAAAAAAAAGAAATACAGGATACTAGCATATCTCCTTTTGATTAATCTTAAAAACAGCAATGGGCTAAAGGTCACTGCAGTGATTTTTTCCCAACATTTGAATTCTCTTTCCACAAGAACAAATTATTTAAAATAATATTGAAAAAAGTTATCAAGACTTATAACAAAGCCTGGTTTCATGAATATGAAACTTTGTTCACATTTTTCTTCCAACACTTCCTTAAAAAAACACTCCCTTTGTTTCAAACAAATTTACTAGTTGGCCTCATCTCTCTTATGTATTATCATAGCAAAATAAAAGGCTGTCTATTTTCTGCCAAGTATCTGCTTCTATAAGAGCAATGATTTTATTAAAAAATGCCAAGGAACCCAGCAGTGCTGAGATTACTCCCATTAAGACAGCAAAACTGCAGGAAAAAAAGAGACATCTGACTATAGCCTCAGAGAACATGCACCAAATAGCATTTTCTTAACATGCTCTAATAGATTCAGGCAGAGAAGAGAATTTGATTTGGAAATGAATTATCAGCTGTCACAAAACATGGACATCATTAAACTGAGAAAATATGGCAAACATGATACAACCTATCCTTTTTTAAGCTTAAATCTAAAATACTACCAAATTAATAGTCAAAACACAGTTAAAATTATGTCAAGATAAAAGTTCAATTATAAACCTTTTTTTAATCGTCCTACAATTAGAAATGGTTTTTTTATTAAAAAAACATAAATTCATATTCACTTTTGTGCTGCAACTTCCTCTATTTGTACTTCTGGTAACAGACAAACTCATTAAACAACAGTGTTTTAAGAATATAAAGTCCACATATAAATCCCATTAAAAAAAAATCTAATGGAAGTCCAATATGAAAACTGCTATGCCAAAGATATGGTATAGAAAACAGAAGCCCTAATGCAAAATCAAATGTGAAATCTCACTTAAAAAAAAATAAAATCTATTAACCTATTGTCTCTTCCTGACTTTGGGAATACCATATTTCCAACTCAACAAAAATGGACTTTGCACAGGACTTAATTCTTTTCCTTATGTGAGGCATAAGATTTTATTTCATTTTTAGGAGGCATTCTGGATTAAACATCCTTATTCATATCACAGCACCTTCATGCTGCCGACTGGTAGGAAACTGGAAATAGACTGTATTCCCCTCATAATGCCCCCTTCTGGGAATGTGTACAATACAAACACATAGCTACAGGTCAGCCTTTCATTCTATTCAAGTTAATGTCAAAAATCCATATACCAAATTACTCTGTATCAGACCTGAAAACAGCATTAAGACAGTAGAATAGAATCGGTATCCAAAAGCATGCAATGCAGAAAATGTAGCTTTTTGGCAGAGGACCCCCAAGACCAAGGTGCAGTAGGAGAACTGATACTTCAGGTCCAAGCACCTCTTCTTCTCCAAGCAGAAAATAGGGAAAGGTACTTCCCTCACCTGTTTTGTACAGGCTTCTTTTCAAAAATCTTCCCTTTTTCCTCAGCAACATATACAGAATTCAATTGATGTTTCACCTGCCTTCAAGAAATTATTTAATACAGAATCATTAGAATACCAAAATCTACAAATAAGTCATACATGTAGCATGTCTCAGCTTGCACATATATTCAATAAAGTACAAAAGGAGCACAGATGTGCAAATGAGTATGTGCAAAGAAATGCAAACCAAGCACAAGATGAATCAAGACTGTCAATCATGTGAGAACTAAATGTGAATTTTCTTTAAGATTATTTCTTACCCCAGCTTGTTTCAAGGGAAGAAGGGATGTATCGTTTAGGATGGTAACCAAAATGAGGTAGTCAAGCACCTTAACACTTCTAGGAAACCATGTTTCTCAAAATGTACATTCTGCACCTGAACAGGTGAAGGGAAAGTACACTGATTTTATCTTCTGATTTCAGTATCCAAAAGCATAGCTGATCAAGTGTGAGGTTCAAATTGCAAACCACTTCATAAGAGGTGGGTGGCACAACTCTTGTCACCTAAATAAGCTCTATTCCCAATGGACAAATGTACAACCTTTTGAGTTACATAATTAAGGCAATTAATATTGATTCAGCAGTTTTGAGATGAGAAAACTGATGGAGAACAAGCTAATTTTGAATTCCCCCATTACTTCTGTAAGAAAAGAAATTCCCCCATTTTTTATGTAAGAAAAAAAAATCTAAAACAATACTGTTCTCAAGAAAGTCAACCAAAAAAATAGGGTATGGAGAAAGGAGACAAAGGAGACAAGAGGAAGACACCCAGATGAAGAAAAAAAAAAAAAAAAAAAAAACAAACAACCAACAGAATCCCTGCTATTTGCTTTTTTACCCTATAGTTCTAAACACAAAAATTGCACATTTTGGGCATGAATGATTTTATCATAATAATCTATACGGAGAGAAGAGGAAGACACCCAGATGAAAAAAAAAAAAAAAAAAAAAAAAAAGAAAACCAACAACCAACAGAATCCCTGCTATTTGCTTTTTTACCCTATAGTTCTAAACACAAAAATTGCACATTTTGGGCATGAATGATTTTATCATAATAATCTATACCATTCCATGAACACACAGAATACAAGAAGTGATACTTAATATATACCTCCAGTTATAGCCAAAGCCACAAAACTTACTAAAAAAAAAAAAAAAGACCACCACAAAAAACCCACATTTGGAGGGGTGTTTGATTATACAAATAGCTAAATAAAGTTTGAGACATGAAGCCAAAAAAAAAACCAACAACAAACATTTTATTAATTTAGACATGACTAGTTTAGGTAGAATGACCTAAAATAAGTTCTTATGCGATCAGATACATACCAGATCAAAATATATCTCTGACAACAAGCTTATCACATCATTACTTGAGTTTAAAAGTAGGTTCTAAGAGAAAATCAGAGAAAAATGCTACAGACACATATGCTCCTAACTAGTTTACCAATTTCCTTCACAAACAATATTTTCCAATACTATTAAATGTCTGCTGCTGAGACAGGGGCAACTAAGTCAGTATGTTTTGAATGTTTACCAAGTACATTATTACCGAAGATCATCTACACAAAATTCATTAGCCACCAATCACCATATTAAATAAGTATCTGGGTACTTTATATTTTAATATGTTCTTAATATAATTAGTTACATCTCAACTTGTTCTACAGTCCTCAAAGCTCTTTTCTAATTTGTTCAGTATCACTTATAACATAATTATAAAAAGTGGTGTCATACACATTTGGTTATTAACATTTTAACAACAAGGATGTTTTAAACGTCAGAATTTTTAGGGCATTGTCCTTTGCCTTAGAGCATGGCACAATGCCAAGTGTCTAAAGCTATGATAGTATGATAACTTATCTATTTATTACATTTCAAGACATTATTCTCTACCAAGACACAGGAAATTTTAATATACACATGCTTGGATAGATCACTGAGATTGGCAATGGTTTAGCTCTGAACGTCATCCAATTTATTGTGCTAGCTTCTTCTTCTTTCCCACTTTACCCAGTTAGAATAGATAACAAAATCACCAACAGGAGATTTCTGTGAAACTATCTTTACATTCCCTGCAACTAATGATTTTTTTTTAAATTAATCTTTTTAGAATAAAGGAAAAGCCTAAGATGCTTTAGAACAGTGACTTTCAAACTATTTATCTAACTTACAAGTCGCCAGTTACATTTTCATAAATATGTGTCCTTTTCAACCATCTAACAATGCTTTCTTATATTAATGTGTATGTTACAAGATATAACCATATAGTCAGCACTGTATGTATGGATGAAAATCCTGCAGTTTTTTTCTAAATAAATTTTTAAAGCCATAATAATTATTACTAGCATTTATGTATCGCAACCTAAGACTTCAATACCAGCTGAAGTTGATTTGAATTTATTTTCATTTTGCATCAGTGTGATAGTGTAAAAGACTGATTCAATCAAATCCTACAATTAGGGGCAGTTCTCAAACTGGAACACAAGCACAAATACCTGTGCAAAAAAAACCTGAGTGCAAAAGCTGTATTATACCAAATACATATATTCTTTATGACCTGTTTTGCCATTTTTATCTACATGCAATACCTAAAGGAGTTCTATTGTTATTTGCAATTTAAATATTACAGCTTAACAAGCAGCAAATTAATCTTCAAAACAATTTTAGTAATAGAGGTAGGCCAGCATTATCCAATGTATTTCAAAGAAAAGTAAAGAGAGGGATGCTACTACCTAAGGTCATTCAGCGAGCCAAGCTGAACAACAAAATATTTTAATCCTAGCCTCATGTTTTAACACTGGTAAATGCTGCCTGTCCCAGGCTGTTAGCAGGAACTGTATGTATGCTATGACAGTAAAGTAGACTCGCTGAATGTTTGATGCCCAAAGGAGAAGATGAAAAACAAGAAACCATATGTCTGAAGTCTTTCTGAATATGCCTCAAGAGCATTAGAAATAGGAAAGCAGATTCTCAAAAAAAAAAAAAAATTGCCACACATGTATATCCATTTCAGGATTCCTGACATGTCCTGAAAGAAGAACTAAATGGAAATTTAAATGGCAATATAAAAATCAAAGAACTATCACAATATATACGTATTAACACGGTGTACACTACAAGGTTATTGTACACATGCTTCCTAAGGAGTGTAAAGGCTCATTCTACCACGCCAGCCATAAAACAAGACTCTTCTTCTAACATGTGGAATGAATGAGTTGAAATGAAGGCCTAAATCTAGTTTTTAATTATTACAGCACAGCTTCTCACTACACCTAATTTACAATACATGTACTGAGATTCTATCAAGTACTACAAGTTCTCCCTTCAAAAGACATTTAATCCTATAACAAAACTGGAATAGATGTAAAAAGCATCCCAAGCTTTGCATGAGACCGCCCTAAGGGAAAAAAAAACCAAAAACATATGTCCGAGAACAAACAAACAGAAGTCCACAAACAAAAAAGAAAACAAACAACAAACCACTGAAATGGCACGTGAGCTAATTCTGAGGGTGTATCAGCTAATCCAGTGGAAAAGTAAAAACACATTTTGCTAGTTCCGTAAAGTCAGGACATTTTCTGCCTACTTATGAACTCAGGGAACACATCCCAGAGAGTACAACTACCAGGAAGTTTATATAGGCTTCTGAAAGTGCATAAGGAATACTAATACTACAGCTCATTGCTTTTTCATCATGAGTTCACATATTTTCTCAGTATTTAGAAGTAGGTGCTCCCTTAGTTAAAATTAGAAATAAAAAAATCAACAAATTAAACCTTTCAAGCAAATGTATGAAGTTATATTGCCCTCTGCTGATGAACAGCTAAAAATGGATATAAAATCAGGGCTTGCGTTCCAGTACGAATATGAGTAACATCCCTTACTGAAACTCAAATATTTGTTTTGTCATTATATAATTTGAAGACACCCCAAATTTTTGTTTTACAAAGACTTGTCAAAAAAATCCCCAATATAAAAGAGATCCAAAAAGAAGAAAAGATGTAAATGTTAGGGGTTTCTTCCAAGAGTTGAAAAATAAATGTTGCTGACTTCATGTTACTGTAAGATAGATTTACCTGCATGATCTCACTTTAAATTAATTACTATAAGAAAACAGTAATTCCATTCAATTTGTTCATCATTTTTTCTTGAAATGAATAAAAAATAATATTTAATTTATAAATAAGAAAACCAATCTTCTCCACCCTGACTTTAAAAGGCTGATTTTAAAAAGGAACAATATAGAAGCAGTTAGGAAAGAATATTATTTTCAGTCTATACAGACTGTTTGATGACAAAATATAGTTACATAAACTACAGACCAACCAGTATGCTCTGATATAGCCTACAGATATTATCTTGGTTAAACAGATTTACATTTATAAATATTTTAATCATTAGTTAAAATAAATTCTTGCTGCCCTCTAAACTTTTTTTTTTTTTTTTTTTTTTCCCCCTAAAATTTTTTTTTTTTTTTTTTTTTTTTTTTACAAATAGTACAGCTTCCTGCAGGTAATGCTAATAAGTCATTAACACCTGCTGGAGCCAGAGAGAACTGTGAACCACCAACAGCTCAAATAAACAGCAGTGCAGATCCAGTTAAACATACTTTGAAAGGCTCAGGTAGTTCATATGACAGTCTAAATTTCATTCCAGCATTAAACCTCTTGGTCCTGCTAAAACACAAATTCTTTACATTACCTACAGTTTTATGATGTGTCAATTAGATTGCACTAACTAATTTCAATTATATGTGAATTTCTCAATTCACATATTTTAGCGTTTATCTACATAGTCCTCTGATTCCTTTCTATGCTTCTTCAGGTATGATTAGCAGCACACACAGCATAATATCACCTTGGAAACAAGGCAGTATGTTCTCTCAGCGTCTAAACAACAATACTGCATTTTTTCAACACGATGTTTTAATAATATCCTTTTCTTTTTGTTTAAAACACAGAAAGGCTCAGGACTGAGGTAAAATGGAACAAAAAAAATGAAATAGTACCTACAACGTACCCTAAGTAAAAGGGAATTGTGTTCATCTTAACATCAAGTTTTCTTCATTATTCCTGTTTTATAAGCCTCTTTCACCAACATTTAGCAAGTTTAAGATAATATAAAAGAGAACACTAAGTTACTTTCCGTAACTTTTGTCTTGCCCCTACATATATTTTATATGCATACTAGAGAACTACAAGAACTCTTTGAAAAGGAAAAAAGAATAGATACCATGACAATACCAGTATTTCTTTAACTTTCTTAAGTAGCAGACAATTAAACAACTAACATATATAAGTTATGTGACTAGACAAACATACGCTGCTGTCAAAAAAGATACATCAAAGCCGTAAACAAAAGTCAATTGGCAAATCAAACTGCCGAAGTGAACACCTTTTTAATTTTGTCACTATACTCCTGACCACTATTTCTTATTCCAAAAAAAACCCCTTAAATATCTATCCTAGAAAGCAAATGTACTATAAATGTACTATACGTACATTTATCTCCGTATTATTAAATATCTTATTATCCAAAAGATATTATATATTTATACAATGCAATTATTATAAAATTATGTAATCTAATTAATTATTCTTTTGTTTACATTATATGTTGTTTCTATAAATATACTATGAGGTACAATTTCAAGTCTAGTCTTACAGGTAAGGAACCTAAGAAGATTATATGGTTCAACCTTTCATAAGAAAGGTAACAGAGATTTATCTTCCACCTGAACACATCCCAAATTTCAAACACTGGTTAATGTGAGTAACTTTCCTTTGTACTTGTAGGCCTTGTAGGCTAACTCACCATGCCAATAGTAGGATGAAGAATAAAAGTTCTAAATATGAATAAAGGCAAATTAAGTTTCTTTAGCATATAAGTTCAATTCCTTCACTATATATGATTGTTTAGAAACACAACCTAGTTTTCTTTGACATCTACTGGGAACTTTTGTCCACTCTGGCCAACAAAACTGAGAAGGATAACCATTTACTTTCCTAAGTCATGCTTATTCATTGACCATTCCAAATATTACCTAAGGTTCTAAAATTTCAATTCCTGCAACACCCTCTGGTCTTCACCAAGCCATTTGCAGTCCACGAAAAAATATGAAGACTATTTCTTACTACAGAAAGCTCTGAACTGCTAAAATATCCTTTTAGAAAGGCACGTTCGTTCTAAGAATAAATGCATTAATACCACTAAACAATTCATATTCTCCCTTGTTGTAACTTTAAATAATGCATTCATGTCCAGCAAACAACTCGTATTCAGTTTCTGCCTATACTGGTAACGTGCCAGTTAAAACATTTTTCTTAAAGCAACAACATCCTGAGAACTACCGTAACAGACTGAAAATTTACTTTTAAAAAGAGAAAGATGGGGGGAAAACTTAGAAAAAAAATATAAAAGTCTTTAAAAATTTTTTTCCTCATTTCACTACATTTAAAATTTTAAGAAATTACATATATTTTACACACTAGCGAAGCAATCAAAAAACAGAACTGCTGTATGTCACCTGACTTTATACTTTTTCTTCTGCAAATTGCCAGTATTTCAGACTTTGCAGAGAACAGTTAATTGACCATTCTCATTAATGACTAGTTTTGAAAAAACTGTATCAATTCTAACTTGCTTTCAGAAGTCCTATATTACCCATTACCAGTAATAATAATAATAATTAGTAATAATTAGTAATAATAATAATTAGAAATAATGATCAGTAATTATCTCATTTCTTAAGATTCACAGTATCAACAGAGTTCAGTGTGATCATCTAAATAATCCTCTGCTGGTTTTCAGCACACATTCATGTATTTTCAATTGTTTACCACTGGTGACAGAACAGAGACAGGAATGTTAAATAGTTTAAACACTGTTTTAAGTAATCAACTAATTCACTTATAAGTCACATAAGGGCAAAATACAAAGCAAGGATTTTCATTATTAACTGTATTTCTAATGTACATGTTTGCTGATCATTTACAGAAAAGTTGTAAATTCATTATTGTTTAATAAAAATAGACTCATTAATACTTGCAAATTGCAAATACTGCATCTATAAAATATTTTAAACGCAGATTTTTGTACCTCTTGCTGTATCATCTTGGTTAGCAGGACACTCAAGGATAACAAATAAGTACAATTAGCACTTTACACTAATGACAGGGAGACCCACTGTGCACTATCTTAGGGAAGTTATAGATTAATAAATATGGTATAGATGAATAAATATGCTGCTTTAACATCACTTTTCATTATTTTGAAAATGTTTAATCACACATAAACTTCAAAGGTAAGCATAACCACAGGCTAGGCAAAAAAACAAATCTGTGCCCACATACACACTGAAGAGATAATTTGGAAAGCAAGATTATTTTCCTGTCAACTACCATTTGAACCTATGAATAAAGGCAGGAATAGTCATAACTGCAGAAAGAAGTCATGGGAAAATTCCCAGACTTCCTTTCTGCTATGATTTTATCATAAAGAACAACAGAATGTACCAAAAATCCAATTGCAAATGAAATCTGAGGAGACATAAGGACCAAATGAGAGCCTAGAAAGCACCTCAAGACACAAACTGCTGGAGATTTCTGCCTAGTTTGTCAAAATCCCATATAAATTTGATCGCAGCTATAGCACCAGTTTTTGAGCTGTTCCTCTGATATAGAATCATTTACATTTTAATAAGCCTTAGAATAATCAAGTCCATCCATTAACTCAGCAGTGCTAAAGTGCTTGGGAAGCCTGGCCAATACCGAACAATCCCTTCCATGAGGAAATGTGTGATAATACTTTATCTAAACCTCCCCTGGTACAGCTTGAGACCATTTCCTCTTGTCCTATCACTTTTGATCGCAGCTATAGCACTGAAGTGAAAGTAGCTCAGCAGTTTTTGAGCTGTTCCTCTGATATAGAATCATTTACATTTTAATAAGCCTTAGAATAATCAAGTCCATCCATTAACTCAGCAGTGCTAAAGTGCTTGGGAAGCCTGTCCAATACCGAACAATCCCTTCCATGAGGAAATGTGTGATAATACTTTATCTAAACCTCCCCTGGTACAGCTTGAGACCATTTCCTCTTGTCCTATCACTTGTGACTTAGAGAAAAGCCCAACCCTCACTTTCAGGTGCTTTCAGGCAGTGGTAGAGAGGGAGAAGGTCTTCCCTCATGACAAATTACCTGACAGGATTTACTTGGTACCACTGCATTACCAGTAGCTGAAATAGTTACTTTGAACAAAAAAGACGTAGTGAGAAAACATCAGATCAATCTTTCTGAATGAATTCAGGTAAACTAAATGTTAAAGTTCAAAACCTGGTCTTTAGGGCTACCACTTAGAACTATCTGCACAAGTATTTGCATAGACCTCTGTGAACTCAACTAGCTGAATTTCTACAGCTTTTCAGTCTAGAGTTAAGACACATGGCAAATGCCTATAATTAGCTCTACAGCCTGGATTTCATCTTCTCTCCCCTTCAACATTTCCGGTAGCCTTCACATGACTTCTCCTTTACATGCACAGATACAGACCTAAATTGCATGTCTATCATTGGATGCTCATAAGAATATGCATGTGTATTATCTTGGCTTAAACTTATTTTAAATTTTCTTTTCAACCAGCTAATAGTCCTAACAAAGAGAGGGGGACAAATCGAAGCAATAGCAATAAATCTTAGCACAGCATTTATGACCCAGTTGATACAGCCAGCCAGCCTTTCATTCTGGGTTGCTCTCGACATAGGCAGTTCTATCAGTGGGCAACTCCCTTGTCAGACACAAAATTATTATGCGAGCATTCAAGTTTGAGACTCTTTCAGTGCTGCACAGATGCTAGCTAACGGGGAGAAGCTCCACAGCTAGTTACAGGATGCCCAAGGAAGTTACAGGGTCCTGCTGCACTTTAGTAATCATCCCATCAACTTCAGAAGGTAGTATGGGCAGCTTCTCAGGCAAGTAGAGCAAAAAAAGTACCCACACTGTTTGAGGACTATTTGAGGGCTATTCAGGTTGGATTTGCTACAGGGACAAAAGATAATTTCAAGCAAAATTGCACTGCAGTCCTTCTAATAAGTATTCTTCTGTATATGATACCTTCATCAGGGAAAAAAATTATTACATGCTTTGTTGTAATAAATGTATGAAAGTGTTAACTTAATTAACATGCTTTTTATTCATAGTCATTTTATGAATAGCTCTGGAAGGTAAAACAAGATTACTGAATCTTAATTAAAACAAAAATCCAAATGAACTGCAGAAGCATAATCAATACAAATTACATTATTTAAATTAAGCAAATTTAATTAAAGGCATTTGCATTAAATTTATTCTAGTTGGATTCAAAGCTTTTCCAAGTCAAACTGTTTTGTAACAATTTTATAAACAGCACAGCAGTCAGTAAAATTCCACATTACTCTAAATTAGCCATTATGTGCTAGACACATCATTTTTATGGAACAAACTACTGACGAGGTTACATATTGGAGTTCAGCAACAAAGTCAGGTAAGAAAAATCCACTTCAGTCTCTAGACTTATTCCATACAAAGTTAATACACTCTCACTGTCCATTTGATTGTGCATGTTCACATGCAATTGAACAGTTCCATTTAAGTTATCAACTCTCTCCAATCACAAGGCAAGTACTTGATCAGTACATGGCAGAATACCTGGCTCACAGAAAAAATGAATCTGCAAAAACACAAGTAGCATTTCTCATACAAGTTGCAGACTCAAAAAAATGCAGGAGACTACCAGGACCCAGTGATAGTCATTATTAATACTAAAATTCTCTTTGAAATTAAATATAATTTGCCTTTTAGAAATGGTGAATTATGCTAGCTGTCAACAGTGTACAAACATGCTCAGCAGCTTCCAAAAGTCAAGACCAGAAAAACTTGGTTAGCTGTAGAATCTTGTCAAAATACATTTCTGTCAAGGTAGCTCAAAAAATAAAAATTTTAAAAATCCTTATTTTTTACAAAGTTAGCATTTAATTTATGAGCTAAAAGATCAGATTTTCTTAAATTTATTTCCATATTCTACCTCACAAAAACCATGACATTTTTTCAATGTTTCAAAGTTTTCTGAATCTAAAAAACCCTCTGAATTAAACCCCAATTAAACCTCAATTAACACAAAGACATCATAATTCTGAATATCAGATTCAATAACTGCAGGCTTTGTAAGACTGAGGGGCAGCTTCTTTTAAGAAGTCTGACAGACTAGGTTGTAAGATCAAGCAACAAACCTTGCCAACACCATTAAAGAAAGACCACAAAGATCTTTCAGCTACAGCCACCACAACAGAATTTAATCTTTTCTTGGCAGAAGATTATAAGGAAGGTTATAATAACAAAGAAGATTATAAGATTATATAAAATTATAATAATGAAGAAAAAGTGACGATTTATTTAATATTTCTATCTACAGTGTGTACCTTGGTATATCTCTGATTTGTTTCTAAGCTTAAGAAACAAATATTGAAATTATTTCATATTGAATATGTATAGATTATATTTTATATACAATTTTATTTTATGTACATCTATATATGTACCACAGTGGTAATAGCTAACTGGTTAAAAGTTTGTCTATCTGCTTCCCTCCAGCAATATGTGGGGAAGTGCTGTATTTCAGATGCCAAAGATCTACAGTGGTAAAGATTAGAAAACTTTGCATAGGTTCTTCCTTTCAATGATTTGGCCAACAGAAACTAATAAATATTGCTAACAAGCTTCCACCTTTTGAGTGTAGAACCTTTTTTTGTTGTAATCAAAGTACATGAGGGAAAGGGGACAAATATGGCAAGGCAAACCATCTATCTGCTCAGCATGCTGCTAATATTGCAAATGCTGTATATAAACATGCCTTAGTGAAATCCTCTAAATTAAGATTGTGCATCACCTCTTTATTTAGATTTACTCGCTATTGCTAACTCTTTCCGATCTCTTTGCAAGCAGGGGACGGGGGAATTAAAATAATTTTCTAAAAACATTCCAGTGATACTGTCTTTTATGGCATGCTCTCAACTGTTTACTTTGGTTTGTTTTACAGGACTTTCATAGAGATCATAAACAGAAAAACTGTGAAACTGTCCTGTTTCAAAAATACTATCAACCATTCAGTTGAGTCATTTACAAGGAGTTGTAAATGATGACTGTTCTGCCTTTAAACACATGAAACATATTTACATTAATTTCACACACTTTTTTACATTAATTAATTTCCTTTTTTAAAACAGATGGTAAGAGAACTGCTTTATAACAATTACAAATAAACCAATGATTTTGTAAAGAAAATTATTTTATAAGGAAAAATTCAATTAGAATGCTCTTGAAACACAAATTTTATCATATAAACTATAATGTAATATAAATTTTAAATGGTGACAAGTAAAACATACAATTTTTAACTGCTACTGCAAAGTGAATTATGAGAAGAAAACCCCTGTAAACCTGTGCTGAGTTCCTAATTCTTACCTTCAAATACCAAACCTGCAGGATTGTGTATGAAACAATCAGAAAACAAAGTGCCCTGTCCAGAATTTGACATAAGTTTAATAAGGATTATAGGGTGTAGATGTGTGGGTAACAAGTGGTTGTGAATAGCAATAAGAATATACAACAGCCCATATCCAACAACGGCTTTATTAAGGCACCAGCAATTACTCTCCATTCAAAGGTTTACTAAAAACAAGGACGTTACTGACAACTTAATTCTAACTTACTGATTTCTAGCCAAACTCTATTAAATTGATTTTAAATGTGCCTTTTTGTGAACGTCATATTTATGAAAATAATTTCTTAGTTAAATTCTACTTTCTTTAAACACCTGGAATGAAAATAATCTCTCTCTAAAGACTATGACACTAATATAGAGACAGAAATGTACATAGTGGCAAAACTTCTTCCTCAGCAAATTGAGGATAAATATAATCTGCATTCTCACAAAAAAGTAAGGAAAGGCAAACTGTATTGATCTACTCAAAATTTTAAATAAATTATACTCTGAAAAGGCAAGTTTGTTGTAAATCACTGACCTTTTCTTTAAAAAGATCACCTTGCTAAGTGAAAACAAAAACTTCTAAGCATCCACCAAGTATGCCAACTTGGTACATTTTTTTGCTTTGATAAATGGAAGCTCTTGGATAACACTTAGGGGAAAAAAAGGAAGATTCGATTTCATCATTTCCACTCATTCACGCTTGTCAGAATGTACTCCAACATTTAAAACATTACTTTACAGAATTCTCCTCTCCTTACTTCATCAAAACTGCATAAGAGAAAGAAGTGGTAGTACTCTTGGTTCAAGTTTTATTTAATAAACAGTGCAGCAGCTTGCATGAGAGCCCTGTGCCAAAAATGTACATGCATAATGCTGCTTACATGTACTTTACATCAAACAGAAAAAAAGCTGTGCTATACTGTTGAAAAAGATTCACGAGAATACAGCAGAATTTCAGAACCACAGAATACACTATCACAGACAACATCACTACTTGCACATAACATAGCTCAGACTGTGGGAGCACAGGAACCCCACTACATGACATTTCAAATTATTTTTTAATCAGATGCTCTACCAAAAGGGGAAGGTTCAAAAAAAAAAAAAAATAATATTATTCTACTAGAACAGGTAAAAGTATTGTGATTATTACAATTCCTTTCTACTTCTAAAACCTGATTCTTAATTCAAAATGTCACAGTACTAGAAATCTAGAACTGTGCAAGTTACAGCTCTGTGGGAGATGGACAATCTCCCATTTCAGCAATAAATTTTAGAGTGGGAAATTGTAATAGCTGCTCTTCTATGGAAATTATGAGTTTGTGATGTAAGAATTAAACAGAGGCACCAAATTATGGCAGTAAGGTAAAACAAAATGGTAAATAAGAGATCAATGGAAAAGAAATAAAGAAAAAATAAAAGAGAAAATTCCATGACAACTGCAAAGCTGAGAGAGGCACTGTGATTATGAAGTGAAATGTCAAATGCAGAATGCACAAGATTTGCTCTGAAGTAGTGTACTAACAATCCAGACCAGAAATGGAAACCATGTCTGGTTCCAGAAAACTTGTAACATTTCATTAGCAGACAGGACAATGACATAAGGTGGCTAATTATGATCTAGCAAGTAAAAACATGGATTTGTACAGCATGAATGATGCTGGTAGTGTTGCAGACTGCTATCAAATGTATCAACATGCAGTGTTTAAAAAAAGTTTTGAAAAACAAAAAAATAAAATAAGCTGTTAGGTTAGTAACTCATGAGCATATGCACACAGCTATCTCTGACATACAGTACTAAAACGTGGTAATTGGGGTAGGGAACCTAGACCTTTAAAATTCACTCACCCACATTTGAAAAATAAAACAGTCCACCTGAGTTAGACTTTTTTTCATTTTGAACAGACATTTTATTGTACAAAAGCAACCTAAACATAAACCTCATTGAAAAAAAAAAATTACCTCAATAAATTTTGGGAGGTGGAAGCATTTTTGTGCAGTAACTATCATTTCTCCTCTGATAAAATCAGTTAAATCAGTTATTATGTCTCAATATATATTTCAAAATAAATATACTGTTTGGATAACATAAGCTGGATATAGCTATCTTCAAGACAATGAGTCTTGTATCCAAATAAATCAAGATATTAAATAACTTTTCTTCTTTTTGAAACAGTCATAACTGCTTGAGGCTGCTGCAGCACAAAAACAAAATATCTTCACATAGGTCTTGAAACAGTCAAGCTGAAAATCTAAGCCAAAGTTTCATTTAACAGCCTGTCAGTTTTTTGATGTGAAGCTAATGAATGCAGTGGCAAACAAATCCATCAAACCTAACATCAAAACAACTGCACTTCATCCCACCAAAGGGAAAAATACAACCTGCAGGCCAGCACTTTGATCTAACCTATCCACAGAAAACACGTTGCTAAGCAGCTACCACTGAAGAACTCATGAGTAATTACTGACTTAATTTTATGAAAGAGAGTAATAATATTTAAGTACCCCTAGTTTCAAGTAGAAAAGGTTGGTAGACATCTCAGGTTCTACACATCAGCTAAACAACAAAAAGCTTCCCAGCATCTGAAAACAAATCACGTCTTAAAAGGAGCTGCAGTACAAAAGAATCATTACAATGACTAGTAAAATCACCTAGTGTGACACTACCCCTGAGAGGAGGCAGTAAAATTTACATACATTTATACTGAGTGAAAGTCACCAAGTGGTCCCACAAAACAGACACAGTAAGCAACAAGAGCAGTATTCAGAAATACCAGTACTTTCTCTAAAAGCTTGTGAAAGCATGGACAAGAGGTGTCTGAGAGCTGAGAGACCTTGACAAGAATCTGGAATAGCATCTGACAGGGGTCCTTTATTCAGCTGGGATAGAATAGTTTCTTCTTGGTAGCATGTACAGTGCTGTGTTTTGGATTCAGTATGAAAATAATGTTAATAACACACCGATGTGTTTTGGTTTTAGCTCAGTAGTGCTTACTTTAAACATCAAGGACTTTTCAGTTTCCCATGCTCTGACAGCAAGAGGATTCACAAGAAGCTGGGACAGAGCATGGCTAGAACACCTCATCTAAACTGGACAAAGGGATGTTCCACACCACAGAATGTCATGCCTAGAGTATAAACTGATGGGAATTGGCCAGGAGGGGCCAATCATGGCTGTGGGAGGAGTCTAGCATCAGTCAACAACTTTCTCTTGGGTTTTATTCCTTTCTCTCTTCCTGTCTTCCATTTAATTCTAACTACATTATCATAATAGTTTATTTCAATTATTGAACTGTTCTTATCTCAGTCCATAGGGTTTACCTTTTTTTTTTTTCCCAATTCTCCTCCCCATACTACCAGGACCAAGCACTTTGTTTCAGGATGGGGTTAAGCCAAGATACAGGGGACTGAGGAGGTTAAAACAGTAACTAGAGAAAAATAAAAGGAAATAAACTAAAATAATCATAACTTTATAGAGAAGAATTAAAAAGCCCTAACCAAAACTGCTAACATCACCAATCTCCTGTACACACAGTAGAATGATGTGCAAATATTTCTATTCACCAATACTGGTAACTGAACAACCACCTTTTTCCCCACACAAGTTACCTACTCAGCACAAATCAAAGCAGATACCTAGAAAACATACAAGCTAATAGCCACTGATTCATCTGCTTTATCAGCAGTAGCAAAATCCACTGGAGTAAGGAAACTCAAAAATGCACTTCATGAAGCCACATATTTCCAGCCTACTCAAATAAATGTAGCACCATGAGGAAAACACGAAAATTCACAGAAGCCTGAAGGAACCTGCTAGCTGCCTCTATTTCATACCATTCAATTATTTTTTCACCAATAAACAGCATTCAACAAATGAAAGTTATAGGATGATGAAAATTATTAAGAGCATCTAAAGCTTAGAGCACCACTCATCCTCACACAACACAACTACACTTGTATCTAGCACAAGTACTGCCTCCCTTTGTTTCACTAAACTCTGTCATATCCACTCACCAGCACTTCACCAACATCCCTCTGCACCACATCCTTTTGCCAAGCATCTTAAGGAGAGGGTGACTGATTTGTACTTTCCACCAGGATTTCCTATTTCCCTTCCTGTGTGTTCTTGCCTATGGAAAAAGTCAGCAAGAACTACACCATTTCTTCTCTGGAGCTGGTAGGTTTCTAGTATGCCAGTTACTTACTCAGTTGTGTTGAGAGGCGGAAGGTTGTTTGGATTCTTTATTTTTTACTTCTACTCAATTCTGCACAACTTGATTTAGTCCAAAAGCAAGCTAAAAACAGTAGGTGAGCTGTAGCAAACAGTACACTGGAGGTGCTGCCTAGTATTTCTTTTGGTGTATTGTCCCGAGGCTTTGTTCCAGTTTCAGCTAGGACAGAGTTTATCTCTTCTCAGCAGCTGCTACAGTGTTGTGTTTTGGATTCAGAATGAGAAGCCTGGTAACAAACTGATGTTTGGGGTTTTTCTAAGTTGAGTTTATCCCATGTCAATGAACATTTGTTTTCTTTTCTGGTGCTCCACCATTGAGGAGGTAAGCAAAAAAACCTGTGAGGGAGCACAGCTAGGACAGGTGACCAGAACTGACCAAAAGCACATTCCACACCACCCAACATCATGCCCAGTACATAAACTGGGGGAGTTACCTGGAAAGGGCTGATCTGGGTTCTGCTGATGCCAGACCATTCTGCTGAAGGAAGAGGGGTCTGGTGTCAGTCACTGGGTGGTAAGCAATTGCATTGTGCATCACTTTTTTTCCTTTTTATTATCATTAACCACTATTACTGTATTGTACTTTAAATTATTAAATTATTATTCACTCAACATGCAAGTTGTACTTTGATTCTCCTCCCCATTCCACTGGGTTGGGGAGGAAGAGAAGTGGAGTTGATGAGTGTCTCCATGCTTTTTCATCTCCATCTGGGCTTAAACCCTGACAGCCTTGCACAAACTCTAGAAAACAAGCTGGAGGATACATCCCTGCTCTCAGGGCCCAACTATTACAGGTAGCTGGGAGACACACAGTGAAACCAAGACTACAAGTTTAGCATTTTAAAAGATATAAAATCATTGTTAGAATTTGCATTCATAGTCTTTGTTTAATCTAAGTGTCCAATACCAAGGGTCAAAAATATCTCTTCTTTAACATTTACATGTGATTTCAGAGAATCTTTAGCAACATCTCATTTCATGCTGGAAAGCAATATCATCATATGCCCTAAATATTTACTACAATTTTTCTTAAAAATCCCTGTTGGATTTTTTTTCCCCATAAAATCAATGAAGAATATTGATTGTATTTCAGGTTATTTTTCTTTTTCTAAGACAGAAATCCAGCTGTAAGCAATTAGAAACTATTCTATAAAAAAATAAAAAGTGTTCCTGTAGGAAGAAAAATAATCAGTCATCAGTACAGAATATTCTCTAAGGAGAAGACAGCAATGAACTGACCTAGATAATGCTGCATTTTGCTGATGCACACAATTTCTGCAGTACACTACAGAGGAACTACAGGATACAAAACATTATTTTTAATTAAAACTCTTGCACATTACACATAAAGAAAGAAAAGACAAGTCAGCTGCAGTATCAGTAGTCCAAAGAATGGCAAATGGGATGGCAAGATTGGGTGGGTTTTGGTTTGGGATTATTTGCTTTTTCTTTTAAATGAAATGACTGGACTTGAAAATTAAACTTACTAAAATATTGGTATTCTTTTGAGACACGAACTTTTCACCTTTTTAATTAACACCTCCAGGAAGTTTTCTAATGTTATGATAAAAACTAATCATAGATATACTCATGGTTTTCTAAAGAATCACTGCAACCAAGAAACAGAGTAGAGTTACACAAAACCAAATTATATTTTCCTTTTTTTATTATTATGTAATCTCATTTTAAGTATTTACAGACAAGTGCAATACAACAGACAACAATACAATTTTGCTTGAAATTATCTTTTGTCCCTGTAGCAAATCCAACCTGAATAGCCCTCAAATAGTCCTCAAACAGTGTGGGTACTTTTTTTGCTCTACTTGCCTGAGAAGCTGCCCATACTACCTTCTGAAGTTGATGGGATGATTACTAAAGCGCAGACCCTGTAACTTCCTTGGGCATCCTGTAACTAGCTGTGGAGCTTCTCCCCGTTAGCTAGCATCTGTGCAGCACTGAAAGAGTCTCAAACTTGAATGCTCGCATAATAATTTTGTGTCTGACAAGGGAGTTGCCCACTGATAGAACTGCCTATGTCGAGAGCAACCCAGAATGAAAGGCTGGCTGGCTGTATCAACTGGGTCATAAATGCTGTGCTAAGATTTATTGCTATTGCTTCGATTTGTCCCCCTCTCTTTGTTAGGACTATTAGCTGGTTGAAAAGAAAATTTAAAATAAGTTTAAGCCAAGATAATACACATGCATATTCTTATGAGCATCCAATGATAGACATGCAATTTAGGTCTGTATCTGTGCATGTAAAGGAGAAGTCATGTGAAGGCTACCGGAAATGTTGAAGGGGAGAGAAGATGAAATCCAGGCTGTAGAGCTAATTATAGGCATTTGCCATGTGTCTTAACTCTAGACTGAAAAGCTGTAGAAATTCAGCTAGTTGAGTTCACAGAGGTCTATGCAAATACTTGTGCAGATAGTTCTAAGTGGTAGCCCTAAAGACCAGGTTTTGAACTTTAACATTTAGTTTACCTGAATTCATTCAGAAAGATTGATCTGATGTTTTCTCACTACATCTTTTTTGTTCAAAGTAACTATTTCAGCTACTGGTAATGCAGTGGTACCAAGTAAATCCTGTCAGGTAATTTGTCATGAGGGAAGACCTTCTCCCTCTCTACCACTGCCTGAAAGCACCTGAAAGTGAGGGTTGGGCTTTTCTCTAAGTCACAAGTGATAGGACAAGAGGAAATGGTCTCAAGCTGTACCAGGGGAGGTTTAGATAAAGTATTATCACACATTTCCTCATGGAAGGGATTGTTCGGTATTGGCCAGGCTTCCCAAGGATATGGCTATGTCACCAACCTGAAGGTATTTAAAAGACCTGTGAATGTGACACTTTAGGAATGCTTTAGTGGTGACCTTGGCAAAGCTCAGTTTAACTGCTGGACTCAATGATCTTAAAGGTCTTTTCGAACATAAATAAATTTATGATTTTTTAATATTTCCTCTGCTTGTCTTGTTTACCCTATTTCTATGCCATAAACAAATACCAGTAAATTTTAGGGAGAATTAGTTCACCACACTTCCTTTAGTTCTCTTCTTCATACACATTTCTTTTTTTAAAAAATCCTACCAGCAGTACATTCTAGCATGTTCTTTTTCATTTAGAAAAGAGAAGATAAGTAAACTTTGATTCTCATTCTTGTGCTTATAAGTGATAAGAATTAAACAAATAACTTTAAGGACACTGACCATTTGCCGAAGAAATTGCCATTCATATTTGACAACGGTATCTAAGATTTCTCTGTAGAGGGAGATTTGTTATTATTGCTCTAACACCTTTGAAACTTGTAGGCATTTCAATTTAACTTCACACACCAGAGAAATACTTTGATTTCTTGTAAGAGCCTACCAGGAATGAGGTCCTGCTACACCTGCAGTTTACAAACAGAGAAAGGCTGGTGGAAGATGTGGTGGAAGGAGATTGTCTTGGGCACAATAATAAGAGTTTTTAATTCTTGGTAAAGTAAGGAAGGGGGTCAACAGAACCTCCACCTTGGACATTTAAAGGGCCAACTCTGGCCTATTCAGGACGCTGGTTTGGAGATTCTCCTTCACCAAAGGAGAAGGCTCAGGAGCATCCCTACAAGTTGAAAGACAAGATGGTGGGCAAGAAGATGGCCTGGCTGAAAAGGGAGCAGGGAGCTTTCACAGGAACTCAGTGAAAAGGAAAAGAGTTTATGATCTTTGGAAAAGGTGGCAGGCACCTCTTGAAGTAAGGATGTAATAAGGTCATGTAGAGAGAAAACTAGAAAAGACAAAGTTCATCTACAACCAGCCACTGCTGTGAAAGACAATATAAAGTGTTTTTATAAATACATCAACAACAAGAGGAGGGCCAAGGAAAATCTCCACACTATATTGGAGGCAGGGGAGAACACTGTCACCCAGGCTAAAGAAAAGACTGAGGTACTTAATGCCTTCTTTGCCTCAGTCAGAAAGTTTCCCCACAGCAACTAGCCCCTGAGCTGGTAGATAGGGACAAGGGAGAACAGGAGAACAGGGATTACATTTCTCCTGTAATCCAGGAGAAACTAGTTAGTTAGTCTGGATTCACCCACAGGAGGGTGAGGGAGCTGGTGGAAGAGCTCACTAAGCTGCTCTCCATCATTTTTCACCAGTTCTGGTTAACTGGGGAGGTCCCAGAAGCCCAGAGGTTTGCCAGTATCATGTCCATAAAAAAGAAGCATCAGGGAACTACAGGCCTGTCAGCCTCAGTGCCATGAACTGTTACTGGACAGATTATCTTAATTATGATCACACAGCACATACATGACAACCAAGAGATCGGGCCCAGCCAGCAGGGGTTTGTAAAAGACAGGTCCTACTGTACCAATAGGATCTCCTTTAATGAGCATCCATGGACTGGGCACAGGAAAAGCTGTTGATGTTGTCTGCCAGGACTTCAGCAAAACCTTTGACATTACCTCTCACAACTTTCTTCTGGAGACACCAGCAGCTCATGGCTTGGACAGACACACTGTTCACTGTGCAAAAAATCATCTGTATGGCTGGTACAGAGTGGTGGTGGATGGAATTACATCCAGATGATGGCCATTAGAGCACAGTACTGGGGCCAGTTCTGTTTTAATAGCTTTATCAATTATCTACACAAGGAGATTGTGTGTACACACCCTCAGTCAGTTTGGAGGTGATGCCAAACTGGGTGGGAGTGCTGATCTGCTGGAGGGCAGGAAGGCTCTGCAGAGGGATCTGGACAGGCTGGATCCATGGGCCAAGGCCAGTGGTGTGAGGTCCAGCAAGGCCAGTGCTGGGTCCTGCCCTGGGGTCACAGCAACCCCAGGCAGTGCCACAGGCTGGGGCAGAGTGGCTGCAAAGCTGCCACAGGAAAAGGAGCTGGGGGGGCTGCTGACAGCAGCTGAACATGAGCCAGCAGGGCCCAGGTGGCCAAGAAGGCCAATGGCATCCTGGCCTGGACCAGCAATGGCGTGGCCAGCAGGAGCAGGGCAGGGATTGTTCCCATGAGGCCACATTTCAAATCCTGTGTTCTGTTCTGGGCCCTTCACTACAGGAAAGATATTGAAGCACTGGAGTGAGACCAGAGAAGGGCAATGAAGTTAGTGAAGGCTTTCAAGTACAAGTCCTGTGGAGCAGTTGAGAGTGCTGAGGGTGTTTTAGTCTGGAGAAAAGGAGACTCAAAGGGGGCCTTATCACTCCCCACAACTCCCTGAAAGGAGGTTGTAGTGAGGTGGGGGTTAGTTTCTTCTCCCACTCAGGGTTAGTTTCTTCTCCCATTCAACAAATGACAGGATGAGAAAATACAGGCTCACGCCACACCAGGGTTGCTTCAGGCTGGACATCAAGAAGAATTTTTCACTGAAAAGGTGGTCAGGCATTGGAAAGACAGCCCAGGGAACCAGTAGAGTCACCATCCTTTGATGCATTCAAGAAATAACTGGATGTGGCATTTAGTATTATGTTTACTTGATACATTGGTCTTGTGTCAAAGTTTGGACAGAGTAATCTTGGAATTTTTTGCTAATATTACAGATGCTGTGATTCTATGCTGTACACAAAAAAAAGGGAAGACGTGCACCACAGAAAAAGATTTCAATCTAAAATATCTTCAGTTATACACACCTCAATTGCTTTATTATCTTGTGCTACAAGTTTTCTCTTCAGATTTACGATGAGACAAATTGAACTTGTTTCTTTAAACTTTATTTGAAGCTTCACTATTTATGTTTCTTTCCAGGTTCAAAAATTCCTAGTTAAACTAAAGTGCTTCCACAAACAGTAAACTTTAAAGAAGATTTAAGATCAGCAGTCTGTTGTCTTCACAAATACTAACCTCAATGCACGTAGCTTCAGCTTAAAAACATCCACAAACAGAACCGGTTTTGAAAAATAATAAATACATTAAGCTGAAAACAAAACTGAGTACTGAGAGGAATATATATTGCTGGAAGTATAATACCCATTATCAAAATAACAACTATAAATTAAATTTGAATGGCAGCTTGATGTATTATCTGATCTAACAGTTATCCCTTTCTCACCACCTTCCTGAGATTCTCACAAAGAAATAACCACAGGAAATATTTTCTTACACATTAATTTTCTGCTTACTCACCAATTTTGCTGCTTTTCCATAATCAATCCATCGAACAGTGGCAAAGTTTGTTGACTCTGCACAATTAAATCCATGGTTAAACCCTGCATGGTATCCATATGGGAAAGTGATCATAAATTCTCCTGCCTCTTGGGTAACCTGTAACAATAAAATAAAATCTTTTAAAAAGGCCAAAATAAATAAAGTTAAAAAAAAAAAAAACCTCAAAGTGAACCACATTACAAAGCATTTCTAGTCCTATAGCAATGAAAACAACATACCCCTTTATAACTAACCAAAACAAAGAATTTTTTTTACCTTGCAGAGAAATGAGATTTAATTTAAACAGAAACAGTATATTTGAGACAATGCTCTTTATTCTAAAATACGTAACTAGGTGCAATATTTAACAAATTCAGAAAGAACTCAAAGTTAATCTTGGAGCAGAGGTTGTCTGGTAATAAAACCTGGAAGTAACTAGAAAAGACAGTATGAAAAATATATCATTCTCACTGGCTCAGAGGAAGCAAAGACAGGCTGGATCAAAACACCCACAAATGCCATGCATAAATGTTGTGCAGAATGTCTCAAGACAAAGCTATTAAAACAAAGTTTTAAGCTGCCACTGTCCTTCACCTCTTTCTCTTTAGGCAAAATTTAGAGAGCAGAAGCACTCTGGCACTACCGGTAACAAGAATTCCAAACAAATAAAGGACAAGTGGGATACAAGGAGATTCTAAAAGACGAAAAGCTGGACTACAGCTGAATTTTGACATTGTTTTAGAGATTAAGCAAGGCTAATTTCAAAGAACCAAAACCAAAAGAAAATGTGCAAAGACCACTGGATCGACAAGATAGTATAGAAAGCAGAAAACAAAAGAAAAAGCCAACCTAAAGCTAACTGCACAGTAATTATATTTTGTATATACAAAAATAACCCAAATCCCAACTAGTTTTACAAGACATATCAGACTTGAAAAGCTTTTAGAGTAAACTACAAAAAAAAAAAGTGTGGTAACATAAACAAATCACTAGTCAGGTTATTCTCTTTCAAGAGAGAAATCTCATCTTCCTACGCTAGGATGGACTGCTGCTCTCCTATACAGAGAAAAGAGGAGGCAGCACTTCTTGTCAGTCACTAATATTCTCTCCACACAGTGACAGCTTTAATCTCTTGAAGTCAGACCACCAGAGACTTTATCAAGGACAGGCTAGTCAAAGACTCGAAACAGCACACTGTCTTCTGAATTATCTGATAAAAGTTAATGAATAAAGTAGATTATACAGAAGTAAATAGTTAAAAGAGATTCTCCATGCTCTGTTTGATATACATTTTACATGAAAAACACATCAGACAACAGACCCACTAAAAAGCAAACAGATCTATTTAAATGAACCAAATAATCTGAGCAGTGACTGATGACTATTCAACATATGCACTTATTTATTACAGGAAAATAAGAAGACTTATCAAAGTCTAAATAGACTGTTTTGAATGTGTGGCCATATTTTGTATAAGCAATACAGTAAGAAAAACTGTAATGACAAATATGACTCTTTTTAGGGGCATACCTTTATGACTTAAAATCACAAAAAGGAAGGGTTAAATTTTAAACAGCCACCAAAATTAAAACTTACAACTTCAAACATTTTTCTTTTTAATGTCATGTCCTAAACTTCAGCTGTCTACTGGTATAGGTGTCTTCCATTCAATTTCTGCTTTTACAATCTCCTTCCAAATTGCTATTTTATCATTTTATAAATTCTTTTTGTGCTTTTTTGCCCAGTGCAAGAACACACAGGGTTAGCACTTCAAAGAGGTCTATTTCTGATTGTATTAAGGGATGAAGGAAAGACAGGAAAACAAGAAAAACAGCCAACAAGGCTAGAGAAAAAAACTGGATCTTACATTTTGCATGGTTAAATATTTTGTGGATTCATATTTAGTATATACATGCACAAATGCACATATCATTGCATATATTGTAACTGTTACTGTAGCACTTCAACAATTGCTGTGGGAATGTTTAAGAAAGATTATTCTCAATGCTAACGATTCCAAAATTTATCTCAATACACCCTCCCACTGCTGACAGTTTAGCAGGTGTTCTATTACAACAAGCAGCAGTTCAGCTGCCACCTGGTAAGCGTAGGCTGACTTATCAGCATTCAGCACATTTCCACTCCTATCACTTTGAGCCATGAGAGATCACAGACTGGTTCTCTATATTCACTTTCTCGCTGAATCCCATTAATTACAATTACACTTGGGTACAGTCTGCTTCCTCCGAAGACTTGGTGATAGAACCAAACTTAAATATTTAACTGTTTGTAGCACTTTTTTTTCTTCCCCCCCCCCTTTTAGAGGATTACTATTCTCTACATTGAATAAACAAGACACCAAAATACAAAGATCAACTGCTTTCCCCACCTCAAATGTGTCATACCGAAAAAAAGTATGCTGACATTCTGCAATATGCTACTTTAAACACCAACCACTGAAAATTATACTGTTCAGAGTAATGTTTTGTAAATCCAAAACTATAAACATGGTTATAAAACCATCCAGCTTGGAAAGTTTCACCTGACATTTCATGATAAAGCACAAGGCTATGAAGGGAATCAGTATATTTACCTATATATTATATTACAAAAACTGAATGCAGCAGCTACATTTCCATATGATAATAAATCATTCAGAAAACAAACTACTTATTTTATGAGTAATTTATTAAAAAAAGCTACATTTCCAAGGCAGGCAGTATCATTCTCAATGCCTACATTTCTTCAATTTTACACATAGGTTGACTTAAGCATGAAATGATGTTCCAAAAAGGCATAAAACACATCTGTGTCTTTATCCCATCTGTGTTGCCAATAGGATTGATAATACAGAGGTGTTCCAGTTCTTGCTGGGCATGTCTTACACAGTCTTTTCTGCTCCCCACATCACTCCACCAGTGAGGAGGATGGAGGTGCACAAGAAGGATGGGAGGCGACACAGCCAAGACAGCTGAGACCATGGTATCCTGCTCAGTACATAAAGCTGTGAGAAAAAGAAGGCAGGGCAATTGTTTGGAGTGGTGACATTTGTCCTGCCAAGTCACCATTATGCGTGACAGGGCTCTGCTTTCCTGGGAATGGCTGAACACCTGCCTGCCCATGGGAAGCACTGAATTAACTCCTCATTTTGCTTGGCTTGTGTGCACAGCTTTCCCTTTCCCTATTAGACTGTCTCTGTCTCAGTCTCAAGCTACGAGTTTTCTACCTCTTATCCTTCCAGTTCTCACCCCATCCTGCCAAGGATCAAGCACCTGTCTGGCATCCAGCTTCCAGCTGGGCAAAAATAGACATAAAATATTTTTTTTTTTTTTTTTCTTTTTTTTTTTTCTTTTTTTTTAATACTGTTAGAAAAATATCAACTAAACCAGAGAGGAAGCACTGCATTATCCTATATTTTAGGCCAGGGAACAAGTTAAGCAAAGTTTGTGTACACACACCCACATCATATCAATAAATAAATAGTACATAACCAAAAACAGAAAACACAATAATAAGCAAGGTGTGTGGCTACGATAGTTTACACGACCATATTGCAGTGGCAATAAACTGAGAAAAAGTGTATATTGTCTGGTTCTTCTGAACAACTTAAAAAAATCTGAACAATGGGAAACCAGGAATCATAGCCCTTTAGTGGTCAAAAGCCTTTTGATAACTTAGTATTAAAATAAAGAGATATTCAGGCAGTGGACCTTCTGAATCAAGTTCTAGTCTTCTAAGCAGGTTTACAGAACTCAAGAATTTAAAACTTTAGAATTTACAATATGTATAAAATGAGTACACTTAAAAATAAAAGCAATGTGTTGAAAATATTTTATTAAGCTGACACCTACATGAAGTTCAAAGAGAAAAACAATAAATACAGAAAATCTTACAGAAAGCAGAAGAAACTGAATACTTCAGATGTTTTAAAAGCAGCTATGTACTAAATACATCCATACAGACAGATATTCTCAATTTCTGCTTGTATAAAGTTCTTATCAAACATTTATTCTGCCACTATCTAACAGTCAAAAATAATCATTCATTCCTTTTCCATTATGTTACAGCTTCTAAAATATTTTTTAAATTAAGTATCAGTCCTTTTGGCTTTATTCCACCTTAAACCTTTCAGACCCTTAAAATGATAAAGGTATATTTAACTGCCTTAGAAAAGCAACATACAGACAAAGAAATTAAATACTCGTGTTAAAATATTAGGTATACAACTCAACAGAGTGAGTTAAGAAGTGTTTCAGTCAACAGAAAATTACATCCAAGCTACCATGGAAATAAATTAAAAATAAGAAATTTTGGTAATATCTTAGGAAAAAAGTCACAGAAATGCTGTAATGGCTACAAGTGTTTAATGCTAGAAAACTCCCTGATAAAGCTACTAGAAGTTTTAACTCGTTTTCATGCAGCCACTTCCTAAAAAATATTAGAAATTGCCTCACCTTTACTATAACGTTTATACTACACATGATCTAACTCAATTCATGAAAGTAGAGTTTAAAAAGAAACATTAATGTACCTTGTCAAAAGGAATTCCATACTTTTTCAATATTGAGGGAGAAATCAGAGTCATCTTGTGGCGAAGAAAAGCATCACATCCTTGAGAGCTGCTCGGAAAGAACCCTAATAAGGCAAGAAAAACAAAGCTGTACATCTTTTCATTAAATCAAACAGGAAATCTTTGTAATATTTTTCAATATTTAATAGTGTTTAAACTTGCTTTAGAATTTTTTATCATGTCATTCCTAGGTTTTGAGAGATTTCACAAAAATCAAATGCATCCCCAAGTTTTTCCACTGCTTTCCGGGGAGAAGGGCTACAGGGTCTTCCTTGTTTGTTAAGAAGTGAAATAATTTAGAATAAATGTGGACCTGTACATTTAGGCATACTTTCTTACCCTTCAGAGAAATACATTGTTCCCAGAAGCCTTTTTTATGTTAATGCTCATTCTGCACACATGAAAATCAATTGCAGTAAACAAGTTTAGAAGGATTCCATGAAGACTAGATTTACCTTACACTTACAAACTATCCCTGCTGTAAACAAATACAACTTGGTAACTTTGTACAATCTGTTGTATTCCTCTCACATAAATGGTAGTTCATCATTCCCAGAGCACTTTAATTCTTAGAAAAACATGCTCATTCAATTATTAAAAAAAAAAAAAATTCAATCAACCATCTGAATTTTTTAATGTCTTGAGAAAACAAAATGAACAATAATTTTCCATAATATGTAGCTTTCTCTCTAATGTTAGATTTAATTTCTTCACTCTGGTGAGTCTTATATATTATGTCCACTAATCACCCTAAAACTTCAGAACAATCTAAAAGTTTTCCTATTATAACTGTTATATTCTTTGTACATGCAATCTAACACACTCACCAGTACTGGAAGAACAATATTTTTCTGATTTCTCAGAAATGAGGTAAGCAGCACTTAAACAGCAAAGGTATAATGTAGATTTGTGCTGGTCAATGTGCAAAGAAGCTGCCCTGAGATCAAATTTTATTAAAATTCATCACTTTTTATTTTTCTCTCCCAACAACAAGCACAGAATTCTTTGAATGGCAAATAATGTTTTAAGTTTCAAAAAGTACTATTTGATAGGTACAGTTATACATATATGGCTTCACTGACCAAAAGACAGTTAAAAGAAACTAGTCAACAATTAGTGGACTCTGCCAAAAAAAATTCAACTTTTTCTTCACAATTAATGCCTATAACATAAATGATAGCAATCAAAAGCTAGAATCTACAGATTCTGAGTCAAGAAACCTCAGTCCTGAGCAGTCTAATAACAGAAATACACAGGAACTTACTGTGAAAAACGTGATTGCAAATGATAGTTGAGACTTGCAGGAAGAGCTAGTATGAAAAGCAGCTAAAAGCTTAATTGCTAAAAGCAGAGCGACTTTAACTGAATTTTCCTTGAGAAAACAAATTTAGTACCAAATTATGTTACTGCAATATGCCTAATTAGCTCAACACAAGATGATAAAAAGCAAACGATGGGCAGACATCCAAAACTTAGGATGTACTACCCCAGCTCCAAGAGATAGCTGTGACAAGTCCAACCAGAAGGCAGGCTTGTTGCTGAATTCCAAGAAAGTCACAAATAACACAGAGCAGCACAACACAACCTGCTCAAAATCCACTACCAGAAATTTACAGGAGAACATTTACTGTGGTTACAGAGCCCTCACTGTGAAATCAAAGTACAGCCTACACATGCTGTACTATTTTAAAGTATCTTTTGACTTGTCAAAGTCTACACTTGTGCACACAAAATTTTCAGCATCATTCATCTCATTTGCTCAAAGGAACTCCCCTTCAATAAACAAGGAAAGAAAGGAAGGTAGTATTTCCTCATTACAAGACTCTCTTCATCAGAAGATCTTTGTCTGCCAGGCTAAATGTAAGCTCCACAAGCTTTTCTTCCAGAAAATAAAATCCCTGTGGGAGAACTGGCTAATAGATGCAAAACATACTGAATAGAGGATTTGGCATTAGAAATATTATAAGACTCTCACAAAAACATTAAATGCAGAACAATTCAAGATATGCCCACAACATTAAGAATCATTCTGAAATACCAAGCTGATGTTAAAACTACCAATTAAAAGAATTACCATGTAATCCTGTATATTTACTGAAATCCCACATCCAAAAGAAAAAATACTGAAACCTATCTAGAATGTAAATACTTTTCAAATTCTGTAGCACATTCATGCTTTTAAGGGACACATGAAATTTTAATTTAACCACTAACACTAATCAATTAACTCTAAATCAGTTCTACAAGGTATTTTGTAGGAATTCATGTGCAACTCCAGTTCCTTGTGTGGTCTCTTGAGACATGGTAGACCTATACCTATTCATTCCTTGGAAATTATTACAAAGAAACAAAATAAGAATTCAAAACAATTGCTTCATAAAAACCAATGAGAAATAATCAGAGCACAGGGTAAAAGTGAATAAGGTTGCTCACTGATTTATGTCTATGAGAAAAAGACCACCAAATTGAAAATTCTCCAATCCATCCTTTACAGAAACATTGACATTTTTAACAACTAGAGTGGAACTGGAACAGTCTACATGGTAAGTATGTGGTTCAATACCTGCTGGCCACATGTTTGGTTATGAACAACTACAGGGAAAGGACATTTATCCAAACTCAAGGTTCCTCTCAGCTTTTAAAAACCCTTAGTTAGCCCAAGCAGAAACAACAAAGAGTATGTGAAAGCACAGGCTTCAGACTGTGTCAACAAAAAAATAAACATGCCTTTGAAAGATTCTGTATACATACTCTAACAGATAATATAGCCCAAAATGTACAATCTTACCTATGTTATTTGCACAAACAAAATTAAACTACTTTAGTAACAGCAACATCACTGGACTGGGGAAGACACATCCTTTGTCAATGCTATTCCACCTCAGCATGATCTTTCCACAGAATTTATAATCCAAATACATGCTAGAGAGAAGTCAAAGCCTTCTAGTTTTTGGGCAAAGGCAGAAGCAGTAAGCACTCAGCAGATTCCTAGCCATGGAGGGACACAGAACATATTTTAAAAAGTAAGTTCAAATTTCTAAATTATTGAGGGACAGTGAGTGTTATTACCTGGCAGTCTCATTTTTCCTTTCCACCATAAAAAGTGTCTTTCCAACATAACACATGCAGCTCATATCAGATGACCACATTCAATATCATACCTAACACTCAGGCAAACTGAAGTTTGGGATCCATTCCCTGGTTGATTAGCGTTTTCAAGATATTTGGAATGTAACTCTCTGCTTCTAAGGTTTTCAATATGCCCATAAGGTTTTGAATTACATTGTCCAGCTAAAATCATATATGCATTTATATATTACAATATTATTTCCAAAAGTATAATTCTACAACTCCATTGGACTGAACAGGTTGGTTTGCTATATTTTACCTTGAATGATCAACAAAATCATAATTTGGTCACTAATAGTCATTATTTAATGACATCCATATAAAATTATATTCTTAGGGAACTTTCAAATCAAATCCTGACCAGTGCAATGAATGAAGCCAAACATCCTATAATTTTCAACAATTCCTTAAATAAGACTTCACCTCAAATTTAAAGGTGCTGCATTCCTCTTTAATGTTATTTTTTAAAATGTATAATCATAAAACTCACAACATAAGGAAAAAACCACCCTAAATTGCAAATATATTTAATGTTAATGAAAGTAAATATAAACCAAATTAACATAATTAAGCTCAAGGTTATGATTATGTATTATTTACACAGACCTTCATTTAAAGGACTTACACAAAATATTAATCATAATTTGCACATCAGTACTACTGAAACAATGGCAGAGATTACAGAATTACTAATTTTTCTAGTAATTCTCTTTTTAGATTTTACTTTGGTAGGTATAAATACAAACTTTATATAATTAAATTATTTTGCCATGATTTGCCACTAATTTGCCACTAATTCAATTTAACTGTCTGTGTTGAACGTGAAAGAAATTAGGAGGGTAAGTCTGCATGACAACAACCACCACACAGGAACAATGGCAATTTGTAAGCTATACAAAACAGAATACAAAAGCCACAAAGAGGCTTTCAAATGGTATGAAATACAATTGTAGGTGTGCCCAGATTAACACGTTCAAGCCTTAAGTTTATTATCTCTTAAATAAGACTTTTCTAACTTGGCTACTTATTTTTGTGAGAAAAAGTTCAATTCTTCAACTGCTAAAGTTTCCACATTCAAGATCATTAGAAGTTATGCAAGTTCTACTTCAAGTCTTATTTCAACAATTATTTTCATTTGCTTTCATACATAACAGGCAACGACTTCTGCATAAATGAAATAATTAATACCATACACCACAAAAAGCTTTGTACAACAACCATACATACTTATACTAAACTTTACTTTAGTTTTGTCTTTAACATAATTGAACATCACAGATTCATGTCCTGTCCTCTCCTTTCTAAAACAGCTTCTCAAACAATCTATTAAAAGATCTCCAATATCCTTCAATCCAGCATTTCTCATTTGCCACACCGCCTCTATTCTCTTTATTTTCTAAGCCATTTTGTGAAACAAAAAATCATTTAAGAATACCATGGTATTACAGATTAACATAACAACACGTATAAAAATTGCAGTTAACAGCTCACTTGAGATTTTTATTACATTTATGTCTACATAAAATTGAAAAAAAATCTACACAAATGAGAAAGCAGCTGAAGGGCAAAATCAAACTGTTGTCTTTATTAGATGCAAGTCTAACATCTTTCAGGCAAAGCATTTGTAGGCGCCACAGTCAATCAAGATTTCAATGGAAAGCAAAAATGAAAGCATTCATGCACAAAAGGCATGTGTTGTAATTGTGATGTGCAGACAAGATAATGGAAAATATTCTAACCTTCCCTTAATTTTATGTATCAACTCCTGCCTTGACTTACACAATCTGTCATTTCTAATGTATTATTTTATTATTTTAATTATTTAGGAGCATTCAATTAATTCAGCAGGCATCTGGTCATCAGAACTAACCTTTCTGAATAAACTACTTTTCATTTCCTTCAAATGTTGCACTCATGCAAAAACATTTTCGCTACACGTGGTATTAAGTACAAAGGTCTCATATACACTATGTTTTATTAATATTTTCTTTTAAGTGACTTGCAGCCATGCAGTTTATTTTGTACTTTCATCTTTGTAAGATACCTTATGTGAAACACACTGTATTTTAGAAGGCACCAGTTGCAAAGTAGAAGATCACAGCACAGAAACAATAAGAAATAGTAATTTTCAGTTTAAAAAAATCCATTGGTTTTATTGTTCATCATTGTAGTATTATCATCTACATTCCATTCTCAGCTATTAGCTGGACCAAAAATATCATGGAAACAATCTACTCACAGAAAAACATCCCAGACTACATTAAAATGAAATACTGAAAACTTAGTCACAGACAACATTCTTCAACATTACCTAACTCACCAATCTTACACTGCTGCTACAGTAATCATCACCTTATGAGTACCTAATTTTCCTACAGAAATCCAATTTCATTCAGTAAATGCAATGAAATAAACGCTGTTTGAAATTTTATCATCTCTTTTCAGTATCTGATTCTATGATTGGTTATTTGCTATTCAAATAACCAATCACAGAATCAGATACTGAACAAATAACAGTACTGAAATAAAAATAATTAAGTTATGATCATAAGCATGACTCATCAAGGAAGTTTTCCATTCACTCCACAGTTCTTTGTAACTTACACTAACAAAATTAAGAGCAGTTTAATTCTCACTTCTGTGCAGATGCATCCAATTCTGACTAGCACCCACACATCAAGACACTCTTCCCCCAGTAAAACCTCTCACTTTCTGAAAAAGAGTGGCCTTGGAGATTTCCGTTTCTCTGACACTTAATTATGGTATTAGGCCACCATCAGCAGTAAGAGGACTGTGCACCTTCAGACCAGCTTCTTTTTTCAAGTATCTCCAAAAGTTACCTACTTCCTGAATTTGTAGAGGTTATTCCAATATCTACAGAAATCAAGGTATTTCAAGGAAAGAAGGAGCTTTGTTTTTGTCTACAACAGGTAACACTGTGCCTCAGTACCATTTAATTTTTAGAAATGAGTGAACAAGTGTTGTGTCAACTGCCCATCCTTTTCCCTCACTCTGAAAATAAAGAAAAATTTGATGCATACTCACTATCGCACATTTAAACTTGAATGGTTTTAGAACACTGCACACCCATCATCAAGCAATATGAAATCTACAGGAAATGCCAAAGCAGCCAAAAAATATTACGTGCAAAGTCTATCTACCCAAAGATTTTACTCGCATCAAGTGTCAGAACTGTGTATGGAGAAGCGTTTACATACAGCATAAAAAGTTGGCTTCCTCTGACTAGTAGCAAATAGTTGCTGCTCCAAAATTCCGAAAGCCAGGGCAGTTCCTCTAACGTATTTCTGTGCCACTGTGCTCCAGGATTCCATGAAAATTTTAGAATCCACCACGGTGAGTAAGGAATGTACACTGTTAAATAAACCTTAGGCTAACTTTGAACCTGACAAGATACTTCATTTGGAGTCTCTACATATACTGGAAGACTCAATGAACAATAACTTTTTGGTCACCTTGCCCCTGCCAGTCATCACAAGCCTTTATCATATTCCCTTCCCTTTATTCACACTTCCCCTCATTGAAAAGTAGTTTACTATCAATTACTAAAAGAAAAAGGCAATTTTTTCAACAGTCTTAGTGTCCCTCTCTCAAAATTTTGCAATTCTCTACTTCTTTTACTCTTTTATCATTTCTTGTAAAACTAAATTATTGAATCATCCTAAGCCAGTGTCTATTGCCCAGCTTACAGGTTCCAGTTAGTTTACCAGTGAAAAACAAACAGTATATGGAATTCTATACTTTGCACTGGGAAAAGAAACTGGAAAGCGAAGAAAATGACTGACAACTTTTTCAAATGAAACCATGACAAAATTTAGGAATAGGAAATGTAATTATTCAGGTTGAAATCTGTTTTCCTGAGACATACTTTTAAGACAGGAAGTTCAAAGGTCTTTACTTTCACATCTTTAACTGCAATAGTTCTGTAATAGCTCAGAAAAAGAATCATGCACCCTTACACTAAGGAAAAAAAATATATGAAAACTAAATGTACACAGATTTTCAGAATTTTGTCCTGAAACACAAGACCTAGTTATGAACTTTCAATAGCATTCCTTTCCTCTCATTCCATTTCATTAAGCACTCCATTCCATAATTCCTTTAATAGTTATTAGCACGCTATAAAACATGGGCAGCCAGGCCAAGAAACATCCCTAATGTCCATAATTTGCACTCTTAATTCAGAAACAAAAATAGAGGTGTAGTATTACTGAAAAAAACCCAAATTACTGAGTGAGAATCCTTCTATAGACTAGTGGTTTTTATCCCTTAGTCCTCAACCTTATAACCATATCTCTGCTCCTTCTCCCAGACATTTCTGCCACCTCTAAATGGCAAAAGCCAGTACATGCTTCACCTAAAGTGGATCTATATTTCTGCTCAATAGTCAGCAAGCTGCTAACAAACAACTTAGTGTTTCTACACTTTGTCTGCTTACCCTTTCACAGAGGCACTAACCAGGATTCTACCCTCTACCCAACTGTCAACTTTGACGAAACTTTTGGAGACTCATCTGTCTTCAATATTTCTATCTCTGTATCAAATTTGGGTAAAAGACTAAAAAAGTTGCTCATGAAAATAAGCTAGGACAAGAAAGAGCAAGGGCACAGAGGAGTCAAAAATACTAGCGATGAAAATCTAATGAACAATAAAATATTAAGCCTTATTTTCATAAGTTTCACCAAGTTATAAGTGGCAATACAAAATAAAGTTCTAAGAGAAGCAAACAAAAACAAAACAAAACAAAGAACCACTTCAATTCTTAAGAATTCCTCAGGGCAATCATAGTGTAGACACATAAAAGTCACACAACATTAAGTAATAAAACAGTAGGTGAGTCAAGAACAACGTTTCTCACTTTCCTCAAGGGTTGCCCTTCAAATGCCATACATACAAAAATACTGGAAATTCTACCTTGAGCTAGTCTTTCAAGCCGTTTCCCATGCTCTGGAGGAATAGCATACCTAAAATTCACATAAAGAAAAGGATGAAATGCTTAAAGATGTAATTACTACATAATGATTTAAAGTATTCATTCATGTATGATAAATATCTAACTATACAGAAGTCAAAAATATTCAAGACTTAAAAATTACACATAAAAATGTACTGACATCTAAGGAAAAAATACAGACATTGGGTTTTGGGGGGGGGGGGGCAGAGGTTTGAGAAAAACTTCACTTATTTCTAGTTTAAATATTATATTATGTAGTTCCAAAATGTTATATTCACTATTTAAGTCACATACATTGACAATATTTAAATATAATTACATCACCACAATTAAAAAAGAAATAGATAGTTTATTTTTCTAAATTAAATTTTAAAATGTAAAATAAGTCTAACTTACATAAGTTTAATTTCTTTGAATGCTTCACAAGACACAAGGGTTCAACAGAAAAATATGAGAATTAAAATCTCTATTTTTTCCTACAGCAAAAGCTGCTATAAAACTTGCCCTCGTAGAATCATTAAAATAAGAGTTTTAAATCATTTTAGAAATAGACTTTCTTCAATTTATGGAATTGTACGTATCTTAGAAACCCACTGTCCTAACAATAATCTTTTTTTTTTTTCAATTCCACACCCTGTCTACAACAATTCAGCAAAAAATACCAAAGAACATATTTTTAATGTTTACTGCAGCCAAAAAAGAGAAAACTACTGAAAAGTTGTTTCATTTCTGCTTCTCTTTGTTATTAACATATTTACTGCACTTCATGAACTTACTGAATGTTTTAATTAGGATTTATTATTGACTTTACCTGCTTTAATATGTGATATAATAGCCTTTTGTTTCAGCTTAATGTTGCAATAACACTGGACTGAGCCTTCTCTATTAAAACAATATTATTCAGAAAATAAGGAAATGTATATTCAGCTGTACATTATCAAACTAAGTAAACATGTAGCCTTTTACTACACTGTAAACACATTCATTCATCAGCCTTGAAAATTCACTCAGAAAAACAAGCAATAAGCATCCAACTACTGCAAGTTGTTATTTGCACACACACTAAAATTTTACAATTTTACTCTATTACAACTGAAATATCTACATAGAAGGAAGACCACTACATAAGTCAGTGCTCTGTAAGACAAACACATGCCCACTGAAAATCCATTAAACAGACTTTCAGTTTACTATGCTCAATGTTTGCAGTTTTAATCAGAATTTTGTTGTCTCACAAAAATGCACTCTGTTTCTCTCCATTTGTACTTCCAAAGTGTTTGTGACTGTTTTTCACTACATATTACACACAGACCAGTGAATCCATATCAATCTAAACTATGTCTGTCATCCTTCACACTCCATCAGAGAAAAATGCTTTGTATGCATTATATACTGTACTGTACATCTTTAAATACACAACTCCAGAAAGCAAAACAGGAACAGATACTGTTTATGTCTAACAAAAAAACTCAAAACTAGATACTGTACTTTGCTTCGACTCTAATTGAACTGGTGCTCCTCCTAAAATGTTACTCCTACAAAAGTACATGTTATACAATTCAGTAATAATATGGACCCACGTGCTTCCATTTGTACATGTCAATGTTACAGATATCAATTAAGCTCTCCGTCAGTCTTCTGGAAAGACAGTGCATGACTTAAGGACTACAGCTATTTATTTAGCTAATCCAAAACTACAAAGAAATGCAATACATTAAATGCAAATCAGTGTTTTTAATCATAGTCTTCACTTAAGTTGTTTGGTAACATCTGCTACTCAATCCTTTACTTCCCTCTGCTGAAATTGCTTGTTCCTCACAGCTAAGACAAGGACAAAAAAATGGAGACAGACGACCCTTTGTACTATGACACATTAGAAGGCCCAAAGTCACTCTAAAGAACTGTTCAGCCTTGATTCCTAACACCATCTATTAGAAAACTGAGCTTAGCACGTGTGCACCTGACTTTCATGATGAAAGACATGAATCTTGCTGTATTCTTGATCTACTCTGCATTAAACAAAAAGCTCCCAAATTGAAATGACCTAGTCAGAGAAAAAAAAATTTATTCACTCTTAATCTCAACAGCTAGCTTATGTGAGAATTTGAACAGTTAAAAGCTCTTAGAAAAATATCTTCATCTTGTGCTCATCTTTCTTTTAGCTACATTACCAAACAGCTACTAACATTTGACTTCTCATATAATAAGGCTAGATCCAGCCACCTCCAAAGCAAATGTAATGGTAATTCACTAAGAGGCAAAAAGAGCGTTTTCCTGGATAACAAGCAAATAGAAAAAAAGTTAAGAAAAGACAAAAGGGGAAACGATGATACTAAGTAGATTTTAATTTTATTAGTTCACAAAGACATACTTGGTAAAGTATGAAGAGTCACTGTTCATTGATAGTCTTACTACAAGGACAGAAAAAATACAGTATATATATTTACCTATTATTGCTAACATCTTCTGAAATATGTCTTAGTTCAGCAGATCAAGAGTACTGGCAAAAAGATTAACTGCAAATATTAATAAACATTAAATTTACCTCATTAAGTTGTAATTAATTTATATATACACATTTTCAAGACTAATTCTTCTTCTCAGTTGCATCAAAAACAACAAATTGTTGCTCTACTGTGCAAAAACTGCTTAGCCAATCAAGATGATCAGACAAGCAGCCTCTTCTATCCAGTCAATCATTCTCATGTCAGTGACCAGAAACGGAATATGAAACAATTTGAGTTCCATTCTTCCAAAGTCAGGTGTATGCACACATAATAGTTAATAGCATCAATTTCAAGCAAATTTTGTGTGATGCTTAATACTTAACCAAACTATGCTTAATACTTAACCAAACTACTTCTCTAAATCCCATGTTATTTATAGACAAGGTAAAAACAGCTGATTATTTTTCCTGCAGATTGGTGTTTTTAAAATTCAAGAGCTGCAAACCCATAAAATGTTGTTATAAGTAAACATCATCATTTTTTTTCAAAATTAACTGCATTCATTGGTTTTATAATTGGCAACAGACAACTTGCAATATTCACAGTACATCAAAGTAATGCTATCTAACTCCAGGCACTGAGCTCAGAATCACATGACCCTTTTATCAGGTACTGATTTACTTTATTATCTATTTAGGTGGTTCATCTTTATTAGATGTAACTTTTTAAAATATGAGCAGATTCAAATTTTATGAACTTAATTTAGGAAGTTAATATATTTTTTGTTTTGAGATGGGAAATGCAAAAGTCTGTTGCCACCTAAAAATGTTTCTATTTAATCTAACTATTTTAAGAAAAGAAATCCTCTTCCACAAGGGAAAAACAAAACAAATAAACAAATAAAACGTCTCCTCTTCCTCTAATCCCTGAAAAAAGTTCTTCTACTTTGTGAAGGACATTGAAAGTAGCAAATGATTGCTCTGTTTCAAGCATGATAATCCATCTGAGCTGCTGACAAACCACTATACTATTTGATTACAGATACCTTTTCACAATCAGAATCCCTATTTGATTACAGTCATCTCTGTGACTCATAGTATTTCTAATTTTTATAACAGTTTTCAGCAAGAAGTCTGACTAATCCTAATGGAAGCTTTGTACTTTAGTCCCATTTCTGCCATACAGGTTTGGCTTCCCTGTACTCTTCTGTGTCTATTTTGTTTCCTAGACATAGAACGTAATTCAGAAATATGTCCATAGCATCAGTAGCATGCACAACTTTTGCCAAGGTACCAAGACTCTTCCACTTAGGCTGAGCTTTGCATCGCCTGGCCAGACTTTGACTAGCTTTCGTCAGCGGCACATCACAGTGGAAGTTCTATTAATCCTTCCTCAGAAGGCCCTGTAAGGACCTAGCTGAGCCTCTCTAAATCCATTTACCTTATTGCCATATTTGTTCTTAAATCATACAATGTTAGCATCAGTCTGAGTATGCTTTTCCTTCTTGATCTTTTTTGTCTAAAACGAATATCAGAATGCCATCCATTTTTATCCCATCATATTCATAACCCCATTACTATTTCCCCTGCTACTAGGATTCAAAATCTGAAAGCCACCACGTGAAAAGTTTCAAAGACTTCTACAACCCCTGCTGTGTAACTATGTATCTTTCCTGATTTTTCTACCTCATTAAGCAAGATGAAAAGGTATTGATACACATGCTGTACTGGCAAATCCACAAAAACAGATTCTAGTCATGGCAATCAAGAGGTAACAGTAAGGCTGCTCAAAGTATAGATTTTCCGCAACCTAGAGATCAGATTTCGTACCATCCTATATCCACTGCAATCACGAATAGAGCTCCTGAACCTAAATCCTTGATTTATTTTGATTGTCACGATAGATCTATTTCCTCTTACAACCTAAATAAACTGTCAAGTCTAGTCTCACTCTCCTAATCCATCTAATTTTGGCTGTCTAAGCATTCTCTCTTTAATAATCTGGTCTCTTTTTCTTGATATAGCCACAAAGATGGAACTACCTCCTCTTTCTGTAGCTCTTCTTCCTGTTTACTTTATGACTGATCAACCCCCGCAAGGCATTTTGTGATTTATGAAAGATATTACTAAATATGAAAGTATTTTTAACATAATGTATTGTCTCTTGTCATTTTCTGTCTTCAGAAAACCTAGGAAGCAAAGACCAGATCGAATGTCACAGAAAAAATACAAATTGATAGGTTTGTAGCATACTGCAAGTTTTAACTGTGCCCCTTTCACAGGGAAAGTAAAAACCTAGTTCTTCATGCAGAAAAGAACTCAGGCCTTCACCATCAGATATAAAAGGTGAACTAACTGAGCACAATATTTTAAAATATTTTCTGAAGTAAAATAATATATTCTCTACACATCTTTTCTTTTTTAAAATAAAACCGGAAAAAATTTGTCCTATTATTATTATATTTGAAATACCCACAGTGCCATGAAAGTAATTACTTTCTGCCTGATTAAGAAAAACTTCCTTATATTCATTATTATCCTTCTTCAAGAAGATTTATATCATCTCAACACTTAAAAAAATTCAACACACTGTTGTTCATGAGTCAGGTAACCAGAACAAAGAGTAAGCCTTGCCTTCAGATATTTAATACAGAATTATTTTCAAAAAATGTGAGTGTCTTATTTGGATTTTTTATTTATAAACTTATAATGTAAACTGAAGCATTATTCATATTTTACCCAAGGATATAGTACCTATATTAATAGCATAGTATTTCTTCTAGTAACAAAAATCTGATCTCTGCAAAACATTAATTTTCAAGAGCAGAAAAATTAGCTTTAATAGCTTAACATGACAAAATTCTTCAAATTATTACACAAAAATAAACTATCTTAACACCTATACCCCTGAAACAATAATTACAATAGAAAATAAATATTTAACAACAAATGCCAGAGTGAAGGAAGTTTTAGTAAGTGGTTTACAAATACCATTACAAAATACACCAATTACTAAGCTACACTACCAACCACACCAATGGTTTGTCTTGCTAATAAGAACTTTTTCTAATAATAACTTTTTCTAAGAAACTGAGATATAAAATGAGGTAACATTTTCAAGGTACCCTTCCCCTCAGAATGCAAAGAGAAAACTGTAAAAAGTCTTGACTAATAGCAAGTAATTTTAAGTCTCTTTCCAGTAAATCTTTTCGTACCACAGCCAAATCTCTTCTGACCTTATATTATTCTATTTCAGGGCTTTTGAGTTTAAGTTCCTTCTTCTCTTCTAATTTATTCCCTCTTTAGCATATTTTTGCAAGTTAATACATATATTAATTTTATAGATTTTTCTTATGTTACACATATTATGTGTTACACAAATATATACACAGACATCTAAACAACTGTAATCCTAATTTTGTATGTTATCAGACACAATTTCCCCCAATGTTTCATATCATGCAGTCAATGAAGGAATTGGTATACATAACATAGAATTATAGACTTCTCTGCGTAACACTTGAAGGAAAAGTGTGAATTATAGTTAACCTATGCCTAAACACTGCAGAAAGCTTTAAATTCTATAAAGACTGCTACAGCAGACATACTCATGTGCTAGCCCCAAGTTCTAATCATGGCTCTCAGATGGAAATGGCTGTCCTTTCACAATTCAGAGAAAACACATTGCATATTAGTTCTCAGAAAGACCAATGCATCTGTCTTGAAGAACCACATGTACAACCAGTAAAATCCAAGAACATGTATTACTACTGTGTATGTCAAGTTATTTTGTTTCACTAAGGATTGTCAAATCCGTTGAATTAAAGAGCTGTATCATAAGATTCAGATCCTACCCCACTTTCTTGAAGAAAATATTATACTAATATCACATTAACAGAACACATTTTACTGATAAATGAAATTTGCATAAATTATTAAAGCAATCCTCCAGTAAGAGACAATGTGTAACATGAAATAAATCCATAGCTGTCTTCTGTTCAACTTTTTTATAATGCTGCATCCCTTAAAAATATGGGCCAATGTGGTACAGAAAATGAATCTGTATCTACCACTATTTCTTCAAAATATGAAGAGGTCAGTGTTTAATGATTTTGTTTATTATTACAGAAACAAGTATCTGTAAACTAGGAAAGCATTTATCCTGTTATTCACTCATATCTCCTTCAAAAATAATTAAAGAAGCCTTCCTAGTTTCTTCCCATTGTGTCTAGGGAGTACAGAGTTTAAATTCTCTATTGTTTGGAATTTCACAATATGCAGAGAGTTTTTCTTCAAACAGCACTTTCCAAATTCCTAAGAAGCAGAAAACAACTATATACAATCCTCATATTACTTACAATTGTCCTGTCACCTTGGAACATTCTGGAATCACTTATCTTTACATCCATTTTTTTAAAAAGATATTGATGATACGGTTAACAAGACATTCTGTATGTTTAAGTCTATCAAAGAAGCAACCTCACATACCTATGTATAAAATTTATCAATTTCAAATAGGGACCTGCTTTACAATAGGTGGTATTCACCTTCTCTGCCTTAACTCAAGAGATCCATTACATAAGCAAAGCAGGTAAACAAGGCAATGATCTAAGACTGAGCATCTGACCAATTTACCACACTCTCAGTATAAATACATTAGACGTATTTGAGTTTTGTATGGGTATAAAAAATACCCAGTGATGTTTTATGGAATTACAAGCTATACATTTTCTGGCCACATTTGGATGACTAGAAACTGCCAGAACTGAACTATGCATAACTTATCTTTTGCATATCTTTCTAATCATTCTACACTCTCAGAATATTGAATACAGGTATTCTGAAAAAAAAAAATATTTTATGAACAAAAGAAATAGATTTGTCTTATATACGTGGGATACATGTATATCACAATGTATTAAACCAAAATGCCTGTTAAGGCTGTTCAACCAAAAATCTAAGATTACAGAGAAAGGACAGTAGAAGCATCACATGCAGGAAGGACCTTTAGCTCTGAATCTTATCTCCTACTGGTCCAGCTGTAGGAGATAAGAACTGTACAGAATATGACTCTGATTCAAAAAGGCAATCAAATGCATGTTAAATACAAAATATGGTTTGTAGGCCCAAAAGGCAACAGAACTAAAAACTGATTTTAAAGAGCTCTTTCAGAAGTTCCTTAAATAGTCTTGGGGTTCCCAACATATTAAGCTTCTCATATCGTATCTTTCAAATATTTTTCTGTTGAACTCAAGTAAGTCTTATGTGTCTTTCCCTTTAAAATAAAAGAATATATCATTGTGATTTCATAGCATTATGAGCTAAAAAAAAACCCTCACTGAACTACAATCTTAGCTTTTTTGTAAAGTTTGCCACTGTGAAGCAATCATAACCCATCTGTTTGGTTTAGTCAGCTGAAATAAACAGAAGTGATCTTAGAAAAAAAAATAATAACTTGCCATGACTTTGGCTCCCCAAAATGGAGATAATTGATACTGTAGAGATCCATGTCTTCAGTATGCCACGCAAATGTTGTTTTCCACATGCCAAAATAAAGATATGGTGTATTTACACCCTCAATAGAAATCCCACACTCTTCTCCTACAACATCCAATATTGTATTGAGATGGGCAATATTCCATTCCTCAATACCCTGAAAAAGATAAATAATAAAAATATTACTAAAACTTGTAAAGCAATGCAATTTTATATAATAGTCCCAGTCAAAAGACATACACTTGATGCAGCCTTTCAAAAGATAGTCTGTTCATACCTATTTGTAAGCACTTTAGAAGACAGTTGAAGTTACTTGAAAAATTCTCTTGACCTTAATTGGTATGAGATCAGGTTATAAGTCTGAGATGTTCAGAGCAGAGAATATAAAAAGGTCCTATCTGGTTTACAATTTTATATCAAATCTAACATGGATTGAAACACCATACACCATACTATATACAAAAAGGTGCACAAAAAATAGAAATAATAGCTGCAGACAAATCCTTCAATGACTTGATAGCTGTAAGCCACTAAGTTTTACAGGACCTATCTATGCTTTTTTGTTACTTACAAAGTACTATCAGATAGAAGGAAAAAATGGTTTAAAAATTATTTTATATGCATAAATTTACCATTTCTCTGGGAAGTATAAAAATGAAAATGATCACTTCAGATGTATTTCTAATCATAATGATGTACTGCATAAAATATACAACAGAACAAATCTATTGATTTCAGGTGATATAAGCTGTTTTCCTATGTTATTCCCCATAAAATTCATATATTAAAAGTAATTCATAAAGCAATACATGTAGCTTTTGTTGCACTTCAGATTCAACTGCAAACTGCTATTCTAATTTCAGGTAATAAGCATGTAAGAGACAGTATAACCAAGATCAAAGCTACAAAATTGAAGAGAAAAAATTAGACTTCATTATAACAGCAATTATTAGCACCTCCAGGGAAGACATTAGCTGGTGCTCAAGCAGTCAGAAAACCAAGAAATATAATCAAAACTATTAAAAACTCAATTCAGACAAGTTTTATTGGGAAGACAGCCTCTAAGAATACTCTTAAGCATGAGCTGCTCTGCTCAATCACTGAATCCACAGTTCTGGTGGTCTTACTGGGATATGAACTGATGGCAGATTGCAGTCCTGATGCAGCTGATTAAGACTAAGTATGATGATATTTAAAAGCTGGACAGCTGGAATAGTAAGAATATAGGTTAAAGCAAGAAGTCAGGAAAATTTAATACTCTCAGTTTTGATTTGTTTTCTGAGATTTTTACGTCAAACATGGTATTTATGAAAGCTAGAACTGATAGACAAGAAGGCAGTATCTGCGTGAAGCTGAGACTTCTCACTGAACAAGCACTTGTAACCACCTGCTTTGGTTATTTCACTTATTAAGAAATACTAACGTATTACGAATTTTACAAATTAGTAACAATGTTTAGAATTATTTAATTCTTTTAAAATGGAAGCCTTGGACTTGATGCATTTGTGAAACAAAAAGGTGCTTGAAATTCAAAAATTAAATTTATATCCTAATAAAAGAAAAAACACCAATGTGAACTCAAAAGAATAGACGCTCATAAAATCTGCACCTTTCAAATATAAAAACTGGCAGAAACAAGTTAATACAACTGAAAAATAAAAATCTGAAGCAATAATTTTTAAGTAACAAGTCCTCAAATTAATTTACAAATTTTATTTTTTTAAATCACATGAAATTTATCTCTGTTTACAAATTTTTCAGTTCATTTGGAGAAACAAATTAATACAGCAAACAGCAATTATTCAAGCACAGATACATATAGTGGATTAGAAGAAAACAAGAAATGCTTGTAAAAATCAACTGTTAACCTAGTTAGTAGTTACTCTGACAGTGGCCAAATAGTGTAAGTACAGTAGCAATTTGCACTTGAAGGTTTCTTCAGACAGAAGATGTGTTATCTTCCTATTTAACAGTATTCCATGGGCTTTTTTACCCATTATTCATCCCATCGCAACATCTCACCCATATAAGCTTCTAGTAACCCTAAGATCTTGAAATCTTAGTCTTCTACTAAGAATTAAGTAAAAGCTAAGAGAATTTTTTTTTAAACAACATATCTCATCCTTGCACACTATGTTAAATTGTATCACAACTAGTCACCAAGCAAACTGCTAGTGATCTGCCCTTAAACAAAAGCAATTCCTATCATGGAGATCAATACTAGAACAAATAACTTGCTTCAAATACCAAACAAACAATAACAACTTCTACACTCAAGACAGATGAGCTACTTCCTTTTCCTAAAGACTATTTTGGACAAATATTCTTAGCCCTAAAGACTATTTTGGACAAATATTCTTAGTGAAACTGGCCAAAACACTAAAATCACCTGATTAATTTCAACTCCTCCTACATTCCTTAGACTTACAACAATAAATCAGTTTCATATTTATGCCCACACTGTTACAAGTAATTATTATAAATTATTATTGAATACGTTACTTTACCTCACAGATATTTTTTAATATTGAAAAACATTAAGTAAAATGCTTATCTGATTTTAACATAAAATACTGATTCTTATTTTTACAGTAGCTGTATAACCAGTTTTAGATGTAGCAATTGCAATGCACACTAAAGAGATCCCAGCTGTAAAAGTGCATTTTAATAGGTCAATACATAGCCATACTTCACAAATTTTAACTACATTTTTGCAGGTTATGCTATATTTAATAACAATTTTTAGAACAGCAGTACATATATTACTCAACTATGACATGTATCTGGTAGTTTCTGACAAATACATTTAGACATTATAATCTCTTCAATGTTACAAAAATATAAAATATTTATTCTCCTCAAAATATCACGGTACTACCAGAATATTATCATTTCAAAGGAATATGTCAAGATACTAGTACTAATTTATCCACATTTCTGATGGTAAATTCTTTAAAGAATACCTGTCACCACTGACAACTGTACCACACAATCCAATACCTAGAAAAATTTTACTTTTCAGCAATTTTCCTTCTATAAGAAAACAAACAGGCTTGAAATCCCCTTCCTAATCACGGTCATTGCTACACATATTACACTTACCTTGTACTTCCTTAAAGAAATATTTTAAGGTACCTATATAAACAGTAGTTTATATAGAAGACTACTATTTCAACCTTCAGTCATTTTGCAAGTGATTCAAACTTACTGTAAATTACTATAAAGAGTTTTTATTACTCTTAACAGCTTTGCATTGCCTTTTAATGCAATGTGGAGACAAAGTGGAACACTTGACAAGTATTTCTTATCTGAACACCTGCACACTTCGGAAGAAGTTGGCCCATTGTTTTCCCAAAACCACAAAGAATAATGTTTATCTCAGCGCATTGGTAAAAAGTGAAGTTCACAATTGAAAGCTCAGACCTCTTTGCAAATAAGAAGAAAAAAAGCTTCAAGTGCAACATTTTATTAATTTTTTAAAGTACTTACAAAAATGACAGGATGCTAGTCTTTTCACTTGACTTAAACCAGTCAACACTATAATGAACATTATTTCTGTATGCATACATTATTACACACAATCCTTTTTCAGTGTTTAATGTTTCCTTTGATTATCTCACAGCTTCTTTTCAATATTAATCTGGGAAACACGACGACAGTTGTACAACTAAGACTGAAGAGCCCTTATGGCTGACTGTAATAATCCCAAAAACAAAGAGGAGTAAAAAATCTAATTAAGCGACAGAGTGAAAAGGAACACAACAAACATTAGAGAAAAATTTGTGCTTGGTAACCCACTCCTCTCTCCATATAACCATTCACTCACATCAATGAATACAATAAAGCTATTGCCAGGCTTTTACTGCGCCTTGGAAGTCATCAAAACAGAGGAAGAAAAACGCTATGATCAAAATCTCTACACCATAAAAAGATTAGAAAATACAAACAATCTCCCTCATTAGATTGTTTTTACTTCTCATCATTTCTAAGGATATAGTCATTGCTTTTTAAGACTCTTTTGAAGGCTGGGCAAGTAGATTCATTGGAAATCACACCAGAACCTAAATTACTGTTCACACTGATCTCAATGATAAGTAGATCATAGAAAGGGACATTACAGTATAGAAGGCATAGACTAATTTAGGTGGGAAAACACCTTTAAGATCATCCAAAACCACCATTAACGTGGCTCTGCCAAGGCTAAACCATGTTCCCAAGCACCACACCTACAGGAAATAAATCCCCATTGGCACAATTTGAGGCAGTTTACTTTAATCCTGTTGCTAGCTACCTGGGAGAAAAGGCCAACCCCCATCTGGTTACGACCTCCTTTCAAGCAGCTATAGAGAGTGATAAGGTCCCTTCCCCTCCCAGCCTCCTTTCCTCCAGGCTAAACAACCCCACCTCCCTCAGCTGCTCCTTATAGGACTTTTACTCCAAACCCTTCACCAGCTCCATTTTCCTTCTCTGGACATGCTCCAGCATCTCAACATCCTTCCCAAAATGAGGCCCAGGACTGGATGTAGCATTCAAGGTGTGGCTTGTACAGGGGCACAATCCCTGCCCTGCTCCTGCTGGCCACACCATTGCTGGTCCATGCCAGGATGCCATTGGCCTTCTTGGCCACCTGGGCCCTGCTGGCTCATCTTCAGCTGCTGTCAGCAGCACCCCCAGCTCCTTTTCCTGTGGCAGCTTTGCAGCCACTCTGCCCCAGCCTGTGGCACTGCCTGGGGTTGCTGTGACCCCAGGGCAGGACCCAGCACTGGCCTTGTTGAGCCTTATGCAGCTGTCCTTAGCCCACAGATCCATGCCATCCAGATCCCCCTGCAGAGCCTTCCTGTCCTCCAACAGAGGAACATCCCACCCAACTTGGTATCCTCTGGAAATTGACTGAGGGTGCACTCATACGTATGCTCGCCACACCTTATACATGGGACAAGGTAGGAATTAGGAATTGTCCTGTTAGGAGAAATAAAACTAAGAGGAGAAAAATGAAAGTAAAGTCTGTCTTTCAGACAGCAGCTGAGGAGAGTGACGAGAGAGACACAAAACAGTATTTAAACATGCTTCTTCCAAATGTGGTTTTTCTCTGCAGAATAGCAGATACCATTGTCAGCACTGAAGTCAGACACGTTTTATGACTTGTTATAAACATTAAATTGGCCACTTTTCTTTGGAACTACTTTTGAAACCAAGAAGATTTCCACCCCTCCCCAGTAGCTAGATCAGTCCACGTAGGGATCATGCCTTTTCTAGAGTTACTCACACAGACACTCTCCTACAAAGCATTGCTATTAAATTAACAGCAATTAGAATGCAAATAACAGAATATTTCCAGCAAACATTCAACCTTCTCAAATTATAGAAATAATTTTCTATAAAGCTCTGTAGAGTGCACAGAACACTTGTTTTCACAGATTATTTCCTTATTTGTAAAGACTTCCTCTGAGTTCAAAGCCATCAAACAACAATTAAGACATTTTAAAAATATTTTAAACAAATACTACAGGAATAAAATTGAACCACTGATGGCAGCTGTTTGACTTCAAAGCATGTACTTATGGCTGTGTTTCTTTATTTCTTTGTTTTCATTTGTGTTTGGTTTTTTGGGGTTTTTTTTTTGGGGGGAAGGGGGGTTTGGTGGGGTCTTTTTCTCTTTCATGTAACAAAATCTTTAGAAAGTTTTGCCCCATCTTCCAAATCCCTCATAACTCACCATCCTGTGGTCCAAAAAAGCAAATACTACAAAATCTATAATTTCTCTGGCACAATGCCAACAAGGCGTTGGATTTCACAAACAACAATAAAGCTTCTTAAATTATCTAAATAGTAAAAATCAAGGTTCTATCATGCTTCAGATACAAAAGTCTCAATAAAAAAATTGATTGCCACCAAGTGAAAAAGAAAACATAATTGGTAAACTCTTAAACTGATTTACAGAGCACAGCAGTATTTCTCACTAATTTTGATGGCCCACATACATCTATGTGTCACATTTTCCTTAGGTTCCTAGTAGATTTTACCTGAAATTCTGTCAGATATTTACCTTAAGTGTACCATGTGTAACACACCATTTTCTACAATACGTATTTCATAAAAAGCAGGCATTTGTTTTGTTTCTCGCAAATAAACTGCCATGACAAACTAATCCCACCATACGCTTCCACCTGAATGCTGCCCAAAATGTCAGTGAGTTTTATTCATCTCTTTTTCCCAAATAATCACAATCCTGAAGGAAACTGAATGAAGACATGACAACAAACTCCAATTTCAAACCAAATCAAAAAGATCCTTCTTAATACTATCTTCAAGCACTGCAACATGAAAAATATTAGTTGTGCAAGTACACCATCTGCTGGCCAAAAATTAACTGCAGCAAAATTATTCTGAGAGACAACATACTGATCAGCAGCATGATAACTTTCCCACCGACACTTTGGTACCAGACTATAGTCTTTCTTTTTCTCTATACACCAAGTGGTCTGTACATCAGAACCTGGCTGTCAGGTTAAGTGCTCAATCTGTTCACATTCCTTAAAGTCAACTCCTTTCACTAACACTTCTCCTTTGTTATTTTTTTTAAATGCTACCCATTTCATTATAGGCATCAAGGTTTCTTTAGTCTACCTTTTATTGCTTTGTTCTCCAGTCACTGCAATTTTCAGTGCTTTGTTTCCTTCTCCTATGCACTTAACATCTGAGTTAGGATCCATAAATGCTGCTTTTCTCACTTTTGTCTTTGCTTTTATTTGACCTCCCTTCCTCATCTTTCCAAGAGTGTAATTCTGTAAGAAGATCTCTGACCTTCTCTTTGACCAATCAGCACTTTCAAATTGGATATTATTGCATTCATTCTCTTTTCTTTAGAAATGCTGCTCATGCAAGAGTAAACTAAGATACTCAACGCAAAAAAAAAATCACAATCCAAAAAAAGGCGTACATTTGTAAAAAGTTATACCATAAGGCATTATCTGCCAGTAACAAAGACACAAAGATCAGAGAAGAAAAAGGGCAAGTTTCTATTTCTTGAAACATTTTTTTGGTGTCTTGTGTTGGTTTTCACAAAGCAACAGCTACCTGGAATGTCTCTCCACAGAAACATTCCAAATTAGAATCTTCAATTATTTGCTAAACCATTTCTTAAAGCAGCTATGTGGACACACAAGGGAATTTGAACTTGCTTTCTCTAAACAACATACCATTGGACATTCTTAGATGTCTTTCAAAAATCACATAACTCAGTGCAAAAACTGAGTTGCTTTCAGCCATATTGGCTGACTGTATTTATCTCTGGACAGTCTTCAGTTTGTCTTCCATGAAGAACTGTGAAACACCAGGACAGCCTCAGACCATCTGCCACAGCAAAATCATACTTTTTTTTCTAAGTATTGGAAAATGCAGTTTCACAGAACATTAAATAATCCAAGAACTTCACATATGGTACTTTCTTTACATACAAGTTTGTCCTGTATTTTTAAATCCTCAAATATTTTCTGAAATGCTAATATATCTTCTCTTAGTCTCATTACTTAAATAATCCTTTAGAAATCTAGTTCCTGTCTTACTTACATAGCCTAATTGATATCAATGGATGTCTGTAATTCTTTGGATAATGAGATCTGTTTTTAAAAGTCCCTTTATCATCCATGGAGATTTTGGCAAGTAACCGGCAAAATTAATTTCCTTAGGAAATTTTAATTTTATCTGTTTTAATTGAAAGGTAAACAGTATGAGTAAGTACATTTCCAGGAAACTGAAGACATTCCGTGCATGAAGTACAGCTACCAATATTCCTCAGTGAAGAGATATAGTATCCATCTTTTAATTTTAAAATAAAACTTAGTTAAAATATCTCTAAGTGTCCACAGATACACGTAGGAAACGAACATACTAGAACGTTAATAAACAATTAAATAAATAGGAAGAAATCTCAAAGTTCTGGAGAGTTCGAAGTGAAGAAATTGAAGAGTCATGATCAGGAAGAGTAGCAATATTCTACTGTCTAAGGACAGAACTGTCTGAATCTTGCAGGTGTAGAGTTACTTTCAACTTTGGTTGGAGGCTTTAAGGAGTAACACAAAGATTTCAAAAGACAGATTCTCAGTCACAAAGCAAGAGTGTATCCTCTAAGTAGAGTACCCTTTAAAAGAGGGCTGGAAGGGATAAACTTCATAAAAAACTATGCATACTTCATCATAAATGCTCCCATTGATATCTGCTCCATAAATTGGTGCCACAAAAGTCAAGTTCTTCCAGTATTTACGCTCCAGATCTTCATAGTCTACATATCTTGGAGTGCGGTATCTGCAGAGAAAGAGTTAGGCAAAGGTTCATCACCATCTTTCAACAACCGCCTCTACAATGGACTATGCTTCTCTGCCTTGGACAACAGACTATGCTATGAACCTTCTAGATGAAGTCACTTTATTTCAAATTCTCTGAAACAGAAGAATCACCAGTTGTCCTGAATTCTTAGTTTCATGATTAACCATATCATGGAAACCTCCTACATGAAACTAAAGCCATCCACCAACCCACACAATATTTGCTTCAGTCTCCCGCAGCAAATCAGCTCATCTACCAACCATCCTTAGCCTGAGCTCCTCCCTTTTATTTCTCCTCTGTAAAAAAAGACATATATGGAAAACACAATTATCAAGTATTTATTGTTTTCCTACCTCACTACCAGCTCTGCAAAGACTCAGATATAGGTCCTGTACAAGCTTGTCTCAGAACAATGTGAACTAACTCAGCCATGCAGCCCTCACAGGCAAAACCAGTATTTTCTTCTCTTCTTCCTGCCCCAAAAAAACCTTTCAAGAAAAGCTGTTGGGTCAAACAGCTGATACAAAAAAATTCTACAATGCAGAGAAAATAAATATTTAAGGGAACATTTCTTTTTACTAATTTATAACAGCACAAGATATGTAACACACACATGCTTAAATATACTTGTGTAAATACTTCTGAAAGGTTACTCATGTGGCCTTTCAAAATCTTGTGGGAACAACACCAACACACTACCATAGAAACATCTATCAACTGATTTGCCTCAGGATCCTTTGTCAGACCCCGGTACTTCCATATTTAAGTCTTCATAAAAGAAAACTTACTCCCCCATTACTGCAACTCTGAGAACTACAGTTTCATAGTAGAACTGCCAGTATGCTACACTTGAACAACTGGAAAGAAAATCCAAACATACAACACTGACACCAAGTACATTTACATCATGTAATAACTATGAACAGAGACAAAAAAAACCCAAAAAAAACCCCACACATCTTAACCAAAGCATTCTCAGCAACAGAATAGTTTTTTCTAATGATAGCTCCAGAAATCACAGAAATCAGATTGTATTTCTGTTGGGCCCTGAGTAACACACATATAAACTCCTTGATTACAGAATACAGATAAGCTTTTATTTCCCAAAGGTCAAATAGAGAAGAACTTTGGTTCAATGGAGAGCTGCAAATGCCTAAACAAATAAAAGACTAAATGCATTAGACTGAGTACACTTGATCCTTTTAAAGGCAACTGTGATTTAATTTAGATGTTCATGGCCCTTCTCTCTTATCCAAAGGGAACAGGTAACATCCTAACACTCAAGAAAAAAGTCTTTAGAAGAGAAGTCTTCTCCTTTAAGGAGAAAAATTATTTTTATGGGACTACAGAGGCTCTCAGCTACTTGGTATTTTAAGAAATATCGACTGCAGTAAGAGTGTCATAGAATGCTATGTTACACATTTTCTCAAGAGCAGTGACAAATATTTGGAAAGACCTACAGCTAGTAATAGACAGAAACTGTTATATATTTGCATGCAAAAATTAAGTTGCCATCTGATTTCAGTAAAAATCATAAAAATTTAAATCAGAAACACTTCCAAAACATGTTCCATGATGAATATAACAAACTTAACAAACACTATGATACATATTAAAAACATTCAAGCATTTCTGCATTAATTAATTATTTTAAGAAATTAGTGTACCTCAACTTATTAGGGGTTTATAAAATGTAAACTTTAACATCTATGAAAAAGTATTATTGAAAATCACATCAAATACCATATAGGTCTTATAATTTACTCTCACCTCTAATAGTTACTAAATAAATAATTTCAAGGACTACAAAATAGGTTCCTATTTCAAATTACCAGAGAAAAAATAGCGTGCACCAAACTTAATTTTGCACAAGTAATACATATGTACTATTCTTTATAACTGGGGGAAAAAAAAGTTTTGCACGATCATTAAGGCATGGATACTATGGAACATTTGGTAAGGAGCCTCCTTTAAAGCTTTAGATGTCCTAGTTTTTTCTGATCTTGATAACAGCTTCTATTCTTATACCGAATTTCTTAATTAACCTTTAACAGAAACATGCCTTCAAACTAAGGCAGTATTACCTTTCCTCATTCAAATATCTTTTCTTTCTAAGATCCTCTGTCTCACCTTCCAGAAACCACTTCCATTCAGTTTTGAGGAGATAGTCAAGTAAAATATATTCTTTTTATGTGGCCAAAATAACAGGCAAGAATTCCTTCTATCAATTCCCTCTTCTTGGAATGCTCAATAATTTGAAACATTTCAGTACAGTGCCCAGCCCTTCACAAACTTTTTTTCCCCCTCCCATAATATCTCTCTTGCCATGACCATTAACATTGACATTCACTAGACACCACTGAGTTCTCTTGGATTAACGCAAAAGCTTCTGGATTGGTTATAAAAGATATTGGAGTTCTCAGAATTACATGGTGATAGGCCATTCTAGTATCTAGGAATTAAATATTAATAGGTGTAATCAAAGTGAAACTCAGATACACATCCGTATCATCTTCGCTATTTTCTAAATCTTCTGAAAGATAAAGGAAAAAAAGTAGATAGAAAGCATCACGTCTCAGGTTTTTCAGATGCTTTCTTGCTGCCATGGTATCAGATGCTTTCAACAACAAACACAAATAATATTCACATTGTGGTACACTTCCATACCGTGAGAGACAGGAAAAAAAGTAAAAGAAATCACCACCTGCCTTGCACAATTCAAAGAAACCACAACATGTGAAGATAAATATTTGTCTTACTAAGCAAGAGTACATACTTGTCACTGTTGGCTAGATCCTTAAACTCCTTCACTGTCATGGGCTTTTTCTGAATATTGTATTGTGTGAAAAGTCCAGACTGGCCTGTGACCATCTGTTGAATTGGAGCAGGAATCACCAAATCTTCAATATCATCATAATGTTTTCTCGGCTTCCATTCTTTTGGTGGGATAACCTTTACATACAGGAAACAACAGAACAGTTGTGATAACAATTCAAAACATCCTGGATGAAAATCGAAGGAACAGTTGAATATGCCCATACAATCAAAGGAACATTTGCTTACCAGCTGTTTCATATTAACTGATACTGTAAGTGCTCCTAGACAATGCCAAAACCCATTCAGAACATGCTCAAAATCACCTCAATTCACAAGCAGCAACTCACCAATCTACAGAAATTCATAGGCAACTGTGCAAAAATACACGTTTATAATAACAGAGTTGACAATTTTTTCCAATAAGAAAGCCTTATAATTAACAAATAGTTTGCAATCCATGACATCATATATGTTTAGTGTTAAAAAAAAAGTATGGATGATGCATTTGGAGATACAGTTTAGAGGTGAACATGTAGGTGCTAAGTCAAAAGTTGGGCTCAATGATCTTAGATGTCTTTTCCACAACTAAATATTCAAAGATATAAAATTTTTAACCTCAATTAAAATAAAAATTCCTAAAAAAAGCTGTCAGTCTGCTGTCTAAACATTATTTGGTATAAAGTTATTTGTTATGTATAACTATTTTTTAACTGACGAGTGAAAAAAAAATATAGCTGTTTTAGATTTCCGAATCTGTTCAATTTACTTCCCATAAAACTACAGGGTACAGCTCTATTACAGTAAGCCCGTGCACTGATTTAGATACATTAGCTTTTATAATTACATTATTTAATCCTCATAATTGAAGATTAAAGCTATGTGAAGATTAACCAGCTGTAAAGTTAACACATTTATTTCAAATACCACAGAACTACCTACAGTCTGTGAAAACTGCTCAGCAGACTCTGAAGTGTTAGCAAAAGAAATCATTAAGGATTTCAAAGAACCCTGTAGTCATACCAGTATTCTGTAACAGGCTGAGTAATTCTGAACATTTCTTGCACATATTATTTCAGCAGAAAACAAATAACTCTAGATGTATCACCTCTAAAACAGAGCAACAAAAAAATTGTATATATGTGTTTTGGTTTGGTTTTTGAACTTTTACTTGTCCAAAGGCTTAATGACATGTTTTTTGATCCACTCTTTACTTTCATTCTTCTGCTAAGTTTAAATCAAATTTCCATGAACAGTGGCTTGGAAACTTTTAAAGTATCTTACAACAAAGTAGGACAGCTCTTATAAACATGCAACAAGCAAATTACATCATTGGAATAATTAATACATAATTTAGAGGTAGCGTGAGAGACTGAAATTTTAACGTTAAAGGCTTAAACATTGTTCCCAAGGACTTTTTCGCCATTATGGTCAAACTGTATAAAGAAACTGTGCCCACTTAAGCCCACCCCTCCCTGAATAGGCCTGGAACTTTGGACTGCGAGTTTAAGCACCTAAGGAAATGTAAGATACTATAGGTCATCTGACATGACTATTCAATTATCTCAGGTCTAGGGAGAAGTAAGCAAGGCTGTGGGAGAAGAAGGTATCCACAAGGAAGCCAAACCCAGCAGCTGTCCTGAAAATCAGCTCTGGTTGGGTTTGGGGTGGGAGAGGCCATAGCCCACACGCCCATCTGCTGAGGCCAGGTTTGCTCACACGTCCCCAGTGGGCAGGAGGAGAAGTTTTGGGCATGTGGCATAACCTCTGAGCAGAAGGAGTGAACAGCCATCCTCCCTTACACTCAACTGGCTCAGCTGCAAATCCCCCACACCCCTGGATAGCCATATCCACAGGACATTCATGTGAGAAGTGTGGGAACTCAGTACATCACTCCGGATGTCCAGAGCTACCGAGACAACCCAGCAGCTGAGGAGGTGTCGTAAGCCACCAAAAACCCTCAAGCACCCCCAGACTCCTCCCTGAGGGCAAGGGATGCAACAGATCCAGAGTCTGTTGCAAGAGACAGTATCAAACCTGCCCCCATCACTGAGGTCAGGTACCTGGACATTCCCACCTGGCCCAAATGTATATTAATCTATTGAATTCTGTGGTTTTGAGGGGACCCTCACCACAAAGAAGACCAGAAGAAACTGGTGAAGATGTTGCTGGAAACCACAGTGGTGATATTTCTACTTAACCTGTCTGTCACTCTCTTTCCCTCCCCCTTCTCCCCCTTCTTTTTCTGTTTCTTTCAATGTCTCTCTCTCTCTTTTACTTTTAAACAAAATCCATACTTCTGACTTCAGCATATGCTCATGTTTGCACCTTAATTCAGGCAAGGTATCTCTCTAATACTTTTAATAACACGATCACAATGAGGCCGTCCTTAAGCTACACAGCTAGGCTGTTTTCTTACAAGCATTTTAGGATTCCATCTATAAGAGTCATTACAAATTTCATTATTCTATCTCTCCATGAAAGTAATAAAATTCTAAAACAGATAGATACTAAGATCATTTGCTAGCTTTGGAAAAAAATCACAAATAGGCATATTTTAACATTAATGTACTCAAACAATCATAAGAAATCCAGTCAAGGCCATCAGGGCTAAAAGCACATAGCAAAAGACAAATATCAAGCCAAAGGAAATATATCCAACAGTAACATACTTCCATAGCTAATGTTTTTATTTCACAGATAAACAGGTGTTTCTATCTAGTTTTTACACAGACGCAACTCCCTCTTTACTCTTTTCCTTCTCCGCTTCCACAGGACTTCTGCCGTACAAGAACTATTTAGCAAGTTTCAGTATTGTTGCCTTTTAGAGAAAAAAAAAATCCAATCATCTTGTGATTCCTACTTATTTCTTTCACAGAACACTTAAATTATACTCACATTAACAAAATATGAAATGCTAGTTTGGAAGCAGAGAAGTCATGCATTCAGAAAATATGCATAGAAATCAAATATATGCATAGAGATTTCCATTTTCATGATTATTAAGCATGAAGTCAGAGGTTTGGCTCAAATATATGAATACTGAAAAGCAAAATTTGCATTATCTTATTTAATTCAAGGTCAATGTGTTTTAAGCAATAAAAATATTTTTGTGAATACAAGTTCAAAATATTCCCTTCCAGCTAAATGGAGTATGTTTATTACTGTTATAATTAGAGTGCTGGTTAGAGAAGTGAATTCTGTGGGGATCAATACACAAAAAAAAAAGTTTTACAAGAAGACAAAAATGAACTTCCAGCCCCAAAGAATTTGCATTTTCTAAGGAAGATAAGGACAAAGACCGAAGATGTTAATATATCATGTTCAAAGCAACACACAGCTAGCCAATATAACATCTGGAAATAATGACCAGGTCTCTGTGGTTTTACCACTGACCTGTCCCACTGAAGACTCTTCATATTCCCTTAAGTAAAAATAGCCTCTTCTAAGTCAAGCAAGTTAGATTTATTCAATGGGAGCAACCTAGATCAAATTCATCAGTCACAATGTTGAATGCTCAAATATGAAAAAGGAAAAACCTAAGGCAAGACTTTCCATTTACATATTTATTTATTTATCAAAGATTCTAAACATATTAATACAGTTTAGTATCATTTAGTGTGATAAACAGTTTTAGATAGGGATGTCTTAGTTATATCAGTCAGTCTCCTGCACGAAGACTGCACGTCAGTACTGAGAGCAGAGTGCTATCAGCACATACATTTCCGTTAAATCCCCTTTCATATACTGGTAATCTCCCATATATCTGATTCTCAATGGCACTGGCCACTACTTCTATGTAACTATTACTCCCCAACTCATTTGAAAATTGTTTTTCTTGCACTTGCCAGTATCTATTTTCAGCATAGTGTTCTGAAATTATTTCTCTACTTGCCAGTGTGACTGCAAATTCATTTAACTCTTTCGCTCTGTATCAATACAGTTTGAATTTTCTAAACACCTCATTCTCCGGTAAAGACAACTAATCTATCAGTGTCCCTTGTTTGTCATTTGTCCTATTGTTTTTGGCCTTTGTCTTCCTTTTTAAGTATAGAATCCTCTGTAACAGTAAGACTAAAATAGATTTTCTGTGCCTAAAACTCATTTTAGACTTTGAAAAGCCTAATGGCAATTTTTTTGCTGATTTGCTCAAGGGATGCCATAGTACATCATCTGCTTTGCCAATGGTTTGATATTGTTTGTCTAGTACCTTAATTACTTGTTTCAGACATAGCATTAGGAACTTCAGTGATGACTGCAGTTTTTTTAACTTTGTTTCCCATATTCCTTCCTTCCGCCACTTCCTTCCTTCCGCCACTTCCTTCCTTCTTTCCGCCACTTCCTTCCTTCCTTCAATATGTGCAAGCTTTACAGTCATTTCATCCCCATTTACACACACATGTTCTTCTACACAGGTAACAGGTCTTCTCCCCTTTCATGTTCACATTGAACCTAAAGTGTTGGGTATGCCTACTCTGATTGTGTTCTCTGTTTAGTGCTTAAATTACTGCTTCTGCAAATGCATGTAGGTCTTCTGGTAGTATTATTCTTTTGCATTCATACCTGAGACTGTACATCCTGGACTTAAAAAAAAAAAATTAGGTTCCCTGTAAGTTAATTTTCTATTACTATCAAAATTGATTATTTTTCCTGTTACTTTTAAAGCCAATATCCAAAACTTAGAAAATGTTCCTTAAACTTTTGCAGCATTAATTATTCACTTGATAAGATTTGTTTTAAAAACTACTTAGTTGGTTAACTTTTATTTATAAATTTTTGAGACATTATCAAAATATAGTGAAAAACAGAATATAAAATTCTCAAGACAACCTAGTAATGTGTTGAAAGTACCTGACAGACTGAAAACAGCAAGAGATGCTTTAACTGCTGTTCAACCAAGCAGGAAGATACCACTACAAGGAAGGTTACTGATCAAGATTCAAGGACTGCAATATGTCATCCCCGTACAGACACACAGGCTGCTGAACACAACCGAACATAGGAAAAATTCAGCACAGGCTTTCCACTGTTGCCTATTTATCACATTTCTACTTCTGTTTGCAGAGAAAATGTTGAGAACATAACCTATGTACTCTATCAGCTGAAACAAAAAAAAAAAAAAACCAACATACAAGGTTTTCAAAGAGTGAAGAGTTCAGTTTTGCTTTGTTTCACAGGAAGCAGGAGTGGGCAGGGGGGGAACCAAGAATTTCAAGTTTTGTTCATTCTCACTCAGATTCTAAATGTCTTGACCATGCAACATTAGCTTCAAAACCCAGTGATGGAGATAGCTGCTCCCGCAGAGTAACTAAGATGGTATTTCCAGATCTGCATTGGTTTCTGCTGGTTTGAAAAGTGGCAAAATGGACACAGCATAAACAATTATATGATGTAGCACTAAATTATGTCAGACTGTACCTCTGACAGGGGAGGAACTCCTGCTCTAAGGTCCTGGATGTGCCATTGTTCAAAGCGCAATACAGCCACAGTTAGTGTGCCTGAAGTTTTCATTAACAAGAACACAACTTGATCACCATTAAAAAGAAAACTATTTCCATTCAAACACTGCCTTACCATCTTTATGTTCACCATAATGAAGTGGGATTATTTGCTCCAGGAAAGCTTTACACAACCCTAAAACACCAAGTTCAACACTTGGTATATCAGGACTACTTTCATTTAGACTACCAACTCCCGCTTTGCTCTGATTTGACCAAAAATAGTTTGAGTCTACTTAGAAAGAGATCCTATTTTGCTATTGTAAATTTGTAAACAACTTACAGAAAAAACACTACACAACACCTTCATTAGTCTGCATGAAATGTAAGAGATACAGAAAGGCTCTTTCTTAAAATAGCAACAAATCATTATCTATTCCCTGAAAATCATTTGAAAAAAAATAAATAATAAAAAGGTCAGGTTTGTAATCAGCAAAATACAAGTAATGGGAAATCAGCTATTAGGAGCATTTTTCCTCTATATTATAATACATGTTTACCTTTGCAACTCCAGCCCTATGAGCACCTTGTGATTCCATGTGTGCTAAGTATTTGTTGAATTCCCTGAATTCATCCATCGAAGGCCTAAAAGTCATGATTTTGCAGCTTGGGTTTGGAGGACTATCTGAGGTAACAGCAGCCATTCTGGTTCAATTTCAATCTACCTGTTAAAAAAAAATCAAACACTGTAGAGAATAATCTGCAAAACCAATTCTGACATTCAACATACATGGTTTCAAACAGAAAAAAAATTATCTACAATTATCTGCCCAGGCTAGTATAAAAGGCAAAAAACAAATGCTTACTTTTTATCTTTACTCCTTTGAGAATACTCAGCCTTTACCCAGCACAAGCACTATTGTAAATGACAAGCACACAGTCCAGTCCATACCTCTGCTTTTACAGCATTTTTTCTCAAGTTAACCTAGGATCTTCCTGTGTAGATCCATCTGCATATTCTCTGTCTAGACAGTTACATTACACAGCATAACCCAGAGTAACAAAGCTATATGTTTGATAAAATATCACAATTTCCATTCAGTAAATGGAGAAAAACAGTGCACTGGGTCTAGCAGTGGCCAAACACCAGCGCACTCATTAAAATAATTTACTCATTTTTGCTGCAAGATAAGGATTAGGAGGAGAGCAAAGCAGGCTCAAAACTTTAAAGGGTGTAATTATTAACAGAACTAAAAGAAAAAATAGTAAGAAATCAGAAGACCTTCAGAACACTTCTCCTCCCCCCCAACTCTTCTTTCCTTTCCTATTTACAACATAAAGAGACAAATCTGGTATTTTCAGTCAGTTTGCCACTTTTGAAATCTTTCTTCAGTTCACTTAGGCAGAGGAGTCTCTCCTGCCATGCCATGGCAACTTCTCCACAAGAAATAGTTCTCTCACGCTTTTAATTTTCATGAATAGCAGCCACCCAGAAATCTGCAGTTGTGAAGTTCCTGCTATGGTTTGGTAGTCTTCCCGCAACTACCACCGAGGTCATCTCAGTTTATTGGGGTGCAATTTTAAGGATAGGCTGTTCTAGTATAGAAACAAAAGTTCTTTTATCTCTGGGAACAGTGGTTTTCTTCTCCACCCTTGAGGCCAGGTTTCTCATCTCTCTCAGAACTCTGTTCAAGCTTCTCATTAGATCACAGCTACTTCAATATCTGCTTCAACACTGGTGCTTCTGGCTCATGGCTGTAGTTAGAATGCTACATGCCCCCAAATGCATTCCATGAGTTACAGGGAAAAAAAGTCTGATGTATCAATTACGTCTTCACCATAGCCTTACAAGAGCATTTCAGCCCAAGACTAAGGCATTCTCCTTCCATCTGGGATTTGACTCCTCCTCCACTGACTTGGTGTCTCCATATTATTTTCTTTACAGGTCTTCACCCTTTCATTTTTCTGTCACTTGACAGAGGATTGATGTCTGCATGTTTCATCTGTGCACTAAAAGAGTTAACACTTCACCCTGGCCTATAGATGGTTAGGTGATCTCTGCCAGGCAGCGGCCGTTCTGTTTTCTGGCCCCCTGCCATATTCCATTCCAGCTGTGGGGCTGCTTTTCTGCACGGGCTGCAGGGCCACCTCTGTTCTCAGCTGCATGATTTTCCATAGTGCCAGCATGATGTCTGGGCAGCTCATGGCTGGAGTGGAACCTGGCTCAGCTCAGCTCTACCTGAAGCCGAGCAGGCCTGGCCACCGGCCGTGGTTGGAGCTCGGCGGTGGCAGAATCTCAGCTGACCCATGCTGCGGGCTGACCTGGCCGTGCGGTGTAGCAGGTCCTGGCCAGGCCAGTGCTGCAGCAGAGCAGGGCCCAGCCCCACAGCGGAGCAAGGCCTGGCCCAGCCAGCATCCAGTTACCTGTTCAAAGGCCAGAAGCAAGACAGAGATAATCCCAAGGCTTGTTAGTCCTTAAGTGTGATTTCACAAAGGCATATTCAGCTCTCTTAAGTGGTTTAACAGGGTGTCAATATTCATAACTAGCAAGCTGATTGGTTCTGCCAGGTCCGAAGGAAACTGCTAAGGTCCATATAGGGAATCACTTCTTTCCGTAGTGAATGTTTTTTCTTTAACTAAGAGCTAAACTACATTAAACCATGACAACCAATTATTCACTTCCCACTCACACTATGAATAGAAAGAGCACTTGGATTTTCTAGTTCTCACAATCAGCAGTTTAATAACAGGACTATATTCCTGCTCATTCTCTGAAAACTTCAACAGAGAAAAAAGCAAGTAAGCCATACACATAAAATCAGCATTTCCTCTGATTTCCATTTCTATATTGAGACTGACTAAAAGAAAAAGTCATTTCCATTTCATACCAGGATACAGTACTCACGACTGGAGGACTGAACTTTAGGCAAGTGACAGATACACACTACACGTTACCTTCAGATCAGAAGGTGCTACAATTTCCAAGTATAAATCACCATGTGCCATCTGCTGTTCACAAAACTCTTCACAAATTCTTACAAAAATACTGCTTGTAAATACTGCTTGTAAAAAATTTCTTCCAACATGCTCTGATCAGATCTGTGGTTACCCCAACCCTTCATGCCAAACACTGGGTGCCAAACTGGCAATTAAATACCACACAGCTGATCACACTTCCCCCATCCATAATGAGATTGGAAGGAGAATCAGGGAAAAAGTAAAAATTCACAAATTAAGAACAGCTTAATAATTGAAACTAAGTAAAAATTATTTTTATTTATTATTATCATAGAGAGAGAGAGAAAGAGAGAGATAAAACCCAAAAAAGCCCAGGTTATACACAATACAAACTGCCATCAGCCACCTCCTGGGTAACTCACCCATGTTATATACTGGGCACGGCATCCTACAGAATTGAACAACCCTTCAACCAGTTTGGGTCATCTCCCTCCCAGGTTTTTATGCATCTCCATACTGGAAGAGCACAAAACACTGAAAAGTCCCTGATTAAGATTAAGTACTACTTGGCAATAACCAAAATATCAGTGTCTTATCAGCATTACTCTCATACTGAATTCCAAACACAGCCCTGTAGCAGCTAAACACACAAGTTAGTATTAATTCTGCCAACTCATACAAGCACACTGTCAGATGTCACCTGCATCATCTTTCACTACATCACAGATGAAGCCCATTTCCAAAAGCATAACTTGATCCACCTACTAACTTGCAGTTGCTATGTAAACATATGAAATTGAATTATGCATATAGGAAGTCAGTGTCAAAGGGAAACCTCTTTTCAACCATTTAATCCTCATTTATTTGTGGGTGAAGAGCATAAGAAATTACAGTGCCTGTTTCATTTCTATAGGCCTGAAGTTCTCTCTTCTCTGGAATTATTTTTTTTTTACTGTGAAAGGGTAAAAGTTTGAAATACATCTGATTTACTATATCCCTTATGCAAAAGTGTAAGGAGACCAGAAAAATCCATATCCAAGCGGTTCAGCTATGAGAAAAGCTGCAGGATTATTTTGGCCAATGTCTGATTTCAAGTACCAGGCACAAAAAAGTTATTATTGCATAAATTACCATGAGAAAATTTATCTTAACCAAAACATCTCACCAAAAAATACACCAGTTTTAATAGATAAGCTGCTCTAAAAACAGCCACATACCAAATCAACTGACTATACCATGGCACTTTGACACAATGAAGAAATTCAGCTAATTTAAGGATTATTAATTGAACTAATAAACAATGATTAACTCATGCTAACTGTCACAATCACACATCAGCATTCTTGCCTGGCTACCAGACTCTAACAACCCTGTTTGTGAAGATACTCACAAGACTATGCCATTTTCTCTCCGTAACTAAGTACACACTCAAGCACGTAACATATTGTACTGTGAGACCTCAACCAGTATCACAAGCAGAATTAATACATTTCAACTAATTATGAAAACAAACACATGTAGAGTATTAGAAACACTAAATTTTTGCCCAGCTTCATTGCAGTGTAAAAAATACAAATCCTGCCCTTCACAGATCTTTTTTCTACCATCTTCCATCTATCTTAGGGTCCAGGCCCCTAAGCAATAAGCACACAGACCGGACAGCTGTGTTACTTTCGGTAGAAATAAACTGTTCAATCCATGCTCTTCTGTAACCCTTCTTCCTCAGTTAAAAACACCTTCTCATTAATTTACTGGGTAAAGCTGCTCCTTCATAAGCACAATGTTTGCAAGAACTCCTTAAGAGGATTCTTCAGATCAGGTGTCAGAAAGATCATAAAGGCTATGAAGAATTTGCTATGTTAGAAGTCCATTAGATGTTTCTATAATTTTATGATTTCTTAGTAACTCAACACCATCTTTATAACTATGATCTATCAGTTCTAACTTCTTACATCTGTTTTACAATTTCGTTATTGCATTTCTTCATTACAAACACCTATCAGAAACAGTAGGCACAAGTACTGAGTTACAAAGTCTAAATTTAACACCAAAAATAACACTATGATACAAACTAACCAAAAAATGTTGGCCTCCCAATTCAATTCTATTAAATTCTAACACAATATGTAATTCTTTCAAGGACTTTGTGGAGCTCCCAAATCCTACATTCTTTCTCCAAACAATACCTACTTTTGGTATTTTTCTCACGTGCAAAAACTAGTTATACCCTAACCAAATCATTAAGACAAGAGAGCACAATATATACTCCAGTGTCACCGTTAATAGGCCCTCAGAGGTTCTTTTGCAGACAAAATCACAACTACTAGGAGACCATTCTAATGCAAAATCTGCACTGCAATCATATTATCGCTGACTCAATTATTGCACTTAGGCGTATACGTAACTACCTACTTTGTGATATTACAAAGCTGTACAATCAAAGAAATAAAACTTCCAGAGCTTTTATTGACTACTACACAATGAAAATGTGCAAAATATTAGTAAATACAAAGTTACAAAAAGAAGGCCAATGTGCCCAGGATGCACTTTATGAAATAGAGAGACAAGTAATATGTACACGGGGAAATTTTACAGTTATTTTAAGTCCCTCATATCAGCATTGTAATCAGACATTTTCTGTCCCCTTGCACAGCAGTACTGCATGCTGAAAAAGATGCCCATAATTACCTAGAAAAACAAAGGGTAGTGTGAATAAATGTGAACAAACCTCACTCAAATTATCATGCATTAGTACTTTACATAACATTGAAAGAAGCTTTTTAGCTAATCATAGGAAAGCTTTAGCCAAACAAGCTAGGAACCTGATCCAATAAACTCCACAGCCCGTCCATAAACCTTCCATTTCTTGGTGACCAAGTAGTCTGTCTATGTCTTTAAATCGTCTGATTAAACAACTCAGAATGTAAATAAAATATAAGCATGTAGTTTGTCCAAAGTTGCCAGCTAAAGAGCTAAGTTGTCTAGCTAGGAACTAGGTTGAAGAACCTGATCCTTCTTTTGAAAAGTTTACAGCCATTGTAGGGCCCTGTTAAAACCCTCAAATCATCAGCTAGGAGAATATTAATGCTACATTAGTCTTAATACTGCAGAAGTGAAAACAGGGGGTCACCAAAGTACAGTCACCCACATCTATGTCAGTATGTATCCTAAGAAATCTGATTATCAGAGTTCAACATTAGAAATGCTCACATAAAGCAAGATGAAATCTCATTAATGCTACAATTATTTACATAATCCACAATGCAAATACATTTCACTAGTTATGACAGGAAAAGTGTTTTTTAAACAAATCCTGCAAAATCTGAAATGCAAGACTTGTACAGACATAACAAACCTAATAGTAAGGAACAGAAGTGTATATCACATGCTTGATAACACACTTTATTCCACATGTTTTTGGTAATTGCAAAATCTACATAATTGCTTCTTCTATATCCTAACAAAAGAGAGGGACCTTTATACCCCACTACAGTCAAATAAAGCTTGCCTTTACAAATTAGCACCAGGCAGCTACAATTTCCAGCCTCCACTGCCAAAACATTGAACTGTTTCTTTGTAATGTCCGCACACTAGAAAAACAACATGTGTTAATTTGCAATTAGTTAAAAGGCACAAAAACCTGTAGCCTTCACTACATTAAACCAATTTTTAGTATTACAATATTCTCTCTCCGCCTTAATACTATGCTCTGAAGGCCATACACTTCTTTTTGCTTCTAGTCTAAAATAAACTAACCAGTACTGTGAAGTCCACCCATCATCAGTGGGGAATCCAAACTTTCTGGCTCCAGACTACACAAGATTTGACAAAATAGTTCTTCCTAAGATGCCTTCTGGGAGACATCTCTTGACTGCCTACTTTGGGCAGTCTCCTCTACTGAAAGCACTGTTAAAAAAAAAAAAAAAGCACACACTAATACATCTACTCTGCTATACACAAAATTATTAGCTAACATTGAAAAGGAATAAATAACTATAGGCCATTGCATCCTAAAATAAATGTGTTCATATTTTGAAAGATAAGATACTATCTATCAGGAATTTCGAATCTGTTACTTAGGTTATTTGATTGTATTAACAGTGAAAATAAATATACAGAACATAATGCTTTGTATTTGTGATATGAGGCCAAATCTCATGGTTAGGTATATATTCCTGAGATATCCATCATCATCAGAAAGACTCAAGTTTATAAATGTTAGGAGTATTGAAGATTTTTATAGATTCTACAAACTTAAGAAACCCAAGAATCTGGGCAGAAAACTATATCCTGAAGGACTTGAAACCACATCTATTTTACCACAAACCTCTGAGTAGTTTGAAGCTTCATTACAAGTTTACATGTCTATGTCTGGTACTACCCTACAGCAACATTTCAAAATTATAAATTGGCCTAACTTGAGCCCATAAATTTTGAACTGAAAAATGACCTGAATTCATTCCTAGATTATTCTTCTCCCACACCAGGCTCACAGCATGAAAAACATCTTGAAATAAGTGATCTGGGAGAAAGGGCAAGGAAAAAAGAAACTTAAAGAAAAAGTATTTAAAGTATTTTTCTCATTTTTATCTGCTACCCATGACTCCAGACTTTCTACTTTTTTTTAATTAAAACACAGGCACGAAATCCGTAGTCCTAAACAGAAGCAGCATGAAACAGCCTCCAGCAATGGCAAAAGCAAGTTACCAAGAAGCTAACTAGTCTCCACATCTTCACAATTGCTAACAGCAGGTATCTAGTTATAAGTTAGTGTTGGGGTAGCTTATAATACACATTTGCAGAATACCATCTCATTCTTCAGTAATGTATATACCAAGAAATCCTTAAACATAGGGGATATCACTTCATTTTGCAGTGTGATGATTTTTCCCTTTGATGATTTTGAACCTTTGTAGGCCTTTAATATCCAAAACATTTCAAGATGAAGCACACTACAATCTGCTAATATCTCTACAATGTGCTAATATCTTCCTCTGTGTATGATGAATATTTCATGTTCTAGTTTCATCTCATAGCTCATGCGCATACTGAGAACAACTATCTAACTGCTCCTATCTACCTTAAGACCATACAGGTATTACAGATCTTTACCATGGTCTCACAGAGTCTATCTCTCTCCTAAGCCGAAAACTTCTAGTCTCACCACAGAAAATCCATTCCATATTTCTGATCATCTGGATCTCTACCATTCCAGTAAATTACTTTTAGTCAAGGGAAAAGAATATCCAAGCTGAAAGCACTATTTAAGATGCAAGTAAACCATCAACTCACACAATGGTGTAACATTTTCAAACTTGAGTGTAGTCCTCAAAGAGTCCAGATAGTAGTTTGGCCTAGCTCTCAGTTTTCAAAAATCTAATTTACAAGTACCTAGAATTTCAGAAAAATATTCATTGCTAATGCAGCCTATAATATTTCTGGGGCTAGAGATCACAGGTGGTAGATGCGAACTCCTTCCTAATTAGGCAATTTTCCAAGCACAGTTTTAGCAGGCCCGTCATTTCTGCCTATACAGCATTTAATTAACTCCTTTAACAGGTCCCCTCCCAAAAGATACCCTTATAGCCTTTATAGGTCATGTGCAGAACCAGGAAATTAACTCAGGGGTCTTTGTGTGTCCCTTCCAATTCAGGACATTCTATGACTTCACAAGTCCTTAAAAATCAAAACATATATCTTTTTTTCAGGGATATGCTACAGTAACTGTGATAATAATTTTCCCAATGAACCACCATATAGCAAATCCTTTATTAGAAGCTGAATAAGGACAGCATGAAAGGGGAAGAAAAAGAATAAAGAAAAAACACCAAACACATAAATGAGGCTCTATAACCAGATAAACAGAAAGAGGTACTTGTCTCTCTTAAACCTGCTTAGTTATGGAACACCCAAAACTGCATTTCTGCACCAGTAAAAAAGTTCACCTTCAGTGTGAGCACTTCCATTCTCACAAAGGATTTCATAATACAAAGACTAGCCCCAGTTCCCCTGCCCTCATATTTTGGTCTAATTTACCACAGACCAAATACCTAGTGGCCAAGGCTTATCCAGCAATGTCATGCCTTTCTGTTTTTATGGCTGAAAGCATACACACTAAAGCAAACCACAGATATGGTCAGTTTGCATGACCAAAAGCTCCCCAGTGATCCCAGGCCCCTGAAATGACATACCATTTAACAGGAGTGGCAGACTACCCAATTAACTCACAGAATGGTTATCTAGCAACCACGTGGCTCTTACCCACAATATTATATCAGACAAAAGGAGCAAGTTCAACTGTAAAGGGCCTCGAGGGGTAGCTGTATGAGGAGCAGGTAAGGCAACTGCTCAGTCTGGAGAAGAGGGGAGACCTCACTGCAGCTACAACTTCCTCGCGAGGGGAAGAGGAGGGGCAGGCATTGGTATCTTATCTGTGGCAACAGTGACAGGATCAGAGGAAATGCCCTGAAGTTGTGCCAGGGAAGGTATAGGTTGGATTATCAGGAAAAGGTTCTTCACCCAAAGGGTGAGTGGGCACTGGAATGGGTTCTCCAGGAAAGTGGTCACAGCTCTAAGCCTGACTGAGTTGAAGAAGCGTTTGGACAATGCTTTCAAACACGGTGTGATTTTTGGAGTAGTCATGTGCAGAACCAGGAGATGAACTCAGGGTCCCTTGTGTATCCCTTCCAACTCAAGACATTCTATGACTCTGCACAGAGCCACATCATAATAAATCTAAAGGAGATTTCCACAACACTGTGAGTTTAGAAGTTTCACCAATTCATATAAGCTATACTACAACTTTAAAGGCAACAAATCAATTAAGAAAACATTTTTCCTCTATTAATTAATTGTTTTTCCACGTTTTAAATATTTTACTTATCTCAGTTTTGAAATACTTATCATAATTTATTCAAATTGCATACTCCAAATACTTCCATCAAGACAAACCCAGAAATGAAGAGTTTGATTTCTAAACCTGGAGTTTCTTCCACATTTCTATGTCTTCATTTGTAGATTAGTTTACAGACTTCTACACTTTTCCACAATTCAATTTTAAATGGAAATTACTGTTTTTCAAAACAGTTTATGACTATAAACAATTTATCCAGCTACTAAGCCATAGGCTCATTTACCATTTTGGCAACTTATATACTTTTTTAATCAAAGAAATAAACTGAGAAAATGAAACAAAACCTGATTGAGCACAGTCATGTCTGTCATACAACACCTACCCTGAATATAAGTATTTACCTAGGTCTTAGAGACAAGCTACCTGCTAATAACTAATCTTTTAATTTTATTAGACAGAAAATTCAGCAGGATATCACATGTGTAATGAGGTAAATCCCAACAATCCAATCAAGCAACTCTACATTTTACCGGCAGGAATGTTACAAAGGATCTGTAGCATGTCTTGCTTGTAAAAGTTCCCTAAAATATCTGCATCAGTCAATGAACTATCCCACCTTGTCTGAGAATCAGAAACTGACTAGACACTGGATTTTTTTCAGTATTCAGTTTTCACTAAGAGATGTGTTTTGAACTTTAACTCTGGCAACTTTAATACCTTAAATTTAAAATCCTGACATGTTTTGTAATCTTTATTTATATAGATTATAATGATTATATAGATGGTCCTCAGTTTTCAGGATGTACTGTCCTAAATATTAGTGTCCCAAATATCCTGTCCCATAAATGCTGGACATAAACAAAATTACGGATAAAAATGAGTACTTGCATAACTCAGTAGTACAACTACTCACACACACAAAGCCAACAACTCAACTGCTATGTGCAATTCCACAATTTTAAACTGGTGAAATTAAGTCGGAGGAAAGAGCAAGACTACAGCAGAATTAATTATGACATACAATGCCACCTATGAAACCTGAAGTAAACTGTAAGTCTTCATATAACAAAACTAAGACTTCATTTATAACAGATACTGGGACTTTGGACCAGCAAATTCTTATTAACATTTTCATTATATGATTTGATTACACAACAATTACTACTCTCCAAGTATAAAATACTGCTTTTTCTTCAAAAAGAAGAATTCTACATGTCTTCTGTGATTCTAAACAAAAATCAAGACAAAAACTCACCACATCACTTGCTGATTTTGAGATATGAATTATCAAACTATCAAGTGACTATGGAGATTTTTTACTAGAGAAGTACTAAAATCTTAACATTTCAGAACACCACTCTTTGAACCACCCCTGTGATCATTCAGAGATCTTGCAAATACCTTATATCGACAGAATTATAGCAATGCATCTTCCCTTTGATATCCATGTATACTGAATACATGTTTCAAAAGATGTTATGGTGAGGCTTTTTTAATTTAAATCGGAGGTGATAGGATGGAAGTACCGCCTTTAACAGCACCACAACCCTATTCACATTCTATTCAGCATAATGTTGATGAAATATTTCTCACTAAAAGAAAACTAAGAAAAAAATTGAATATCGAAGTGAATTACCTGCAGAACTAAGAATCAGACCAACTAAGAGCTGCTTAAACTCAGAAAGTCCTTAATCTATAACCTACTCGACCCAATATTTTATAATACAGTTAAGCACACAATTGCATTTTTAATAATTACTATGTTTGCTAATATTACCTTAGGAATATTCTAATAATGAGCAGTTGACAACATAATTTTATTATTTGAATGTAATACTGATTGTGCACTCAGATTTAGTGCCGAACTATTTATTTGATTTGTTTAGAAATTAGCTTAAGACATAGAAAATACTCCATCCAGTACTCAGCAATAATTAAAGAGTAAAACTTACAGGGTTTGATTTTTTTTTCCCAATTTTATCATGTTTACCATTAAAAAAAAAAAAAAAGACATCAGAGACCAAATCAGATTAGGGTTTTTTAAAACAAACACTGACCAAAGACTTTTCTCTCATATACTTTATTCCAACTCTGACCCAACAGCTATTTAACGATGTCCACATATCTGGGTGATACATATTGTTTCCTGGGTCAGTCCTGGAAAGGAAACTGCCAGCAACAACACCACTTCAAACCTAAGCTGGGAAAAAAACCAGCATGAGGGTCAGTAGTTCAACTTACTCTCATTTCAACTACTGAAACAGGAATCATGCTTATGTTTTCCATCTTCTTGTGTTTGGAAAATACTTCTATGAAGCAATGCCACCAGCTACTTATGACAGTATAAGCAAAGATAAAGGTAAAACCTAAGTCAAATTTTATCCCATAGACATAAAAAATCCCACCTCATTAGGTGTCACTAAGTTTCTTTCTCGTGGAAAAAGTTATTCCACTTAAAAGGTGCTCGTTTAGTAGCCACTAAATAGTAACTGCAGTTCCTATAGTTGGTCATTATCAGCAAAGAATCATAAATCTGCACTTCAAAAGATAAAATATAAATGCCGTTTATTCTCTGAGTTAGTATAATTGTTTTTAAAAACACACGGACAAACGAGTCTTTTTCCTAACATAGTTAACCTATGAGAAATAATATTCTGCACACACTTCCCACTTACTTTCCCAGCTAAAATCAGAGGAGAGTAAGCCTATTAAAACTACTACCATGATAGAGAGACCTGATCCCAAAACCAGTTTCGAAAGCGTTTTATAACCATGGACAGATGTGGAAAAGGCGCTTAATTCAGTTCTTCGCTCAGCACGCAACTCTGAAGTCTTAGCTACATGCAGGAATGAACGAGCTGCACCAGAAAGAAACTATCTGGAAAGCCCGCAACAATTTCATCAAAATCCCTGAGAGACACGAAGAGAGATAAAGCTCTATTTCACACCGTCCACGCACTTCGACCACGCGGAGAACCCGCCCGACCTCCCAGGGGCAGCCCCGAGGCAGAACTGCCGGCCGCGAGCAGGAGCGCCAGACCCACCTTTCCCACCGCCGCCGGCTTCGCTTCCTGCCTCGGTCCCCGCCACCACCCTCCCGTCCGCGGCGCGGAGCCCGCGCACCCATCCCCTCCCGGCGCGGGGGCTGCCGCGTCCCCGCGCCGCGCCTGAGGGAGCTGCCGGCGGCACTCCGGCCCGCCCGGCGATGCTCCGCCGCCGGGACCCGCCGCGCACCCCGCTCCGAGCTGGCCCGGCGCACTCCGGCCGCCCCGCCGCCTCCCCGCTCGCCCCCGGCCCACACGCAGCCTCGTACCTCCTCGCCGCACAGCCGCGGCCGCCGCCAGGGCCAGCTCGGCGCTCCCTCCGCACCTGTCCGGGAGAGACTCCAGCGGGCAGGCGCGGCCGGAGGAAGGGATGAGGGGCGGGACGGGGCGGTGTGGGACGGTGTAGGACGGGACGGGACGGGACTGGCAGGGCGGAGCACTGCAAAGCGGGACCGGGACAGGGGCTGGGGCAGGCCGTCCCCTCGAGGCTGTCGCCAGCCCTGCCCGCACGGCGGACACCCCGCTCCCGGATTTCGGATGACAGCTGCTGGACGCGCACGCGCGCTCGCGGGGGGCAGCGCACGTGACCCAGGGAGCGGCGCCTGGCGCGTCACGTGCCGGGAGCGGGGGGCGGCGCCGCGGGCGCTTCCGGGCGGGAAGCGGCGCTGTGGGAAGGCGGAGCGGGCGGAGCGGGTCGGGCGCGCAGCCCTCAGCCCTTAGCCCTGCAGGGCGGATCAGCCGCTCCTGCGGGCCGGAAAGGGCCTGCCCGCTTCTCTGGGCCGCGCCCGTGAGCGGCCTGTGCGCCCGCCGGGAGGCAGCCGGGGAGAATGCCAGCGCAAAGCCTAGAGCAAGTTCGGTCTGTTAGAGAATCACAGAATCAGCTAGGTTGGAAAAAGCCTTTGAGGCCGTCGAGTCCAGCCTATGGCCGAACAACACCAAGTCAGCCAAAGCATGGCCAGATGTTTTCTTAAACGCCTCCAGGGGCGGTGACTCCACCACCTTCCTCGGCAACCGATTCCGCTAATGACCCTTCTTGTGAAGGCTTCCCTCGACACTTAACGCTTGTTGTACCCTCAGTTGTAACCTCGGAACTGGCAGGACCTTTCAGGTCCGTAGGAATGGTTGGATCTCTTAGAGCAAGCTGCACTGTCGACATGGTTATCCTAATTAATCTCTTTGCCATAGTGTCCCATATCAATCAGCACTGCTGTACAAATGTGATTTTGTTTGCAAAAATTTAATGTTGTTTTTGGTGACAAAGGCCCATAGTGCTCAATGCAGTGTCTTTCTGAAGTGCCATGGTGCAGTGTAATTTTGACTGTTCAGATGTTGCTAAAATGAATCAGACTCTGGTTTAATCACTGTGTGATATGCTTTGGCTTTTCTTACTCATCAGTAATCTATGTTAATCTTTTATTTTGCTTCTGCTTGCTGTGTTCTAGAAAGCAGTGAAAAACAACCAGAATATGACTGAAGGACAAGACCTTTTCAGTCCTTCCTCAAATATACCTTTTATGTTAAAATAAGTTATATTCATCTTTGAGAGTAAAAGACATTTTTTAGTACTAAAGAAGCCTGAAAATACATGACTTTCTGGGCTGGTTTTTGGGGTGGTTGTTTGTTTCTTTGTTTTGGAGGGGAGCATACCTACTGCTGTAAGTTTGCTGTGCTCAGAGACATTTATGTTATTTTTTCATTTGAACGCAGTATTATGCACTAACAAAATTTGTGCAGCTCTATCTCTGAATATCTCTGTAGGGCACTACTATATCTAGCAGTGTCTAAAATGAATCTTCCTCTTCTGCCTAGGGAAACAAATTTCGTTTCACTGAACGTGTAGAAGACACAGAGGAAGTTGTTTGCCTTCTTCCTTTGGTGTGGTTAATAAAATATTTGTTTAATGTTTACAAGAGAAAAGTGCAGCTGAATGCAGTTTCTCATTGTTATCTGCTTGCTAGTTCACTATGAAGCAGAAAAGATTGATGACTTTACATTGTTTTCAAATGTGATCTCTAAGACTCATGCAGAGTATTTGTTGAAGAGAAAGTACAGCGATGACTCCTGGCAGTCTTGAATCAACACTGTCCTCATCTGTTGTTCTTTCAGGTTACAACTCTGTGAAGCCACAAAATGCCCTTGAGTGTGTTGAAGTATTGCCAAAGTGTGCACCTCCCACGGCCACAGGCTCAAGCAGTCCCAAGTTATGGACTAAGGGTGCACAAGGGTAGTGTGAGAGCATTAATCTTCATAGTGCTGTGGTTGTGGAAAGCTACGCCTTGACATCATTTTTCAAAGCCAGTAGCTAAGAACTTCTGGACTTAGAGTTTAGTTCTGTAATTTATTTGTGGAAGTAAGGATGGGGCCTTTTTCAGAATAGTTGTGTAGCAATGTGTGATCAATAAATCAGCATTTTGGCTTTATTAAACTGGTCTGGCACAGTGTTTCTAGTACATGTTTATCTTGCATGGGTGCATCTCAAAGCACCTGTGAATTTGCTGGCATGTTCTACCTGGGAGGAAGAATCTTTTAATTACTGAGGTTTAAGTTCCTGCCTTTCATATTTTGGGCTATGTCTTTAAGTTAGTGTTAGCTAGTAACAAATACCCTGGTCCCATGACAACAACCTCTAAGAGAAAAGGATAACCTGTAAGTTCCCTTACCTGTGTTTTAAGTAGCTGATGCAATATCTAGGTAGCACAAACCTCTGAACAAATAGGGGTTTTGCTAGGTGATAGTGCATTTTCTTGATTTCATAGTGGTCAGGAACCACTCCTGATTTGAGGAGTTGACATCTGTTTGAGTTACAAATTTGTCTTCCATGACACCTCTGGGTCCCTGTTTCAGTGTGGTACCACTCACGGTGAAAAATTTTGTGCAATATACTCTGAATTTCCTGTATTGCAATGAATGTGCTTGTCTTGTCTGATCCCTCTGTTTTTCCAAGGAGGCTCCATCTGTTATAGACGGGCAATATGATGATTGGCTCTCACAATTAAGAGACTAATATTTTGTGTATGTTAAGAGAAGTTTCCTTGACGTCATTGTTTGTTGTTTGGATGTCCACTGCTCTCCCCATAGTCCCCTTCCCCCTCTGCATTGTCACAGGACAGCCTTGTTACTAGGGAGGGGGGCATGACTGCTCCTGACCTCCAATCAAGCAGCAAGGATGTAGTCTCCACCACTGGACGGCGAATAAGAAGTTGACTGACAGACTTTGGGGGGCCGAGGTTGCCTGATGCAATGGCAGGGGTGTAGAAGGCCAAGCAGCCATCTTGTAGATGAGAACATGGTTGTTGGACTTACACTCACAGAGCTCTGCCCTTTTTCCTTATTCAGTGTTTTGTTGTATTTGTAAAGGTTTAATAAACCTTGAAAATTTTAGAAGTAAGGGATCGTTTCTCACATGTCTTTTCTGTGCCTGCCCACTGGCTAATGGTGGATGGCAATAAGGTTGCCCTGAGGCCTCATCCTCTTAAGGCTGAACAAACCTAGCTCCCTCAGTTGCTTCTCATTAGAGATATTCTTCAATCCCTGACAATTTTGTGGCCTTATGCTGGAAGTCTGAAAGTATGTCAATGTTCTTGAAAGAGAGTTGAAAACTGGTCACGGCATGGTGTTTCACCCAAACTGGAGCAGAATATTTCAGTTGGAGCAGAATATCTCATTTTGGCTTTAAATGTAGATCATTTCCATATCACATAGCAGCAACACTAAAGATATACTAAATGCTGGCTTCTAAAATTCCACTGCAATACTTCTTGAAATACATGAGATGGCAGCAAATACCAGAAACAAAGCACTGCTGGCCCAAAGCGGAGAAGCTGATGCCAGTGGGACAGGTTTTGCACTGGTCCTGATACAGTTGTCTCGACTGTGTGGATTGCTGCAGTGTCTGTTACACTGCATTGAGTTATACATTACAGTGTGAGTACTGGCTGTTTAAATGTATTAGTGTCAGAAGTACTCACAAATGCCAGAGGTTTATGTCTAAAAAGGAGACAGAAGAGTCCTTCAGCTTTATTCAAATCAAGTGAGAGAGTCCTCTGGGGCACACGCCCATTCGGTTTTCTCTCTCAGGGATTCAGACAGCACAGCCGCCTTTTATCCCAAACTCCCTGCCACATGTTGCTCTCTTCCTTTCCCCAGTGGCTGAGGTACTAGGAAGGTACAGCCTTCCCGAACTGCCTACCACATATTTTCCCCCAAAACCACCCGTGAAATATTCCCCTCTTGAACCTATTATTTCACCCTTAAGTTCAGAAGTTCAGGCTTGTGCAAACCCTTGGGCTCTGCAGCAACCTCTTGCTCAAGGTTAGTACAGACATTAAGACCCACTTCAAAGACATTAACACCCTGACCTTCACTCATCACTTTATTTGTAAAAACATTAGCACACATCTTTCTTCTCAATATTCACTGAAAATTTCTGTGGCCTGTATGTTTCATTATGAGTTTGCAGTTCGGTGATGTTATATAACAGAAGAAACAATTTTTTTTTTTTTTAAACTGCATATCTTCTGTCAGTTTTGCATATTTTTCATCATGTTTTTAAAATATTGACAGCAATATGCAAGCTTCTAAATCATAATGTTCTGGAAATCCATTAATTCAGGTTTCATTCATGGAACTCTGTAGCACTTAAACATTTCCATGAAAGGAAGATGAAGTTAGGCACATTTTAACTGGGAATAATGAATAGTAAAAACACTAGCAGGACAAATAGGGAGTAAGGTTATCCATAGATACAGTTGGTAAGTATCCTTCTTCCAATAATGTCATTCTATGCAGATGAAAAGTATTTTGACTGTTTTGTCTCAGAATCTTTCTGCTTTATGAAGAAATTCCCAGAATATCTATGCACCTCTTATAAAGGCTAGACTAGGTAGTCATAAATAGAACTTCCAAGTTGAGGATTCACATTAAATATTTATTTCTTTTATATTTACTCTTGACATTTTATTTTAAACATAGAGGGAACCTTATTGTATTTAACATTAATCACTTTTATTAGAAACAATGTTTCTTTCAGCTGAGAGCTCTTTGTCTCAAAAAAAAGAGGATAAAATAGAGAGACTACTCCATACTGTCTCTGCAGGGCTGTAGTGCTAGAATAGTGCGTTTCAAGTCTACATGGGCATCAAGTCTCTGAGGCCTGGATTCTGGCCTCCCAGCCAGTTCAGCCAAGCAGTCAAAGGTTCGTTATTTAGTGACACTATATTTTTCTTTGGTCATGTTCTTGCTGCCAGATTTATGAAAAATGTAATTCTGATTTCCAGCAGTACTGGACAGATGATCAAGAGTCTTAATTGTACTGTAGTGTGAAAGGGATAAAAAATTAACAATATATAATCAGGTCACCTTGTCTCCCCTTTGTGTCAATGAATCTTCTTTTCAGTACACTGTTTTCTGTCCTATATTTAATGGTTTTCTAGATCAAAGTTTTCACAGTAGCTGTCCATTTTGTCTGCAGTACCTATGTGACTTTAATGGGCTGCAGTAGTTTTACATGTATAAAAGACAATTCCATGATAATGACAAAGTGAAGATGAATATTCGGGCAAGGACAAAGAACAGATAATTTTTTCTTGCCTCCACTGTAAATAAATAATAGAATTCATGTACATAGGTTTACCTGAAAAGAAAGCAAATACATTTTGTCATTAAATACCTCACCCAGGTACTTTATACCTCCTGTGAATTTGGTTTGTTGATGCCATTCACTAAATGTGGAAAAGTCTTTCAATTTATAAATTAGGAATAGAAATAAAATGGATTCCATTTAGATAAAAGTTTATATATTAGTGGAACCAAAATATTTGTATTGGGAAAGTGGTAGAGATGGCTGGAGCACAGAACTCAGGATGTTCATGTTCTCTTGCTGTATGCAGAAACTGTGCTTTATTTTGGAACAATAGGTGGCAGTCTTTATCTTCTGCTTGTCTCATCCCCAAGTAGTTAAGGTATCTTTCTTCCACAAAAAAAATAGCTAATATGCTTAGACTGCAATAGCAGAAAGTAAGGCTTTCTGTCAGTAATCAAACTGCTTACATATAAGCTAAAAATTAAGCTTTTCTAAAGTGAAGTCCACACATAATCTGATAAATATGAGCCTGCAAACAAGTGGCATTTAATCATTACTGTCCTTTTTTTTCATTTGTGTGATTTGAGGCCTGAACTGAGAAAAATTGATTACATCTCTTTGTAAAGCCCTCATCCAGGAATATATTCTGTCCTTGCTTACTAAGCAGGTGAATATGAGGGTTTTTTCCTGCTGTCCTGAAGAGTTTGTCTCTGCCCAAGAAAAGTCATGAAAGAGCAGAGAGGAGACAGTAGACAACAACCAAGTAAGTACTGGCTCAAATATACCACAGAAAGAGCTGAAAGTCCAGTTTAGTCTGCAAGAGTTCCCAAAGTAATTTGAAACCATGAAAATAAGTTGGTTTGTATGAACTACTTTGGCTCCTTTTTCCAGTTAAAAAAAGATGGATGTGGACTCTGACACAAGTTGACTAACAAGAAAGGTCAACCGCAAGGAAAGTCTGCTGGAAAGTCTGCCCCACCCAATTTCATAGGTGGAAATTAGGAAAGCTTCTTTAAAAAAAAAGTTTTAAAAGCATTGCTTCCATCACCTGCAACGTCTGTTCTTTGTTGTTTTGTCTTTAAAACCCCTTTATGTGATAATACAGAAAATATTTGGAATAGCTCTACCTTCAGGTCACTGCATAGAATAAGTAAAAAGGAAGAAAGTAACCAAGTGTATACAACCCAAAGTATTGCATCAGAATACTATTTTCAAGAAATTGCTCTATGTTTATACTTCTTCAGAAACTGGAAATTGAATGCGAGTTTTTCTAACTGGAAGTTTCCACACTTAAAACTTTCACAAAGTTCTACATTGTAGTATTTTACAGTGAGATATAAAAGGTTAGCATTTGTAGAGGAAAAGAATACAAAGCTAATATAAAGGTTAAGAACAAATTTAGCCAACCACAGGTTACATAGGTAGAATCTTTTAGTAAATAAGTTGTGATTTGTCAGTAGTCATAATGAACATGAAATGTATTAATCTTCTTTGATCAGCCTGATCTCCTTTTATGACAAAGTGATCCACCTGGTGGAGTGGGAAAGGATGCTGATGTTGTGTACTTGGTCTTCAGCAACGCCTTTGACGTTGTCTCCCACAGCACACTCCTGCAAAAGCTGGCAGCCCATGGCTTGGACAGGAGCACTCTGTGCTGGGTTAGGAACTGGCTGCATGGCTGGGCCCAGAGAGTGCTGGTGAGCAGTGCTGCATCCAGCTGGGGCCAGGCACCAGTGGTGTCCTCAGGGGTCTGTGCTGGGGCCAGTCCTGTTCAATGTCTTCACTGACAACAAGGATGAGGGGATTGAGTCTTCCATTAGTAAGTTTGTGGACAACACTAAACTGGGAGCATGTGTTGATCTGTTGCAGGGTAGGAGGGCTCTGCAGACAGACCTGGAACCGTTGGATAGATGGACAGAGTCCAATAGGATGAAGTTTAATAAATCCAAGTGCCAAGTCTGGCATTTTGGCCACAATAATCCCATGCAATGTCATAGGCTGGGGACGGTGTGGCTGGGAAGGGACCTGGTGGTGCTGGTGACAACCGACTGGACATGAGCCAGCAGTGTGCCCTGGTGGCCAAGAAGGCCAAAGGCATCCTGGCCCGGATCAGGAACAGTGTGGCCAGCAGGAGCAGGCCTCCCTGCTCTGTGAGGCCACACCTTGAGTGCTGTGCCCTGTTTGGCCTCTCAGTTTGGGAAGGACCTTGAGATGCTTGAGTGTGTGCAGAGGAGAGCAATGAGGCTGGAGAGGGGCTGGGAACACAAACACTGTGAGGAACGACTGAGGGAGCTGGGGGTGTTTAGCCTGGAGAAAAGGAGACTCAGAATTGACCTTATCACTCCCTACAACTCCTTGAAAGGAGATTGTAGTCAGGTGGGGGTCGGTCTCTTCCTCCAGGCAGCAACTGACAGAACGAGAGTCTTAAGCTGAACCAAGGGAAATATAGGTTGGATATTAGGAAAAAGTTTTTCATGGAAAGAGTGATAAAGTTCTGGAATGGCCTGCCAGGGAGGTGGTGGAGTCACCATCCCTGGATGTGTTTAAAAAAGACTGGCTATGGCACTTGATGCCATGGTTTAGTTGAGGTGTCAGGGCATATGTTTGACTCGATGATCTTGAAGGTCTCTTCCAATCTAGTGATTCTGTGATTCTGTGAATCCTTACATTTAGAATTTTAACAATTCATCATTTTGAGAGTTAATGTAACTAAATATTGAAATAAATTTTGACATTTCATTTGATAATCCACAATTTGTTTGCTTTATTTTCAGTATGAGAGTCTACACACTTCTTTAAAAGGACTAAAAAAAAATTGCTTAAATTCAACGCACTAATGCTGTCATGGTTCTGAGAAGCAATGTGAATTGCTTGAAAAATGAACCATTAAAGACTGTGGAATGTATGTACCAAGAAACTCTTGAAAATTCATACACTTTTGGTCTCACTCATGATTTGATTTGATTTGATGTAGCCATTGCTGTCCTTAGATACAGCTATCCTTTCCATCAATATTACTGTAATAAAAGCTACAACATCAGAGCACCAGAGGAAGTCCAAAAATATTTTTAACATCACCTGACACTTATTTTTTTATGGGTTTGGTTTTTTTCCTAGCTTTAAAACGATGAAGAATAGCATCTGCTGTGCTGGAATCAGACAAGGATTAAAACAGCAAAATTTCTGACTTGTCTAGTAGTATACTTGTCTTGGATGATGATAATCTTCACTCTATTAAAAATGCCCAAAGTGACTTCAGCAAATGGAAAATACTAAAATCAGTATCCTAACTGCAGGATGATAAATATGATGTAAATTTTTGAAGAAAAATTAATCCAGTAGAAAAGTGGAAGTGTCGGAATCGCCTACTAGCTTCTCAACAAAGCATCAAGAGCGGCTGTTCCCAGATACGATGTGATATGAGTAACAGTAGAGCAGGGCTTGCTCTCTACAGCACAGTGGTGTGCTAAAGTGCTGCAGGCAGAGTCAAGAACAAGGGAATCTTATCAATTCCAAGGTGGTTTATTGCCAAGGGGAGTCCAGGGACCAACAACCACAAGCCCTGGTGTGCAGGGACTTTTATACAAGGGAGGATCTAGGGGAGGGTACATTTTTACTGATCCAAATAGTTCCAGTTCCTGGGGCTCAGCTGGTACATGTGGTAGTTTTCTGGTCCAGTGGTCCCAATCATCTATGGAGTTAAACTTCCAGTTTTTAGAACTATGTCCCCAAATCTGCAGAGTACAGATGGTATCCTCTGGTATTGGCCACACATCTGTGGGTAACCTTACCAGACATGTGGGAAAAGGGTTACTTGGGCTGGCCGCTGAGAGACACATGGTCTCTCCTGTTTATTGAGGTTAACAAGGGTGATCCATACATTTTGCCTTGGTTGAAAGACTATCCAGGTGTTACTTGGAGGAAGAAATAAAGAAGGCTACAAACTGTGAGCAAGGAGTATGTTGTTGTCAGTCTTTTTAGGAGTCCTTGGTGAGTCCTGGTCTTGTCCTGGAGTTGCTCTGTGGTTCTTTACTAGGTCCCTTGTTGGAGTTTCTGATGGTTCCATGAGCTCCCACAATGGCTGTAACTGAGGTTTGATATTCTTGGCTGGTATCCACTTGGGTCCCACACCTTTGGACACAGAAGTGTTAGGAAAATTAATCCACAAACATCAGAGGTTTATGTCCAACAAGGAGACTTTTTTTGAATATTTATTCGAATAAATTTTGAATATTTATTCAAATAAAGGGAGAAGCCATGGGGCATTCTCCTGGGATCTCAGATTTTTGGAGGATGCAGCCTTCCTTTTTATCCTAATTTCCTGGCTGCATTTCCCTTCTCTCCTTCCCTCTTTTGAGAGGTTCAGACTTCCAGATACGCCTGATACCAAAGATTTCCCTCTAATGTATAACCTTCCCTTTTCATTTTTAATTCTTACAGAATTTAGGGGTTTTTCTTTCCCATTATTTCTTTCATCTTCCAATGTCTACTTTTATTTATCAGCAAACTTAAAATTTATTTGTAAAGGCAAATATCTTTTTCCATTCATCAATCAGTGGAATCCTTCCCATTGTTTCTTTTATCTCCCAGTAGACCTACAGCTTGTTTGTAAAGACAAATCCGCTCCTCTTCTATTTTTAATAATTGTCTTTACAAACTTTAGTTATTGTTGACTTAATTTTCTGTTGCTGGGTCTTTTTTGGTTTTGCAATTTTGGTTTTGCAGAGACATCAATTTCTGTCCCTTTGTAGCCATTTCTGGATCAGTATGCATGGTTATTACCTGCATCCCTTTGATCACATATTGAATAAGTTGTTCTAAGCATGATAAAAAGATGCATGATAAAAAGATTAGAGTTGCTACTACACATATGAGGAAAAAAAGCTGTTGTTTAACACACAGTCCACCAGGTAACCACGAAAATATGTGCCCTTCCTATTCCCATCCTTTCCATGTTTGCATCGGTACATGAGCTAACTTTCTTATTCCTTTTGTTATTTGTTTCACCACCTTTCCATTGTCATCTATTTGCAAACAGCAGTTTAAGTCACTTAATTTGCCACACACTCCTTCTTCTTCTGCTAATAATTGGTCTAATACCATTCAATGTTGTAGGATTGCATTTCTCATCTGAGTAGATTGGTCAGCAAGGAGGTCAAGCAATGCATATGTCTGGTTCATTATTACTTCAAAGACAGCTTGTAACCTAATTATCCAATTTAAATTATAAATGGGTTCTCTGGCACCTGATATTAATTCATTAGGATTCCATGTGGCTGGTTCGTAGCGTTAAATTCATTCGCAGTGTATAATTCATTCAGGTTGCCATTCATCTTCACCCCACTTTTGAGTGCTCCCTCCAACCAGGGACAGTTCAATTGACCACTTTTCTCTAATGAGATCATCATATACCTTAATTCTTAACTGATTTCCCTGAACTTGTGGTAGCAGAAAGAACAATGGTCTAATAAACCCCACATAACATATCCCTGACCAGTTTGGGGGTAACCTGCGCTACAAATCCAGTAATGCCCTTTTAAAGCCCAGGTCCCTTTGGCAAAGGGACCTTTCCAATTTTCTTCACCAATGGGTGGGTCAAAATACAGCTTACTTCCTGGGCCTGGTGGTCCTTCGACAATGGTTGCCCCACCATAAGAATAACAGTATTTGCATCTTCAAGCTCCCACCTGAGGTTTCCACCTGCAGTTACCTTCCAGACCTGTTTTGTTAGATCGAGACCAGAACCTATTAAAAAGTGTTTGAGTTCCATTCCGGTCCATGACTTCCACTGATAGTCATGGACAACATGTGTCCTACTTGTAGAATTATCTTGGGGGCAGCTTAAAAATAAGGTGTTGAAAAACTTAACCTTCCCCACTGCTTTACAGCCTTCAAAATCCTTCTGGTAATCATGGAAGAAATACCTTACCCAGCTACCATTAGTAGCTTAATATGTGTTTGAGTCCATCTGTCTTGATATCTGGAACAATCATAAGGAGAACAGTCAGGGGTCCAACAATCTAAACCCAAAGGTAAAGGCCAGTCACAAACGCTTTTTCCTACATATATGTTTCCTGTTCTATTTAGACAATAAATGTCTCTTTCAGAAGAATGAAGCTGCCATGACCTTCCTTCCTCATCCCAAAATCCCATTCCATTATAGATCTCAGGGTACTAACCCACCATTTAGGCTTGACTGGACTGGCCACCCATGGCCAGCTTTCAGATCCCCCCAGCCCTCCACAGACCCAACAATTGCTAAGGTTAAAGGTTTTTGCTGCTTCTTCTCCCAAGGTTAAAAAAATATTTTCCCACTTTTGGCCCCAACCTAACTGACAATATAAGGGTAAGATTATTAAAGAAAAACATCCTAACAATGTAATCTAATCTCCTAATCTAATTTTCACCTTCACATTGCCTTCCACACCACCTGTGGCAAGAGAAGGCACAGAAACAGCTTCACATAAAGAAAACAACAACAGCAAGGATTGACCCCAGTGACTGGAGATCTGAGAGGAGGGATGCCCACACAGACTATTTCAGCAGGCAGTCTGTGGGTAGGCACACAGGGCTTCTCCCAATGTTGACGCACTGCCTGCTGCTCCAGTCCCCTCCTGCAGAGTGTCGCTCGTGGCTTCCCATCCTTCTCCTCCAGATGAGATGTCCAAACCTCTGGGGCCTCAGAGACCTTGACCCAAATGTGATGAGTCCACCTGTGTTCAGCTGTCTTGATGGCTGTTTCTATGGTCAGTGACACTTGGAAAAGTCCACACCACTTTGCCACCAGGGGTGCTTCTTTCTGCTCCTTAACTAGGACCCAGTCTCCTGGCTGGATGTTGTGAACAGCAAAGCCCAAAGGCAGCATCTGTGCCAGCTGAGCTTCCTGTTGAAAAGATTTCACAAGAGACAGTATCCTGGCCACATATTGTTTCAAACATACATCACTTATATCTACCCCTCCACTAGGCTGAGAATTACAAAGGTAAGGAATTCCAAGCATCAATTCAATGGGAGGTAACTGAATATCTCCCCTGGGTGTGGTCCTTATTCTTGCCAAAGCCAGTGGCAAAGCCGTGCCCATGGCATCTTAGTTTCTATCACCAGCTTCAGGAGATGTTTCTTTATTTTTCCATTCATTCTCTCACCCTGACCCAAACTCTGGGCGTGCCAGGGGCTATGGATATTCCATTATATCCCTAAGGCAATCATAACTCCTTGAAGAATTTTTCCCGTAAAATGAGTTCCCCTATCAGTGTCTATTACTTCCACAATCCCATATCTTGGAATTATTTGTTCCAAAAATACTTTAATAACTGATCCTGTAGTTGCTGAAACAGCTGGAAATGCTTCTGGCCACCCTGTTAACTGACATACTATTACCAGAAGATCTTTGAATCTTGCCACTCGGGGCATTTCAGTAAAATCCACCTGGTATCTCTGGAATGGACATACAGCCCAAGACCTCCCTCCCCTGGCAAGTTTCTTTGTAACTCTGTTATTAACACAAATCAAACAGCTTGCTTTGCCAGAATAAAAAGACCCACAGCAGCATACGTTTTGAGGAAGACTTTTGCCAGTCCTCGGGAGCCCCAGTGACTCATTCCCTCATGAAGTTGTTTTAACAATTGTAAGGCCAGAGCTTTTGGTATCCACTGCTTACCATCCCTTGTAAACCGATTATCCCCTCTTTCCTCTGCCCCACTCTTTTTAATTATCTCAAGTTCCTCTGGTGGAAAAGATAGTTTCTCTGGCAGCAGTTACTGGGAACAAAGGATCTTAGAATTTTTTGGCAACAACGCAGCTTTCCGAGCTTCTTCATCAGCCAGTCGGTTTCCTATTACCTCCTCCAAGCACCCTGCCTGGTGCCCCTTGATGTGTATTATTGCTATCTTTTTTGGTAAGTCCACCACCTCCAATAGGTGAGAGATTAAGCTCTCATGAGCTAATGTCTTTCCCCTGCAGGTTAATAGACCTCTTTCTTCCCATAGTTTCCAAAATGCGTTTATCACCCCATATGCATACTTAGAATCAGTAAAACATTCATTGTCTTGTCTTGATATAATTTACAGGCTGCCATGAGCCCATACAGTTCTGCTGTCTGAGCTGACCAGGTGGGCGGTAACATTTCCCCTTCCTTTAATTGCTTTCCATTCATGATAGAGTATCCTGTAAATCTTTTCCCTTCTATCACCCTTGAAGATCCATCAATAATTTCTCCCTCAGGCCAGGGTGTATCTCGCAATTCTTCCCTAGCCCATGTTTGGAGATCGCTTGAATACAGTCCTGGGTTTCTTCCTGGCCTCTCTCTCCAGGGCCGTTCAAACAGGAGGCTGGGTTGAACCTTTCCCCACTTTTAAATTCTAAACTCTCCTGTTCCGTTAAACAAGATTCATACTGTAATAACCGAGCTTTTCTGGTCGTCTACTTAGAGGCTCTTCAGTTAACAAAGCTTTAGTCTGATGTGAAACTTTTAACAATCAGATACCCTCCCCTTGTCAGCTGTTGGGCCTCAGCCACCATCAGGGCTGTGGCTGCAAAGTTCAGCAGACAGCGAGGCCAGCCTCTGGCCACCGGGTCTAACAGTTTTGAAAAATAAGCAACAGGCTGCCTTGTTTCTCCATGCTCTTGCACCAAAATTCCTTTAGCATGACTCTGTTTAACATCCACATATAGTTCAAATTCCTTTTCTGAGTCTGGAAGAGCTAAGAGTGGGGCCTTAACCAATTTGTCTTTTAAGTTTTTAAAGCTTTGCTCTCCTTCTGGTGCCCATACCATGACATTAGGAGTATCTTGGGTTAGAAAGTCATATAAAGGTCTGGCCACAACAGAGAAATCCTCCATCCATGCTCGGCAGTATCCCATCAACCCTAAAAACTGCCGTAACTCCTTTTTTTTGCCTGGGGTAACGGTACTTGTAAAATCCCTTGTATTCTGTCTGGATCAGTACTCCATAATCCTCCAGTCAGAATGTGTCCCAAATATTTGACCTTTTTCTCTACCAAATTTTCAGACACTCTAAGTCCTTTTTTAGCAAGAAAATTAGGCAGCTTTGCAGTAGCCTCCTCAACCACCTTTTCATGTTCCCCTGATAAAAGCAGTCATTCACATACTGCAACAGCCTAACTCCTGAGAGTGGAGTAAACTCTCTTAATATTTTCTGCAAAGCTTGCCCAAACAAAACTGGCGATTCAGTGTATCCCTGCGGAAGAACTGCCTATGTCAATTGTTGCTTTACTACTTTTCCTCCTTCCTCCTGCTCCCACTCAAAGGCAAAATACTGTTTACTATCTTCTGTAATCAGACAACCTCAGAAAGCATCCTTCAAATCCAGTACTGAATACTATTGATGTGAAGAAGGGATTGTATAGGGATCTGGAACTGTGGAATGTCTTAGTTTGAAGATTTCATTTATTATTCTTAAGTCCTGCACCATTCTGTAGGCTCCATCTGGTTTCTTAACCAGCAGGATAGTGGTGTTATAGGGGAACGTACAGGGCTCCAAGAGACCTGCCTTTAGCAGGGACTCAGTAACAGGCTGTAACCCCTTCTTTCCCTCCCTTGAAAGAGGGTATTGCTTTTTAGACACCACTTGTCCCGGTTGTTTCAAAGTAATTTGGAAAGGCTCTATGTCTAGTTTTCCATATTTCCCTGGGGCTGCCTGCACTTCTGGATTTATTTCAGCATAAGCCTTCTCAGACATTTTACACAAAGATATCACAGTGCTGGACTCTGTGTCATTTTTTACAATACTAATTTGCATTCCCACTTTAGCCATCAAAGCCCTTCCCAGTAAATTACAATCACAATTAGGAACAAACAGGAATTCATGCATTTCAAACCTGTCTCCCACATCTATCAATAGGGGTTGAATAAAATGCACTCATTCATCCTTCCCACTCACTCCTTGAATAACCAATGATCTTTTTGACAATTGCTCCCCCTTAGGTATAAAATTCATGGTGGATCACTGTGTCTACCAGAAAAGACACCTCCTCCCAATCCGGACCTACCTTAAAAGACTCCAGAGTGGTGGGTCCTTGATATAATGGGAGCAGGACACCCCTAACAATCCATTTCCATTATCCTTTGGACTCCCTCCTCCTGTGGATCCAGCTGTCTCTGCGGACATTCCCTTTCCAATGTTCTTCTGCCCAGCAAACAGTGCACTGGTTTCTCCCCAGCTGCTGTTTGGGTTGACTCTCTCCTGCTGGGGAGGGAATGCCTCTGCCACATCCTTGTGGCTTCCCTTCTGCCATGAAGCCTGGGAATGAGATGTGCAATTGAATGTGGGTAAAAAAATAAGGCTGTTTTCTAAAGGAAAGAAGGAAAATCAATTTTTAAAGTAAATTATATAGCTTATTGTTGGAGACTGTTTTAAGTAACACTCCTTCAGCTCTCTCAACCACTCCTGTAACATAAAAAGAATCAGTAACTGAATTAAAAGGAAACACAAATTTTGAAAAAATCTGGGTGACTGCTATGAGCTTCACAATTTGTGGCAAGCCTTCCACCTGTTCAATGTCTGATTCCCATTCCTTTGTATTTGGATTCTGCCAGGTAATCACAGATTTCTGGGATTTTCTTGAACCATCTGTCTTTGCAAGGATTTTAAAATTAATTTAACAGAAGAATGCTGTTGCAGCAGGTGACCATTGGTCAGAGTGCCATGTCCTTCCCAAGAAGCATCCTTAGAAGGATGCCCTGGGGCACAGGCATGTCCGTGCTCTCACCGAGTGATCTAGGTCTTTTAGGATCCGGGCGATGCAGGAGAAGGAGACGGGGTCCTCGTGGAGTTCCAAGGAGAGCCTTTATTGCTTCTGCCTTGAAGGGAGTCCAGGAACGAAGAGACCACACAGGCAGGGGAAACAGGGATTTATATAGGAATTGTGAGGGGCAGGGCAGAACACTGGGATGAATGGGATGAGGGCACAGGGGCAGAGCAAAGGGGAGCAATGAGGTACAAAGAATCAACATAGGGAAGCAAAGCATTCTGGGGGGAATCTTTTAGCTCACCACAACCAGGCAGTTATGGTTTAGGGGTTGGTTCTCCAAGGGAGTGCAGGAAGCCTTTCCTTGGCTGGTTTTCTGGCCTCCACAGAATGCAATAACTTAGGTTTAGGACAATGAATTGAAATTTAGCCCGTGAAATTTGCTAAAGCAAACTGAAAACATTCAGATTGCTGAAATAACCAATCTAAATTATTAAAAGAAAGACATACAAAGATAGCTGAAAACTCTTTCCCAAAAGGGATAGAATTCAGGATCTAGCCTTTATAATTAGTTGAGGTATGATTTCAGGGTAGGTGGTAATTGTTTTGTTCTGTTGGTATGATAAAAAGACCCATTCTAAAATTAATAAAGAGTCCTGTAATTTTTAAATGAAAAATGAAACCATTCAAATGAGAGTACTCCCCCAGAACTTCAAATAAAAAGGGTAAATTAGGGTTGAATCAATGGGCTTGACGCAACTCAATGGCTCACAGCACTTTATCCAAGGCTTCCTGGGATTCCTTGGTGAACTTCCTGGGCAAATTCAAAGCTGTGTCCCCCTCCCAGTAAATCACCTAGAGGGGCTAAATCCTGATTTGCAATTCCTAATGATGATTGAATCTAACTGATTGTCACAGGAGTTGCTGCATCTCATTGCGGGTCTTAGGTTGGTCTTTTAGTTGCAAAGAATGAGGTGTAATCATCTGCTCTGTGATTTTGTATCCAAGGTATTTCTAGGGAGGAAGCTGTTGTATCTTTTCCTTTTCTATTCTGCTGAGATGATGTCTTGGGAAGTTTCCTGGAGGGCTGCTATCAGGATATCATCCATAAAATGAAAAATAATGGAGTGTGGACGTTTCTGCTGAATGGGAGAAAAAATTTTAGCCACATACCACTGATATATCATGGGAGAATTTTTCATTCCTTGTAGCAGCACAACTCAATGACATTATTTTAAGGGTGCTTTCTGATTGATAGAATGAATTGAGAAAGTAAATTGTGCAAATGAATATTAAACAACTAGTCCTTTAAATACAATAACAATTAAGTTCCACTCCTTGGGAATCATGGTTGGTGAGGGTAAACCAGGCTGTAGAGGTCCCATTTCCTCAATAATAGTATTAACTTCCTCAGGTCTTGGAGGAGGCACCATTTCTCACTATGTGTTTTTTTAACCACAGATATGGGGATATTCCAGGGGCTGGTAATTGGAACAAGAGGACCTTTGTCTAACTGTTGTTTAACCACTTGTTCAAGCACGACCACTTTCTCACATGGCAAGGGACACTGATCAACCAAGATCGGCCACTTTGATGTCCAAGTTAATTTTAGGGTGTCATGCTCATCAGCTGCCCATGTTAAAAATTTGTTTCCAGCCTTACTCCGTACTGTGACGGTAAGTCCCTTCTCCACAAGGCTTGTGGTTCATCCTGAACCACAAATGACTTGGTAGTGGCAATGCATCCATCAGGGCCCTTAAAACAGACAGGATGTAGGCTACAAAACTGGCACAGTGGCCCCTTATACCTGACAAAGTGTCTAATGATGGAGTTGTGGTTCACTCTGGCAGCATTTTGAGATTAGTGTTATGCTGACTCTGGCATCAACAAGTCCCTTGAGGATGATGGTTTTTCCCGTGTGGCTCACAACACAGCTGATCTCTGGATGTCCACAACTGATCCTCCTAGTACATGTGATGGAGCAGGTATTACAATGTGGTTCAGATAAAAGAAAAGCTTGTGCAATTATTATTCCGTGAGGAATGAAATGGGGAGTCAGGAACCTGGCAAGGACTGTGATTTCTTGGCTTGCTAGAACAGAAGGTGTCACACAAAATCCTTCTGAGTTGGTCCTACTGATTCCTGTGATTAAGAACTTACGTGGCGATGGTTCCAGGCCTAACTGTCCTGTGGAAATAGTGTGATGCACGATATCCACTATAAGTACTGGCTGCACAGTCAGCAGCTCCAGTCAGCTGTGAGGTCGGTGATGAGGCAGCACAGCTGTTGATTTGTGGGCAGCTGTTGGTCTCCGGCATGCTTGACAGGGATGTTTGTGTCATCATGTGCCACTGCCACTGCTCTGCTGGCTGTTTCCCACCTGGTGACAACGGCATCCCTGTACTTGGTGAGAGTTTTTAGTGCCTTGACAATGCTCTTTACACCCACAATGCTTTTGTGATGACTTTGTATTTGGTTTATAACAGTTCTTTTGTGAAATGTCCTTCCTTGCCAGAAGTGTGGCAAGGCCTTAGTTTTTGTCATGGCTGGATTTTAATGGTGTCCTTAAAGGCTGTGAGGGCCTCTGCTAATACTTGCATTTGGAGCATAGCAGTTGGTTCTTGCTGTTTCCTGTTGTCTTCCTGAGCAAATGTTTGTGCCTGGAGTAGAGTAGAGCGCTCCAGAGTTGCTATGCAGTTGCATGCCTCGACTGTTTGAGCAACGATGGGCTCAGGATCAGAGGGCAATGCACACAGTGCCTTTTTACATTCACAGTTAGCATTTGAGACCGCCAACCATTTTCTTATCTCATTGCTGCTTCCAGTAAATTGTTCTTATCTCAGCCTTTTGCATCTCCAGTTCTTCCCTCCAACACACCCTGAGGAAGGGCAAAGGGAAAGCAGGGGAATGAGCAAGTGGTACATAGTTTCAGTAGTAGCACTAAATTGGAGAATACCATTCCTAAACCAAGACATTACTCTGAAAAAAAGACATTGAAGGAAATGAAAAGCAAATAGGAACAGCAGAGCAGAACCAAAAAAAACCCAAAAAAAAAAAAAAAAAAAAAAAACAAAAAAAAAAAAAAAAAAAAAAAACAAAAAAAAAAAAAAAAAAAAAAAACAAAAAAAAAAAAAAAAAAAAAAAACAAAAAAAAAAAAAAAAAAAAAAAACAAAAAAAAAAAAAAAAAAAAAAAACAAAAAAAAAAAAAAAAAAAAAAAACAAAAAAAAAAAAAAAAAAAAAAAACAAAAAAAAAAAAAAAAAAAAAAAACAAAAAAAAAAAAAAAAAAAAAAAACAAAAAAAAAAAAAAAAAAAAAAAACAAAAAAAACCCCCAAAAAAAACCAAAAAAAAAACCAAACCAAAAAAACCCACCAAACCCAAACAAACAAAACAAAAAAACACCACCAAAATGAAAAACAAAACAAAACCCCAAAAACAATAAGCAGGAAAAGAATAGGTGCATAAGGACAAAGTTACATAACTGAGAAAAGGATAATTATAATTGGTCAAAGCAAGACTCCCTGAAATCCACTGATATATTAATTTTCCCAGATTAAATATGGAAGGCAAGATTTTGGGAGAACTGGATTTCTAGGGTCCTGCCTTCTGACACACAGTCTAGCTGCTGATTGCAACCCTGAATTGAGTTTGGAAGATGGAACACCAATCTGCTATTCCTTCACAAAAACACTAATTGTAGGAAGAGGTTGCCGTGGCAGCAAGTACCTTTATTCCCCATTGGGCAGAGTAGACGCCAAAAGGAAAAAGCATTCAGATTTTTTTGCAGTATTCCTCTTGTCCTGAGTAGAAAGGTACAGATAAATTCCATTCTTGCCTTGTTGATTTTTTTAGCTCTTCTATTTGTAACTCATAGTAATTTTTGATATTATTTCTGGACATTCCCCCCCCACCTTTTTTGTCATCTGAAGATACTTGATAAAGTATAATCAAGTAATTTTTACCTGATACATGTTTTAACAAAAAGTATGATCCCTAGTAGAAAATAATCCACACTTTTGAAAAATTTTAGAAGATTTGATGTTGCGTAGTTTCACAACAGTATACCCTCTTAGCAACCTCTTCTGAGCTGTGAGAAGCTGGAATAATTTTTTTTTTTTCATTGGGCTCTAGTACCAACTTTTGGACTGCTTAACTCATTTTTCAAGCTAAAGAGATGTGGGACAATATAACCATAACCATCACAGAAGAATATACAGCTACAAAAACATCAGAAACAAGTTGCATTTTGCACATAAGACCATTGTGGGAAAGGAGAGACTCAACTTCTTACTTTTTATCTATGGAAAAAAATGTTGGTAGCTATCTAGAAAGAGAAAAATATTATATTCCATATAAAATAAAAAGCAGCTGTAGTGCAAACTCTAGTTAATATGGGAGTGAAATGACTGTTAGAATATTAATTACTGGTAAAGCATGTAAACTATGCAAAAATTATGGTAATGATTTCATTTTCAGAAATTTTTGTGAAGTAGAGGGATAAAATAAAGCACTTTTCTAATAAATAGAAATATATTTGTATACTCTACCAAATACCTACTCTGTATTTATTTCACTAAAAATGCAAGTCATTTGACAGTTGTGGGTAATCAAAAAGCACAAAATACTGCCCACATTTCAGAAGAGAATTGACCAATTTTGGAAGAGGGTCAGCATTAAAATAATGCTTTTCATTGTTGTTGTTTCTAAGAACAGCTATGAAACAAATGTTTGTCACACTGTTCATTGTTATATTTAAAACTGACATGTTATTCATTATAGCTTTGTGTATTATTTGTATCTTTCTTTGAGTCAATGCAAAGTGACACTCAGATGTAACATTTTGTACTTTCACAAGTCCAAGCACACACTGATAATATTTACTTAGAGGGAAGCTGGCAGATCCCCTCCCACCAAAAGCTTTCCTTGTTCCATCCAAATATCTTTTCCATGGTCCTTTATCTCCCCAAGCTCTCAAAAACTGGCAAAGGGGAACACTGTGATTTTTTGGAAGGCAAGGATTTTGAGGAAGGTGAGGACTTACTCAACCCATAGCAAGTCAACAGGATGTAGTTCACATCCCAACACATCCTACTTCTAAATCCCCTGTCAGGACAACTTCACCAGGTTCTGCAGGGCAGAGGAACATGTAGCAAAATATGACTGGGTAATTGGATGGGTGGGAGTAGGAACAGACATAGACCCTGGGGGAGACGGATGGGGGCACAAAGGAGATTACAATTTACATTAACTTTTTACTTGCTAAGAGTTTGTGATAAATTCCCTGGTAAGTATAATCGTATGACTGACAGTGTGTTTGCCTCTGTAGGGTCTTCCTTAAGAAAAGGATTATGAAGAATTTTATTAATGAGAACAGGAAAAAAATACCATTTTTATATTACTTGATACCAAGTAATTTACTTATTTCATTGGGCAGACAATAAAAAAACATTTTGCAAATGGCTGAAGCTACCTAGAGGGAAAGTTGTGAATCTCTTTTATCTGCATAAAACAGTCCTGAACAGGACTAAAACTTCAGATAAATAAAATTATTTTACAAGGAAATAGGACCCTTAAAGCTGTGATCCTCTGATTGTTTTAGTTAAACAGGCTGTTGGAAATTCTCCAATTTTTTGACACAATATTTCAGACTATTTCACTGAAGATTTAATTGTTTTGTTGAAAAATATTACTATTCCTCTATATTTCCATATACATTAAAATTGCAGAGCCTTATACTTATTTACATTCTCTTACTACCATGCAGGTTTTTTGATTCTCTTCATCCATTTTTCATTTCTTCTGTTATTTCCTGCTAAGTAATTGCTGAAATGCTCAGGCTAATTTATAAACAAATGTTCTTAGAGAAACATGACACATACTCCTTGGTACATTTAAAATGTAAGGTAATAAATTTCCAGGTTTTACTATCTACTTCCTAGTAATGGGTGACCTGCGTTTAATTATTTGTTTATTTCATATATGATTGAATGGGTTAATGAGATATGTCCAGGAGAGCAAAATTATTCTGTTATTTTTATTTCAATGCCACTACTGCTTTTTATTACTTTAGGTGTTTCTGAGTACTAAGTCCCGTTTTAGAGTGCATATTGCTTACCTTGATTAAGAATTGTTTAGACAAGGAGGTACAGACTGTATTAGCTAGTACTCTGCACCCAGTGTTTTCCCTACCAATACGTCTAGACTGTTTCTTTGGAAAGACATATTTCTGGCTTTTAATTTTGTTCTACAGAATACAAAACTTCTGCTGGAACAGTAAGGACAGTTATGTGGTTTTGTGTCTGGAGGTTCCTTATAATTACATGGTATTATGTTTTAGAAAGCAGCTGTCACTCAGACAAGAAAGTGTGATTGTGCTCTTACCTTCTGCAAAATTTTCAGAGGCTGTATTTCTAGTTCATGGAAACCTTAATCGAGTTAAAAAGAAATGTGATTTGATCCTATTATTTATTTCAACTTTTTAAAAAGATTGCCAAAGACAGAATTGCATAATGCCATTTTGCAACTGGTAAACGTAAGCACAGAGAAGATACATTTTAAATATTTGCACTTAGAGAGGCTAATATATTAGCACTGTTAGGAGATAGTGATCTCTAATGTTCTCATATAGCAGTAGTAAATTAACAGGCTAGCCTTAATTAACTAGGTGTACATAGGAAAGTGAAGATGGAGAGATTAATCCCTGGGTAACAGGTATTGAGTAATATAAAGGCAGATGTAGTATGAAACTGTATAATTTTCAGAAGTCAGTGCTATGGAAATTTTGATTTCCTCTTACCTCTGTTCATCTATTACTTAACATTTTGCCATGTCATCCTTTGGCAGAGTGGCTGTATTGAGAAAATTATATGAGACAGTGTGTTCTTTATCATCATTACGTTGAAAAACAGCAAACAAATTGATAGTAGCATCTGAGATTTCTCAGCTTCCCTCATCATTGTATATGGCCATGCTAATTTAATAACCTGTTGGCTACCTTTACATCCAAATCAACCAAGTACTGAAAATCATGACATTAAAATTTAGGATTTCCTCTGCAGGCTTTATCTAGTCTCTAGACATATACATTAGAATATATTTTAGAATCTTTAAGATTGCTGTTTTCTCCCTAGGATACCTACCTTATTTAGTAAATAGGTAGATATTTGACTATTTTTTCAACATTAGATTCCCTGTTACTCCTAACTCACTTTCAGTTCTTTCTCTTATTCTTTGCCATTGGCCAGTCCTGTTGCAGTTTCTATTTCTGATGGAAAAACCAACGGCATATTCCACCACTCTTCTTCTACATAAACCATGTTGACAATGACAAGCATTTCCTATGAGTCTGTCAAGTAGATATCCCAAGCTCCATTTTTCATTTTCTTGTTGCAGTGTATCTTCCCAATTGCTCCCCAAAGTCTGAGCATTTTTCCTTCTCCATATGAGTCAGGATATTGCCTTACCATGCTGCACTAAAAAACAAAATTCTGGGTTAGTTTAAGCTCATTATCATGTTTGAATCATGTAGAGAGTCAACATATGTTAATGCAGTACTGTACTGAATTAACATTAATGCATGCTTTGTGGCCAGAACTACAGAATCGTAGCTGTACAAATCATGCGCAATCTCTCAGAGACCATAAGTGGATGGCAAGTCATGGTCAGGTAAAGCATGCTTACTGTACTTGGCATGTTTACAGGACGTATGGCTGCATCCTGAGAAGTCTAGTAAGTGTGTGTGAGCCAGTCCTTTTAAGGAGCTTATATTGTAGCCATATTTTATAGTTTTTACTTTCTTTTTATCCTTTTTTTTTTTAAGCAGGAGCAGCAAAAACATATCTAATACCACAACCAGGACATTGCAACATCTAACTCTTTTTCTAAGTTATATGTTAACTAAGATATTATGTAACATTAAAGTATTTATTCACTTTTGATTTCAGAGACAGATTCTTCATTGCTGGTTCAGTCTTGATCTAGATTTAAGAGTTCATTTGATTGTTCTCTAGGAGTTTGAAAAATATCACATACTTTAACCAACTGCAAATGGTCAAGAAGATAGGTGAACCAATCTTTGCAACTTCTAGTTTATTATCAGAAGAACCAGTCCCATTTCTTTCATTCCCCTATCCTCACCATGCAGTGCCACTTCCTACCTTGTACTGCCTGTGACAGTCATCTCCTGTGATCATTAGGCAGGCCAGAAAAACTTATTCATCCAAGAAAATCATCTTTCTTTTTAGGATGGACACAATATAATGAAATCTTATGTTGATTCATTCAGGAACTTCATCTGCATTTATATGGGCAAATCAACACAGCGCCATAACTGATTGTAGGCCACCTAGAACCAGATAGAAATTAAGTTTTGATGGAACCACTTGCTGCATTTGCAGAACTCATTTAAATAATCCCTTAAAATCATCAATCATTACAGTTCTGAAAGCTTTCTTTAAGCAGATGAGGACTCAGAAACTCCCCAAAAAGGGAAGTTCCCCTAAGGAACTGCAGGATTTCTTCTTGATACAAAGATACAAAGATGAAAGAGATTTGCCATATTGGAGCTTGTCTGATTTATAGAGAGGAATTCATAAACTTTTACCTCAAACAGCGACAAGGAAAATAGCTTTGTAATAGATTTCCTGTTACTAAAGGATCTTGTTCAAACCCTGAAAGACAAGCAGCTGTGATCCAATCTTGCAACAGGAGGAGGATTTTTATTTGGTGTTTTTCAAGATGGGTGATGGTTTCACTAATATCTCTTGGATTGATAATCTAGATAGACATCGAGGATTTGAGAATTTTTTTGAAAGAAAAGATTTTGCTGACTCTGTCATCTCAGCATCTGTATAGGTGTGCTAGCTGAAGAACAAAGGTATCGATAATTCCCTTCCTACTCTAGAAATAACAAAAAAAATTCTATGCATATACAAAATCTAGTCTCAAACCAAAAACAAGTCTCAACTTTTAGACTTCCTGAATTTGCAAAATCTGCGTATTCTGTTGCACAATACCTTTAACTCCTAGATAAGAATAAGAGAGGTCAGATGTTTATTTCCCAAAGAAAACCTCGGTACCTTGTCATCATGGTACACCTGTTAGGGTCAGCAGTATACAGGTCTCTCTGTGCCAGGGAGAACTTTTTTATTGCCTAATAAAACTAGATTAGGCAAGAGAAATTCTTGTAATGCAATATCTATTACATAGTTATTCATAATAGATAACACCTTCTGATATATTTACATAGGCGTTGCTCTTATCATATAGCCATACTCAGTATTTAAAAGCCAATGGACACAAATAACATGATAAAAGGGTTAACATACCAGTATTAAGTAATGAATTTGCATTCAAGGTCTATTAAGCTTACCTTTGAACCAACTTAAAAAAGAGTAAATGGCAAAAAAGAGAGACTAGAAAATCACCTACGCAGCAGCAAATAATTCTGTCTTTGTAAGAAATCCAGTGCAGCTCCTCCCAGCCTTCTTGGGACAGTTTATAGCAGACATTAGTGGGCTTTTGTAAGGATTGACAGTGATAACAGGGAAAAAAACCCATGTATTTGATTGTAATTTGAGTTTTTAGGAAGGAGAAGTGTTTGCCATAGACTGAGCAGAAGCTGCCCAGCTTGGCTGTGTGTCAAGGAAGTATCTGGCAGCTCAGTTAGTCACAGCATGAGCGAGCAAAGTGGCAGATGGAGATCAAAACAGTGATGGTGAGGGTTAATGCTCTTTATCTTTTCTGTGGAAATCCCCAACTCCAAATATAAAAGGAGGTGAAGTATGAAAAAGGTTTAAAAGAGGTTTAAAAGGATGAAGGATTAAGAGATTTTTTGCCAGAGGACTGGATTATTAAGGGGGGGTTAGATTAATTTAAAAGCCTGTGGGCAAAGCCTACAGAGGGTCCCTACCTAACGGTGTGATTGTTACAGGAGAAAGTCCAGACACCAAGTGCACCTCTGGAATCTACTGACCCTGACCAGGCTCACCCAGGGCATGCACACGCTGCTTGTGAGCCCAAGGTCTCCATTTCACCACAGCCCTAGACCCTCAGCTGTCTTGCCATATGCTGGTCTCCAGCCCAGTCTGGCCCTGCTAGCTGGGCAGACCTCAAACCTACTTGGTAGCTAGGTTTCCTCCTCAGTGTAGCTCTCAGATGTCCATTGGCCACTGTCTTTAGTCCAGTCTGCTGCATGGACTTCAGACTGAAGATGAAACTTGGTCTATTGTCCTACTTGTAGACTCATCTCCTTTTGCTCTTGCCTGGGCCTGGTTCATCTCTTGCCTGGGACTATCAATGGATCCTACTACCAACGCCTGTCTCACCCTGCTATGACTATACCCATGGGACCATGCCCTGGAGTCACTCTTTACTCCTGGAATACCTAGTTGGAGGGAAAACCAGGACTGGAGTGGTCTCTGACAGAAGAAATGCAAAAAACAAACTAATACCTAGTACCTTAAAAACCTTCAGACACTTGCTTTCTTCAGCATTTGTCCACACTTGAAATGGAATTGGAAGGGCTTTGCTTACATGTATATTCAGTGAATATCCCCAGTCTGGTGGAGTCCCTGCTGACTGGAAAAGAGGAAGGATGATCATTTAGGAAAATATGAAAATTTTCCAGATGAAAAGGAAGACCAGACCCAAAGGAAGACCCAGTGAACTACAAGCCAGTCAGTGTCATCTCAGTGCCCAACCAGACCATGGAGCAGATCATTGTGGAAACCATGCCAAGGCACTTGGAGGATAGGGAGATGATTGGTGATGGCCAACATGGCTTCACTAAGGGCAAATTGTGCCTCTTTGGAGGCCTTCTGTGAAGGAGTATAGCATCGGTGGACAAGGGAGGAACCACCGACATCACTTACATTGACTTGTGCAAAGCATTTGACAGTGTCCTGCCTACCATCCGTGTCTCTGGACTGGAGAGACATGGATTTGATGGATGAGTCACTAGGTGGGTAAAGAATTGGCTGGATGGTTGCGCTCAAAGGGTTGTGTTCAACTGCTCAATGTCCATGTAGAGACCAGTGACGATAACACCAATCTGTGTGGTTCAGTCAACACGCTGGAGGGCAGGGATGCCATCCACAGCAACCTGGACAGGCTTGAGAGGTGTGCCTGTATAAATCTCTGGAAGTTCAACAAGGTCAAGTGTGAGGTCCTGCACCTGGATCAGGGGAATCTCAGGCATAAATACTGTCTGGTCAGAAAGAGATTGAGGGTAGCCCTGAAGATAATGACTGGAGAGTGTTGGTGGACAAGAAGCTGCATTGTTCTTTATGTATTGACAGCCATAGTACTTTTCAAATATTATTTTAAACAAAGAATCATGTTACAGATATATTTGCAGAAGAGAAAAGAAATCTGTGTTAAAGATGTCTCAAATTAAAAGGCAGCAATACAGTACAAACCCATTTACAGTTACACTACAAACCCACCAGCGGGAGCAACCATGGAGATATTAATTTAAACTGCTAAAAACTTTCTTTCTTTTGAGGAATTTCTACAGAACAAATCTTGCAACAGAATAGAAGTCAGCATATATTGGACTAAGTCTGTACTGATACTCACACTTTTTTCTTTTGCTTTACCTGTTGAAATGTCCTTAATATTATGAGCGCTTTTCCCTACTTTAAGGAATTGTAGATAAAGGAAGAAAGGATTATAACTGCTTTTGAAGAGTAAACTGTTATATTTATTCCATTAAGAGTTCACATGGGTTCAGTGATCAGCTGAATAAATTTGGGAAAAAAGTACATTAAGGACTATTAAATGCAGAAATCCCAGGATGGTAACTGAAATATTGCAGATTGGTATCAGCACATCTTTTTGTCTAGTCTTGTTTTTCTCCTTAGGTAGCTGTCACTGGCCAGTATCAGAACAGATAACACTGCAATCTGACCCAACCTCTGTGGTCTGTGGAACAGTGGTGCAGAGGCACATCAGCTGGCATAGATTTTCCTCTGTGGGTTACAGGGGGGAACTGGAGTGAATCTTAAAAGAATACAACACAATTTTCTTATTTTGAAAATTCATTATTTTAAAAGAGCACAGAAGGATAGTTCCATCACCACTGATGATGAACCTTGCAGTATTAGAACTGCAACAGATCTTTTATCTAAATCACAACTGGTGTCAAGACATTCAGAAAAAGCTTTAAAATATCAGTGTTAGAGAAAGTACATATAACATGTCACTTTAATGTAAAGGGTATAGGGCACTCCTTTTAATGTCTTGTGCTTTATCTAACAAAACTGATGTCCCAAAAAGCTACATAGCAGCTCACATAGTCAGCTCATCAGGCAAAGACATTTGCATCTCTGAGCTTTGTGAAAATAGCTGTAATAATAGCAAGATGTGGTTTCCCAATCCTTTCTTCTCTTCCAAGAAACCTCCTTCCTTCTGCTGATATACATGAAGCAAACAGCTGGTTTTGTTGGCTATGTGTTTCGAAATGATACATTTATTCAAAGCTACAAGACTAGCTAACTTTTCTTGATTTGATATCAAAGCACTAGTCATCTTCAATATCCAAGCTTCACTTTCTGTTGCATCTTTTGTTCAAGATTTCTATTTTGCTAGTTAAGGCAATAAATAATGGTTTTCAAGAGGCTGCTAAAGAGCTGTCTAACTGATCAAGCACATAAACCAGGCTTGTATCTCTACTACAGTGATTACACATAGCCCATGCCAAGCCAAAGTCTGTGCTGAGGTTCTGAAAATAAAAAAGCATTATCCATAGAGTGGCTTTACAAAGCACTGCAGACATGGTGCTTTCCAAGGTGAAGTGGGCATACCTTGACATTACTGTGTGGCACACCTCTCCAGTCTTCCTGCTCCAATGCATAGTTTTCAAGTTGAACTAAACCTGGGTTAGTTCTGGAAAATGAAGAAATATGGATAGAAAATATATTGTTTTGGATGCTTCTCTGTTTCCTGAGACTTCACTTCCTAAAGCACTACAGACAGCTATAAAACTCTGACCTCACACTGGAGAAACAATTCTGTCAGTTATAATTTTGAGTGAGCTGACTGTAATGTCTTAATTTGTGTGAAATATCATCCTGGTGCTACCTGACAGAGAAAAAAAGATGATTTTTAAGAACACTTATCATTTGCAAATAGTCTGAAAGAATGTTTGAACATAATCTGCAAATTTTTTTTTCCAAAAGTTTTAGAATCACTTTAAAAAGGAACTATGTAGGTACAAAATCATAACAGGAATTAATTTGTCACTATCATGGTTTTAATGCATTTATCTAATATCTCTATTTCACTTATGCAATTTCAAGATTAAACTCAGACAAAGTTTTAATGTCCTTCCTGCTAGTATCATATTTGTAAGGAAACAATATAGACAAAATAGAGGAGAAATTTTAATAGCTATCAGTTAAAGTCAGTACTGGATTAGTATCATGACCCCTTGCAGCAAACAGCTTTGCTGTTCAAAGCAAGCTTCATCTCACTTAATTTGGGGATCTCTGATTCTGAAACCAGGGTCTCAGATCATTACTCCAAATACATACTGGCATAAATTTGTGAGGGCCTTTTCCTTTATAATAGAGTATTTATGATAGCTCAGATTATATCAGAGAAGTAATTTCATATTTACTACAGGAATGGAGAGCTTGCATGAATCAGTGATCTTTGGTGCAAAGTAAACTTACTTTTAGGTTTTACTAAATTCAGGAGGCAGTAGATCTGTGATACAATTAAGATTAAATTAATGAACATCTTGGATTTTTTCTTTCATTGTTACTTTATTTAAATGTTGATTCAAGTATATATCCTCAATGTGGCAACTCTGGGGTTAGTTCTGGAAGATGAAGAAATGTGGGCATCTGTTTGTAATCAAACATACAAGTTTGTAACTATGATAGTGTCATCCTCAGAGAGACACAGAACTGAAAGATGGGGAAAAGTAGGTTCCAGTTGCCTGTCCACTCCTCAAGACTAACATTAAAGGAGTAATAAACACAGACACACAGCTGTGGACAATGCGTTGCTCATCCTAAAGCTCGCCACTCCAAAGCAAGTCCACCCTCTGCTAAGGAAACACAGAAACATTTTTCTCCCGTCCGTTTTGTGAACGAAGACACTCTCTACCGGGAAAATGTCCTCCGGGGTGTGCCCGCGGGCCGGGGGCAGAGGGGGCCGAGCGGGGCAGCGGCGCTGGGGCGGCGGGGAGGCGGCGCGGTGCATCGAGCAGCTCCTGCCGCGGCACGATGACTTCTCCCGGCGGCACATCGGGCCCCGGGAGCCGGAGAAGCGGGAGATGCTGCGAACCGTCGGGGTGCAGGTAGGCGCCGTGCGGGACGGGAGCTGCGCGGCCGGACCTGCCGGAGCGGGCTGTGCCGCCCCGCGGGAGCTGACCGCGGCGTGCGGGCTCTTCTTGCAGAGCGTCGAGGAGCTGATGGACAAAACCATCCCGGCCAGCATCCGCCTCCGGAGGCCGCTGAGGATGGATGACCACGTCTGTAAGTGACCGCATGGCCCGGGGTGCTCCCGGACTTCCCGCGGCCCCTTCCGGCCCCAGCGCCCGTGGCGGGGCCCTGGGGTGCGCGCCCCCTGCCCCCGTGTCCCCGATGTCCCCGCTGACACGTGCAGCGCTCTGGTCCTGCCGCCCGAGCAGAAGTGCAGGGTGAGACTTAAATGAGCGTAGCAGCACAATCACCGACACTTCGTTCTTCTCCGACCAACTCCGCGCGTTATTTTGGCCGCTGCGTTTATTGCTGTCCTCTCGGAAATGGGTAGGAAGATTTGTGTAGCAGACAGGGGCTGCTCGAAAACTCGGTTTGGCGGTCAAGTACTCCATTGACTTCACTTTGTCCTAAGAGCCTAATGTGAAGTGAAAAGTATGACTAAAAATTGTCCCCTGGGTGTAGACTGCAGCTTCAAATGAGCCACTGTCTTTTGGTGGTTCTTTGTTATTTCCTCCTCCCCGACGCCCCCCTCCCCCAACCCCCAATAATAACCTGCATATTTTAATAACATTAAAAGTCTTTGTCTCCATATCATGGATACACAGGTAGACTAATGGCCTGAGTTTTAAATCTGTCTAATTGAGTGTTAGGGGTAAATTTCAGGAATACTAAACATCTGAGTCAGCTACAGTAGCTCAGCAAATTGCTGTAGGAAACTTGATGTGATTTCATGAGGTTTTAGATATTAACATTTTTAAGCGTTAGCAAGCACAGTGCAAAATTTTTACCTGCATGACTGCATTTTTGAGCAAAATCTGTGAACATGGTGCTGCAAGTCCTGAAAGTAAAAGAAACACTTAAAAATCCCCAATGATATACAATTGCCCTAAAACTAACAAAGCTCAGTGGCCATTCAGATGGCTATTGGGATCCAGTTACATCAGTATTAACTTCATTTTTGTGTCACAATCCTTTGCCTGATTCGTAGAAAACTTGATTCCTCTTGCTGGCATTTTCTCATTCCTCATCCGTGTGCTGTAATTTGAGTGTAAACTTCAGGCCTGCAGCTCCGGTGAGGTTCCTGGCCAGTTCAATCTGGTTACGCTGGGATGACATCACACATGAGAGGCAGCACCACAATGAACAGCCAGGAAAACTAGACTCTGAAAAGACGGATTCTAGCCAGGAGGGATACAACAGGGAATGATAGTTTCTACCTCTAAAATGTTTTATTAGTACAATGGTATTTTAGTCTTTCATAACTTTCTATGTTATTAGAATGGGGAAAGTCTGGGTAGAGAAGCAGAATTTAACAGCCTTCCTGTGTCTGTATAACTGCTTGGCATATTTCCTTATGGTTAATGTGTTTTAATCAAGGTACTCCCTGACTAGAAAGCGATTTTCACTGAGCTCAAAGAAAAAAGCTTTTTAGGTTACTATATTTTTAGGTCAGTAGAAGGAGTGAAATGCAGTTTGTCACTAATAATTATGCCTTAGAAGCCCTTACAATTTTTTTTAATCACTAGTTTTTATTATTAATTAATATGATTCTCTTACAAAATTTTACTTGACCAAAACATCCATAAAAGTAATACAGGATAGTGCGCACTAAAATACTTATACATTATTGAAAACTAAACTGGTGACATCAGCCTAAGTCACAATCTTTATGCAGTGCTCAAATGCTGATTCTTAGTAATTCTGAGTGTCTGTTTCCCATACAGTGGTGCATTAGTTGATGTCCTGTTGTAGGCAAGTTCTCACTGTGTAACAGGACTTTATTAGTTAACAGTGTATTTAGTTCACTGGCATTTTGCTCCGCTTGCTATGCTGTTCTTGTTCTCTTAGAGTAAACTTTGAAAGAATGTGACTGTGATGCAGAGTCTCACATTGCACAGCATGCTACAGTGAGTTTTCAAAAGAGATGCTTGCATGAGGTACAGAAAACTTTTTTTTTCTGTACATGACTGTGTTTTTCTCCTGCAGCCAGTGTGCTGAACTGTCTTTTATAATTTAATGTGTAGTTGTTTGTCGCTAGTTTTCCTCTGAACTGGTAGCAGAAAATTCCACAGCTTTTAAGAGAAAAGTTTAAAGCCGCAGCTTAAAATTGTGCTACATTACATTGATCATCTTGTACCCAGGACATTGTGAGTGAAGCTTGCTTTAAAGTACTGTTACAACACTTTCCAATAACCAGGATGGTATTTATCATGTAAGGATGGGGCATTATTTCTCTATAATGTACCTTTTACTAAAGAGAATTAGCAAAATTGGGCAGTGTCATGAAAACTGTATTATACTTTAATTTAAACATTTGTTTTTATTTGCATGAATGCACTCACACATGGAGAGAAAATAACAAGTCAGTGCAAAACATGTTATTCAATGAGCTTCAGCATTTATAAAGTTTATATTGCAAATACAGCAATTTCCACTTGTCTTTATAACTCAAAAATGTAATCATAGTGACTTCACAAATTGGAGTGCAGCTGAACAAATGAGCTGCTAGAGCTACTCCTTTATAGTAACAAACACAGCTGAGCTTATAAATGAAGTTTCATTGAAGTCAATCCTTACAGATAGAATTAGACATGTAGTTCAAGAAAACCACACACCCACCATAAAAAGCATGTCTGTGTATCATGGGTCTCTGCAATTACATTTGGGTGTTTTGGAAAGCTTTCGTAGCTGCAGACCTCGTCTCAGGTGTGTATATTTGATGTTTACATTTGATATATAATCTTCAAGTTTTGATTTGATGTGTGTCACTAGAAAAGATCACATTACAGATCCTTCCATTAATAACCTTACAAGTTGTCTAAAAGATAGAAAATTAATCAAATGTGTGTATGCAATAGCAGTAAAGAAAAGAAGTAAGAGGCTCCTGTGGATGGACCTTGTGTTAAAGAGCTTGTTCATATGGCATTGCATATTCCACTGATGATAAATAAAACCTCTGATTACAGTAGAAACACACTCTTTTTGTACCTGTGATGTCTCTCCTAGACTTTGAGCACAGACCTACTGTTCAGTGGAAGAATGAAGCTTCATTACTTCCCTGAAGGACATAACATATATATAGGGAGAAGGTCTTTAACTTTACTTACCTGGACATTTCCCGAGGGCAGGAAGGCTCTGCAGAGGGATCTGGACAGGCTGGATCCATGGGCCAAGGCCAGGGGTGTGAGGTTCAACAAGGCCAGTGCTGGCTCCTGCCCTGGGGTCACAGCAACCCCAGGCAGTGCCACAGGCTGGGGCAGAGTGGCTGCAAAGCTGCCACAGGAAAAGGAGCTGGGGGTGCTGCTGACAGCAGCTGAACATGAGCCAGCAGGGCCCAGGTGGCCAAGAAGGCCAATGGCATCCTGGCCTGGACCAGCAATGGTGTGGCCAGCAGGAGCAGGGCACACTGTACTTGGCATTCAAGTTGTGAGGCCACAACTTGAATCGTGTGTTGTTTTGGTCCCCTCACTAGAAGAAGGACACTGAGGTGCTGGAGACAGTCCAGAGAAAGTCTACAAAGCTGGTGAAGGGTCTGGAGCACAAGTCCTTTGAGGAGCGGCTGATTGAGTTGGGGTTGTTCAGACTGGTGAAAAGGAGGCTCAGGGGCACATTATCACTCTTTACAACTGCCTGAAAGGAGGATATAGCTGGGTGGGGTTTGACCTCTTTTCCCAGGCAACAAGTGCCTGGACAAGAGGAAATGGCCTCAAGCTGTGCCGGAGGAGGTTCAGCTTGGAAATCGGTAGGAATTTCTTCACTGAAAGAGTGGTCAGGCATTGGAATGGAGTGTGCAGGGAGGAACCACTCCTGGAGGTGTTCAGGGAACAACTGGACATGGCACTTAGTGCCATGGTTTACATGATAGGCTGCTAATCAGTCAGAGGCTGGAGTTGATGATCTTGGAGGTGTTTTTTGACCTAAATGATTCCATGATCTGTTTTTCTTAAGTCTGAATGCCTTAATATGGTAAGTGCCTCGTTTTGATGGTACAAGTGCATCTACATTCAAAATGCTTTTTCAATAACTTTTAGTGTTTTCTGTATTGGCAGATTTTTTTCTTGTACTGCCATTGTCAGTGATGGAGGAGAGAAGGATTGTAGCTTGTGCTAAGTTCCTGAAATAAAATCCTTTCTTTGGTATGAGAGATGACAGCACTAGCTGATGTCCATTTTGGGACCCAAAAAAAAAAAATAAATTTTAAAAGTGTCTCTTGCCATGAGCCCGCTGACTGTGTTGTAGTGTTGTAAAACCATCTGAACATGCCACTGAATTCCACTAGGAGTGAAATAGCTAAATGTCTGATTTCAGTGAACAGTGAATTTCAGTCCTGTACCTCAACTAATTGTGGAAGAGGGACTTTTTTTACAGATTTTTTTCTGCAGATGCAGTTAAGGAAAACCTTAATTTTGGCATGTAACTTCTGTTCAATCAATATTGACAAGACGGCTAGGGATCTGTTTGATTCTTAATTGGTATCAGCTGGTATTACAGAGCTTTATTTCCAGGGTTACAGTAAGGAAACTTGAACAATCAGCTTTTCTTTAGGTATTGAAGGTACTTCAGCACATATGTTGTGACTGACCGGTTTGAAGTAAAGGAACATATTGTCTTATGTGACTAATCTTCTGTATTTTATCCCTACAAACCTACTGTCTATGTCAGTCATAGTTATCCCTGCAATGCTGCCATGGTATGTCCATCTTTATATGTAATGTATAGGTCTTATGCATATGTTTGTTATTTCTGCTTTTTAGTTCAGGATTTGAATTTTTTAAAAGGTTGAATAAAAAAATACTTCTGTGAACTCCCGCAGGGTTTTTTTCTCAAACATTCCCAGATACCTTCTCAAATTTTAGAATTTATCAACATTAGTTCCTAAAATCTTAAGAATGCAATTTGGTCCCCAGTCTAAATGGTCTTAGATGCAATACTGTTCAGAAGCAGTTACAGTATAATAAAGACTATTTGTGTCTCCAAATTAGCAGCTCTTTTTGCCGTGAATCTTCTTTAAAAGGATTTTATATTTTAAAAGTTAATTCTGGGTGAATTTATAATCATCTCCAGATGTCAGACAGGGTTTTAGAGCTAGTTTAGTAATTTCAGGTTCCCTGCTGCTGCCGTGCAGCCACTATGATTCGGATGCCTGTGGCAGGGGTAATTGTTACTCTCCAGAGTGTTGCTATACATAGTGCAGAATCGACATTACCACCCAGGGCACTTTGCTCCTCATGCACTTTCAGGCTGCTGATCTTTTTTTCACAGGCAGCAGCCCTTGTGTGCCGAGCAGGGAAAGGCATCCTGTTTTATTCAGCCTGCCCCTGCTTTTGGCTCCTGGCAGCATCAGGTTTTGTGTGCTGCCCAGGCTGGCTGGGTGAGCACAGGTAGCCTGAGTGAAAGGAGAGAGGGCAGGGCACCATGGCTTTCTGCCCATATCTTGAAGTCGGGCACACAGCACCTGGAACATGCACTTTCCTTTATTACTGTATGCCTGACAGTGCTTTGGAACTATTTTTCTTCAATATTATCTGGTTGAATTAAATACTTAATTAAGAGAAATAAATTAATCCCCCTTTTATCAGTGGTTCTAAGGATCTTGCTTCCTTGATCTCAGAGGCTAAATTTTTTAAAAGATCTGATATAATGTGAATAAAAAATATATCAGAAATAGTAACCTTCTTTTTGTATTGCATGGTTAAAGTTGTATAACTGGTATGGATCCTTTTGTCTTTTCTTCACTCTCCTTCTCTAGTGCCATATTTTGCAGGTATCTCACATGTTCAAAGCAACTCTACTGTGCTAACTACAAAAACACTAGCAAAAATAACAGTATTATTTTGTGATCTGATAATTCAGTCTCTCTTACTATTTTTGTGATATATTCTGCCTTTGCTATTTGTAGATGTGTAGCAATCTGGAACTGCCCTTGCAGAACCTCTCAGACCCTCAGTAAGTTTCCTCCAGTTATAGGAATACAGCACAAGCAGTGGACATTATTCTGAGTACTGTCTTTGATTGTAATTTCTAATGAGCTGATGAGGGGAATAAAGATCAACTGCAGTGACTTTGCTGGCAATTTTTTTGCTGAACAAGGTTCTTAAAGAATTTTTATTGTACGCCCAATAAAATGAGTCTATAATAAAGCCATTTCAATCACTTTTTCTTAGAACACTGGAAACAAATGGCTGACTGTGACAGTGGCCGGAGTCCAACCATTACTTAAATATAGTGAATTTTTCTTTCTGTTTTATTTCCCCTTTTTGCATATTGGTTCTTAATCTCATTGCTGGGAGAATTAACAAGAAATGAGTAACGCAAGCAAAAATATTTCCAGCTGTGTTTTATAAATTATGTAATTAAAATTTTTAGGAATCCTCTGTGTTTTAGTTTAAAGAAATTAATAAATATTTAGACTAAATATTAGTTTAGACAAATATTAATTTAGACAAAATTTCCACTACATATGCTCCAAGTTATATACTTTGTGCAGTGGAAAACGTCTGCTATTTTCAGAGGTTGGCCTTGGGGACCAAACTGGAAATGTAGCAATTTTGTTGTGAATTTAAAAATTAATTTTTAAGCATAAATAAGATCACTCTTGTGTTTCACATTCATCTGCTTTTAGTTATTACATTAGTTATTTATTTAGCATTAGTTATTTACAAAATGACCAATAAAGAGTTAGGCCCCTTTCACAAATAACATTGTGGGAATATATTGTTGAACCCTAGGCTTGACAGAGTGGGAAATAAGGCCACTGACAGAGACACAGACCCAGCCCCGCTCAAAGCTTTGCTGTGGGCTCAGAGCAGATTGCTCAGGGCTTCACCCAGTCACAACCTGAAACCTCAAAAGGTGGTGTCCCTGCTCCATTGCTGGACTGTCCTCCTGGGCTCTTCTTGTGTCCAGCCTGAGATTCTGTCCCTCCTGCTGTGCATACAGTGCTTTTGAGGGCCCGGCTGCACCTCCTCCATCACCTCCTGTTGGTGCTGGGGATACTGGTAAGCATGGCTTGTTTCATTGCCTTGCTCTCTGGTCTTCGGACTCCAGCTTCTGAATTAACTTCTCTCTAACATTACCTGCATCACTCTTACTTGAATTCAGAACCCTTTCAATGTAAAGTAAACACTGAATTAATGAAATCTTCATGGTTTTATGTTTGGTCATAGGTAAGCCAGCCTAATACATAAATCAGGGGCTGTTGACTTCCCTTATTCAGGATTGCAGTTACATTTATGAGCTGTCTTCCTAAAGACATACTGTGATGAAGTACTTCAAGGCAGTAGAAGGCAAAGGGTAAGGAGTCTTTATCCCTGATCTCTTCAAAGAGGCATGTTAAATGTGGGAGATCTATTTTGAGCTGTACTGCTGCCATTGCCCTTATAGTGACCAAAGGAGCAGGGAATTAAGGTGAAGCAGGAGTGGAAGGAGTATGCCCTGCAGTGTTTTGCCACCCTGCTTAAAATTAACTATGCAACTGTCTTCACAGGTAGCTCATTAAAATGTGATAATTAAAAATGTATTCAATCTTGGAACCTCTCAGTGTAGGTATTCTAGATGGAGTGTGGTTCTACTCTTAAGCACAATCTCTACCTACAATCTCTACAAGCTTCTTGTAGCCTCACTAGGCTTTGGCTTTGTGCCTTCAATCAGTTTGGAAGCAGGTTTATTTCAGAGATCTCCAGCACAAGCTAAGTGGCTGCATGTAGTTCTTCTGGCTACAATTGCAGAGAAATAACTCAAGAAGAAAAGCCCAGTTGAGCAAACAAAGGAAATGTTATCTGTCACATTGTGCAGTATTTGTGGTATGTGTTTACTGCAGAAACTGCATTCAGTGCATTTTTGTGTGTGATATTGAGCTAGCAAGCAAGTTAAATGATAGCCAGCTTCTGCCTTCAACTGCAATTTGGAATTAAACAAGGAAATTCATTACCATTTCTGAGAAATCATTGATGTTTGAATTATGCAAGAGCACAAGCCTGTCTGAAATTGCAACCAAACTCTCTTTCATCAAACTTTTCGCAAGTGGTCAAGGAAGGCCTCTACAATGTTAAAGCTCACTTAAACAAACAACTGCCTCTCTCTTACTAAAAACTCTGTTGGAAGAGTTCTGGGGAGTGGAGTTTTTCACTACATTGCAGAAACTTTGTCCTGGACATTGCTAAGTTCAAACCTAATAACATACAACAGCTCTCCAGAAAAAAAAATGCAGTTTACTGAAACTAAGAAATCAGTCTTTGTACATTAGATCTAATGGTAACACTGAGTAAAAGGCAGAGAACAAATAAACTTTGAAATGAGAACTGAACATCAGTAAAAAAACTCTGAAAAGTGTAATATGACTGTGGAAGAAATTAATTGAAAACCTGGGGATTTTTGAAAAAAAATATCTGTATGCATAAATGCAATAGCAGCAGCTTGAGTGAAAGGAAAAAACCAAGTTTTGGAATCAGAGCTGAAGTTCTAATATCAGAGCTGAAGTTTGTGATTGCTCTGGAAATTAATTCAAAACCTAGATAATTATTTGCCATCACATTCTAGAAAATTAACTATTCTGACTTAGTATCTCTTGCTGGAGTAACTTACAGAGAGAAGATACTTTGTGACACCCAGGGCCCAAGGTATTCTAATTCTGTGATTTGCGGCATTATATTACAAAGTGACATCTTCAAGTTGTGGTGCAGAGGGAACAGAACTTGGCGTAACATTACAGCAAACCCTGAGGTCAGATTTGGGGGAAGAATTAAAAAACATCTGCTCCCCTCACCCAGGAGGATTGGTGTACAGCTCTACCCAGGTCTGTTAGGTTGGGCCAACCTGTCTGTCTGTGTGATCTTAAGACAATCTGCTGACCATCCTTTTGCATCCACAGCTACTAATATGTTTTTAAAATATGACTCTTTGGCAGATGTTTGTAGCATTATTCACTGACTGCTAGGAACAGGTTGACTCAGTATGATTTTTGCACTGCTTTCAGGACACTGAGAAGCAAGACCAAAGAGTAAACTGTGGCTGGGGGAGAGAGGGAATGCAAATGCTTTCATTCTGTATACTTCAAAATCATTCTCTTGTAATGTCTTCAAGTGAGATTGGCAGACTCATTTGAAAGTTAATCTCATTTGGAATGTCTTAGCTAGAAATACTTTTATTAACCTTTTTTTAAATAAACTGGTGAAGCATGCTAAAATTGAATTAAAAGAACTGTTCTGTTTTATCAGTAATTTAGGGAAAATGAAGAAATAAAGTTCTATGATGCTAAGAAATTATTCCTGGGTGCTTGGTGTAAGCCTGCTTTGTGCAAATATGACTCCGATAGAAACGCTAAATGGCAGCTGTGGGTGGCAATGGCTTCAAGTGATGTAGATTCTGAAAGATTCAGCTAATAGAAAATGTCTCCTGAGGTACTTTTTAATGCATGTGCAAGATGGGTCTCTTCTGGTTTGAATGTACATTGTATTAGCACAAAAAGAGCTCCTTCTGCCTGCAGCTGTTTCTCTCACTATTCTTTCCACATGCTTTGGAACCCTGTTATTATTCAGGTGTTGCATTTTCAAAATTCTGGCAGAATTTAAACTTTCCTAGAATATTTTACGAGGTTGCTTCTTTATCTTTGCTGTTCTTGACTTGCACTTTATTCTGCTACTGTTTGTACTTCCACCACCAATGAGTTGGTTTTTTTTACACAGGGGAAAAAGACATTTCAGTTAAAAACTGTTACTGTTACATGTAGTGGTAGCATTCTGACGTATTGTCTTTCTAATTAGGTGAAAATGAAATCCTTGAAACTCTGTACAATATTGCAAGGAAGAACAAGATATGGCGGTCCTATATAGGGATGGGTTATTACAACTGCTCAGTGCCTCAGCCCATTGCGCGCAACTTGTTGGAGAATGCAGGATGGTAATGTACCACATTTTATTCTTAAATGTATATGTGTAAGTATACATTTGTCCCACAAACCTTTTTTTTTTTTACTAAGGCTTTCATATATTTGGTAATGATGTGTATCCTACTGTGTAGGAACTGTGCTGTTCATGCTAAAGCTTGAAATTTACTTTAGAAAATGCTTTTTTCTGTAAAATATGCCACTAGTTTTGTGACTTCGATTTACAGCTCCTATGTATTATGAACTAATACAAGATTACATGTTTGCTTTAAGGAAGTAAACAGACTTACCTCCTAAACGAAAGTAATTCTTTCCTAATTTTTGCCTAAATTAAAAACGGCTCCCTCCTCCACTGGTGTACGCAATTTGGGTGGAGGTAGTTAAACACTACGCAATACTATGATCATGGTTTTCTGATGAGGAAGCAAGAAACTTCTAAGGAAGTAGAAAGTTCTAAAGTCTGTTCTCTTAGTATTTCTTTCTTAGTTGTGGGGGTTTTTTCGTTTGGTTTTATTTTTTGGTTAGTTGGGTGGTTGGGTTTTGGGTTTTTTTTGGGTTTTTTTTTTGTGGGTTTTTTTGGTTGTTGTTGTTGTTTTGGTTTGGTTTTTGGTTTTTTTTAACCAGAGACCTTCTAGGGTTTGAATTTTATCCATAAAGTGAGTTCTTGTCTTGTCTAAACAAATAATTCTTTGGTGAACACCAGTGAATTGAACTATCATAATAAGATAATTCATCTATGAAAAGGCTGAGAATATTGTACTTGATTCTGATCATCCAGCTGACAATTCAGTTTCTAAAGAATTGTAACTCAGGAATGATGCAACAGGAAAAGCTAGATTTCAAGTTGACTCCCACTTTTCAGCAGCATGAATGTAACCTTGCATTTTTGCATTTAGTTTACAAGTTCCTCTATCACTCAGTCACTAAGATGCATCTTTTATACTGTATTAAAATTAGTTACTTCATTTTAAACACTTCATTATTGACTAATTGTTATTTTAGTAAAATCAGTATTTAAAGGTTTTATATATATTTTAAAAATCCAAACAACAAAAAACTCCACAACTAACCAAAGGATCATATTACTCAATGCAAAAAGTCATTGCTACTTAGATGTTATGTGTTTTTTATACTTTGGGTTGCCATAAATGGGTCTACATATCTGTAGACCTCTAAGTCTTAGTTAATTTTAGTTTTGTTGGCTCTATTTGCATCACTGGTGGAAAAGTTGCAGTGTTTGAAGTCAATATGAAATACATTTATGCAAGGTTTTATTTCACTTTATCCTTGTTCATTTTTTGCAACATATGCAATCTAAATATTTCAATACAGTACCAGGAAAAAAATTATTGGTTGATAGAAGCAAAGACAAGAACAGCTAGAAAGTAAGTGGAACAAAATGAACTGCAGACTTTTCAACCCTAAAACATTATGTAGTGTTAGTGAAACAACTGAGAGAACTTGTCCAGAAATCTGTTCCTGTACTGTCCAGTAAAGTCAAACTAGATGGCTAAAGGCTAAACTATTAGATGGCTAAAGTGAAGGCTAAAATGTTTGTTGGAGAGAAAATATATATGTGTGCTAACTAACTATGCAGGCTTTATGGAAACTGTTTAAGAAACCAGACTTCTTATTTCTGCTGGGTGTGCAACACTTTTCATGCTGACACTCTTCACATTGCAGCTCCAAGGGAAATACTACAAGCTCAGGCTTATTGCTTCTGATCTATTCTGTCTCCCTTGCATAACTTGTGTGTACTTTGATTGGCATTTGCTGGAGCAACTAGAAATCTCAAAGTTCAACTTACTTGATTCCTTTGCCCCCAGACACTAAATGTATAAAAATACAAACATGTACCAAGGATGCCTGCATCCTTGAAAGTCTTTCACATCTCTAGTGTAAATTACTAAATTTGTTAGCTAGTAACACTCAGAATGTAATGAAAATGTAATATTCTGAAAATAGCTACATACTGTGCAACAATTGCTTTTAGAGAGTTTGCTTTTAAATTATTTTAAAAAGTCACTTATCATGTAGCATTGATTCAGGCAGAACACAGAATGCAGACTAAATCCAGATATTTTCTTTGAAGAACTTGTAGAGAAGTACAATCAATATGTAGATATTAAAAATGCCAAAAAACCCTTTTAAAAGGAGTGTTTAAATAAGTGTGCTTATGTTATAAGAGGTGTATTTATTTGTGGAACTGTTAAGTTTCCTAGTAGCTTGTGACAGTACTGGAATTCAAGATTTCTTGGTTGATTTTTTCCCATCTTTCTGAAATTGATTTGTTCAACTGTGTTGACCATTGAAAACCACAACATCAATATCATAAGGCTTCATTAATTTTGTTTTGTAATAGAGTGTACTTTCCCAGCTATGTGGAGCAGGAGTTCTCTAGTGCATTTCAATTAATCATAATGTTTTAATTCTTGTTAGTCTAATTCTAGTTCCTTCTACAAATTAAAATACAAGAAATAGCTCTTAGGTGAAATAAAGTGAGAGAGCACGTTGTAAAACTTTAGGTACAGAGAAATTTCTTCTACTAATCAATAAAAATCATTGCTCATGCAAAGGCATTTGGAATAATTCTTTTTATTGGTAAGAACTGTGTGGGCAGGGGAACCATATAGAAAAGAATTCTTAATACTACCAGATTGCAAGTTTATCTGGCAAACTGAGCACTGGATTTAGGTGCTGTGGAGAAAAAAAAAAAAAGCCCTACTATTGGGATTAGCAAGGTTACATTTGTCTGGGACATGGTCTCACTTGTGAACTATGCAGTCATATGACGATAATTAGTTTAGTGCTGGAACTGGCCAAAAATGAAGAAAAAAACCCTACAGGTTTTGGGGAAAATCATCAAGATTTATGTACTCTATATATAGCTATTCTTTCTGTTACTGTACTTAATAGTGTATGTGAATAATTCAAGCAGAGGTTTCATTTAATTAGATGGTTAATGTATTGGCATTATATATTACACTTTGAGTTCACTTACTGAATATGTCCTTCTAGCTTTTACGTTCTCTTCAGGACATTTTCCTGCTTTCTCTCTCACCTTACTGTTTTGTTGCTTCTCTCATCCTGCTCAATACCAAGTTCTCCAGCTTGTTTTTAAAAGAACATTGGTTTTCACCTTCTGTTGATTTTACACAACTTGAGCTTCCAAATACTGGAGTTTTTCTGGAAAGTTTATACCTTCACTTCATTTTTCAGAAGTCTAAGACGTGCTACTGCCCTTTTGGGGAAACAAACTGCTGTTTTCTTCCATCACTAGAAAACAGAGGCCACAAGTGTTCGCACGTACCACTTGTTTCTGGCTGCTACTCTAAATTCAATCTGGCGTAAAGTCTGTCCTGAAATACTGTGTAATCCAGTGCCCAAATTTCCAGCAGAGAGGAGAGTCTGACCTCTGTTTTTGCCTTTCATCCCTGGACCCATGCTGCTTTGTTTTCTGGACTGTTACAATAGAGTATGTCCCTTAGACTCTTGCATTTTTAAAGGAGTTGCTTATATTGCACTACTGTTTTGTTCACCAAATGACAACAGATAACACTGACATCAGTCTGACTTCCCTCCACTGACATATGGAAACTGTCATTTCACAAGGATTGCATACTTCTGAGCTTGATTTCATGAAATATCAAGCCTTTTTCCTCTTAAAAGGGTGGAGAAGACTTGATAAATAAAGGTCTTCAGAAACAGTATTGAAAAATTGTGGCAATATCTAGATATGATTGAAAAACATATTCTCCCTTGAATATTGTAACTTGATTAAATTTTTCCACACTCAGTCTGCTTACTCTTTCCTTCTCCATAATGTTCTTGCATGTCGGTTTCAAAAGTAATTTCTCTTTTCAAAATGGAGAAACAGAATTCTTGTTCTGTAAAAAATTAAGTCAACACCCGAAGGTAAAAATTACACTGTTTAAAGATAACTGTATTCTAACAAATTTCTATATTAATGAAATCTTATTTATTTTTTATGTGATACAGTTCAGTTATATATTGCCATAACTTTGTTACACATTTATTTTCTTAGACCCAAACTCAGAACTTTTTCCTGACAGGGTTACCCAGTATACTCCTTACCAGCCAGAGGTGTCCCAGGGCAGGCTGGAGAGCCTCCTAAATTACCAGACTATGGTGTGTGATATCACAGGAATGGATGTGGCTAACGCGTCTTTGCTGGATGAAGGGACAGCTGCTGCAGAAGCCATGCAATTATGTCACAGGTACTGTGTTTAAAAGTGTGGTTAAATCACAGCAGGAAGTAATTTTGGAATCTGAAGGCATCTCTCCCTGTGCAGGCAATGGATTGAAGTTGAGTGTGGCCTTCTTACTGTGAGCAGTTCACTAAACAACTGGAGTCCATGTTGCCACGCCTCCAGAGAACTTCCTAGTGTTGATGTAAATTAACTTGGATATTTAAGGCCTTCAGGAAATTAGGGATGTAGGAGAAGTTCTAGAGGAAGGAAGACTCACCCTTGTTGGAGGAAGGTTGGGCTAGAGAATACTTAAGCAAACAGGACTTACACAGGTCCTGATGTGCTGCACCCGTGGCTGCTGAGGGAGCCTGCTGATACAAACAAGAGGCCACCCTTGATTATGTCTGAGCAACCACAGTGGCTGGGACAGGTGCCTCAGCAGTGGAGCAAAGCAAATGACACTCCTGTCTCCAGGAAGGGAGGAATGAATATGCAGGGAACTACCAGCCAGTCAGCCTCACCTCCGTCCATCAGTGGGATGATGGAACAACTGCTACCCCTGGAAACCATTTCCAGACATATAAAGGACAAGAAGGGGATAAGAGGTCATGAGCATGAATTAACACAGAGGGAGGTCATGTTTGACCAACCTGATGACTTTCTACAGTTGAGTGACTGGGTGGGGGGGAAGGGGAGAGCAGTGGCTCTCCCTTAAATCCCCACAGAGAAACCAAAAAATATGGGCTGAATGAGGTGGGAGAGAGATAGATGGAAAACTGTCTGAATGTCAGCCCAGGGGGTGCTTGTCAGTGACATGAACTTTAGGTGGAGGACAGTTATTATAAGCCAGGGGCAACACTGGGTCCAATCCAGTGTCATAGGGCATATCGTGTTCTCAGCAAACTTGCTGATGATGCAGAACTTTGAGGATCAGATGATGGACAAGTGAGTTGTGGTGCCTTCCAGGGGGACTTGGACAGGAGAGAATGGGTTGACAGGAACCTTATGATGGTCAACAAGGGGAAGTGCAAAGTTCTGCAGCTGGGGGAGAAGCAGTCCCTGGCATATGGGGTACATGATGGGGTCTGGCAGGCTGAAAAGCACCTTTTCTGAAAAGGCCTTTGGGGGTTTGGGTGACACAGATTGAACACAATACAGCAGTGTGTACTTATTTGTGGCAATTGGCAAACAATCTCCTGGGCAGCACTGGAAGGAGGAGTTCTACCAGGATGCCAGGGAGGGATCCCTCCCTCTCACCCTGAATCCACATCCCACAGTGCTGTGCCCACCTCCCCTGCAAAACAGAGACATGGACATACTGGAAGGAGTCTAGTTGCCCTGCCTAGGATACCAGCCCAGCTACTGGCCGACACACACCTGCTTCCACTGATTCCACCACAGACACAAGGGCTCCTACTGGCTGATGTGCAGCTCCAGTTGCTGGCATTCACTTCATTCCACTCCCTCCAGTCATTTCAATTGCTGCACTATGGAAACGTGGATCCTTTGTGGTCTGACTCCAGCGCAGCTCACACATGCACACACAGAGTATATGGAGTCCCCTAACCCATGAAAGGAATCAGAAAGGCATTTAACAAGAAGAGAGGACAGACTTCACTAGTTAGGTGCAAGAACTTCAGCAACCAACTATTTATATGTGACTGTCCCAGTCTGTCCCTTACTCTCCTATTTTGCTACAATTATTGCTCACACAATCACTTAACTGCATTGTTTTCCCCCTAAACATGTAATAATAAGACACATTTGCAATCCCCAAATGCTTTCCTTGTTTATTCTGTAATGTCTGCTTGCCAAGTGGGGGCAGGCACCCAGATGGTGTGCCTGTTTGTGTTAAATAATGAATTGGAGTTTGCACCTGCCTGGTGGGGTCTTTGCTCCTCTGCACTTGTGGAGGTGGGTCTGTGCTGGGCTGATTTTCCCTGAGAAGTACCAGGGAGCAGCAGGGACAAGGTGTTATCTGGGCTTCCCCACCTGCCATTGCCTCTCTCTGGGGGATGCACAGGACCTTTTATCACATAATCTAATGGACTGTGGCCCGAGTCTCTTGTGGCCATGAAAGTTGAAGATGTGCATTATCTTTTTCCATCAGTGATTAAATGAAGCTTTTAAGAAAGTGTGGAGTACATAATTCTAAGTTGCTAAAAGTGAAACTACTTTCATGGATGCCTGTTGTAGGGCCATGTAAAAGGGATTTGCAAATCAAATTAAATATCAGAAATTATTGAAGGTCACTGAGAACTGTGTGTCAGGAAGGTGATTACATAACAGAGACTGTGTAATCGTAGTTTCATATGTGTAAAAATATTTTTCTAACTACTCGCTAGTTCAAAGCCTCAGTGTGACATAAAATTCTGCTTACCAGAGAAAATTTACCAGAAGCATAAAATGGTTTGGGTTGGAAGGGACCTTAAAGATCACCTAGTTCTATCCCCACTGCTGTCAGCAGGGACCCATCTTCTTCATCTCCCTTTACCTACTTGAATGGCTCACTTCTTTTTTATGCAGGGCAACACTGAAAAATCTGTATTAAAGACCACGGTTGTATTCCTTTAGAAGAATGTGTGGAGCTATTCCTGTGGCTTTTGAAATTAGCTCCCTGTTCTGTTTCAGTTTTTGCCATGTATGATTCTCATTTGAGTGTCTAAAATGGCTTTTTAAATGTAAACGTGCCAGAAACTTCATTCAATCTTACACTTAATCTGGTTATAGTAACTAATATTTTCAACTGCCTTTTTACATAGGAAAACTCACTATTAGAAAATAAGCTAACTTATTTCCATGGAAAACAATATATTATTGATGTGTAAACCTTCTTTTTCTTTTTTTAACAGACACAACAAAAGGAGAAAGTTCTATGTAGATGCCCGATGCCACCCTCAAACTATAGCAGTGGTCCAAACTAGAGCAAAGTAATGTTTTCCTCCATTTTCCACCATACATTTTCCCTTACACTGAATCATTTTCCATCTGTGCCTTTTTGCTGTAGACCTAACATTTCTGGCCTGTGCTTTCTTTGCAAACTAAAAGCAGAAGTCTGTTATCATTTGGCATTACTTCTAGTTCAAATGCAACTGCATAGAAATTAAAGACCTTTAAAAAGAGGCTAAACATATCATATAAAGAAAATATTTAATTTTTCCTTTAAATTGTTGCACAACTATATACATTTGACTGTTGAATTCAGTTTGGTCATTTTTTTCTTTTACTAGGAAGCAAGTATCTTTAAGATTCTCTGTTTGCTTTGCTCTGTATTTCTGATGGTGATATTGAATGCAGTTCTTCTTTAGTACTGTATAACATGACATGAAACTTCGTGTTTAGTGCTGCAAAGATGTTTGACTCTCTGTATGTTAAAGAGAAGAGTCATATATGAGTCCATGAAAATATCTTATTAAATATCACTCCAAGTTTGGAGATGGTTTGAATATTTTACCTTCTGCATGTTTTTGTCTCCAGTTATACAGGTGTTATTACTGAGATCAAATTACCCCATGAGATGGATTTCAGTGGAAAGGATGTCAGTGGAGTGTTATTTCAGTATCCAGACACTGAAGGGAAGATCGAAGACTTCTCTGAACTTGTTGAAAGAGCTCATCAGAATGGGGTAAACTTGATTGGTCACACAGATATCAATCTGATGCATCAAACAGCCATATTCATAGAAACTTAAGTGTTAATGAGATACAGCCTCAGCTATGTGCAATTCATAACCATTACAACCATTGCACTTCAGCTCCATGCAAGTGATGTGGACCTCTTTGAAACTAAATTCAAAAACCTGGCTCCCATGTAAACCCCATTCCTTTAGAAGAGAGGCTGACTGCTTTGTGCATTTCTGTTCCCAGGCTCTCGCCTGCTGTGCCACTGACCTTCTGGCCCTCTGTATTCTGAAGCCTCCTGGAGAGTTTGGGGTTGATGTCGTCCTGGGTAACTCCCAGAGGTTTGGCGTCCCACTGTGCTATGGGGGACCCCACGCAGCATTCTTTGCTGTCAAGGAGAATCTAGTGAGAATGATGCCGGGCAGAATGGTGGGTGTCACAAGGTAAGGGCTCCCTCTGCCATTAAGTGAAGATTGAAGTCACAGAGTCGTAGAGTCCTTAAGGTTAGAAGAACCTTCAAGATCATCATATCCAACTATCAACCTTCCACAATGTTCACCACTAAACCATGTTCTCTATATCCATGCCATATCCACACTTTTTTTGAAGACTTCCAGGGATGATGATGCTGTCACTTCCTGGGCAGCCTGTTCCAATGCTTTAGAACCCTTTATTTGAAAATCTTTTACCTGATATCCTGTCTAAAGTCTCCCCTCAGAGATCCTAGTAATACATAAGAAACCATAAAAAACACCCTATGACCATCTTGTGCAGCCTTTGTGAACAACAGGTGACCATGGTGTTGTACTGAGCACCCTATTTTTTTTGAAAACTGTGAGACTAAAAGTTGCCTTCAGTTTTGAGGAAGCAAGCTTCAAGACTTCCATTTGCAAGGAACTGTCTATAGTTCTTGTGGCATTGTGGGGTGAAGAGATAACCAAAAGCAGAGTGGATTCATTGTGGTGGCAGGAGGCTTTGCAAGCTAACTTACCCTGCATATTCTGTATTGACTTTTTCTGTCATCCAATCTTATAAAACATAAATGGAAGGAAGTAGAAAATTCAGTGAACCTCCAAAATAATCTAGAAGGAACTTAGTCTAGTTCAAATTATAGTTATGCAGAGAGTGTGCAAGATCTGCTTTTAATAGTCACTGATGGTGATGTACTGTGTCTTTTGGCAAGATGTCAAACTAGTAATAATTGAAATGCAAAGTAATTGTCACTAGGAAGACTGCCTGTCTTTGTCACAGAGACTATCCAGAAGTACTTCAGTAACCAAAATAACTAAAACATTCACAGTTATCAATAAGCCTAGGAATATTTAGTTTATATTATTTTTCAGTTAAAATAGTTGCAATCATCTGTGTCATTTTAAGGCAAATACCAAATTTCCTGTAGTTTGCTTAGAATTTCACTGTGTGCTCTATCTGACCAGCTGTGATATAAACAGAAATCTAGAGGTGCTTTAGTCTTGCTCTGTTTGGTATTGCAACTGGCCTGACTTACGCTTTGTTCTCTCCAGCACCCTTCTGGAGTTATTTGTCTCTGAGGACAAATAACTAGTTTCAGGTTAGCATGCATAAAGTTCTGTGTCATATATAACTGTAATTTTAAAGTAACAGAAGCAACATTTTCACTTGTGGCTTAGAGATGCAAGTGGGAAGGAAGTGTACCGGCTTGCTTTACAAACACGAGAGCAGCATATCAGGAGGGATAAAGCTACCAGCAACATCTGCACAGCACAGGTAACTTACACTTTATTTTCAGGGCTAGAAAGGAACCAGTTGAACAATGAGCTACCTATACTTTAGAGAGATTTTAGTAGGAAATTAAAGGACATAGAAATATTCTGGTATTTGTTCATTTGTTTTGAGTCCTTTGAATAATGGGATCTGCTTGAAAAGAGAGTTTTACTGTTTTCTTATTGTAGTCGTGAATTCTTGCAGTGTCATGAATCTGTCTTGTAGCATAAACACCACTGAGTAGTGGCATGTTTGTTATAAACTAGACAGAATTCTTCATAATGGAGAAGGGAATTCCAATGGTCTGAAATTTCCAACTCAAGGCAGGAGAAGTAAACTTTTTATTTGTAAAACTGACTACTCAAATTGTCACAACTTACATTTTTGTCTATGTGATTTGATGCAAGAATGTTACATCACCAAAGCAATATCTTTACAGGAAAATACCATGATTAAGTAAGTATCAGAGTTCCAACAGTATCCAAAATAGTTGTTTTCAGCATACTTCCAAACACCTCCAGCCAGACAAGGTCATAACATTTTCTTGCTCCTATCAGCCTTCCTGCTGCTCTTAATGTTGTGACAGATTTTAAGAGATTATTATTGACACAAGTTTATATACTTAGTATTCAGGATATACTCTATATTTTTTTGTACTGATCCTCTACTTTAAAGTCTTTAAGCATCTTTGTTGCAGTAGTTGAATTTAAGTACAGGTTAATTGCTAAAACAATTACAATTTAAACAGCACTGAATTCATAATCAGTCCTTATAGTTTCATAAAAGTATTTTGCCTTTCCCTCCTTTTATTTTGTAGGCAATAGATGAGTAGCTATAACATCAGCTGAGGATATGTGGTTGTCTCTGGGTGCTAAAGAAACTTTTCACTCAACTTTCATGAAGTAGTCTTTGCTCACAATAACAATAACAATGTTCTGAACTGTATTTGGATCCTAGGCTCTTCTGGCTAATATGTCAGCCATGTTTGGTATATACCATGGCTCTGATGGACTAAGGCACATTGCAAGACGAGTTCACAATGCTGCTCTAATCTTAGCTGAAGGTGCGTACTTAATGTTTACAGGAACTGTTCTAAAATCCTTATCTCTTAAAAAACACATCTTAAATAAACTTACAGGGTGGGCGCAGGGGTGTCCATCTGATGTGTGCTCTCTCAAGTTGAGTGAGGCCATTTGGCTGAAGGTGCGTACTTAATCTTTACAGGAACTGTTCTAAAATCCTTACCTCTTAAAAAACACATCTTAAACTTACAGGGTGGGCGCAGGGGTGTCCATCTGATGTGTGCTCTCTCAAGTTGAGTGAGGCCATTTTAATACAAAATTCACAGCTGGTAGTTTTTGTGTAGTTCTGGTAGTGACATCCAAGAATAAGGTGTCTGTGTGATAAGAAGTTGCAGGCATTGCTTCTGTTTTCTTGGGAAACTAACAGAAGTCTACAGAGTGAGTGCCTAGATGTTACTGTTGAACTGCTGTTTGCCAGCATCTACCTCTTTTGATGGACCATCCTGGTTTACACACAGAAATCTGCACAGAGTATAAATAACATAGCGAAAGAAGGTAATAAATGATATTAAAGCAATAGAAACATTTCAGTTAAATTCGGTGGAGTATCATACCTGCTACAAACATTGAAATCCCAAATCTTAACAGCTGAAGAAAAGCACAAAATCTGTAGCAGAAAATAATGGTTGCATCTGGACTATGTGGTCTGGTAGGGCTTTTTTTTTCACTGATAATACTACCACTGCTCTCAGAAGGAGCTATACAAAATGGGAATGTTTGGAACCAAGGGATTACTGTAAGAAACATCCATACTTTATTTGCCATTTTAGCCAGAAGACCTCTTGCTACCACAAAAAAACCCTAAGACTGTAAACTTTCTTATGGGAAGCTCTGTGGCAGCTCATATCTATTAATATCTTTCCAATCTTACTATTTTGTCCTTATTGCATTCATATACCCACTCTGCTGTTGTATATATGTCAGATATGATGTATCAGAATTACCTTCCCTAGACTCAATCTGCATTATTACTTAGGTTTGAATCTGATTTATTTGCATTTCATACACATTACCATTTCAATAAAAAGATGGTGATTTTGCTGCTCTTTACACAAGGAGTGTATTTTGCTTTATTATGTAAAAGCATTTATTTATGAGATACATAGCGTTGCTTTGTAGCTGCCACCTGAGCAAACCATACACTGTGCATATAATAGAATTAATTTACTGTTTTTTACAGGTCTCAGGCGAGCTGGTCATAAACTACATCATGATCTATTCTTTGATACCTTGACGATCACGTGTGGATGCTCAGTCAAAGAGGTTTTGGACAGGGCAGCTCTTAGAAAGATAAATTTTCGGATTTATAGTGATGGCAGAGTAAGCAACTTTTTAAACCTTTGATTAATTCAGAAATTTTGTTGTTTGACATTTTCTTCATTAAGTTTCTAATCATTACATGTACTAAACAGAAAAAAATTATTTATGATTTTATAATTTGCTCAGATATAGCCATCAATTATAAAGATGATATAAAGAATGAACTTGTTAATATCCAGAAATAATGATTCTGTTTTCATTTTATGCCAATTAAAAAGATTATCTAATATTTTAATATTAAATATGCCACTAAGGGGTAGCGTGGGGAGACTCTGGACTCTAAAATTTAATGATGAAGTACAAGGTGACATCCAGAATTCAGGTTCTATGGCAGTGTTTGAAGGCAGACTGAAATCTAAACCACGTCTTGGTTGGCACTAAAGGAGTCTTCACAAAGTGCAGTATGTTCTGTAAATTGGAATAGGGGGAAGGGGTGTTACAGGAGACTGGGCAATTTTCCTATTAAGTAAAAAACACTTAGAAACACTAGAAAGGAGATCATGAATCTCAAAGTTTCTGAGCCATCTGGCTTGGATGGTTTAGGAGGGTAAAGGAAGTAACCGGAAAATGTTATATAAATAAAATAAATTTGTATATCATAAATATCTATAAATACGTATGTATATTGTTGGGTAGATTTATTTTTTTTTTTTTCCTCTTGTGTTTCTGGCAAGCTTTTCTTGACCAAAACATATGTTTTATTCTCTAGAATAAACTATATGTACTATGTCTCTAGAATAAACAGCTTTGAGTAATTACTGGTGCTTTTGTCCATAGCTCGGAGTATCACTTGATGAAACCGTAAATGAGAAAGATCTAGATGACATATTATGGATTTTTGGTTGCGAGTCTTCTTCTGTAAGTACATAATAGGACATCTGGATTAAATTATCTGAATGTTTCCAGAGTTTAATGAAAACTAAAACTGGTCTTGTATAGTGGGTTTCTATATGATAAACATTTGTTAAATATTAAGAATTTCAGATCCTTTCTTAAATAAAGAGGTAGTGTTAAATAAAGGATTTCTATAATGCTGTTTTCTGGTTGCGACACTTAGTTTTTTCGGTCGTCTTGGACACATTGCATTTAGGGTATTACTTCTGTAATGGTTAGGAGAGGGGGTCAGTTAGCTCTTTCCCCACTGGAATTTTTGTTGCATGTCATTAGCATTTCGCAGCAATACCTGCAAGGTGAGGACTACTGAGACATTAAAGCTACCCAGTTTTGATATATCGCTGTTGTCATGCTAGGTATATACAGATACATATGATATTAAAGGTGGGGATTTTACCTTAAAAGCTGACTAAAGTGAGGTAAACTAGTTCATAAGCTAGTTCTAATGGAAGCTGACTACAAAAAAAAAATCCATGAAAATATTTGACTCTATTTCTTTTTGTTGAAGGAGCTAATTGCTGAAGGTATGGGTGAGGAAACCAAAGGCATCCTTAGCACCCCATTTAAGAGAACTTCCAAATTCTTGACACACCAGGTTTTCAACAGGTTTGTGAATGTATGATTCTACTTTTAGGGAATCTGAATGTATGTTTGCCATTTTTAGGGAATCTGAAACATCTCCTTTCAAAACCAGCAGTGGAGTCAGTTGAGGACAGTTTTGTACCTAAATTCATAGAGTAACTCGTTACTCTAAAATAAGCTATTTAGTAGCATTTGTAGTTATCCTCTCATTTTAAATGAGCACAGCAATACTCATGACCACTGAGGGAATGTGTCTTTCCAGTAATCTACTGCATTGTACAATTTACCATTCGAGGACATGGTATCCTTGTATTCCATATTTACTGATAGTGTTACTGAGATAATAATAAGCATTTTTAACCTGTGTTGCTATTAGCAAGCTTAAAGTGCCAGTTTGAAAATAACTACTTAGTATATATTAATAACTGTCCTCAGTCTTACTTCTTTTTTTTTGTCCTTTTCCTATGTATCAGCTGGTACAGCTTCTTGCCTTAACACTGTGTTTTGTGTTCTCCAGCTATCACTCTGAGACAAATATTGTGCGGTACATGAAAAGATTAGAAAACAAAGATATTTCCCTTGTTCACAGCATGATTCCCTTGGTAGGTATTTACCAAAAAGAAATTATGTACTTACCTATGTGTTTATGTAATTCGATAAATACTGATATGTGTTTATATTTTTAGGGCTCCTGCACAATGAAGCTCAATAGTTCAGCTGAACTCACAGTAAGTTGCAATAATACTTTCTGACTTGATATCCAAATGAGCAAACTATCTAGCAGGTGTCATTGTGGAGAAGTAAAGCCTGCTCTTCGTCTAATACTTCACCTGAGGAGGCAGTTTCATGGGTAGCTAGTCACTCTCTCCCTTTTCCCCTAAGAAAACATTCTGAAAAGCACAAGTAGGACTGCAACAACAGTAGGAGAGTATGTGGTTTTGAAGACTTGATTTTGAAAAAAATTATGAAAATAATTTTTGGAATTAGGTTTTGCAGTCCTGTTCCCTCAAGCAATGTTGTATTACCTAAATTCTGTCTACTTTACAGATCGTAAAATCAAATCCTCAGAAATATAGACAGTCACATGGGACTGACAAGTCATGCTTCTTTTTCAGTTTGCAATTTCTTAGGATAATTCCCTTTTCCCCAGCTGAAGTGTCCCCAGATATATTCACTTTTCTAGCTGATAGCACATGAAGCAGACCTTTAGCTAGGCTATTTGATTACAAAATGACTTTTTGACTTGGAATGTGCTTCCTTTGCTCTCTTCCTGTTGTCTTCTCACTTTCATCTTTCAATAGTTTCCTTTGTCTCCTTTCTCTCACTGCTTTCTCTCTTTCCCCTCACTATTTTATCTCTTGTATACTTCCTCTCAGTGAAACTAATACTATTCTAGGCAACTCCTCTTTGTTTACCTTGTGATCTCACAGCTCTGTGTAAGGGTAGGTGAAACTAAGTAGTAGGAGAAATTAAGAATTATTAAGCATATTCTTAATGTTAGAAAATGGTTACTGAAAATCATAGAATCATTTACGTTGGAAAACAACCTTTAGATTAAGTCCAGCTGTTATCCTGGCACTTCTGAGCCCATCACTAAACCTTGTTTCTAATCACCATATCTACAGATCTTATAAACAATTTCAGGGGGTGTTGACTTTGGCAGTTCTTTAGGGAGGCCGTTCAGATGCTTGTTAACCCCTTCTGTGAATACATTTTTCTTTAAATCCAGTCTCAGCCTCTTCCCTTAGCAGTTACTACCTGGGGAGAGACCAACCCCCACCTGGCTGCAGCCTCCTTCCAAGGCAGTTGTAGGGCTGTTGATGTTGTGTCCGGGGTCCTAGGCACGTGTGCACCGAGGCTTCTACCTTTTATAGATGAGTTTTCCCAACCCTGAAGATAAGTTTCCTGTTCTCTATGCAAATTAATTATCATGCATAGTCCATGCACAGTTCTTCTAGGCCATTCTGGAAATGGGCCAGAGGGCTTTGGAGGTCTTTGGTGATCTTGATTTTTCCCCACTGGATCAACCTCTGGTGAACAGTCCATACCCTCTTCTCAGCCTCATTGCTGCACTTCTGCTGTACTGTGTTGTGCTGAGTATATCCAGAAGCCAGAACAAGGACTGTTATCCCAGGAAAGTGTTCTACTTCCACCTTTATGTGGCTCCCTTCTCACCTGCATCCTGTTCTTTCTTGCCCATTTACACAGTCTGCTCTTATCAACAATCCTTGACTGGCTTCACAGCTATCTGTCCATCAGTGTTTAAGACGTACACATTAGCCCCTTATCTTCTAGGCTTTTGCACCATCCTATGGCTTAAACATCAACATGGACATGATAATCTGTTGAGAAAATAAAAAAAAAGAACAAGAGAGAAAGGGAGAAAATGTGTTCTGTAAACTACATCTAAGCCTTGGGATTAATCTCTTTATAATACCCAAAATCTTTATGTGTAATCTGATTACCAAAATAAAAAGCTAAAAGGTTAACATTAAATCAGTTAACATTAGACCTTTACTGAACCTCACATGATTGGCCTTAGCCTCATCAATCCAGCCTGTCCATGTCCCTCTGTAGAGTCTTCCAAGCCTGCAGCAGATCAACATACTTGGTGTTTGATACTTAATTGACCACAAGGCAACTTCATTCCTTCACAGAGTTTAACAGAACAGAGTTGTCTGTAGAATATTTTGTTACAACATTCTTTATATATTTGTTTGTTTTGTTTTTATAGCCTATTACCTGGAGAGAATTTGCCAACATCCACCCTTTTGTTCCTCTGGATCAAGCTGAAGGATATCAGCAGCTTTTCAAGGATTTAGAGAAGGACCTATGTGAGATTACAGGCTATGACAAAATCTCCTTCCAGCCGAATAGGTAGAAACTTTTTTTCTAGTGTTTGCACCTTGAGACATGATTCCAAAAACTTATCTCCAAAGAAAATGTGCAAGCCAAAAATAGAAGAATTTTCTAAAATAAATTTTTTCTTGAATGCCAGATTATTAAATTACAAAATAGTTGTTTTTTAAAAAAACTATGGTATCTTATTTTGTCTCTTCTGAAAGTTTAATGATTTGGTCTTTTTATTTATTTTAATATTTCCCCCCAAGAACTGAAAATAAAGATTTGGAATAGGAATAAGATGTATGACCTGCCAGGTGTTTAATTATTGAAACTGGTAGGTAGTGGACTAGGTTTGACTGAAGGATGCCTGAGATCTGTGTGCTCACTGAAATTTATAAAGCAGCATCTAATGAGTACTGCTGCAGCCTGTTTATATCCATAGCAGTTTTGATACAAAATGAACACCAAGAACTTTCTCTAAGAACTTACTTTAAGCCTGTCACTGAAAGACCTTTTATGTTTCGTGATATACACTTTGCTATGCATTTCAGTATTAGTTTGCCTCACTGTAATCAAGCACAGAGTTCCCTGCTAGCTGCAGAAACGTGGAGCCACTCAGTCACCGGAAGGATTTAACACTGTAGTGTAAACTTATAAAATGTCATAACCTTTGTCATCTACTCTTTTTGTGTACATCTAGCTGTTGATTTAAGCACGTCCATTTGTAATGTTATCTTAGGAATGTGCCCTGTTTAATTTGCTGACACTTGCCTGAAGTCATGGGTAAGGGTGGACTCCTGTTCAGTTCTGTCAGAGAGATGGCACTTGCTGGTTTGTGTGCTGTGTAACAGTGTTTGTGTTTTTCTTGCAGTGGAGCCCAAGGAGAGTATGCAGGCTTGGCTGCAATCAAAGCTTATTTAAATGCCAAAGGAGAACGTCATAGAACCGTAAGTGTCAATAGTCATGTGGGGAAGGGGGTTGAGTGGGAATTGGGGAGTTGATTCAGCATCTGGGACTCACCTAGAAAGAAACTAGGTCATGTATTGTCACCTCAGATAGGCTTTCACATTCTACACTTCCTACCAAGATCCTTGGTTACATCTTAAAAGTTTTTACAGATGTGAGAATGACACAGGGAAGGGTGATTGTACTGAGTCTGGCTAGGGTGGACTTAACTTTCTTCACAGGAATGGTGGAGGAAGCACTGTTCATAGCACAGGGATCTCTTGGCAAATAGTGAACAGTGCTTTCACAGTGTCAAGGCTTTCTCTCTGTGCCACTGCCCTGTCCTGACCCTGTCCTTTCCCAGCAAGGAGGCTGGGTGTCAGCAAGGTGCTGGGAGAGACACAGCCAGGACAGCTGACCCTGGCTGACCAAAGGGATTTGGTGCCATATAATGGCATGCTCAACAACAAAAGCTCAGGGCAAGGAGGGCAAAGCAGGAAAGGTCATGCTTATGGCATTTTAATTCCCAAGCAACATGCCATGTGGTGGGCTATGGGAAGTTGGCAAGTCAGGAAGGAAGGAAGAAAATTGAGATATATTTATAACTTCATCTGACACCCTCTCAGTCTTGAAAGATGATGAACAGTTGTTCCATGTTCACAGTTGACATATCATGTGTTAATTCCAGGATTATTTATTATGTTATTATCCATCCTCATTTCCTGGCTGGATTCTAGTTATTTGTCCATCCTTCTCAAAAAAGCCATTTTATAACTTCAGTTATCTTTAAAGCTTTTGTGTTCCTTTTACTTTTTTTTTAAATCTTATTCCCTTTCTAGTTTTTGATGCAATTGCTTTCTTTTCCACCAAAACGGTGAGATTTTTTAGTAGCAGTAGGTTCAATGCTAAAAATCACAGTTGTGGGTTGTTAAAATGCATTTTCTTGTGTCATACTTTAGATCTGTCTGCCTCCAGTATACATACTGCTTGGAATGCTGCCCTGCAGTACTGGGGGTGCTTTTCTGAACTGTGCAAACAATTCTTTTAGTGACCTGGGGGGTTTTGTATTAATAGGATATTTGGCATTTCGCTGTGTGTCTTCATTATAAACACAATTATGAGTAACTTTAAATGTTAGAGAACCAGCACAGATATTTATAATATTCTATTAGGATGACCTTTCCATACAGTGAAAGCTATTTTTCTTTTCTTTAACATGCATTCATGAAATATTTATCCATAGGTACCTTCCCACTTAAGCCACTGGAATTTAGTTTTAGGAACATTTTTTGGGACCACATAATGAACTTAGTGGAAATCTGAGATTACTTAGGTCTTGGTTTTTTACACATCCATACAGTTGCTCTAAACAGAAGGGAAAAGTCCTTAGTGCAATAGCATACATATCCTTTGAACCTGATTTTATCCTTGAGCTTTGGGACTCATTTGTCTTCTCAAAATGGAAGCACATCACTGTCCTGGCCTCCTGGGAACTGTAGCCTCTGTGTGAGGAAACCATCTAAAACTGAATGTGAGTGTTGTCTTCTTCTCTCTCTGTTTCTTTGTTGCATCCAGATCACATCCAACTTAGTAGAAGGCAACCACTCTTTACAGTTACAAACTTTGTTTTGTGAGTGGTTTTACTCAGTGGGAAATGAAATTAGGTTAAAATTTTATTCCTTGGAGAGCTGTCTTCTGATTGTCTACATGTCATCTGCCATTTCTCTTATTCTATGCAAGACCCTTAGGCTTCTCTGAGTGCTCCTATTCCAAATCTCACCGTTTTGGTGTGAAAGAAAGTCTGTGGGTACTTCTGTGGCCTGAAAATACCCAGAGGTGAACTGCACAGGAGAGCCTGGGGTCTGCTTGCACTGTACTCACACTTCACAGATTTCAAGTGTTACAGGAAAGTCATGGTACTCTTGGGAAAGAGTAAAAATTAATAAGAAAATAAGAAAGCCCACAAAATGTTGGCCTTTCAGCTGAAGTGCTATTTTCTCCTAGGCTGGAGAAGGCAATTAAACCAGAGCTCAAGGTTCTCTTAGTTGGCCGTGTTTGGATTTGGTGCCCTCTTGCGGGAAAAGGGATGGACATGAGCTGACAGCTCACATCCCTGCTTTTTTGTGTGATCAGCGATGCCGGTACCCAGCGGGCCTTGGTGGCCATCTGGAGCCACTTTGCATTTCAGCAGTGCGGATAAAATGGCTACAGATGTGGCACAGTTCTTCCTGGAACTGGCGCTGGGATCCCTCTGTTTCTGGGTTTTGAAGTATTCACATTTGTCTCAGCATCACCGTGGGTGAGATAGAGTTCCATGAGCCATCATACAGTTTCTTAGGAAAATAAAGTAGAAGAAAATTATTTTTTGGTTTTTTGGGTTTTTTGTTCGTTTGGGTTTTTTTGGTTGGTTGGGTTTCTGTGGGTTTTTTATTTTGGTTTAATGTTTGTTTTTGTTTGTTTATTTCTGGAGTTTTGTTTGGTTTGCTTTGTTTGGGTTTTTTAAAGAAATATTTATTGTCTTTAGAAAAAGTGGAATTCCTAAAAAATGTCTGGAAATATCCTGACACATGCATCATTTTCCTATGACTAACAAGAGCCTACCTTTATTTAAATAGAAGTGCTTCTCTTTTTTTTTTTTCTTTCAAAGTTAACTGTGCAAAGTATGCTCTGAGTTTCTCATCTATTGCCAAAACATTTTGGTCTAAGTTTTTGTTTTGAATAGAATACAGAAGAAAGTGCTTTGAAAACCAGAAGAAGTTGGAGTGGAAATTTGGAATTAGGCAGTTTTTCCTTTCAAGTCATTGTACATGTGGAGACTGATAACTGTAAAAAAATTAGTGTTTTAAGAAAAGGTGGGGCAAGGCAAAAAAGTTTTAAATATACGTATCTGAAATATATTCTGGAATTGCATCCCTAAATATGATTATGCAGCAAACGAAACTTTAGTAATGAGTATTTAAGTGCTGATACCTGAATGGATTTTCTTTAAAAATTTAGTTCCATTGTTCCGCAAAATAGGCAATTTGCTGGTACCATCAGGATTTTTTTCAAAACTTTGATAATGAATTGTAGCTGAGTGTAGATTATAAAACATTACGATTTTTTAAAACTATATTTTTATATAAAATATATAATAATATATAATATAAATTATATAATAATAGAAAACTATATTATTATATAATTTTTATATATAAAACTATATATATGTATAATTATATAAAACTATATAAAGTTATACTTTAGGCTGCTTTTTTCTTTCCCTTCCAAGGTTTGCCTTATTCCTAAATCTGCTCATGGTACTAATCCAGCAAGTGCACAAATGGCAGGGATGAAGATTCAGCCAATTGAAGTGGATAAAAATGGGAGCATTGATATTTCTCATTTAAAAGCAATGGTGAGTATTTAATTATCTTTGATTTTCAAGGAACACTTCTTCTCTGAAGGTAATGGTGTTGGCAGCTGAATCACATTTTCCTACAAGAAAAAATAAAGCAATAATAGTGAATACATGCTTTGAAAGGATAAGTAATTTTTTTTTTCCTCACTGAGACACTAACTATGTGACAATTGTAAGATTTCTTTTAATTTGAGGGTCTTTAGTGTAGGATTTGCTCAAAGAGTCTTTGTACACAGTAGAGTCTTTTATAGCAGACCCTTTTGGTCCACAGCTAGTACTGGAAATGAGCAAGCCATGTTCATGAATGTGAAGCATTTGAAACTGCATTTCAGCCTCCTTTTAGCAAAGTTCAAGTCCATCTCTGCGGGGGAAGTTGTTGCTAGGCAACTACTTTTTTTCTCTTTTTTAAGTGTATTGACTGCAGCTGAATCTTGCAATGCAAGGTATTAGCAGGACACATTTCTACATCTGGACAAACTTTTATGGCTGTCATAGAACTCTACGGCTGAAAGTAGGGGGAATGGTCATTATTTCACATTAACTTGGAGGCCAGATTTTTGTTTTGTCGTCTGAAGGTCCCAGAAGAGAGTGTTTTACACATATATATGTGTATGCATATATTTGTATGTATATGTGTATATATAAATATATATGTCTATATATATACACACACCTTTTAATACCTGCCCTTTTCCCTGATTTAAAATTCTGATTTATTCAGAGGTCACTCTTTTTCCATAGGCATGGCTGAAGGAAGCAGCCCAGTATCCTTTGCTGACTATAAGTGACTTTGACTATCTGCTGATAGGCCTCCTTCCCATCTGTAAAACAGTCTGACTTTACTTGTATTTTCATTATAAAGTCTGAGAAGCTTTAGGAGCCTCAGTGACCATTCTTTCTCTCCCTTCCCTGCCACCAGGTGGACAAGCACAAGGAGAACTTGGCAGCCATCATGATCACATACCCTTCCACCAACGGTGTGTTTGAAGAGGAGATTGGAGATGTCTGTGACCTCATTCACAAACATGGGGGCCAAGTTTACTTAGACGGAGCAAATATGAATGCTCAGGTACAAAAACAAGGCAGACTTTTTTACTACTGGGAGTCCTTGGAATAAAAATAGCACAGCAGTACTCAGTTCAGGCTGTAACACAGCTTCCATGCAAGATGCCACAGTGTTTGGGGGAGGATGTGAGATTTCCAAGAATAATAATTAAAATTAGATGGTGAAAGTAATTCTCATTTACTTGATTTTCCCCTGAAATGTGTTGTAAGATTTATGAGTTGTTCACTGAAATTGGCTTAGTCTGCCAACCCTTTATCAAAGACATTCTTTACAGATGTAATTAGGAATTCCTAAAACAAAATATTATTTGCATCAAGTTCCTGTTTATGATGCATCATGACGAAGAAAAAACATAAAACATACACCATCTTTTTCAACCTGTTCTCCTTGCATTCAGAAATAGGTCCTAAATGGCATAGGAAGAATGTTTTGAAACAGAGTATTCCCTTTACAGGTTGGTCTGTGTCGTCCTGGAGATTATGGCTCTGATGTCTCTCACTTAAATCTTCACAAAACCTTTTGCATTCCCCATGGAGGAGGAGGACCTGGAATGGGACCAATTGGAGTGTGGGTATCTATATTAGCCTTTACTTAAAAAAAAAAAAAAGAAAAAAAAAGAAAAAATATATATACGCCTTAGTGAATCTTGGTTGGGTGTTCACTTCAGCACAGAGTCATGGCTGGGAGAGGTGTTATGTTGGTTGCAAGCATCTGTCCTTCTCCAGCACAGTCAAGTGCTGATCTCAGGAATGGTGGTGTTCACCTGTATCCCCAAAGCCTGGCTTCCATGTTGGCCTTCTAGTGTGTATGGTAAACCTCACTCAGCAATCTGTTTTCTGAGTAAGAAATGGACTTTGAGGGTTTATAATACTGCATGTAGTCCAGAACACAGAAGTGCTACACAAGCTGTGTGAATCTATCACATGCAGCATTCTTATTTCCTTAAAGGAAGAAATTCTTGCTTGTCTAAAGAAAGTAATTTTTATTTGGATAACTCCATTAATATCTTGTGATAGGTTGAAAAACTGAGTGCCATCCTCCACTGGCACCAGTTGTGTAATAAACCTTCTTTTGAAGAAGGCATAGCTCAGACTTTCTAGAGGACTGTGACTGGAGTCAAGGTGACGAGAAACTACTGCTGAAACTGTCTAGATATGGTAACATAGGAACATGTATTTGATCTCTAAAATCAATGTTTTTGTTTTAGGAAGAAACATTTGGCTCCCTACTTGCCTACCCACCCTGTGATCAAAATACAGCCGGATAAGGATGCATGTCCTTTGGGTACTGTCAGTGCTGCCCCTTGGGGATCCAGTGCTATATTGCCCATTTCCTGGGTGTATATCAAGGTGTGTAGACTTTTATAAGGAGTATCAGCTGAGGTTCTGTTTCTCTTTCAAGTCCAGTGACTACTGGAACCACATGAACAGGTTTAAGAGCAACTCATTGTTCTGTTTCTCTTTCTCTTTCTGTTTTCTCTCTCCAGTAGTCACTGGACTACTGGAACCACATGAACAGGTTTAAGAGCAACTCATTGTCAGATGTTTGCACAGACTGAAATGAAGTGAAATGAAGTGATGACAATCCAGTCGCATCAGGACAACTGCTGTACCTAACTCGTCTACCTCCTGTCTGTAATAGTCTTGAGATAAGTGCAGGCAGAAAAACCACAGTCAGGCTTCCACTTTCTGACACTGAAGTTTTCACGTTTAAATTACTGTTCCACCAAGAGTTTTTTTAATTGTATGATTCAGTATTGTTATATTTGACATCTACAGAACATTCAATTTTACAGTATCCTGAATTCCAGAGGATTTAACTGGGTTTGAGAATGGAACTTAGTTTTGGTTTGACATGTGAGACAGCTTGATCTATGAAATTTGTTAATCTCTTGCAATTTAGTGATAAGCCAGCAAATATTTAGCTACATGTATGGCCATATTTAGCCAACAGAGATGACTGTAGATTCAAATTCTATTTGATAGAAGGGTGTGCTGGGACTCTTGAGCTACATTTAATGCTTCCAGTGACTGAGTTGGGGAAGAGTGAACTTAGCAGCAGTGTCATTCAGAGTACTTTGTTGCCAGTATGATACTGGGGAAACCAGCTCTCCTAGAATTCCAAATCAGCAAATATGAACTGGTGCAATTTCCATTTACAGCTGTGGGTAAAAATCACTTGTGACTCTAAGCTGGTTCCTATTCCCATAGAATATTTAATCTATTAGAAATTTTTAAGGGGAGCTTTTTCCTCACAGTGCAAAAGTGCCATCTATTTACATTGTCTCGCCTAAAGTTCTCTGGATAGTGTTGCTGTGGGATAGCAGCCTGGGAGACAGGCAGCCTGTGCCTTTTGACATTATTTGTGTTCTCTTTTTTCTATTCAGCTCAGAGCTTCCTAGTTTGAGGAGAGGTTTGGGTCATTCATTTCTGACCTTCAAGCTAAACCTCTTTAACAGTAGACACTCATAAACTACATACACCAAAGGTGGCCTCGCTCAATATCCAGTGCTTCTCTGTGAGTGCTGTGTGGAAAAGTGTAACAGCAGAGTGACTGCCTTAGAACTAGCCAGGTGCATTGAGGTGCTGCTCTCTGTCATGCAGGAGCATACTTTGCATGGTTTGGACCTGTTCTAGATCAGTTTCTTCATGTTATTTTTGTTTCAGACAATGGGAGCAAAGGGTCTGAAGCATGCTTCTGAGATTGCTATACTAAATGCAAATTACATGGCAAAGAGGCTAGAGAAGCACTACAAAATCCTTTTCAAAGGAGCAAGAGGCAAGTATTGGACAATTTCTTTTCTTCTGCCTGGCTTTTTTTTTTTTGCCTCATGTAGAAGTTGGCTTCCAACACAGTTGTTTCATTTTTGGGGTTTGTTTTTTTTTTTTTGAATGCTACGTGACTGCTGATTTCAAACTTCTCTTGATGTTGTTCACAAGGAGAGAAATAACCTGCCACACTTCCATGGATGTATTTCTATGGATGTATTGCCATGAAATTGAGATACTTGGAAGTAGAAGAAAAGTAGTATCTGTTTGTAATTAGAAAAAGATGATGCCAAAAGATAGAGTAAATAATTAGATTGTTCTCCTTGAAATTCAATAGCAGATTGATAGAAAAAGGAAAAGCAACCAAGTGGAGACTTCCAAATCTCCATAATCAGTGATGCAACAATTTAAGAACTGAAAGTAATTTTTGGACCTGTACTTCCTCTTGCACACTTCCTCTAAAAAAAAAAATCCCATCAAGTTTCCCTCATTTCTGCTCCTTATTCACTTTTGTGAGATCACATAGAATTCCTTTGGCAATGCATGATATTTCAGCTACATTCTGGTTCCCTGTTTTGGCTCTCCAGCCTTGCAACAGGTCAGAAGTAATGAAGAAGAGATGAAAAAAATATTGTGGTAGTAGTGTAACAATCAGAGAACTTATTTTGCTTGTTTAAGCTGAACAGCATTGAAGAACATTTGAGTAGAATATATATTATCTCCAAAATCTGTATCTTAAATTTAATACATATATCTTGGTAAAACCTGCAAGTTGTACTTTAATAAAAGTGAATAAAAATTGCAAATTTTGAAGGATTTAACAATGTAATGGAAGGTTCTCCAGAACCATGGATATAAATACAGACAATGTGGGTCTTTAGCATCTCTATAACAGAAGATTTGAGCTTTGCTCTGGCATAAGATAAAACTGATTATCTTAATTAATTTAAGATAGCCTAAAATCCAAATGGTGTTGGACCATTGACAAATCTAAGCATTTTTTCAGAGAACTTGTAAATTGTAGGAGCTACTTCCACCACTCATTCCTAGTTCTGATTTTGTAAATGAGGCCTCTTCTTAATATGATGTGGGGTCAGTCTGCAAAAACTGAGTTGTATATCTCTTACCTGATAATTTCTCAGACTTGAGGTTTTGCCCAAGTGGATATTTTTGAGTTTGTCTTTTTGCCATGTTCTCCACAAAACCAATCAGAATACATCTTGGTAAATTGCATTGTTCTCCTATAAAGTAAGACTACTGTTCTCACTAGTCTTTACTTAATAGATGTCACTTTTTATTTACAGGTTATGTAGCCCATGAATTCATTTTGGATACAAGACCTTTCAAAAAAACAGCAAACATTGAAGCCGTAGATCTTGCTAAAAGGCTTCAGGATTATGGCAAGTCAAATGTTTATTCTTTAAAATAGCAGTGCAAGTGACAATTTTGTAAGTCTATTCTAAAGGGAGATACCAACAGTCGAGTTCTGTGCTTATGGATGGTAAATCTGGCGCAATTATTTCAGGCTTCTTCATTTTCTTTAAGGGCTTTGAGAGATATTACAGATATTTGCATATACTGACTTGTAGTAGGTACTACTGACTCTGCTGCTACTTCACAGTTTTGTAAACTGCCCCATCAAATTACTGATTACATGACTCTAAACTGTTTGGAGCAAGTGGGTCAAAGCCAAGAGCTTTATAAGATTCCAACAAAACAAAATAGAGGGAGGCAAAAAAAAAAGAAGACTTTTAAAGAAGATAATAGGATTTGAACAGTTCCATCCTGATGCAGTTTATGCAGTTTTGTACACATGCTCTTAAGGATCTGATTGTGGATGCATTTTGGCTGCCAGACAAGAGGATCCATTGAACTACTTGATCCTATAGAACTGCTTCTAATAAAAATGCATGAAAGATGTTAAAACCCTAACCAGTAACACCTCTTCAGTGAAGTAATCCAAAGCCTAATTGTGCTACTAAAAACCCACCCTTCCTGCTCTTTGTAAGTGAACCTTCAATATTGTGCACCACTTAAACAGACCCTTCAGTAGGTACAGAGGTGAGTTAGATAAGTGTATTAAAGTTCCTTTTTAATAAACTGTTTCACTAAATCTGTGTGTAGCTTTATTGTAAATAATACAGTGGTGTTACCCTTCAGTGCTGAAAATGAAGATACTTGAAAAATTTATCTTGTCTCTAAATTACAGAGCCAACACTACCAGTAAATTCAGTCTCTAGATTTTTGTAGAAAAAGGACTGAATTTGTGAATCTGCTGATAGCTAATGCATGTATTATCTCATACCATACTATCTGTGACTGATTTTTGCTATTGTCACCAGGTTTTCATGCTCCAACCATGTCCTGGCCAGTGGCAGGGACACTTATGATTGAACCTACGGAGTCTGAAGACAAAGCAGAGCTGGACAGATTTTGTGATGCCATGATCAGTATTCGGCAGGAAATTGCTGAAATAGAGGAGGGCAGGATGGACCCCCAAGTTAACCCACTAAAGGTAAGATGGCATGTAGAGCAAGGTACCAGCATCAGCCTAACCTTTGAGTCTACAGATGTCCACTTCCTGGTCTTTCAGTACTCTCAAAAGTAATGGATCACAACAGTGAACACAAGACTTGAGAAACCGTCAACTTTTTCAAAATTTGAATTTTGACTTTTTCAAGTGAGAAGTCTTACTAACAGAGCAGAGAAAGTGATTTCCACAAGTACTTAATTTATACTTCAAGGTCATCTCAAAGTAACAAAGGACAGACGCTTATTTCACTAAAGATGGAAAGTGGAATGGCCTTAACATTAATAATAAAATCAAGACTGAATTATTTTAGCAATGCAGCACAGAACCAGTATCAGCTCAAGTTCTGTTCCACTCTTAATGCTGTACTGACTTTTAAGTTTCGTCAAAAGCCAAAAGAATATCAAGCCTTGGGTAGCATCTTTAGGCAAACTGAAAAAAAATCCAAATACTGACTTGCCTCCTGGTTTAAATCTGCCTTCCCCTCCCCACCAGATAAACAGTGTTCTCTAGACAGTAATTACTTATTTGTGGTAATAAGCCTTGAAGAAGTCTTCACACTATGTTCAACAGAAATCAGCAATTTCTTGTTCTCAACATGTCTTGTTTCTTGTAGATGTCACCACATACTTTGAACTGTGTCACTTCTTCCAAGTGGGATCGTCCCTACTCCAGAGAAGTGGCAGCATTCCCACTAGTGAGTACATAATGGGAACTTCGTAGTGTGGTAATATATAAATATGCTTCATGCTCTGTAGTTTCATAGTCAGTTGGAGATGAAGTAATGTGGTAAGAATGAAAACTTCAGAGCCATTATATTGTTGCTCAAATTTTAAGTGTGTGAGCTCTCTCTATCACAGTTTCATTAGTTTAACTTTAGACAAGGAAAGAAGAGGTCAAAAAAAAAAAAAGTCTCTACACATAGGTGCAGACCTGGATTTTTCAATCCTAGCACTTTAACACTGACTATTCATTCCTATTGGAAACAGCCTGTTTAGTTCTGACATACTGCACCAAGGGCTCCCAGAACAGAGTCCCACATGCTGACATTCAAAGCGTTGCTCATAAGAACTTGCATAAGGTGTGACTAGATTCCCCAAGGTTAGCATGGGGAAAGTGACACCAATGTGCCCCTGCTACAAATAAAGGTCAGACTGGAGCTGGACACTGATACCAGACTTCTTAATTGCTTTCACAGTCATAGCAGCTAATGTATGTGTAACCAACCTTTCTGCTCTGAATCTTAATTGCAAGTATTTTAGTGACATGTACTGTTTCAAAGAGGAAGAATTCAACTACACCACCATTCCACTTTCCTTTAAGTATTACATTGTAACTATATTGAACAGCACAGCAGTGTCCTCTGCTTTTCCTTCATTCCTATGTGAAAGCCAGTTGTTCAAAGGATAATAAAGTTTTCTTTCATCTCATGAAAACTGCTTCTTTGCAGGCATGTGTTAGAGGACATGACCATACTTTTTTGAAAATCTAAGCATGCTTTTAACTGTCACTTCTGTTATACATGCTTGTTAACTTTCAGGGACTGCAAAAAGACTTGATGACTTCACTAAAAAATCCACTTTCACAGCACTTGTAATTCTTCCAGTTCCTAATGTCTGTTATAATTTTGTAGCTTTATTTGGTGGAAAAATTAAGATGGTTGGGTTCTTTTATCTCTCTTAGCCATTTGTGAAGCCTGAAAGCAAATTTTGGCCCACAATTGCTCGCATTGATGACATATATGGAGATCAACATCTGGTTTGTACCTGCCCACCAATGGAAGCCTACGAATCTCCATTTTCTGAACAGAAGAGAGCATCTTCCTAAGATTGCTTCCAGCTGCCTGCATTTTTGACTCCATCAGAATGGCCCTTTCCTGATTTCCTGGGGATATTTATATTGTGTATATTTTGAATAATCACCATGTTTGTTCATTGAACACTGCTCAGTTAAAATGTAAATACAATCAGTATGTTAGATGTAAACAAAATGTGATTGTTCCACAGCAGTTGATGTTGGAAGTTGCCTTGATTTATCATTTTGTCTGTTTCATGCTGAAGTTTAAACAATTAACACCAAATTTGCAAGGTGGCATGGGAGATACAGTTAAAAAAAAGTAGAAAATATGCAGATACATAAGGCAATACTAATAAATATTAACTGCAGGATTGTTTATATTTTGTAAAAAAATGATGAAGTAGATTTTTAAAATTTACTTCACATATTACCACTAACTAGCATTGCTAGTGTTAATATTTCATACTGATTTTTTTACCTATCAGTGTTAGTAGTCTAATAAAATTGGTCAGAATTTTAAGTGTTGTCATGTTTTGGCTTTAAACTTTTCAGCTGTATTTGTCCAACAGAGCAGTAGGAAATTATGGAACTTAAGTTCTGATTTGTGACAACTGCCACAGCAGCAATAAACTTACACAAAGGAAAATACTGTCAGAGATTAATACTTAAATAAATCTCTGCTTTTTTTTCAATGAGTCAGAATGATCCATTTTACCAAGCAGTAACAAACTTAATCTTGTTCTGTACCACACCATTTTTTCTTAGTAGTTCCATCTAATTCTCTCTTATTCTGGAGAAGGCATAAAAGACCATGAAGGCATAAAAGACTGTGAACTCTCAGTATTATTTAAATCTTGGGTAAGAAAGTGTTTTCTTTCCACAGCTTCTCAAGTCACTCTCTGGCACTTTTTTATACAGAGCACTCAGTTTGCCCTACTTTATCTACAGCTTGTGCAAAAACTGATCCACAGCTGAAGCCCCAAGAGCTTAAAGAGACCAGAGCCCTCCTGCAACACCAAGTGCCACATTAAATCACCCAGTAACCAAAGCTCAGGCCTTAAACAGGAGCCTTTTCCAGCATTTTCCAGATCAAATTTACATAAAACTAATCCTCTCACTGGTTACACACTCAGATCTCTGTGCTGTGAGCACATTTGAAAGGAACTTGCCCAGGTCCATGCAGAGCTGTCTGATGTACGTGAGCACCCCTGAAGGGACCAATTCATCCAGCCAATCAAAGCACAATTTTGGTGAATTAGAAAATGGGCACCAAACAACATCGGGAACACAGAAAAGGACCACACAGATCTGCACCTTACAACCACCCCACTACTCAACCTCTTCTTGAAGATCTATATGCACACTCAGCCTGGGAACTCTGAAGTGACACAAATGAGGCTGCTGTTTACAGAAATATTTGATGTACTTTAAACTTTATCTTCTACAGTGAAACTTTTGGGATTGCAACTTTTTCATTACCTACCTTATGACTTCAGTGGGGGTTTTTACACACAGAGACTACAGATGATAGGAGACAGGAATGGCTTTCATTAAAGGAAAGTGAGGCCAGACACCAGTTTTTATGTGAAAAGCTGCACCTACATGCTAAATCACCTTAATACATTGTCAGAACCCAGAGCATCTCTCTAGATGCCCTGGATGTCTCAAAGCCCTGGCAGGGGCTCGGAGACCCTGGCAGGAAGCCAAAGACACCTGAATGTGAGGAAATGAGAGAATTTCAGGCCTGAATGGTGAGGGGATGATATTCACTTGATAAAATTTGAATTATAATGCACTGTACAGGGGGTTTTATATGTTGTACAGGGGGGTCTAGAATTCTGTGCATGGGTCAGGAGTCCCAAGATGGAGGAATTTGGGCGTGCCCCGTCCTTCTTTCTTCTCCTTGGCATCCATGTTCAGGATGATGTTGGCATGTGTGGATTGGTTCATAGTGAAAGTGCACTTGCCAGCAAGGGCAGAAAGTATTGGAAATTAAAGGTAAATATCTTATATGTAGTTTTTACTATAAAAGAGACAACTGCCCCGTGGGCGGGAGAGAGTGCCCTTGGCTGTCTTGCTGATCAGCCCTCGGCTGGACAGACAGAAAAACTTTGTAGATAAGGAACAATAAACTCAACTCAAGACCGAAAAGCAAGAGTCCAGACTCCTTCTTCGAGAGCGTGCCCTTCCCAGAACCTCTTTTTCCGTGCTGGGGCAGAGACAAGTAACAGCCGACCCCGGCAATACATAGTGAAGAAAATCAGATTTTTTTACTCTAGAATTCACTATTGGAAAGGGTATCTTTCAGCAGCTATTGATATAGTACTAAGGATGTGAAATATCAAGAAAAGTTACTGCAAATTTATAATGTGAGGAAAGGACAGTTTTTCTCTGTTGCCAATCTAATTCCCCAGTCTTGACAAGCTACTTTAATGTTTGTTAAAAGCAGTTTCACGTTGCTTGATTTTGTCACTGAAAAAAAAATTAAAAATTGGTTTACATGTTTTTGTATAAAGCAGATAACTTCCCACTGTTGATCTCAAACTGACAAAATTTAGCTTGTAAATTAACTGGTAAAGTCTATCCAATGGAAAACAAAGCATTAAAATATTTTACAGTACTCAATTAAAAGGTTGTAAGCAACAAGTCTTATGAGCTACCGCTCATGAGATGCAATGGGGGTTACGAAGGTGAAATCACATCGTTCTCTCCAGAAATTCTGAGCTACCTGTAGCACTGTGGGCCACAGGCTGTCACCTGCAACTTCAGTGCCTGCAGAGGGAATTTGACTCATCCACCTGGCCAACCACTGTGCAGGAATCCCACAGCTCCCAGCTGTGCCAACAGCCCTATGACAGCCCTATGTGACAGGCAGGGCTGCCTCCCACTCTGGGACATGGACAGCACTGCTACAGGCTGTGAGTGAGTCCATGGGTATCAATGACACCACTGGATCTTGGTTTGGAGTTCAGTCTTTCTTAATTTTAAGTGCTCCTTTCATTGAGAAGTTAGTTAAGGAATATAAAGCCTCACACCTGAAAAATAAGGTGACCTAAGGAAAGCATTTAGTAATCTGAAAAATAAATTCTGTAAAAATCTCATGACTTAATTAAGTGGATAATAGTAAAAACGAAATTAGCAAATGTTCTGAATCATAAAATATTTAATAAGGTATATTTTGGGGGAGGGATATATTGTATATAAAATTTCAGATCACAATATGAAGCGATTTGAACCCTAGCTAGCACTGCCTTTAATGCTGTGTAGATGTATTGCCACTGATACAAGACCTACTAAAAGCATACAGTTTAACTAATACAGAAGTGGCTTTTTTTATATGAACTATTTTTTTACACAATTAGAGTGTCTTGAATACCCTCTTTAAGTGCAAAAAACACGGATCACTTTACACTAATGCAGCAACAATGCATTCATATTGTTCTCATTAGTCATTAGTAGTCAACTTGCATAAGATACAAGAAAAGCACAATGAAGCTCACAAAAATAGACTAAAAATCAGCCCGTTCTTGCAAAAAAATACAGCATAATAGAAGAAAAAGACAAAAAAGGGATTATGCACACCACAGAATTTGCTGTTTAATCCAAATGGCTTAAGTGCTGAATCTATTTATTTTTCCTGGTTTTTTGTGGGTTTTCTTTTGGTTTGGGTTTTGTTATTGGGTTCCTTTTTATTGTAAATCAAACCACATGGACCAGGCACAACTAATATTTAGGAGGCAGTGTGTAGCTAAAACATCACTAACTATTTTTTATCCCCAACATTGTTTCATTGTTTGACACAATTTACTTTCCTCTGTCCTGAGGTAGTCACAAAAAAACAAATCATAAATTAAGCATCAGCTAGGCCAGTAAGAGCTGAAGCTTTTATTTTTCTTTTTTCTTTTTTTTTTCCTTCTTTAAAAACTGTTAGTTAACTGGCCAAAACTACCCTTGATGTTAAAAGACAGCTGAGAATTAGAGTTCTCACAACACCAAGAAATGGCTATGAGGGTAAGAGGGTTAGGTGCTTCAAAAAGTGACAATATATTGAGTCCCATCAAGACGGCTGGTCCGCTGCTGAATTCCCATGTTTATTCCCCTTTACTGTCTCTAAAGTCACTGGGAGAAGTACAGAAGGGACTGAGCACATCATCGCCCTTTACTGTAACCCGGAAAGAACTGGTCCAGTAGTGTCTGCAGGATCTTGTTGGGAGCCATGGTGTAGCCCTTCCCCAGGTCATAGCGGCAGGCAGGGCAGGTGAACACTTCGGCTCTGAAGGAGCGCTGTAAACAACTCTAGGACATACAAAGACAGAGAAGTAAATTGCATCAACTTTCTTGTAGACCAACAACTTTCTTTGTTAACCAGCAAAAAGTAAGGAATCACTATGAACCAAAGGCACAACCGCACAATCTGCTGTACTATCAGGAAAAAAGAAGTCTTTGCCAAGCCCCCCGGTGCCTGACTCCACCCATGACTAAAATGTCCTAGCCAAGGAACTCTTCTCCATGCTTGGGAAGAATTAAATCACTAGTGAGGTTTCCCCTTCATTTGCACTAATGCCTTCCTGTAAGTCACAGCAAATCCTTTGCTTTGTTATAGCTTCACCGATTGCTATACTTTTCCAGACCTTCATATCAAGAGGAAGATGAACATACCACGTATACTGTTTATGTAGCAATCTCCATCTAACTCATCAGAATAGACCCAGTTTAGCCTTATAGATATATGTAGGATAATACAAACTGCAACACATTAGCATCTGTGCTGTCATCCTTACTACGTTACTGCAGGCTGATGAGCATCTAAAATTTTTTAGGGCATGGCAGATCTCTGTCTAAACAGCAACAGCAGCTTACTATGAAACTTCTTTACAACTTTACCTGGATGTTATATTGTATTCTCAAATATGTACTGATATCTTCAAACACTGTGCTTTCTGCATTTGTTGCCATTCAGCTTTCTCTTCTTTCTTTTTTCATGGTTTTCCAATTTCTACAATTCTAAATTTTAACTCCACAACATTTCTTATGTTTTTCAGAGAGACATAATTGTTCCATGTTATGTGCAGACCACACATAACAACACCCTGATTTTTACTTACTGGAGTGGTATCTTCTTAAACAACCTTGCATTACCAAATACTGTACTAGGATGACAGTATTTTGAGTCCTTTTAGGGCCTCAGGCAGACATACTAGGTAGGCACCATTCAAATATGCACAATTCAGTGCATAATTTTGTACATACCAATGCTACAAAATCAACTCTAGTCCAGATTTGATTCCAAGCTTCTTAGATTATCTCCAACCGATCAAGATTTTGAGACACATAAGTAAAGTACTGACATTCATGGTCTCCTACTAACATGAGCAATGCCAAAATTAGCAAGATAACATAACTTTCTCTGAATGAGCCCAAATAACTTTCTAGGGTATTTATCCTCCACCCTTGCACAACTTTTAAGAAAGAGTTATAAAATTATAAAATCTGGTTTTATTTCTTGTAACATTATGTAAAATTAAATCATTGCTATTGTGCCAAAATCTAACTTGTGGACCCAACCAATTCCTAGTGCACCTCCACTGGTCACAAAGGCATGACTGCAATGGTAAACCTCACACATTATGTCTATCAGAAACTATATGAAACATACTTCCACTCTTTGCTACACAAAATTAAGGTTACACAGGGAACACTGAATGGAAACTTGCTGCCTGATTTTGCTCAGAATGTTATGCAATTATTATTGTCTTTCTAAAATGCATATGGCTTTGGTGACTGGTGTCTCAGAGCCAAGAAAACAGCCCAGAGCAAGCAGTTTATTCTTACTTTACAGACGTTGTGGAGGCACTCTGTTGTCACTGGCTGGTAAACCAACTCCTGGCAGCAGACACACATAAAGGATTGTTCCAGTTTCTTCAGAAAATTCTAATGTAGGGAACAGAAATAAAAGAGACAAATGCTATTACAGTTCTCATAAATGCCACTTACTACATAAAGATGATGTACTTCCAGAAGTTCTTAAGTCCATCTTATCTCTGAGCACAGCTTTCTAGAAGTAATCAGAAAGCAGGTCTTTAATGGCTTTATTTCCCTGCTCTTCTACGAATTGCAGAATCACATTTGGGTTTGAAGGGTTGGTTTGGGTTGGAAGGGATCTTAAACAACACCTATTTCAACCCCCATGCCATGGGTAGGAAATCTTCCACTAGACCAGGTTGCTCATGGCTCCATCCAGGCCGGCCTTGAACACTTTGAGGGATGGGGCATATGTTTCTGGGAAACCTGTCATAAAATTATTTTCTGTCTAAACAAAACCTAGTGACTAAAACCACCTTTATTCATGTCTGATTTCTGACATTAGCACAGCATAAAAATACATTTGTTATATCAGAGAAAACATGCTCTCTTCAAAAATGAAAATAAATAAAAATGCACTTTTAACTTCAGGATGGTTTTTGAGCAAGAAAAGGTCTCTCTTGTGGAGGCATTAACCCATCTCTCAAGAGCAAATTGCATAAGCTAGACATCTTGAAATACAAGTGTGACAAATAAAACTAATGCAAGACAGTCTATATTTAGCAAAAGTTTAACAAACAAAGGAGGTTTTAAGAGGGACTCAAGATTTCTCCTAATAATATAAAGAAAATGTAAAGAATAAAATTTATGCATGCAACAAACATACTGGTCCTTCCTTAAGAGAAGCAAGTACTTCATCCCACAGCTTCTGGTTCATGCAGTCTTCTCTGATCAGCCATTGCTGCTCTTGGGTCAGCTGGAAAGCTTCTCCTTTCCCTCCATCCCCCATCCTCATGGCTTTGGGTGTATTGGTAGGCTCCTCTGTACCTGCTTAAGATGGTGACCATCAGACCCAGTAACAGCAGTGTTAGTCTGAACTAATAAAAGGGAAAAACAAAACTATTTCTAGAAGGAAACATGGATCAATATGGATTACATGCATGAAATGCAGTAAGCAAATTCCTACTCCAACTCATACTATACATAATTGTTTTGGATTGCAGCACACAGTTGCACAGAAGAATTTTCATTTTTTTGCAGAGCTTGTGGGCAAAAAACACAGTAGGAGCAGTAAAAAGGATTAAGACCCCTACACTACCACTTAATTAAAGAGCATGTGCTTACGAATTTACACTAGTATTCCAAACAGTGTGGTGGGTTTAGTGTAGGCCAAACGCCAGTGCACTCACTAGAATATACTTATTTATTTCTTGCTGTGAGACAGGATTAGGAGAAAGGCAAATTAGGCTCAAAGCTTGAAAAGGGTATGAAGAAAAGTTTATTAACAGTAACTAAACGAAAGAATAATAAGAATTAGAATAAAACCTTTAGAACACTTCTCCTCTCCCTACAACTTTTTTTCCTACTCACAACATACAGAAAGAATCCAGCCAGTTTATTACTTCTAGAATAGTCTTTTTTAGTCTACTTGATGCTCTTCTTGTTAATTTATGGAGACTTCTTTATAAGAATACTGTTCTTTTGTAGCTTTTAATTTTTACGAATAGCAGTTGCCTGGAAAATCTGTAATCATGAAGTCCCTTCCATTTTTACAGCTTTTCCCAAAACTGCGTTTATGGGCCATGTTAATTTATGGGGTATTATTTTAAAGATGAACTGATTAAGAACAATGGTTTTCTTTATCTGTCTTTGAAATTATCTTCATTTCTGAGAACACAGGTCTTCTTCTCTCCCTGGAAGCATAGGGTCATTATCACTCTTTCTTTTTGTTCAAACTTCTCATGGGACTACAGCTATTTCAACATCTGCTTACTTTAGCATGGAGGCTTCTGTTAGATACCTACAATTTGAACGGTTCATCTCCTCATATTTTTAATGGGTTACAGGAGAAAAAAGAGTCTGATGTATCCATTATATCTTCTTCATAGCCTTATAAGAGGATTTTAGCCTCGAATTAAGGCATCTCTTTAAATCCCTCCCATCTGGGACTTGACTTCTTTTTTGTGACTTTCATGTTTCATGTTGTGTACTAAAACCGGTTAGTATCTTGCTCAGGTTGGCAAGATAGTAACCGGTTATGCGCACATGGTTATGTGATTTCTGCTGGGCGGCTCTGGCCTTGTTTGTGGTAGAGGATTTCTTCGGCGCCTTGGAAGGGAGCTGCTAGGCTCTCAGCAGCCGGGCTAGAACTCCACAGCAGCACTCCTGGGAGCCGATGGCCTTCCCCTGCCGCCCAGGCCTGGTGGTTGTGGACGAACTTTTATGCTGGTGGAATCCGGGCAAAGCCAGCCCCCCTGGCTGGGCCCGGCTAGCGGCGGGGGCAGGGTTTAGCAGCGGCAAGAAGCCAGCAGCCGCGGCCCGGCCCGGCCTCGGGCCCGCGGCCTCCCTCCCCGCGCCCGGCGGCGCTGGGGCCCTGGGCTCCCCGGGCAGGAGCCAGCCCGGCCCCCGTCTCTGTTGTTTGTTTGCCGGCCGGAAGGGAAAGAGACCCTCCTGGGCTTTTTCGTCTTGTTATAACAAGTGTCCTCACAAAGGCGTGTACAGTTTTCTTAGTAGTTCAACAGGTTGTTAATTTTCAAAGCTAACTACTGATTGGGCTTTTTTGTCAGACACGGAGGAAACTGCTAGCAACTTCTCTTTAGAAAGTTATTTCCGTGTGTGCCACCACAAACAGCTTCACACTTCCACAATGATTTCATTACTTAGTTCATGGCAATTGTAACATGACAGACTTTGATGATGAATGCTAAAAGAGTAAAAAATAAATACCATCATCAATTGTCCTCTTCTGGTTTCCATTACTTTGGCTGGTTGGTTCTTGTTTCACAGTTTGCTTTTTAACCTTATCTTTCTTCTCCTTACTAGCCATGGCTTCCAAATAACCTTCTGGATACTAAAATTAAAAAGCACAGATTTAAAGCAAGAATCACTGACATACAGGAATAACCAAATACCAAAAGGAGTAACTTCTAAAATATTTTAGATCCCTGTGACTACATGGTAAAATAATTACAAAATAATGTTTAAATCCTATATGATAGAGAAAACATTTAAATTAGTGCCTATTTTTAAGAAAGCACAGTCAAGTCAAAGAACTTAATCCACACTCAGGTGTATTAAACAGTATTTCTGTACCTGTGTGTTTACAAACTATATAAATTGGGGAGATGATGGTATGCTGTAAAATGGAATATACCATTGCATTACCAAGAATAGATATTAATTCTTTCCTTCTTTCCATCTTTCATGGATTCTGCAATGCCAAAATTTTCATGGATCAGCCTATATCACTGCCTAAAATACACTGTTTATACAAAATACTCAGTCACATGAAGAGAAAAATACGTAAAAATGCACTGGTTTTTTCGGTTTCTCAGGCAGACGCTAGTCACCTGTAGAATTTGCTCCAAATTCTGATTTTCTGATTCATATAGACAAACCAATTTCTACTAGGGCAGAAAGCTTCATTTGCAGTTCCATCTGCTGTATCACTATTACAGTATTCTTTCAATTTGCTTATAATAATGGTTTTTAGTATCAAAAGCTGCCACAGTGAAGTACAAGGAAAAAAAGGGAGCTTTATTTTAACTGTTTTCTTTCTCAGGATTTTGTTTACTAGAACTAACAATAAAAACAACTGTTCAAGTCTTGATGCCAACCTGTACACTTAGACCGAGCTTTTTTGACCGCTCCATTCCTTCTGAAGTCCAAGGTGCAGGCTCAATATCATCTCTCCTCAGAAGATAGCGCCAAACTAAAAATCCACATTTTCCAATTTCTGGCCAGTATTTCACCACCTAAAGAACAATACAAAATTACTGCCATTATTTTATCATGAGTCAAACACATGCACATCATCATACTTTAATTGTTCAAGAAATGACAAGACTGATTTATACATTATTATTATATACAGAAGTTCTTCCCTCAGCTGTGAAATTTTTGTATTTTTTATAAATACAGTGGTCTTAAAAGGCACACTCCTTTGTTTCAGAAACTAAGAAGCCTTCAAACAAACAAAAGGCTGGGATACAGCTGGAAAGACGGAAGAAATAATGAAATAATCAGACTTCAGGGATGTATTTAACTCAATAAGCACACGCAAAGCAACTTACACATTCAATCTTATGTATCCTATTACAGATTATGTTCTATTATCACTGCTCTGAATAATTTCATTTTGGTTCACTTTGCAGAACAAACTCAAGTAAAAAAGCTCTACTAAAGAAAACAGGAACTATTTCTTTCAAGTAATAATGAAGAATTTGCAGACTAACACATATGAGCCTTTTTAAAACAGATTACAAGAAATTTTATGTTGTAGAGACCAGAATACCTTGTAAATGCCATCATATCTGTTGCCTTCCTCTGGAGCATATTTGCTGATCCGCCGTCCTTTTGAGCTGCGCACTACCCTAACTGGTTTACCAGCTCTCCAATTCTTTGACTCTGCTCCATTTTTATCATCCAATGGGGCATCACAGTTAAGGGCCAATGCCCTAGAAAGAAATTTAAATTCCTCATGAACTAGATTGCTTCAACAAGCAGAGTTTTGAGAGTTAACATAATTATGTCATGTGAGTTTCCCTTGTCTAATTTTGCTTTATCAAGCAGCATAGACCTTTCAGTATGTTTTTTCAGCAGAATTGATGGAAACAATGAGACCACACTGAAATGCATGGTAAGAAAAAAAGATGGGAACACTAAACATGTTGTCTGGGTTCCAGATGAAAACTCATGTGAAATTGCTAGAAAACAAACCAATCCTTTTAGACTTAATATTATTAATTTTTAAAATTAATCCCTTCCTAAATAGAAGAAATTAAAATTATAATAAAAGGCAAACTTTCTGTGCTGCTATCCCCCATCAATAGCCTTTAAGGCTTTTTAACTGTGCACACAAAAGTAATGAATACAATGAAAAACATATAGAGAAAAAAGTACATAATAACCATTCAAAAAAGCTCAAAATACCATACCTCTCTCACATGATACATAAAATACCTCAGAGAAGAACTAAGAATCATAGTAGCTAATTAAAGGTTTAATTAGCTTTAATTAAAAGCTTTAATTTACCCAGAGAGATGATTTACCCATAGAGACCCTCTTCTAGAAACCTGGAGCAAGAGAGTATGACCAAGTTGCTATAAGAAACAGTATTTCTACTACCACAGCCTGACTTGAAAGGATTGAAAACCCTTCAGAATCAGCCACAACACAAATGATGGATCTCAAAACAGAAGAAATAATATGGGGTATAAACAGACATGGTACAAGTATAGTGCCCACATTGTAGAGAACAGTAAGAGATAGGCACACTATGCCGACATTAAAAATTTTCTCCATATTAAAAAAAACTTGTAAAACTATATGGACAAGCAAAACCAATACAGATTCATCTACCTGGAATCATCATAATCTTCTGTATCAAAGTGCTTGAAACTTGTATCAAGCTCAGTAAATGAGAGCAGCACATTGTAACTCTTTGTGCGCTAATGCCTTCACAGCTAAGTAGTTTTGCCTGTGGATTTCTCATTTGCTAAGAGGAGGGAGACACTGACATTAAAGGGTCCAGCTTTAATTCTGTGTCCCAAAACAACTTTGTTCTATTCACTAAATATGCTTGTAAAGCTATTGCTTAAACCTACTTCCATATTTCTTCCCTCCTTGATCTTGTTAATTTTCACATCACGTGTCCCTTCCCCCTCCCTTTCTCAGCAGCCAAGTCAGGCTTTTCCTCTTTTTCCTCTAGACAGCTTGAAAACATCCCTCTCCAGCCTGTCTGAGAGCAGCAGAACATACCTAAATGTAGACCTGGCAAATGAAAGTTCTCAGTGACTTTCAGCATCTCACAGGTGTTCAGAGGTCAGTTGTGTAACAGATTATGCTCTTAGAAACAGAAAAGGATGGCGTACTCTTTGTTCAGGCCAGCTTTTGAAGGACGGAAAAACACTTCGGCAGATGTCTAATTCTCCCTCTGGATATATGTTCTCTTTCAAGTACCTATTTTGATAAAGCTGCACCCTAATTCCTTGTTTTTCATAGAAAAATATGATGAAAGAAAGGGCTAGCAGAATAGAAAATATTTCTTTTATCGTGGGAAAAGGAACACGCTTTCTTCCTCCTTAAATTTATAACTGATTTACCCATGAGAGAAGAAACTTAAAAAAAGAAACACCCAGAATTAGAAAACTTCTGGTCAAGAGTTTTGACAAACTTCTCATTTAATTAAAACAGAGTCCTCTCTGTTTCAACCAGAGGCACGACTGCAAGCTGCAACAACAATACAGCAAAGTATTTCACTGTGTGAAATCACTGTGAGATGAGTGTTCCTTTAAAGCAACAGATCATAATGCTTGATAAAACACTTAGAAGCAACAGGCATTGCTGTTTATGAAAACAGCATGTACAGAAGAGAAAAAATACAGCAAAATGTTAGTTTTAAATTAAAGCCCTACAACCCAACTCTTTGTATTGAAATATCTTTAAATTTTATTTTCAAAACTTACCTATTCATGTGTGTTAATGTCTGATCAAATGAATGTTCTCCAATTCTTTTATTGCCAGAAAGATCTCTACCTCCACTCCCAGTGTAAGTGAACTCATCTCCTCGATCCTGTGCAAGAAGATTATCCTTTGGTTTAAGGGTCTAAAGTAAAGTAACTCAATTAAAAGAAAAAAAAAAAAAAAAAAAAAAGGCAACTTCATTTGTTCTATTTACTCAGAGAAAAGCTGCAATCCAGGGCATGAAAGACGTGTTTTCAATTTCATTATTGCCATCCTACAGCAGCTGCACCAGCACAAAGCTACTTGATGTAGTCTAGATGTAACCTCTTCACCAAAAAATTCTCACTAAAGAAAATGCCTGCATTAAAAATGGTATTTTGGCATTTTTTAAAATGCTATTTTGAGGAAAAAAATCTGAGGAACATACTCTAGCAAGTAGCTACTTGCTCTTGAGCTTTCATTGTGTTTACAAGAGAATCATGTTTGTAAAATACAGAATAATTACCTTGGATGGATCATGGCAGTAACTTCAGCTTGTGCAAGGAGCTCAGTGCTAGTAAGTACACAGAGTACTGCCTTATGAACAAAGCAGGTGCTTTAATGAAATAGCAATCCCAGCTCTTCTGACTCAGTAAGAGTTCAAAATAATTTAGATTCATATTTTGTAAGCTAAAATAATTCTGCACTATAGTTCCGATGCAGAATTTTCATGAAATTGAATGAAGGTTGATAAAATCTTTCACCATGAGCTGTGAAAACTGCCAAAATTGAAATACTCTCAGGAAAAGAGAGTATTCTGTACTTCTATTTTCTGTACAAAGTTTGTCACAGAATTTCATATTACTCCTGGGAAATGAATGTATTTCCAGAAATATATAAATATACAGACTACATATATAGTTAATATGTTATTTTTTTGGAGATGGATATTTGGTATAAAGCATATAGCAATTTAATAAAAAAACGTTTAAATGGATTTTTACAGCAAAATTCTGAACACCTATGCAGAAATAAAATTCAGTCAATTTCTTACCACTATTAAAAGTCTGACATTATTTAGGATCCAGTGCAAGACTGTTACACATATTTCATGACTGACAACAGCAGAAAAAGAGATGGTTAGAAAGAGAAACACTGGTTGAACAAGGCCATAGATAAATTATAGAAATAAGGTTCAATTTATTTTGTGTAGGGAAAACTCAGCAGAAATTCAGCTGCAGTCATCTCTACATAATAAAATACAAGTGCTACACAGTTAAAAAGTATACTCAAAACCTAGCAAGACATGTATAAATTCTGGTATATGCTTTCTTAAAACAGGCTACTTAGTCTACTAAATAAATCTCTAAAAAGCCAACAAAAATAGAATGTAGTTCTATTAAGGACAGTATATGAAACAACTTTAAAAGAGCAACCAGACAAGAACCATTTACTAGGAAAAGATGTAAAATAAATTGTATAAAATAAAACATCACAAGATTGTATCACAATTATTCAAGCAAATTGCATTTTAACAATGAACAAGAAACCTGCGACAAGTTCAGAAAACTGGAAAAACATATTTTGGAATGTCATGAATCCAGCATGGTCTGGGTTTTGTAACAATGAAAGAAACATTAACATCTTCATGATGTGGCATTATCATGAAGATGTGACATCTTCATGACTGTTAAAGGCAGTTTTTGATATACAAGCAGAACTAAACTGAAACCAGAAGGTGATTTCTTTTCCTTCTTCTTAAAATATAATTTTGAGATAAATACTGATATAATATACATATAAGAATGTGAAAAATATATGAAAGACAGAAACACTTCATGTGAAAGCAAGATGGGGAAAATTATTTACAATACAGTACAGGTTCCTGACAAACTTTTGTTTATCAACTACCAGGTTGTTGATAAATCTTCATGAGAAGAAAGTATGGAATAGACATATTTTTTGGTGCAACAGAAAAACATAAATCAAGGACAAATTGCTATAGACTTAAGCCAAAAAAACTTCAAGAGACACTGCAGAAATGCAACAGTATTCCCACTTGCACCCACTTCTGTGGAAAATTGATTAAATGTAAATGGCCTAAACCCAAAAAACTTGCAGCATACTCAAACACAGACTAAGCAGCTCTCTGGTGGTAGTCTAACCACAGGCAAACTGAAAACATTGTGCTTGAAGAGATACTATGGATAGAAGGTCTGTGCATACATGCTCACCTCCTGAGCATGTCCCACTTCATGGGTTACATTTGCTTCTCTTTAATTATCCATGTGCTCTGTGCATAAACCAACAAGTAGAAATCCAAAGGAAGGAAAATGGAGGATAAAAGGAACAATTTTGTAGCATAAATGTTACAGGCCAAGGTACAAGGATCTTTCAACATCCTCCAATGTAAGGAAGACTCACTGCTGCTTTATTTTCTAGATAAACGACACTCCTTTTTTCATATCAGATATATTAGGGGAAAAAAAAGGGATTTCAGGGAACAAAGTTTTTAGAATTAAAGGAAAATGTCAGAGATCTAGCCACTGGTCTGGGCTGGATGAAGAGAAATTGGAGGACATTTGAACCTCTGATATAACAGTAGCTCTCAAACAGGAGAAGAAAGCTCAGAAGAACTCATAAGTGCTTGTAGAGAATGAAAATCGAAAATGGCAAAAGTAAGTGATGCACAGACGCAGCGTCTAAAGCGTGGAATAAATGTGGATATGAATGTGCCTATGACAAGCAGGAGTGAAATAGGGACACTGGTACTCCAGAGACATACTGGGACACCTACAGTATCTACTTTAATTGGGCTTATGGTGTTTTAAAGTGAAGTATAACAGGAATATTCAGAGCTTATTATTTGGGACTATGAGAGAGTAATGACTCATCAAAACAGTTTCTCACAGCTTTGAGTTCTATCTATAGATAACACAGGATCTCCCAACCACCTACAACAACTTTTAACTGAGAGCCAGTAAGAGATTGGTAAAGCTATTTTTGTCTGAAGAAGATCAGAAAGCAGAACTGACAACAATGGTTCAACGGTTAAAGAAAACATATCGCAAAAGGAGTTATTGATGTATGTATGTTCTTATTGAACAAACAAAATAGCTGTCAAAAAGCACATCAAAACAATCTTATCTTTTCCCTTCTGTTCTTCCTACATTCTCCCAATTTTCTTACCTTAAAATGCATAATTCTGCCACTTCTCTTCTGCTTTCCACAGCTTATTCCACTTCCTTGCACCAAAACTGTCTTCCAACAGCTAGTAAGTACTTTGTTACTTTGTCTTCTCTTAATACCATCTGCATGTCCCTTTTTCTTATGTTGTGTCCATAAAGTTATTTCTTAACCCTCCTGTTTGTAAAGTTTGATCATATTATAGAGCAAATGAACTCAGTTACACTGACCCAGCATCTCCTACCTGAGGCAAGTGAGTGGAAGACAAGCTTGAAGTTCTAGTACTACAAGCCAGTCAGCCTCAGACAGCCAGTACAAGCAGTCAGTCTGCTGTATTAAATCATACTCCACTATTAAACATTGTTATATAATCAGCTGTAAGTCTAATAAAGAAATAATGTAGAATGAAGAAAGTAAGATTTTGAATTCCACTGAATCATCTGACCACATTATTTCAATGGATCACTTTTATGCACCAGCTGACAGAGACATTAGCTACTTCAAGTTACTAGAATATCAACTATCTCAAGAGAGCTCTCAATTATTTTCTCTCTCCATTAACATACCTGCTTTTACACTCAGATTTCAAAGTTTGGTTCCAGCAGATAATGCAAAAATTTTATTTATCAGTAATAGGCTATTAAAAACATAATCAGATTTTCTAGATGAGTTCCAACCTTCAGTTTGGACAACAAAAAAATGTTTATTGGCTTTCTTGGTAAAAGAAATTCCCAAATATCATCAATTCATAAATCCCTAATCAGTTTGATCTCAGTCAAATGTAATGAATAAAAGGTGAGTTTGATTATATGATAAAGTAAAATATAAGTGCACTAAGCCTTTTTAAATGAAGTTTTTAAATCCAAGTCAATTATTAACTATCAAGCAATTACATCTGAAAGCATTTTCTTTCCCCAGTAGTAGGGATATCTGAAACTGATTCATGTCATTGTTCATCTCCATTTAACTCTATATTCATAAAGTGCTGATCGAATTGGTCTCTCTGCCCATTTTGTGATTTATTTTTTATAATTTTATGTTTAACACTTCAGTAAAAGGTGCCAATTGAAAAGGAAGGGCTAAAGTACAAATTCAGTAAGAATCCCTTGCACTAAGTGCAGAGCCTGAATACATAATTGCTCTTGCTGAGTCTTCCCCACAACTGCCTGTGATAGCAAGAACCTGTCAGTTGCACAGCACATTCCACCACAAAGAAAACTTTTCATCATTTTTCTGTTCACTAATCTACATGTCTGAACAGTAAGAAAGACAGCTTCAAAGCAGGAAACAGCAGAAGGTGGCTAACTGGTGATGGAAGTAGGGTGACATTTTAAAAGATCAAAGTCCTAGTTAACTACTGTGTGTGAATTCCTTTCTGAGGTTTTCTTACTCCTTTCCATGCAATGTCCAAAAATGGTGGATTACCAGGCTTTTAAACTGAACCTTAATATGTAAACCATTCAGACTACCCAGGGTGCATTCATTATCTTTTGTTCCACTAAAAATCCGTTCTGACTTGGACCAAGGTTCACCAAAGACAGAGAGTCTTTTCAGGTCAAAGACACTTTCCTGTAGAGGGAGTTTACTTGGGAGATATAACAGCTTTTAGAGACAGCATTATCAGCATTTTAGAGACAGGTTATCTTTGGCTATCAGCTGGAGATCCAAAATTCATCTGGTTTTTGAGGGGAAAAAAATCCTGCAATCTGTATGACTAATTTAATTAGCCTACTATAATTCTAGTTAAAGCAACACATTTAAAATCTAAAAGATGTGCATTTCATATTAGACATTAATTTCATTAAGTGGTTTATGAATGCTACATTCCAGGCAATGAATGGGTTTGGTATAAAATATCAACAAACGTAAACAATGAATATATTGCCTGGGGTCCCTTTTGAGTCATTACAGTAATTTTCTTTTTTAGTCTCAGAATCTTTTACAAGAAGATGCGACTGCTAACACCAGATATTATTCTCCAAGAGATTCAGAATCTCAGTTCAGAGATTTCCCATATGATCCTATGCAAAACAACACTTACAGAAGAAACAATTTTTGTTTGGATTAAACTAGAGCACACCACACAATTAATTTACCATCTTTACTACCTCAACCCAGCAGAAACATGAATCTTGAGACTTTTGACAATAAACAGCAGTTTCAACTTGATGCATAAAAATAATGACAAAAAATAAGAGGGCAGGTTTTCAACACAAAAGTTTAACTTCTTCAGTTGCTTGATCTGATGAACAGACAAATCAGAATATGCTGATCATGAACCCTGTGATTGCACAATCAGTGCTAATGTCCAGTATCTAGTGTGTCAATATTAATCTGTTCTTAGAATATAAATTCCTGAAGGACTTCTCAATTTCTTCAGGTAATGCTCCTATTATGGTTACTCTCAAAGGAATGCTGTCGAAGAAATTAGCAATATTAACATACTCAGAATAAAAGCTAACTATAAGTAAGGCATGTAACTTGTCACTAGAATTCAAATTGATCCATTTTCAGGAGAGAGATTAATGTGCAAAAATTTCATGTGCATGTAATTAGAAATGAAGATAAAGCATCATGTACAAAACAATTTCACCCAATGCTCATTTTACAAGGTATGACTCTACCTGTTCTCAGACTTGACAGTAGATCTGACAGAACTGATAAAATTTGTTATTAATGAACACTCCAATAAATCCAGAACATCTGAACTTCAGTAAAACTGGAGAAAATTCGGGGTGTCTAGGATTATAAGTTTCTACAGGCATGGCATAAAAATGTCATGATCTGAAAGCTGGACAATTAACTCAGTTTCCTGCAATGTATATTTGGAATTACTGCACCCCAGTGGGGCTTTGTTGATTTACAGCAATTAAGATGGCACACGTTATCAGTGTGCCGAAATATACATAAAGTTTATGAACAGTATAACACTCCTTCAAAATGAATTTATTTCTCAATTTCACAAAAGCTTGCACACAAGCATCTTTGTTGCACCACTGAAATTCAATTAAGAGTCACCTCTCTTTTTTGGTACTCATACAATAAAATGAATAGATGTGAGAAGAAGTTTTTATGTGTATATTTTATTTCAAATAAATAAATCTCAAATTTCACATCTCAAATTAATTAGATACTGTACTAAGGATACTTATAAGTACAGGACTCAATTTTTCTGTGCATTTTCTTACAGGAGTTTAATCTCAACCTTTTTCAAAAAAACAGGGAAAAATGGAAGTAATTGGAAGACAAACCTGGCACATGAAAGAAGAGAAGAAAAACTAACCTCAATAATGTAACTGGGAAAAAAACCCCCTTGTATTATTATTTTAGAAAACAGAAAAACCTGACATTTATGTAAGTTTTTAGGGTGTTTTCTGCAACATTTCTCTTGCTACTATGCCTTTTCAAAAGTATTTATGTCTTTCAGGCTATGACAGTGCTTAGGTGACTACAAAACCACATAGTCACAACATTACTTAGGTGAACTGAAAAGGCATGCAAAGGATCCAATTAAATTTACAAAATATTTTTAATTAAATGATTACCACCTCAGAAATAAGGGGACATCAGTATCACCAAACAAAATAAGAAGAGGAGTCTACAGCATCCCAGCATAGCAGATACAGCTACTGTGAAACAGTGTTCTTAGTGTCTGAGAGCCTGGGCTGGGATAGACACTAAGGACACCATATCCAAAGATCAAGTACCTCCTAATGCCACTTGTTCAAACAGAGACACACATTCCTTCAGAGGCAATACTCTGCAGCAGCAGCAGCAGCACCTGGTAGATGCTGTTGGCAAAGAATATACTACATTCTGATGCTATTTCATTCATATGTTTTTTTTTCCTTCAGTGTCCTTTTCCTTGTGGTTGACAGCTACAGGCATTTTAAGAAAACAGGTTGCTTACTGCATTATCCTTCACCTGATCCATGATTCAAAATTCCACCTGATGGACTGGAACTGCAGGAAAGGATGTACCTTGTGTAAGCATTATTTAATTGAAGAAAACTGTAATGTCTTCATAAATAAATGCTGGACAGCACCACAAGATGAAAATTGAAAGCAGTTACTCTTTTGTTTAGCAGCATAACTGCTTTTGTTGCTCTGCTTAAATGTTAACGCCAAAGGTGAATTTTTTCCCAGCACCTTTAGGGATCATAGTACAAGATTCCGAGAAAGAATCTGAGGAAGCTTAGAAGTTCTGAAAGTGCTCATTAGCAGGAACAAAGAAACTTCAGAACTTCATAGTATCAAGTAACATAGATCTTTTATTCTTGCGTCATTAAATTAAATTTATCACATAAATAGAAATACTGTTTGGAATGTAATTAAATTGTGACAAAAGCAGAACATAAAACATATTATTTGCCCACAATTGCACTACCAGATTTTATATTACACTCAATCCAGACTTCAAAAGTGTACTGAAATGTAACTATCCTAAACAATGTCAAATCCAGTGGTAACTGATATTTTATTTTAATGTAGATCTGAGCATAAGCATTCTTTAAGATTTGGTAAGATTTTTCTCTCCAAAATACTAAGAACTACCTAATTTATTAGTAGTAGATATTATTTTTCCACAGTCTTATCTGCCTAAACATTAGTTTTAGATGAAACACCAAATACAACTCTATATTTACAGACACTGATACATTTGATGCATTAGAACAGCAAGACCATTGCTTGCATGAATGACATACCACTTCATCTTCAAATCCCCCAGCTAGTACGAGTGAATAAGCTCCATCATTACTGCGTCCATGGATTCCACCAACATGAGGTCTGTGAACACCTGCTTCGCTCACCTGGAAACAGAAAAAAGCCAGATTATAGCAATTTTTTTTAAAGACCCAGTCACCTACAACCACTTTTAACCATCAATTGTTAATTGCTCAAAATATTGTACAGAGATTTCTGTGTCAACAGTTAATGCAAGACTGCGATTAAAGGTGTGAATTCCACTGTTTCTTCAGGAAGAAAAGCTAAAAGTAAGAACACCCAGAAAACCAGCAGACAAGGTAGGACAGTGGTGACACTGGAAGATGTAATGGACTCTTTCTTCTTTGGGGAAAATCTCCAAGAGTTTTTCCATAAGCAGTACATAAGACGGTACTCACTGCTATATTCCACTTGCACAGTCATTTAAAACAATTCAAAGGAGAAGGAGATATACCAGTTTAGTAGCATTTTACAATTTTTAACCTAGGAAGATCCCAGTGTAAAGATAATTTTGTCAGGGACTTGTAAGGTAACACACTGTTAATGTAACCAGTGGAGAGGAATATTATCAGACTGCCCGAGAAAACAGAAGAAGCCATTGCAACACCACCATATGGATCATAGACTAGTTCTCCAACCAGAATAACTCTCTGGTAATAAAAGTTCAAATAATCTGCAGTCTGACCTGCAGATCTAATCTGAAAACTGGAGCTGTAGCATAATCTGGCAACATCATTAGTCTGCTGGAGCATCCCTCCCATAAAAATTTATTTAATAAAGGTTTCAAACTACTGATTAGTAGAAAATCCCCACAAACAAACTTTACAAATAAAATGAGACTATATATTGAATTACGCATTTTCTCAGTATGTTATGATCAAAATAGTGTTGGTAGAATGAAGGCTGCCAGCATAAAACCAATTATACTACTTCTTTCTACCTTCATATCTTCTTCCAGACCTTGATTTTGCCTGTTTCTCTCCTTTGGCTTCTTGCACTCCTGATCTCCTTTTCCCAACCTACAGTTCTAAGCAACTTTTATGGGAGTCTATATTCTTTTGCTATAGTCTTGAAATTTCATAACACAATACATCAAAGATCCAGCTAGTCAAAAGTGGACTTTTTAGCATCAGATTAGAGCTGTGCACAGTATGAAAACCGTGCAAGGACACAATAATACTTCCTTGCACAATAATTCCTAGTTGCTGTTCATAATAATGTATTTTATTTTCCTGACCCTTCATTTCATGATAATTTAGTATTTGATTAATTTTTCTGATCACTATTAAAATGACATACTTTTCAAAATTAGCTATTAGAGTATCTCTGCTAAATAACAAGAAGTATAAGTAGCTGAAAGCCAATCACAAATTACACACTTAGAAATCTTCCCAGCTCCATGTTTGCTATCCACAACAACTTAGCACTCTCACTTAACTTTTTCAGCTATTTGCCAATTTTTCCAGACCATTTATGAGTATGCTGAATAAAAAGGCCCCACTATTGCGTTCCTCTTTCCTGTTGTATCAAATATTCTTTAATTCATTCCTCCCTCCCTTCTTTTCATTTTCAGGTTTCATAATTAAATTTAGGTAGGTGATTCACCCCAAAGATGAACACTGATAAATAATTCATGCCAAAGATGCTCTTCCAATGCTCTTTCCAGAAGTAATGTTTAGTCAATTTCCTTCTAGGGAAAAGAGAGTTTGTGTCATAAAAAAAACTACGCAAATCAGAAATAAAGAAGCCTTTAAATTCTCAAACAGTCTCTAAATTCTCATAGATTTGTTGAGACAACCTCATTTCGTCATAAAAAAACCTTATATGTATGAAGTAGGCTTCATATAAGAAACAAAAGCGTAATTTAACTTTCTACATAGAAAGAATTTTTGGGTTTTTTTTAAATGACAAGGTGTTTAATTTACACCCAAAGAAATTAATTATGCACAAACGGTAATTGTTGGTTTATATTTAGTCCATATATATACATATATATACATACATATATATATGTACACATATATATAGTATATATACTATATATAGAAGAAATATTTTTGATGGATTTTCTGATGAAAGCAGCACTCTAATTCTGTTGGTTTTTCGTACCAGCACTAGAAATACTTGAAAAGCATTAGCTTTTTTCTTACCAATAGAATTCCTAACAAAAAGGTAAACTAGTAATTCTAATTACTATTGAAGCAATGAAAATAAAATTTAATTTTGAAACATTGAGTTTGCCCAAGTGATTTTAGAAAGCTCACTTATGTATTAGACTTTACATAATCTGGCACCCACAAAAAAACGCAACTAATGAAAATTTCATAAAAGAAATCAGAAGAGGCGCTTGATTTTTGGCTTGCCCCTCTTCAAGTGGTTTAAAACTCCCTGGTTTTATTCTTCCAAATATGACAGAAAACATTCCGTTCCAATCATTTACACATGCAAGAGACAGAGAACTAACTGATCTAGAAAACAAAGAAGTATGTATTTTCGTGACTAGAAACAACAATAAAAAAATGAAAGATAACTCAAAAACCATTTCAGTTGGATCAGGCTGGAACAATAGGGAGGAAGTTTGTAGCTTGACAGAAACTATAAAACCAAAAAAACCCCACCAGAACTGGCACAAAATGCAGCTGTCCCATCCTCCCTGCTTTGTTTTTTCCTGCCTTGTTGAATATTGGCACTGTGCTTACATAACAAAAATGTGAAATGGACTGGGAAAATTAGCTCCCAATCTACTCCAGATAGGATTATTTTTCTGCCAGTTTTTTTATCAACCTAGTTTACCACAGAGCCCCAGGAATATTTGAAATAGAAAATGAGATAGTTCAAAAAAACACCAAAAGCTGAATATACAGTGAATTTCAGTAGCACTACAGGCTTACACAGGCTTAAGCTACTCATCAGCCCAAAAGCAGATTTGGACATCTATTACATATGACCAAAAACTCCTATAGTCAATGCACAGTGCTAACACATAATGTTTTCAAAATCTGCAGTCTACACCCCATTTATGGGATAATCAGTTCATGTGAAGAAAACTCTTCAGAAAATACTTAACTCTATTCACTAAATATCTGACTTAAAATTTTAACATGTGAAATATGTTTATCATAATTAGTAAAAAGTTGTATGGTAAAATCAATATAGTTCAACCTTCACTACTATCGGGATCACTTCCAATATTGGAATCATCATGTATTTGCGTTACTTGCTCCTGGTGAAAATCACAGTTTTCAATGGAAATTTATTTTAGTGCCCAACCCATTCATTATTATTCCTACTTCCTTCAATTGCAGCTAATACTGAAACAACATACCTGAACTCTGAATTTCCAGGTTGTCCCAACAGGAACACCAGGTATAGGCCCATAATGATTTGAAGGAACAATAGTGCATTCCTTAGTGCGACCAACACAAGCCATGCCCTAAAAATACATCAGACAAAAGTAATCAGACAAATGAATTGCCATATTGAAGAATATTTGTAAATTCAATGCAGAGATCATGAAATCCGTCTATTATAACAAACACATATTTCAAAATATGTTAACAATTGTTAAAGGGAATGTTAAATTAAGTAATATGTGGTTATGGGTTTGTGAAGGGAGTTGGGGATTTTCTTTTTTTTGTTTTTGTTTTTAACTCTAGTCACCTTAATAATCCTTCCACTGCTTTAACTACCAGTAGACAGCAGGCAGGATTAAACATTGTCTTGTTTGTGCAACCCAGTACTGAATTTTGTGTAGTGCATATGTAAGCAGAATTATAGATGTAGCACATACATGAACAATCAGAGTAACAGCTATTTCTAAAACACACTCTACCTTTCCCCAGTCTCTCTGGCTTTCAGTACTGGCAGATGGCATCTTTGCTTTCTTTTTACTCTGTTTGAGCTTTTCTCCAGCCTTTACAACTTCATTAGAATCATTTTTGCAGGAAGGACAATACCTAAAAAAAGGTTTTAGTAAATTCTCAATTAACTTCATAATAATGGCAATACATTTCTGGTAGCCAAAATAGTGTCTATTTGTTTATTTTGACTGAATGTTTCAAGCTAGCAAGCATATACCAGTCTTAAGCAGCTGAAGCCTACAGCTTAAAAAATGAACTCAACATGAACAAATACTGTCAACTTTTTTTTAAAAAGGGCTTTTCAGTATCTTTAAAGGTAGAGTGCTAGTCGCAAAACATGTAACTATTTTTTCTCACATGATATATGAGAGATGCCCACGGCTCCTGTTTTGTCTCTTCATTTAGTCCTCCTTCATTTACATCATGTAAAGGAGAAGATAGCTGAGATAAAAGTATGCTGCTAAGCAGTACTCATGGTCTGTTTCTGTCTCCTGCCCAGTCTGTTCTTATTTCTTGCTGGTTGTGCAACTAATTTCACTGCAGATTGCTGAATGTCAAACAGAACCAATGCATAGAGAAACACACAAACACACACTCACTCCACAATACTAAAGCCATTTGGAATATAATGCTGGGGCTCACTCACACCAACACAAATCCATTCTGCTAGAAAAGCAGCGATATTAGTATACACTGACCACAGCAGAGAGAAAAAGGAGGACGGTGGTCGTTCTGCTGTTTCCAACAACATTCTTAGCCCAGTCCATGAATAACAATACACAGGCATGCCCTTGTTTCTGGCTCCCATAGGCTGGATTTGGTCCATATACCATTAGAAGAGGAAGCCTGATCTACATTAACATTGATAACCTCATTCAGGAAACAAAAACAACTACTACTACTACTACTACTACCAGTACTGCTGCTGCTGCTGCTGCTTTGGATTTATTAAGTTTTTTTTAATGTGAATATGAATAGAAGAATTAATGATTAAGGTCCATAGGAATAGATTTCACTATCTCAATAAAGGTGTTGGACCATGAAAATAATGAAGCCATGTAGATTAAAACATAGTAATGTAAGATGCTGAAGTTATGATACTATGACTTCGACAGGTATTACAACTGCTTATAGAAAAAGCATATCAGACTAATTAAAAGAACAAATATGACATAATGCAAATTAACAAGGTGAAGTCACATGGTGAATTCCACGTTTCTTGATAGTGTAACAATATTACCTTAATATCTTTTAAACTGAATCTGGTAGGGACTATTAAATACTGTTTCACATACACAGTGACTTAATCTCCACAAGATAAACTTACCCTTTCCCAAACTGAAGACTTAACCCCTGAATAGAGTTTGACAGATTTTACACTCTAAAAACACAAAATGGAAGTGTTCCCAATTCTAAAGCAAATGGCTCCTAAATTAAGAATCAGACAACCATTGCTAGTATGCAGGAAGAAGGGAGGGCACATACTTCTTGTTTGGTAGGACATGCTGCTCTGCCCAGTGCAAATGCACTGACAAGCATTAAGACAGTACAGGGCTGGTGATACTAAGCATCTCAAAACTAGCTCACATAAGCCAGGCCCACAATTGTACCGCTACCACCCTGTGACTTCATTCACAGATGCAGCTATCTACTTACATAGATAAATCCTAAGGCTCCTGTTCTTAGTTACACAGTAAACAAAAACAAGCTAAAAAGCTTGGCAGCCATTTCCAATGAATTTAAATTATATTAATTAAACTTCTGGAAATTCATAATTTGGAGAATGGACCATGAGTAGCTCTGGAGAGGAGGAGGTGTTTGTGATCAAAAAGGCTTGCCATGATCTAGCCATGGGCACTCACAGCCCAGAAAGCCAACCCTCATCCTGGGCTGCATCCAAATCAGGGTGGGCAGCAGGTCAAGGGAGATGATTCCACCCCTCTACTCTACCCTTGTGAAACCCCACCTGCAGTGCTGCATCCAGCTCTGGGGCACCCAAAACAAGAAAGATATGGACCTGTTGCCAAGAGCCCAGAGAAGGGCCACCACGTTGATCAGAGTGCTGAAGCACCTCTGCTATGAAGACAGACTGAGAGAGCTGGGGCTGTTCAGTCTGGAGAAAAGGTTTCAGGCACCTTCTAGCTAGTTTAGATTTTAGTAAGAAAATCTTCCCAGTGAGAATAGTTGCCCAGAACACAGGCACTAACCAATAAACATTATGGAATCCAGTAAGGTGTAAGAGACTGAGTTATTAATTTACAGAGAATGTTAAAACTTCCAAAAGATTTATACAAATTTTTTAAAAAAATAGAATTAGAAGTTTCAAAGAGATTCCATGTCATGTATTCATAGACATCTTAGACATTTAATGAAGTCTATGGAAAACTTTATTAGAATAAAGTTCTATTTATTACTCATTTATAAAGGATTAGCATCTCAAGTAAGTCATAGGCAGGTGATAAATATGAACAATGTAATTTGTAGACAGCTAATAAAGACATAAGAGTAATTACATAAGAAATGAAGAGTGGCAATGTGGTGGTCCTTCCATAGCATGAAAAATGAATGTAGTAGAGACAACGAAGAGCACAGGGGCAGCAGCAGGGACAGAGGATGAAGGGGCAGAGAAGCGTGAGCATAAGAGAATTGCTCAAGCAGTGAAGATTTTAAAAAATGAAAAGGCTGAGGAACAACAACTGTCGATAAATACAATCAGATCAGGTAATGTCCCAGAAGATCATAATGACCATAATGAATAAAATAAACCTACCAGTCTTGAAATTTCATAATGGTCTTAAAGCTTACTACTAATCCATTGTGAATGATTTAAAAGAATTATCTTGACAGAAAACATAAGCCTTATATTAAGTAGACGGATGAAAACACCCAGAATTTAAAAACATCTTCAATATTTTCTCTCACGAGGTGCAAATATCAAAAAGATACCATGTATGGAATGTCAATATAGGCAAGTAAATCATCCTTGTATATTTACCAGTCTTCATCTTCTGGTATCTTGCTTAAAGGAGGGTTCAGGCAGTATATATGATAAGCCATATTACATTCATCACACAGGAGTTGCATGTGAGCATCCTGTTTGCCACCACACAAGTAACACGAACAAAACCGGCACTCCTTATCTGGATCAGCCCTACAGTGCTTGCATTCAGGGCCACTTTTTCCTGTCAAAAACAAAGAAATGTCAAATGCCATGTATCTCAGCAAAGTGAATTACTGTATCTAAAGGAATAATTATTTCTGAATGAACACTGCTCTCTTGAAAATGCTTCTTTTTCTTACAATGAGGTACTTATCTAGACTTAATAAGATTTCTTCTGCTGTATAAACAAGCCATAAAAATCATGACTAATCACCAGCTTCTCTTTTTCTCCTGCTCCCAAGATGTACCTGCACATTCTCACTAAAGATGGACCTTTACTGTCTTTTGAAGCTTATCAGTTCCTTGTAAGCTAGCTTAGATAACAAAAGCAATAAAAATAAGTATTTTTTTCAGGAGTTTATTCTTGAATAGAAATATGAGGGGGATTCTTGATGTATCCAGAGGAGTTCTGGATACTTTAACGTTTTTCCTAAGTATGCCAAGAAGGAAATGAATGACTAAGAATTTGCAGAAATCCAAGCCCGTTTCTATTGAAAAAGAGCATGCCCTCCCAACTGAATAGACTTTACAGAGAAATTGATCCATGCAGTTGTAGGTTATCAGTGTAAATCTCTGTGGAGAGAAACTCCAGACAGAAAGTTTTATAAGAAAGGGGGACTGGAATGTGAAGCATTGTGCTATATCTGCAGTCTTTCTGGAGGACCTTGAATAGTATTTTTTCTTCAAAGGCGGAACCAACTAGACTTAGAGTGGGAAGAGGATGGAGTTTTGATTAACAAAGAAGAGTCAGGAGCTGCTGATGAATTAAAAACTGTCAGGGGAACACCTGTGAAATGCCTCAAAAGAACTAGAGCTTTTTCATCTAAAATGCTTACACAGTTGATAGACTAGCTGAAATGCCTGTACACTAGCATATGTAGCATGGGTGACAATCAGAAGAATTGGAAGTGACTGTTTAAATGGAAAGCTATGATCTAATCACAAAGGCTTAAACTTGGTGGGACAAAATCACATGACTGGAGCACTCCAATTGACTGCTACAAACTGTTCAGAAGGAACAGGCAAGGAAAGGGAGGCAGAAAATTTGCCCTCTCAACATGGACTTGGTTGCACAAACCCATCTTTGAAAAACAGCGACGAACAGGTCAAGAGCTTGTGGTTGAAAATCAGAAGCCTAGCCAATACAGGAAATCTCAGGGTTTGTGTTTATTACCCACCACTCAGTTGAGGGGACTCTGTTGACAAAACCTTCTTTCTTCACCTGCAGGAAGCATCACTCTGGCAGGTTCTGATCCAGCTGCAGGGACTTGTCAGGACAGTCCCTGACATCTGCTGGAAAAGCAACTCGACAAGATGTAAGCAGTCTCCTTATCAAGGATAATTTCTTACCCCAGGTGACAGAGAAGTGCTACTGCACCTGTTGTTTACTAACACGGATTAGCTAACTGGAGAGGTCAGGATCAGTGGCAGCCTTGGCTGAACTGGTCATGCCCTGGTGGAATTCATGATCTCAAGGATTATGGGCCAAAGAAAAGCTAAAGTCACTACTCTGAATTTTAGAAGCCTGAACTTTTAGTTCTTTTAGCAATTTGTGGATGGGACCCTCTGGAAAACTGCACTCAGAGAAAAAGGAGCAGAATAGAACTGTCAGATCTTTAAGGACATTTTTCTTAGAGTCCGAGATTTCTCCATTTCCACCAGTGAGCATTCAGGCAGGGAAGGCAAGAGACCAGTGTGGCTCAGTAAAGATCTCCTGGATAAAGTGAAACACAAGAAGGAAAAGCACTGGATATGGAATCAAGGACAGGTATCCTGGGACGAAAGGAGAAGTGCTGTCTGGTTGTGGAGGGAAAATTAGTAAAGCTAAGGTATAGTTGGAGCTGAATTTGGCAAGGGATACAAAGAATAGTAAAAATAGTTTCTTATAGACATGTTTCTCAGAAATGTAAAATTAAAGAAAATATACACACACAACCCCCTCCTCCACTCTGTCCCCAGAAAAGGGACATAACTAGTCACAATTGACATGGAGAAGGTTGAGGTATGCAGCATTTTGTTTGCCTCAGTGTCCATTAGTAATCTCTCTTCCCACATCTCTCATGTCCCTGAACCTCAAGACAGGAACTGGGGAATTGAAGAGCAGATCAGGTTCAAGGTCGTCTGAGAACCTGAACATAGACAAGACCATGGGACCCAAGGAGATGCATCCCAGGCTCCTGAGGGATTTGCTTAATGTAGTTGTTAAGGCATTCTTCATCATATTCAAAAAATCATAGCAGTCACATCATGTCTGAAAATCCACGGCAGTCAAGAGTAAGATCTCAGTGACTGGAGAAAAATCAATTTCAACCTTTTTAAGAAGGAGCAAAAAGCAAGAACCCAGAATTACTGACTAGTCAGCCTCATCTCAGTGCCCAGTAAGATAACAGAGCAGAGACTCCTAGAAGACATGTTAAGAAGACAGAAGACTGGTTAAAGACAGCCAAAATGGCTTCACCAGGGCAAATAGTGCCTGATTGGCACAGTGGCCCTCCACTATGGACAGAATGCATCAATTGTCAAAGGAGAACTATAGATGTCATTTACCTGTCTCTAAGGCAGGTTGGACCCTCACAATATTCTTACAAAAAAATCATAGATTTATAGAATATCATGAGGGGGTAGGGATCCACCAGAATCACTCACATCCAATTCTTGGCCCTGCAGAGGACATCCCAAAAATCCCTTTGTATGAGAACATTGTCCAGAAGCTACTTGAATCCCTGCCAGACTTAGTGCTGCGATCATTTCCCTGGGAAGCCTGTTCAAGTGTCCAAGCACCCTCGGGGTGAAGAAACTTTTCCTGATATCCAACCTAAACCTCCTCTGACACAGCTTTAGGCTATTCCCTCAGGTCCTGTCACTGGTCACCACAGAGAAGACATTGGTGTCTGCCCCTCCTCTTCCCCTCATGAGGAATTTGTAGACTGTGATGACTGCCCTCACCTCTTCTTCTCCAGGTTAAACAACCAGGCAACCTCAGCTGTTGTCCTTACAAGGCTTCCTTTCAATGCCCTTCACCATCCTTGTGGCCCTCTTTTGTGACACTCTCTACCTTTATAGCTGTCTTACATTCTTGCTGCTAAACTGAAGACAGATGGGTGTGATAAATGAAATAAATGGATAAGGACTTAATTGGATGGCCACATTCAAAGAGTGAATGGTCCATATCCAATGGTTCAACGTGAAAGTGAAAACCATTAATGAGTGGTGTTCTTCAAGGGTCATACTGGGAACACTATTATTTTCTATCTACATCAATGACATACCCAGTGGAATTGAGTGCACCCTCAATAAAGTTATAGATGACACCAAACTGAGCACTGCAGTTCATCACAGAATCATTAAGGTTTGAAAATACCTTTAAGATCATCAAGTCTAACTACCAACCTAGCACCACCACCATGTTCATCATTAAACCATGTCCTCAAGTGCCATATCCACTCACCTTTAGAACACTACCAGAGATGGTGATGTCACCACTTCATTAGGGAACTTGGTCTAGTGCTTAACAACCCCTTCCATGAAGAAATTTTTCCTAATATCTAATCAATACTCTCAGGCATATGGTACGACTCGCTTCAGCACCTCAATGTCCTTCTTGGATTGAGGGGTGCAGAACTGAACAAAGGATTCAAGTGTGGCTTGCCCAATGCTGGGTACAGGAGGATAATCCCTGCCCTGCTCCTGCTGGCCACACCATTGCTGATCCATTGGCCTTCTTGGCCACCTGGGCCCTGCTGGCTCATCTTCAGCTGCTGTCAGCAGCCCCCCCAGCTCCTTTTCCTGTGGCAGCTTTGCAGCCACTCTGCCCCAGCCTGTGGCACTGCCTGGGGTTGCTGTGACCCCAGGGCAGGAGCCAGCACTGGCCTTGTTGAACCTCCCACCACTGGCCTTGGCCCATGGATCCAGCCTGTCCAGATCCCTCTGCAGAGCCTTCCTGCCCTCCAGCAGATGGACATTCTCTCCCAGCTTGGTGTCACCTGCAAACTGACTGAGGGTGCCCTCAATCCCCTCCTCCATGTCACTGATGAAGATATTAAACAGAACTGGCCCCAGTGCTGAGCCCTGGGGAACACCACTGGCCACTGGCCAGCAGCTGGATGTAACTCCATGCACCACCATGCTCTGGGCCCAGGCATACAGCCAGGCTCTTACCCTGTGAGCAGGGTGCCTGTCTGCCAAGAGCAGAGTTTTTCCAGAAGAATGCTGCGGGAAACAGTATCAAAGTCTTTACTAAAGTCCAGGTAGACAACATCCACAGCCTTTCACTCAGCTGCTGGGTGGGGCACTGTCTAGGAAGGGATCAGGTTGGTTAAGCTGAACCTGCCTTTCACAAACCCCTGCCAGCTGGCCTGATCCCCTGGCTGTCCTGCATATGATGTGTGAGGACACTCTGGATGATCTGCTCCATGACCTTGCCCAACACTGAGGTCAGGCTCACAGGTCTGTAGTTCCCTGAGTACACCTTCCAACCACTGTTAGGACAGGTCCAGATGAGGACCATGAAAATGATCAGAGGGCTGGAACACCTCTCCTGTGAAGAAATGATGAGAGAGATTGATTCATTCAGCCTGGGCAAGAGAAGGCTTTAGGGACAACTTTGTGTGACCTTTCAATACTTAAAGGGGGTTTATCAGAGAGACGGAAAGATTTTTTACCAAGATCAGTAGGGAGCAACAATAATGAAAACTAGGAGCAATTTTAAATGGAAAGAAATGAAGTGCTTACACTGGATACAAGGAAGACTTTTTTTTTATTGTGAGGGTGATGAGACACTGGTACAGGTTACCCTGAGAAGGTGTGGATGCCCCATCCCTGGAGCATTTCAAAGTCAGGTTGAATGGGGCTTTGAGCAACCTGATTTAATGAAAAATACCCACCATGGCAGAGGTGTTGGACTAAAATATCTTCCAACTAAAACTATTCCAAGATAAGAAGTGCTAAAACAGTGCTGTTTGAATCACTGTTTCTAAGACAAAAAACTTTAAAATTGAAAAATATAAAAGAGTCACTGAGGAGGAAAGATTATCAGCTGCAGATAGAAGATTTAGTGAGAAGTACTGACTGGAAAACCTGAGAAATAGACATGTAAAGCTACCAGCAGTGACTATTTTCAAAATCTTAAAGGCAATAGTACACTTAAATATATACTTCTAAAAAACCCTCCAAAATCCATAAGAATATTGCTTCTAGTAAGGTGTAGCCTAGAAGACTTATCATGTTTTCCAAATAGAGATAATCTATTAGTTTCAGACTTCTCTCCAAAGGTTTGTTAGAAGAGAAAAGACAAATTTTATGTGTGCTCATGAGCAAATCTGAGGGTTTTCCAGCATAGCTACGTTAAACTCACAATCTGTGCAAGCTTTCAACAACAATTCAAGTCAGACTAAGAAATCCCAGATAACTCCTGTTAACTCCTTTGAAAAATTTTTAAAGTGATGACTGAGCATTCCCTATGGAAACCCTATAGTCTACCTCATCTAGCTAATAATAGACAACATGAAATGGCATATTTTTCTGTAGCTCTTAGCACCATACATTGTTTAGGCCTATGTAATTAACTGGTTTCAGTTACAAAATCAGTTTCTTAGGTATAAGGTTAGTAATATTTTTTTTTTAAATAGGAATAGAGAAAAAAAATACCTACATATTTTAGTTCAGTTAAACAGTAGGTGAAGTTCTCTACTTTCTTCAATATACAGACAAACTATAAACTGTCATTTTCATGATATGACTTTCATTTTTCACATTTCTGTTTTAACCATTTTCTAAGTCATATACACTAACTCTATCTGTACTATTGGTCACATGAAGACAGGTCTGTTCACCTCAACCAACAATGCAGAGTTTAGTTGCATAAATGATTTCATATTAACTTTTCTTTTCAGAAGGAGTTAGCATGAGTTTGGATTCTGACGGAAGTAATATATGTTGATACCGAGGTGTTATTTGCATGTTGCATATAAATATTTGTAACATATTTACAAATATGTTGCTTCTTGGATTTTTTTATTTCTAATATAATTTTTTAAAAGGCTTAGCCTTACTCCTTTCCTTAGTTGTAGAATTTTACTTCTATCAATTAATTAGAAAATGACTACTTTATTTTTAATCATAACTGCTAAATGTATATTAACGTAATTTTACACATACAAAACCTAATTATTATGTGACCATGCTCAAGAAATAAGAGTTTTTCTTATTCAGAGATAATAGTTTCTCTTATTCAGAGACAACCTACATTGTTTATCTGATAAAGATTATTTCCATAGCAGGGATTCTATCTTTTGACATGGGCATGAAGAGTAGCTTAATATGGACAAAAATATAATCAGTGCATTTGCTGATTGTGCTTACAACAATCTCATAGAATATTTAAGGCCAAATAATTATTTTAATGTAATCTGAAATTAAAAGAAAATAACAAAATGAAAATTAAAAAATGAAAATAAAAGTAATAAAAATCTGCATCTCTCCATAGTACAGAAGCTAAGGGAGCTGTGTGTATATAGGTGTATATATATTTAACAATTTTAATACACAGTACAAATGGGGTTGTAAGCACAGTCCAGAAGGAAAGGCTACACCAGTTGTTATGGCATACAGCTCAACTGATGTGCACTGTGCATACCTGAACAAAGAAAAAACAGCTGACCTGGCTGGAAAAACCAGAATCACATGAACAGTGTTGTGTGGTGAGTGTTGGCTTCAGGAAAAAGAGCAGTTCAAGAAATAAGGCTGAATTCCCACATCAATTTATTTTTCACGATTACACTTTAGAAGATTATATTTACGAATTGTATTTATTTGTGAAGGTTATAAACAATATGCTGAAATTAATAAGATTAGGACCAGGAACAAAATGAAATAAAACATACACAGAGGTGCAAATCTCTACACAGATGTCAATATTTGGGTAGTTTATGCAAAGAGGTTACAAATAAAGAAACAACTATCAATATTGGAGGGAAGGAGCTGTAAGAGACAATAAAGGTCTTGACTCTGAAACAATTAGAGTGGCAATCAGTGTACAAGGTTATAGACTGATGAGGCCACCCCTCAAACCTGTGTTCAGCTTTGGATCCCTCATTCCAAGAGGGACATTGAGGTGTTGGAGCATGCCCACAGTAGGCCACTGAAGCTCGTGAAGGCTCTGGAGCACACGTCCTGTGAGGAGCAGCTTAGGGAGCTGGGGACATTTATCCCAGAGAAAAGAAGGCTCGGGTGACCTGAGAATTACTGCTCTCTACAGCTGAGTCTGTAGACAGGTGAGGGTCAGTCAAATGGAAATGGTCTGAAGCTGGGCTAGGGGAGGTTTAGATTGGTTATTAGGAAAACTGCTTCACAGAAAGAATGGTCAAGCACTGGAAGATGTTGCCTAGAGAAGTGATGGAATTACCACTCCAGAAGTGTTCAAAAAACATGCAGATGTGGTACTTAGGGACATGGTTTAGTGGTGGACTTGATGGCCTTAAGGGTCTTTTGCCATCTAAATGATTCTATGGTAAGTAAATAGTCATGTGAGATTAAATTGCACCATTGTAGACAATTTTATACTGCCAGCAATACAGTAATCATTCATTTCCTTGACACATAATTTTAAAACTTAATTCATTACACAGTAGCTGCAGGGAAGAACTAAGTGAACTGCAATAAATTTTTTATGCCATTTAAAATGTTGCGTACTTGCAAAATAAATAGTATGTAAGCACAAACCAGTATTTGTAGATTTTCAGTTTTCTCACACTACAATGTTTTTAAATCAAAACATGCTTTAAGATATTGCAAAGATCTTTTAATGTGACCAAGAAAAATAAAACAGAGTGTATAATTTTCTTTTTTTAGTAATCTAAGGGAAGTAATTCTCAAATAATGAAAATGAATAATGAGTTGAGAAATTGACATTTTTACTTTTAAAAATAACACAGGGAACCGTATTTGCTCCTCTGAAAAACAGTGATTTTTTTTTAGACAACAATAAACATTAATCAGACTCATTGTTGTGCACTGAGAGCCATACACAAAGGTTCTGAAAAATTGCATGGAATCAGGAATGTAATATATAATTATATCTAATACCTACTTGTAGACCTGCAGTTCAGTCTTCAGTGTTGCTATCACAAGTACTTAGCACTTGTAACTTTAATATATTTTCAAACTTAGGATAAAACATCACACTACTTTTTAGATAAACTGCCACTAACTCCTTATTGTGGTTGTGAGGAGGTTAAGGAGGTAACTTTTATAGAAGGTCATGCAGAGTCAACTAATCCAAACAGGAATTATCCATTTTTTTTTTTTTTAATGGTACAAGCAGCTTTAGTGCAGAGTTCCTTATATTTTTTTTCCCCTGACAGAATGAAGAGTTTACTACCAGAGTATTACTACCAACTAATTATTTTTTTGGCATTTAATAATTTATTAAAAACTTAAATTACATGTCAGTTGCAACAGCAGTTTTGGTAGCCTGAATACCTCTCTTTGAACTTAAATGAGACTGCAAATTTATTCTGCACTGTTCATTTGAAGCATTATCAACTGTTTCCCTTTTTCACTATTTATGACTGATAGCACTAAGCTGTTACTAGTTTCTGAATATGTAAAGTAATACAGCCATCTTATGGTAACTGTACTATCAGAACAGGAATCTAAAAATTTTTCAATGCAATTACTTTCTTGAACACAAACCAATTATTACTACTACCTCTGCATGCTGATATTTTTTAAAGAAACATCACTCAACTTGTACTTATATTTGAATAATTTTAAAAGCGCATACTTTTGAAATCTCCATCCCCAAATGTCAATGGATAGGCTCCTGGCTTTTCAATCTTGTACATTTCCTCTATAAAAAGGATTTTACAATCATTTATTGTGTCTTCTGGACCTCTGAAAAATAAAAAGAATAAAAAGTACATTAAACTTAGTTCCTCAGACCTAGATTCTGTACTTTTGAATCCTAAGCAATAAGATAAAGATAAGTAACCTTTTTTATCACTTATAGGATACTTTATTTCAATTCACATACAAAGGTCAGTCTAGCATGGTATCTTCTAAGAAAAAAATAAAATGCATATTTAGGGCTAGCTTAAAGAAAAGACTACTCCATTATGTCTTTATTGACAGTTATCAAATATGGCTTAATTCCCTTCTAAAACCTCAAAATGTTTTAATTGGCCAAACACAGCAGACCAGACAAAACCATATTTTCTGGAATACAGCATCTCACACATTATTATAGAAGCATAGTACCACAAACAAACCAGAAATGTGACCTGTAAGACAGAAAAATAGTTGGAATCTATAGAGTAAGTATAACAGCATAAAATGTCAAAAGCCCTTCTATGACTTTTAACTGTTTCTCAACTTTGAAAAGCCACATACAATACTGTACTGAATTACAAATAGTCCTGCTATGTCAGGTTGCAGTGCAAATTCTCAATTATTAGTAGTAACAAATAATCCAAGACTCTACAACAATAATGCCACAAAACTTCTAGAAAAGAATTAGAAAATATTAAGTGTAAAGTTTCCACCTACTGTTATTAAAATAAGTATCTACACAGATTATAATTCAAATGGAAACATATCGAGGAAGAAATTGCTATAATAACACCAACAGTTGTAAAGCACTCCCTTTTCCTTTCTCCTTAGGATGATACTGTGCTCTCTTCAACTGCCTGTTCTCTAATCACATTCAATTTACTACCTGATATAGAAGTAAGTAGGAATTTTCAGTATAATAAAATACTGATGCATATCTGTAAGAACCTATCACAGAGGTGACTTGAAAACACGTTTGATCTGCCAGGTGGCAGATCCCTATAAAAAGATCTAGTCTGCAAAACAAAATTAGACTATAGACAGCTAGGGAAACAAGATATTAGATTCATATTCAATAAAGATAATTGCAACAACAGAACAACTCCAGAAACATCAGGCTTCAGTCTGGAATCTGTGGTTCTCTGCCTTACCCCTTGGCCTGTTCTCACAACTTTCTTTGTGCTGACTACCAGTTGTGAACTCTGACACATGATGACCTAACTAAGGCAGAAAAAAACTAAGCCAGGGAAAAACCACAGGAGACAAATCTTGGTCCTGAACAATGCAGTATTTAGGTCTCTATGGAACTGGGGTTGAGAGGACTCCATCAGTGTCTTGATTGACTCTAATTGCCTTTATGTGTACTAACAGCTGTTTACTTAGGCATCTGTATTTATTTTGACCCTTTTCTTTCCCAGCAATTTTTGGAGGAAAACCATTCCCCACTGTTGGCCACATGCGTAGAGAGTAAATGCTAGAAATTGTCAAATATTTAGGTATTTAGGCTATTTGAACAGAATATGCAAATGCTGCATCAATGCAAATACATCCATCAGGAAAAGAACTGTTTGATTTTCTGATCAGGAAAATAATGTATTTAGAATTAACTACATTTGCACCTTAAGGGGATCATACTTTAAAGCAGTTCTAGCTATTGTGAGTAACACCTGGGGTTTAGCATGCAAAGACACTTTGAATTATCCACAATACTGAGCAATTCACAATCACAAAGGCACAATACATTCAAATATAGAAATGACAAGATGTAAACAATCTTTGGCAGGAAAACTGAATCAACAAACTCTTAAAAACACCAATATTTCCCAGGTTATTTTGTGGACTTTAGAGAGTCTTTCATTAACTGTCCTGTATGTCTTGTTTTTCCTAGATTATTTAAAGTTAAAAACAAAACAAAACACACCTGTTGACATTCTTTAATGCCATAAATCTATGTTAGAACCTTTCTTACTTATAACACTGCTTGACTACCTATCCAGTGTTATTTCTCTAGGACTTATTTCTAACAGAACTCAAAGATGTGAATCTAATAAAAAACAAAAATTCAGAACTATTACTTTTTTCACATACTTAATGTGAAATTTTATACTTAATGACTGATATTCTCAAATTCTAGTAAATTTCAGACAAATTTTACACTGATTTTTGCCTTTCCTCTCCATGGATGGAGAGGAAAGGCAAAAATGGTTTAGAGTTATTTAACTTACCTTTCTCCCCACCCCTGCATTTCCCCCAGAAAACTAAAAAGCAGCTGTTAAAAAAATAGGATTTTATTATCTGTATTCTCTGCATACAGTCTATGGTCAAGAAGGACTGTAAAACACCATACAGCTTTACCCAGAAATTTAGACACTTGCTAATTGTATCTTTGGGAAACAAGCAAATAATTGAGTTAAGTAGAATATTAATTAGGAATAAATTCCTACTGGTGCCAATTTGAACTATAAAATTACTTATTACTACAATTTCCTTAAAAGATACCATGAAAAGATTTACAAGTTGGTTCAATGATATGAGTGTTCCAAACAGTAACAGCAAAGTTTTTGCCAAGTATGCAGAAGCACAGACTTTTATTATCAACTTTATTACAAAGTATCATCTCAAAAAATGTTATTTCCACCTCAAAGTGTTGAAGTGGAACACTTTTTTAGTTTAGCTAGCTGAATGAAAAACTCCTCTAATTAATACTGTAAAACAAAGAACTCTTGAAATAATAACTAAAAAATTAATACAGCATGTTTTTCTCTTATATCACTGACTAGCAATATTTCCTATATCTAGGCAGCACTTATTAAACACAAGGAATTCATAGTTTCTCTATCACATACATTAGATCATGGTAGACATTCCTTCTCTTTTTGCCCTGTATTTTTCCTTTGAGAGAAGGACCCTCAGGAAGCAACTTTCAGGCTAAGTTTTTCCTAAAGTCTATTCAGTATTTGAACCAGAGGAAACATTTTACTTTCTGTTATGAGTTGCATAAGAAGTAAGCAAATACTATCAAATAACATTACAAAGCTGGTATGTTCCAACAAATGTCACGGCTGCATATCTGGAACTACAGAAGAAGATAACTAACATTGTGAAAATGATGGCTAATATTAAATGGTTAAGCCTTACCAAAGCTAAAAAATCTGCTCAGCTATTTGCTCGTTAAAGAGTAATTCCTCTTCCACAGTACACATTCAATGCTTTAATAATGATCATGTGATTTTAAAATTATGGTTATCTAACAAAATTGTGGCTATACTATGCTGTCAAATGTATAACCTTTCTTCATTTCTTCGCCCTAACATACCAAAAACGAGATTATGCAATATGAATAGTAAATGGGTTGTTTGTATTTCAAGCAAGAACTCTAAATCTTCTGAAATCACAGCTCACTAGACATGTGACAAGTGGGCATTATCCTGGATGTTTCAAAGGTCAGTTTCCCAGAAAATAAAAGCTGCTGGACAGTTACCACGCTCAGAGAACTTTATCACTTCTTACAGTCTGAGAGGTTGTGACAGTTGTCAGATCTTTGTCTGAAAATGTCTTGGTTTATCACTTTACCACATAGAAATCAAAAGTATAGTATTTTAACACACACTAAAGTCAAAATACAATGCTGAATAAAAATGGGGGGGTAAAACTACTAGAAAAATACACACAGACTTCATATTCACACTAAGAATAATAATGAAAAGTGTATAATGATGATTTATATTCAAGCCCCCTAAGAGCAAAACCTTACTCACACTGTCATGCTCACCACAAACAACTAATTCACAGTCAGTCTCTATGGTTAATGTCAAAAGGTACTGTCCAGGTCAGCAGAGAAACAGCCACGATCAGAATAAAACCTAATAAAATATAATGTTGGCTGTGCTCTCCAAATACACAAATTCTCTTAACAAACAATACACAAATCAAAACAAAACCAGATTTTCTACCACTTTCTGTATCTATCTTTTCATATCCAACACTTTATACACATGCCTTACATCAATCAGCCTTTATTCTGCTTTTGTAAAGTTTTCAGACAGCAACTCTTTCTGTTCTGCATCAACAAGCCATAGTTAAACAACTTCTTAAAAAACACACAATCTTTCAATACTACCATTCAAAATGCTTATTAGAACTTTTAATATCATCTCCTTAGAAGCAGTTGACCAGAGATTTTATTTTAAACCGGCTTGTTTCAAAGGTGACTTTAAAATCTTCCCACATTTAGACAGCATATTACATTGATAATCTCACCAAATTCTGCTAGGTTGTACTGAATTACATAGAGATTCTATGTAAAATTTGGTTTTTTATTGCACATAAGCAAAAAATCAGAGATCATTTACAATAATTTTCTTCAGAATATTCCACACACACTTGTTTAATCGTTAAAATAAAAATGCACAGTTACAAAATGGGACAGTATTAGCTCTGCTTTTAATTGAACTTTTCATTTATTACACCAGTATTATAAAGACATGTGGCAACTTCAACACTAAGCAAAGGTTTTATTACTCTCTTTCCATAACACAAGTATTTAAACAACCACAAAAACAAAAAACAAAAACAAACAACCCACCAAAAAAAAAATCCCAAAAACTAACATCTTCTAGGCTATGTTGAGGACGACATTCTAATATAAATCTTTAATGTCTTTGGAAACAAAACACACATACTCCCAAACCTACAAATTCATACTGTGGACACACATACAAGTCAGGCAGGATATTACTTTTTTAATGTCAGCAGGAGGTGAGGTGCTTGATGCATTTACAAAGCCATGTGTTATAGCTCATGATGCCAGATTCTGAAAGCAGAGACTTGGACACAGAGACTCTTCTCCTTAGCCGGGCAGCTGTAGGCAGAATTAGAGTACCTGGGGAAACAACTGGCCTGAGAGAACAGCCAGCAACAATGTCAGAGGCTCACAACTCTGTGCACATCCCCACCCCAAGACATGGACCACAACAAGGAGTGGAGCCTGTGGAGGGCCCTGATCCTGCCCCAAATCCGGCCCTGTCCATGGTGCTGCAGGAATGCCCCTGATGGGGAGAGGAATCCTCTGCCACCACCTCAGCTGCTCCCTTCCTGTAGTCAGGACTAAGTCTGTGACTGGCACTAACACAAATACTCAGAAAGCATCTACAGTTTCCAAACCCAAGTTCAAACACACAGATGTTAACACCTGAATGAAGAACCAGGTAAAAAAGCAGGACAATGACCTTTAAAGGTAATTCACCAAACGCTTCATATGTGAAAAACAAGATACAAGAGTTGTGCTTGGCATCACAGGGCATAGCCTAAGCTCAGTCGACTTTGTGTGTTTGCAGACTGAACTGCAGTGCACAGAAACAATGCTAAGGTCTCTTCAAGACATCATTCCAAGGGTCTGAGCAAGTTCCTTCAAGCTAGGAAGAAGCAAAGATACAAACAGGTGATTTTTACTATAAGAGGTTAAACACTCCTATGCAGATTTTAAATTATATTGCAATTCAGTAAGTAGATGCAGCACACACTCATCATGAGCTAAGATAAAGTTACAGGAGACCAATCTCTGAACCCTGCCAGACTGAGTGAGAACCTCAACTCAAAAACAAAGACACGAGAAGAAGCATTCCCTTCATAACAAACTCTGAGAGATACTGTCAGGATGAGATCTTCCGAAAAACAAAGAACAGAAAATACAGAGTCCTGAAAGCACAGAAACACATTAAGCATTCTGGAAAAAACCAAAAAAACCCCAAAAAAAAAAGCCCCCCCCCCCCCAAAAAAAACCCCCCAAAAACCCCAGAATACAGAGCAAAAACCAAAACCAACTAACCAACAAACCACAAACACAAAAAACACGAACTCCCCAAATACCCACAAAACCCAAAAAAAAAAAAGACACCCCCCACCAACCACAAACACAAAAAACACGAACTCCCCAAATACCCACAAAACCCAACTGAATAAATCAACAACAAACCCCCAAAATGTAAGGTGCTTTAAAACTAACCAACCAACCAAAAGCAAACAAAACCAACCAATCACAAAAAAGAAAAGATAAGGGGAAAAAAAAGAAAAACAATAGCACAGAATCAAAGAGTCACAAAGATGTTTCAAAAAAATGGTCATATCAAACCAAAAGCAAGAACTGCTTTCAAAGAAGGATAAACCCACAATTCTAGCCTAGAAAGTTTGTAATGTACTTATTATCATGGCTTGAACGTATATGACTGCATTACTGTAACAAAAAGCTTGGAATCCAGGGATTCTCCTGCTCAGAACATGATGAATCCAATTCAATAAGAACTCCTGAAAGTCAGAAAATCCTAGAGAGAACAAGACTAATTTGGCATTTAGAGGACAGTTGCTTGTTTTGGAATATCTTCACTCCTTATATTGCCCAACTCTCTTTAGAAAAATTACAGCAAATGCTTCCACCATGATTTCCAATTTCATTAGTGCATGATATTAAATCCTCCATTTAAGTGTCCAATAGGCATTACATAATGGTAATACAGCCTTCCCAGGTCTTTTGTGTTTGTCTGGAATCTCTGATAATCCATAATTATTAATTTTTATGTTGATAAATCCAAATGCCCATATACTAGTGGTTTTAACTGCTGGAGAGACTCCCCAGAAAACACACTTTTGTGCTCCTCCCTGAAAGGCGATTACAGAGGTCTGTGTAATTAATGCGGCTCCATGACAACACTGGAATCATGGAGACATGGTGGGATAGCTCAAATGACTGGAATGCTGTGACTAATCAGTAAGGGCTCTTCAGGAAGAAGAGGCTAGGAAGACTAAGAGCAGCTGTCCCTTACATGAGGGCAGATGACAAACCAGTCAAGAGCTTACAGGTCAAGGTTAGCAGACAGAACATTAGTGATGCTAATGGGTAATGGGTGCCTGCTATATTAAGACTCCTTCAGACAACTGGGAAAAGTTTCATGTTTACAGGCCCTGTTCTCACAGGGAACTTGAAGCACCATGGCATCTGCTGGAAGGTCAACAAAGCAGAATACAAACAATATAGGGAATTTCTGGAGTGCAGTCGTAAAAACTTCTTGATAATGGAGAAGCAAATTTCTAGACTGATACACACAAACTGTGAAGAACTTATCATGGGACATTAAAGTTTGTCTGCAATGATGATGAGATAACGAAGTCCAGAATCCTTGGAGGAAGGACAAATTACAAGACAACCCTGGTTTTCAGGACAGTGGAATGTAATCTCTGAAGAGATCTACTTGGAAAAATCCTACAAGATAGCCTGAAGAGATGGACCCAGTAAAGCTAGTTGATATGTAAGCATCATCCCAAACTCAGAAATGGTCTATCACCATGTGGAGGACATCAAAGGCAACAGGAAGCCAGAAGGAATTAATAAAGAGCTGAGATATAAAAAGAAAATGTGTAAAGAGGTGGAAGCTGGAATGGCTGATCTGGGGCAGGAAGAGGTGTCTTCTTGTGTAGGCGAAGGATTGGGAAAGCCAAGGTTACTGTTACTGATTTGAATCTGAGGAGTAAAATTCTGTGAAAGGAGAGGAAAACTAGAGAAAATGTGGGGCCACTGCTAAATATAGCAGGGCTCCGAATAACAGTAAACACATAAAAACAAAGGTACTCCGCACTTTCTTTGGCTCAAGTATTTACTGCTAACACCAGTGTTTAGGAATCTGAGGCCCCCAAGAGCAGAAGGAATGGCTGAAGTAAGCAAGACTTAGCCTCAGTGGAAAATTAGGTTATGGAGCATTTACACAGGACATACAGTATCAGAAACCAGGAACGTTCCTCTGACTGCCCTGGAGGACTCGTTTTTAGTACAAAATGTTAACACCGCCCCAAGGACGGGCAGTGTGCCATGGACCAACCTGCTGGACAGACCTCTGCAGGTCAGAGAAAGAATGTTATAGATAAGGAAAAATAAACAACCTTGAAAAGCAGAGCCAAGGAATTTTGACTCCTTCAGTCGCGGGGCTGGGAATAAAGAGACTTTCTAACACCTGGGGGTCATCTCAACCTCAGAGACCCCATCAATATAGAAATCCATTGGCTCTAACAGGTCATACTTATGAGCTCTGAAGGAGCTGCCTGATGTTTGGATGTGTGTACTCTTAGTCCTGTTACTGAAAAGTGATTACACCTTCCTGTTAAATAGAAGAGAGCAAATATCACACCTGTCTTCAAGAAGATTGATGACAGACTGATCAGCTTCAACTCAGTCCCAGGGAAAGGGAATATCAGTTGCCTCTGCCACCATTTAGAGTTGAACAGAAAGGAATTTCATCATGTTCAACAAAGAAAAATCCAAGTCCTGCACAGAGAGAATACCAGTACCTTCTGAGTGTCTCCACCTGACTGGAGAGCAGCTTGGTAGAGACAGACCTTGAGGAACATAAAAAAACAAGCTGACCATAAACCAGTTATGTGCCCATGCAAGCAAACAAGGTCCACAGCTTCTTGGACTACATTAAGAGCAGCACTGCCAGCAAGTAGAGGGCAAACAAATGCCAATCATGACTCAGCATTAGTTAGGCCAGGTGTAGGCTCCCCAGAGAACATGGATGTGCGTTTACAAGAGTGGTTCCAGAAAAGGGATACAAAAAAGATTAATAGGCTTGATACACAACATCCTTGATACAGAAGTGTTTAGTCTAGAGAACAGGTTTATGTGAGGATGGCTCTTACCTATGTGTATAAACAGGGAGCCAGACTCCTCTAACTAGTCCTCTGTCAAGACAAGAGGTAAGAGATACAAATACATGAAAAATGCATTTTGTGTGGCAAGAGCGAATTTTCTTTTTACAGTTTGTTCAGAAAGCTTGTCAAGTAACCACCTGTAACATTATTAAAACCCCAACTACACTTAGTCCTAGACAAACTACTCTGGCTGATCCTGCTTGAACAATAACAAGAGCTCCTTTCCATCCTTGATGTTTCTCTTAAATGTATACATATGTTTCAATACCACTCCCTTTTTCTTTTTATTTTCATAATGCTTTGCCCAATATTGTGCTCACCACTACTGCCCACCCACGATTTGCCTTTTTGCACTTAAATTTGTTTTCTTCTGTTTTTCCTCTTCTGTTTGGACTTACTTTTCTCAGTAGGAAGAAATTAAACTTCAGAATACTTCTAAATTTCACCCCCCTAAAAAGCAAGTCAAAAGACTCTGTGGTTCCAAGTCTGCATGTTTATTAGAGAAAGGACACTTACAAATACTGAAGATATAGCTTATGTTCTGGAAAACCAAACAAAACCCTCGAGATCCAAGTCAACCCATACTTCACCTTCAAAATATAATTTTACAGATATGTTTAGGACACCAAGACATTTGAAATTTTAACACTTTTTACTTACGCTTTTTTCTGTTGTTAAAGCAATTAATGTTTCAACACAATTAATTGAAATGTTAAGCTTTTAAATGCAATCCAAAGAATCAATTTTCTGCCCCTCTGCTGAGATTCACTGCATTTTATATATCTCTCTTTTGTCCATTTAGATGAGAGGGTGTGTGTTTAGAGCTGAGTGGAATAGTAGGTGGAATATTCTTGATGCAGTTTAATTAGTGCTTAGTAAAGGAGAGTAAATGCTTTTCCCCAGTCTCTACTTATTCTTTTTATATGGCCCAAATACTGTTAATCTTCATTGCACACTGCTGGCTCATATTCACCTTGCTTTCTACGAAGACCCACAGATCCCTCTCATCAGAGTTGCTTCCCAGTGAGTACTGCTTCAAGGGGTTGTGCCTTCCCAGGTGGAAGAAAACTGCATTTATGCATCTTGACTTTCTTGAGTCTTTTGCCACCCATTCCTCCTCTGCTTGTTCAGGTCACTCTGCTTGGCAGTACTACCCCTGAATTACCATCAGTTTACTGTGTCTGTAAACTTGGCAAGAGTCCACTGTACTGCCACAAAGATACTGAACAGTATAGGTTCTCAGGACACATCCCTGCAGTTCCTTGCCTGTCATCACTTCCCAAGTAGCATGCAATTTACTAACCACTATCCTCTGAGTCCACTCATTCAATGTTTTCTTTTTCGAAACCCACCTGGCTGTCCATCCTCCAGTTTTCCACCAGACTGGGACAGGATAATGGGACACTTGCACATTGAATTAAATTACAATTTTCGCTCTATCTTTGGTGTTGGGGGTTGGGTTTCTCTCTGTTCCTTTTTACTTAAGGATTTTTTTCCCTGTGAGTTGCTAGGAAATACTAATGACTGGGTACTTAAGAAAAACAAAAGAAGTGGCCAAGCTCAGGGAAGAAGGGCATCTGGTTGCACTTCTCTTATCTGGGAGTTTTTCTCTGAGGGGCAAATACCTGAGAATTGGGCTGACAAAAGATGGGGCTGGGACCGCTGCTTTCTCTCTCTCAGCTTCGGATGAGGACAGTCAGGTGAGGACAACTGGAGCCGCCGCTTAGGGAAGGGAATTCACTGCTACTGCCGGAGCCCAGCCCAGAGCTGCTGCTTCTGTCATGGGTGAGCCTCTGCTCATGAGAGCAGCCACTGAATGAAGGGCTTCACATTTTCCATTCCAAGGGAGGCTTCTGACTTCTCTAGCAAATTTCTGTCTTTCAAACCAAGACATTTGGCCACAGAGAAAATAATTTTATCACAGAAGGCAGATGACCTTGTAAAGTACAACTTCCTCTTAGAAAAAAAATTCACCCTGGCTATTCCTAATCATCACCATTTCACCAGCACTTCATGAAAACTGTCCCCTTTTCCCCAAAGACTGAAATAAGGCTGACTGGCCCTCTTTTAAAACGGATGCAGGATTTGCCTTTCTCCAGTTGTCAGGGACAAAAGTCAAAGTGGTATTACTAAAAGTCAAATGTCTGTTGACATAAGCTGTGCATGTTTTCCTTGGGATGATTTGCCCTCCAAAGTCTTACCCTTTTCACTAGCAGTACTAAAAAGATCTTAAAATAATTTGGTCACTTACACTTTGGTTCTCTCTGTAAGGCACACTTGGTTTGCCACTAAAATTCTGGAATTTCAAAGAACAGTATATTAACAGTCCAAAAGACTTAACACAAATTACAAGCATCTAGTCTACTTTCCCTCCATTTTGGAAAACCAACTTGAAACAATCAGTTTACCCATAGTGCTACTTAAGATCAGGCAATATGCAGGGAAATTACAGAAAGGACAAATCACTTACTTTTTATGTTCTCTTTTTAAGAAAAGGGAAGTGTGTGGATAAAATAATTGTTCCTTATCAGAAAATAATTAAGGATAAGCAAATCTTGTAACAGTAATACTTCAAATTCTTTCTATTCAGGGGAATCTCCTGAAGATTTGTCCTCTTTAATGTAGAACAACGAAGCACACAGATAAAGAGTGTGAAGGAATAGCTACAATCTGTGTAGAACATGTCCATCACAACTATTCAGTCAGTGTTGGTAAAATAGAAACTTCTGTCCAAAGGGAAAGGAGAAAGAAACAAGAAAGAAACAAACTTATCAATAATAAGTCAGCCAAATACTTCTCAAAATGTACTCTTTCATAGAATCATAGAATTGTTGAGTTGAAACGGACCCTAAAAATCATCTGGTTCCAATCCCTGGCCAGGGACACTTTCTACTAGGCCAGGCTGTTCAGAGCTCTACCCAACCTGGCCTTGAACATTAACACGGATGGGGCATCCACATCTTCCATGAGCAACTTGCTCCTATGCCTCACCACCCTTGTACTACAAAATTTCTTCCCAATATCTACTCTAAAACAAATCTTTTGATTTGAAGCCATTACCCCTTGTTCTGTCACTACATGCTCTCATAAAAAGTCTCTCTCTCCCTTCAGGTACTGCAGGATTGTAATTACGTCACCCTGAGGTGGTGGTCTCCAGGTGCAACAATTCCACTTATCCCAGCCTTTCCTAATAGAAGAGGTGTTCCATTCCCCTCAGCTATCTTGGTGGCCTCCTCTGGACTTGCTTCAATTGGTCCATGTCCTTTCTGTCCTCAGCCAAGAACCTGGATGCAGCACTCCAGGTGAGGTCTCAGCAGAGGAGAGCAGAGGGGCAGAATCCCCTCCCTGGCCCTGCTGCCCACCCTGCTCTGGATGCAGCCCAAAGCTGTGAGTGCTTTCTGGGCTGTGAGTGCCCATGGCTGATCATGTCCAGCCTTTCATTCACCAGCACCCCAAGTCCTTTTTGGCAGGGCTGAGGTCCATGAGTTCATCCCTAGCCTGTATCAACACCAACGGTTCAATGCCATAGTTGCTGAATCAAGGTCTTGCAAGGTCTCGTAAAGGTCTTGCAAGGTCTCGTAAAGGTCTTGCAAAGAGGACAAGTAGTACACTGAACGGTTACAGATTCACTCCGCTCATGCTCTCTTCATTAGTTATACTCTGTCAGACACTATTCTTCTGTTTCACATTTGACAGAAACAATACATCCTGAATAACATTACTCTAGAATGTAGGATGTCCCAGTATCTCCTAGGATATTTGTCCTGTACACCTGAATCATTAACAAAAGGCATTTCACACTACTCAGAAGTCTCTTTAATAATATTCTGTCCTTGGGTCCATTGACTCTTTTAATTCTTGACATTTCCTCAAAACTGAAACCACAACTGAAGAAAGGTTAAAAACCTAGTCTGGAATTTAAAAGTGAACAGTTATGTACAGTAAACTTCACTTGTAAGTTCAAGCAGAGACTTACATTCACGCACCACTTCAGCTAACATGATTTCTTTTGTCCAACAAAGTAAATAAGTAGTATGCAAAACATTCTGGTTGTCAAAAGTCATTCCTGTTACGAATTGTGAGATGATTCCCTAAGGCTGTGTATCACAAAAAGAACAATCTCTAGTGACAGAGATTAGGAAAAGCAGTACAAAGAAATGCTTAAAAAGTTCTAGGCATCACCTCTACAAATTCATCATCAAAGATCCCAGCAGGCTTCTTGGCCACTTGGAATCTACCTTGATTTGAAAGAGTCTTGTTGATTCAAGGGGAGTTCTCTTCTTCAAAGGAGGTGATCAGCTCCACTGAGGTCACAAGGAGAAGAGGAAAGTAAGAGATGTAAATTCACCTTTTTACTAGTTTTGTTGCCTAGAAGAAATATGCCACTTTTACATCTGTGCAAAAAAGCCATAGGTAAGGTCTTCAGCAATTAAAATTCTTATTACTAGGATATTTGCTGATACAGCATGAAAGTTATTTGAGAAAATGGGTCCAAGAAAATACTGTTATTATTTCACACAGAATCAAAACAATGTCCTCCCAGATCAACCAGCAACAGTCAAAGACACTACAATAAAATAAATAAACCAGGATGTTACTTTAGGTAGAAAATTATGCAAGCATTAGTAAGGTATAAACCACATTAATGAAAATTCCAGATCTAAAGAAAAAGCACTATGAGAACAGTACTACTGTTGGGCATCTACCAAATCATAACAACTCTGACATGATGATTATCACTATATATACTGAGAGTGATAGGAAGTATGGTACTGTTATTTTCCAAAGTGCCAAAACAAGGTACAACTACCAATAACTTTCTTTTTAACTAGACAGAAATTGACAGAGGCACAAGAAATTTTAAACAAAAAAACGCCATGCACAGCTTGTTTCACTCACTATTACAGAAAACCTCATTATTCTGTAAAGTGTTTTGATTTCTGTGCCTTTGCAAAGCTGTATAAACAAATAAAGGTACGATTAAAAAAAAATCAGAAGTTAAATATAAATGGAAAATCTTGTCCAAAGGAAGTAAAGGGAAAAGTTAAAAAGTAAAATCTGTACAGGTCAAAGCTGTATAAACAAATCAAGGTACGATTAAAAAAAAAAAATCAGAAGTTAAATATAAATGGAAAATCTTGTCCAAAGGAAGTAAAGGGAAAAGTTAAAAAGTAAAATCTGTACAGGTAGCATAAAAATAATTTTAAAATATCATATTGCATTCTGAGACTAAAACATGCTAGATATGAATAAAAGGAGTAGTAAGATGATAAATATGAAGGCATACTATGAAAATAAAAAGAGGAAGACAAACAGCAGATCTGGCATGTTACAAGAAAAATAAAATAAAAATATTACAAACTAAGAGAAAATAATCTGCAAAAAAATTCCTTTTCGGGAGCAGGAATGCTCATACAAAAACCTGCAGAACTAAAGATGATAAATATGAATATGAAAATTTAGGACCATTCTATTACATTCCTTTACAATGAATGAGTGAATGTTTAATGAATTTCATGTCTTCACTATATATGTGAAGACATGATATTCATTAAACATTCACTCATCCAAAGAAAATTATGTTCACTCTGTATAATTTATATCAACATTCCTACACAACTCCTAAGGCTTAAGCAAAAAAGAGTCTTGGTATTGACAAGGTCCTTGCTAAACTCAGACTTTCAAGGGTTTACTGAGGAAAACTAACATCTAATTTGGTCTCTATCTTCAATTCTAGGAAGGAGTAAATGCAGAGTGTCTACTTTGGTTTGATTTGGTATGTTGAATTTAAATATATCTGCTGGCTCCAAGGTAAATTGTGAACAGTTAGTCTCAAAGACAACATGTCATATTATTGTGGACTACAAACAAATATTGTCATTAGGAAATAAAACACTCTCCTCTAAGGGAAAAACAGAGGATATTTAAATCCAGAGATGGAGCACCTTGCCAGTTAAAACAAATTTAGAGGAACCACAGACACTCCAAAATAAGAAACTCACATTCAGAGATCCTGAACTGCAAGCATGCACACACAGTCATGAGAAACCTTAAGTCCTATTCCATGGCCAAAGCACTGCTATTTCCCTATTACTTGCACCTGAGACACAAAAAATCCTGTTCTATATGTTTTAGACATCCTACAATTACAAATTTCAGCTGCAATGTAAATACTATAGAAATGAAAATTAGTAATAGGTGGTCAATTATTCTGCATAATGACGTTTGCCTGCCCTATTCAGTCTCATGCTCTATTTGGTAAAATTCGCTATTTCATATATATTTTCCAAAAGATGAGCTAATGATGACAGACTATATAGGAATTTTCCTTTTGGTTATGACTAAGATATGAGTAACAGTAACACCAAACAATACACATGTCAAAAGGTGCACAAAAAAAAATATTCATATGTTGTATTAGCTTCAAAGCATGACCACAAACAGTATGTTCTTGTTATTTCCTGTGATTGTGCCAACAGCTTCAGGAAATCTTTGTCAAAAACACAAGATCAATAAATCAAACCTCCAAATATGGCATACAAAATTGTTTTATACAAAGTGTCTTTGCTATACTACCACAAAGGAAAAAAGTCCAAGTGATGAATATATCTCATGCAACCCTAAGACCCCTGCCTCCCTTTACTACCTGCTAACGTTATTCTTAAGTAGTACACAAAAAATAGTCATTAGCATATAATCAATTAATCATTAATGGATAATAATAAAAATTCAAAATAAATGTCACCTTTATTTGAGACAAACAGTTAATGCTAACATAATGTTAAGAACTCATAATCACATAAGAATATTATAGACTAGAAATATATTAATTATATTATTACAGATTAAAATAACAACTACTGCATTATCATTCTAAACTAAATTAATATATTTTATATTATTTATATATTAATTAACAATGAAATACTGAGGTTGTTTTTTTAATTTGCAAATCAACTTGCCTGAAATTCAAAGCAATTACTTTTGCATGTTCCTTACACAAATTTATGAATGCAAGGAGACTTGTCTTCTTCTTTTACTACTAATTGAGAGGAATGAGTTGGATAGTACAGGTGATCCAGAATTATTCTTTGATAAATTTAAGAAATGTCATGGCTCAGTTAACTTTACTTTCTGCAACAAGTTGATTACTGCATATACAATTTATCAACATATTTAGGAAACCAGATTTTTAACTAGGAAGAAAATTCTCTGAAATACAGAAATGGACTTAAATTCATCACCTTAAAATAGGTATTGTCCACTATGTGTTTTCCTCCCAACTCATTTCAAAAGATGTAAGTGTAAGTATCAGGGGGAACCCTACTGTACCAGCCACAGTACTGACAGTATTTGAATTTAGTGTCTTCTAGTTTGAAGCATAACTATCAGTTTATTTAGATATAGAAAAGACTACCTTATAGAGTTCCAACCAGAATTTTTTATTAGCCATGAGGTGCTTCCTTTTGCCAATATAAAACTGTCTTAGGTTGGAAATAGGGGTATTCTATTTCTATCTGTTAAGAGGTGGGGCAGTTATCTTTTGTTAATTGGGCAGTTTTCTTTATCTCTTCCACAACCAATCCTCTCTCAGGGAGATATCGCCTGTTCATGGGCCACTGAGTGCCACTGATAAAATTACACCATCCCACTGTGAGGTGCTCTGCCCAGGGGGAGGAGGGAAGCATTCCTACCTGGATACAATCTGACATTTGGAACACCACAGGCAGCCTTTTCCACCGGATTCCCAGAGGTGCAGCTTTCTTCTCCACTGGATTTCCAGAGGAAGACCAGGCCCATCTACACCACCACTGGACCTTCAGAGGAAAACTGCACCCTTCTACAGGATCACTGCTTCAACAGAACCACACCTGTCACAGCAGGAGGACTGCAGCCACCATTTAATGGGACTGCTACCACCACCCTGACCAACAGGGTGTCAGGTCATATTCTGACTCTGTCAGTAGTTTGGGATTTTTTTTGTACTATTACATTTGAAATTTTTAGTTTTTCCAGTAAAGAACTGTTGTTTTTATTCCCATATCTTTGCCTGAGAGCCTTTTAATTTCAAAATTATAATAATTCAGAAGGAGGCGGTTTACATTTTGCATTTCAGGGAGGCTCCTGCCTTCCTTAGCAGACACCTGTCTTTTCAAACCAAGACAAAAATGTTATTTTGATTATCCTATTTTTAACAGATGGGGAAAACTCTGAAAGAATCCATACAGGCAACAGTTTTAAAGAACATTATCAACAAACATTTGAATTTCATGTAAACTCTTCTCTGGACAGTTCTACTAGTCGAGGGACATGAAACCCATCCCTGACTCACCAAATGCCACTAGCACTAAATGCACTACAATGAAAATCTGTATCTCTCCACTGATACTGTAGTCTATTTCTTAATCTCTTCTCTCTTTCAAGTTAATAATTCAAAATATAGTCTCGTTTTTTTTCTAGCTTTGTATTTCAAGTTTGGGGGTGTTTTGCTTTGCCTACAAAACAAGTCCATTGTGCCTGCTCTATTTAATGAAAGATGACTATAATGCACTGACAGTATCTAGGAAATTACTATAATGCTAAAATTAAAACCCACCCCCCCAAAACAGATTTCCATTTACTTGCATGCTCTACTGAGCCAATATCTTTGCTATTTCCCACTACCAGATAATATTGCACTTTTACACAAAATACAAAAGTCTCTGTGAATCTGGCCTATTTCAGTATGTCTCTCCCAAGTAACCGTGTCCCACACTAAGTCTTCCTACTGATACAACATTCTCCTTGTAAAGAAAACTACAAGGAATGCTAGTACTCCAATTCATTTTCAGGAATACATTCCCAGAAGAATGATAACACTCATAAGTAAACGTGGGACATTCCAACATTAAATCAACCACTGGTCATCTGTTCATCCTTAAGAAGGCAACAACACAAGTTACTGACAGCAGTATCTTAAGGATATGTCCAGAAAACACTATCCCCTAAAGAACTGTACGGAAGTTTTAAAATGAAATAGTAAAACAAAGCAAAGATATTCAGGTAATCTTAGTCACAAGTCACAATAAAAACGTGACAGCAGCTCCACACTTTACTTATCAGAGGTCATAATACTACATAAATATTTTATTCTTTAAAAATTTATTTAGCCAGTTCACAGACTTATTCAAACTGTCACAGATGACTCATACTCGGTGAGACCTAGGGGTTCCCAATTATCTAAACAATTACTGGAACATGCTCTGATCAATCTGAATCATACATAATACATAAAAAACCTTATGGTTGCCTCTAGCAATCTCCTGAAAAATAAAAATTGACTTACAGTTAAGTCTGCACATTGTGAAAACCATGCACTGTAATTCTGTAATTCCCACAGCCGTTGAATCAAAGTACGACATTAAAATTAATCTAGTGGTGACTAGAAGATAAAAAAAAACTAAACCAAATACACTTCATATGATATGTAGAGATTTTCTGAGTTCGTCAAGCAAATCTTACCCCAGCAGAATTTTAGCATGAACCTCTTTGTTAGTCCTTGAGATTTCTCTCAAAGAGGTAATTTCTGCATCAAACCAAAATCCTCTTTCTTCTGGCGTCTCAACATTGTAGTTAACCATCACCACATCACCCACTTTTAGTTCACTCCACTTCAGAATGGTTCTTGCTCGGGGTCGAAGATTAACTGTGTCCATTTCTATTATGCCATTTTCTGGGTACCTTGAAAAGCAAAACCAACAACACCAATGATTATGACTACTGCAACAGTAAAAAATAGTCACAGACAACTCTTTTCAGAAGTAAAAGCTTTTAAATATTCTTTGGGCACACAAAAACCCTAAGATCTGACCTATTATACTTTTAAAAATAGTTTTCCTCTAAATATAGACTAAGAATTTGTCTCATCTCAGATGGGAAAAATAGACTCCATGAGTTTTTGTTTTTTTTTTAATTCAGTAAATCCATATGCACTTCTCAATAATTTAGTGTTATTGACAGCACTCTAACTAAAATCCCAATGCAGGAAGGAAACCTTTTCAAATTTGACATGCTTTTCATTTTAACACTACAGTTTTCTTATATTCCTCTGAATAAGACAACTATTACTTGATACTAGAGATTGTATTTGTACATGTGCTGGAAAAATAGCAGAATATAGACAGGATCCAAATAGTAAATTTAACCTGGAAAATTAGTCTATTGCAAATAAACAGCTGCTATTAAAATTACTCCTTCTTAACAAACAATACTGAGGATGATGTATCTAAAATTATATTTTCATCATGCAATTACTGGCACTTTAACAAAAGCACTCACAGTTAAATTAATATACCTTTATCAAACCACATTGTTAAACATTAAGGGCAAAATCCTACTCTTACTAATAAAAATATGGCTCACTTTACAACATGCCTCCCCCTACAGTGAACAAGAATATTTCAAGGTCTTGGGAAAATTGCACATTGCAACTTACTACAGAAAGTAGTAAGTAGTACTAAAACAACTGTCATTAAGAGCATGAGACTGACAGACTATAGCCTGAAATCAGGATGTCTACTCCTGAACAGTTGACTGAAAGCCCACCAGTGGAACTGGAAACATTTTAAACAAGTTCATCTTGCTTTGTTTTATGCCTTCTATTAAATCTAACACACCAGTTTGCTACTACTGATGTGGGGGGCTGGGGGAACAGGGGAGATTTACTGATAATTTTGTTTAAAGAAGCATGAACCGCAACAGGTTAAGAGCAGGTGTACCTTCAGATAAATTAATGGCTAAGTAAAAGAACATATCTCTAACTACTTAAAAAGTTAAATACAAAGGCTGTTTTTGCACCAACATTTTTAGATCCTAATTATAAAATTCTGCACAACAGAAGTTACACCATACAACGACAGGTACTTGTGATCAAGTCATTATCAAAACATTCGTTTCACAATGTAACTCTCCACATTGCCCAAGGATTTTTTGCCCATGTTGTTTCCAAATTCAGTCCGTACTGAAGAGCTAACATTTCAGGTTATGCCCTTACGCCATGCGACTTTTACCTAAAGAATTACTGTATTGTTCTGCTATATCAATTATTAATATATATCCACAAAAACTATGACTGATTCACCTATAGGTAATAAGACAAAGCAAAGAAAAAAAAGCTATAGAGATCATGCCTACTTTATTGAATGCCTAAATAACATCACATTATTGTACAACAGGCTACTGAAATCTTAAGACAGCTATGTTTGACCTACTAATCAGTTCCAAAAGCTTTACAGTAAACTTTTCCTGAAAGTTGTAGAAGACAGCAAGTAGAACATAGCAAATAAAGATTCAGTATACTTGAACTCTGAAACCAAAATAGTGCCTAAACATCAGGGAACTAGAGAAGACAGATCAAAACCAGACACCATTTATGTATACAGTGAAATAATCAAGTAAGAAATACATATGGAATCATAAAAACAACAAATGAACATTTTAGAAGTTCCCATGTCACTATATAAAAAAAAAAAATTACAACATTTGACTTACAAGAGTTGACATTCACAGAAACTTAACCTTGATCTGAAAAATCTATTCTCTTCTGAAAGTAAAATGTCTTCAGCTTCTGTTTTTCCTGGGCAAGCTTTAGACAAAGGTTTTTCCCGGGCAAGCTTTAGACACAGGTTTTTCCCTAAACTCAGATTCATATTATCTTTCTCACCTCTATACCACTCAAAACAGATCCTTCCTATTGTACTGATGAGGAATTTCAAAGACTGTCATCATTAACATTAACAATGTCTCCACCTTTGTTCTTGGAAGCAGTTTATGAAAAAACCTAAGCAAAAATATTGCCTATCAGTTACCACTGCCTATCAGACACCCCCAAAATCCTCTTTTATAAACAGAAACTGTTTTCCAAAGGAAGAAAAGCAAGGCTGACTCTCCACTAAGTGCATTTTCCCTCTAATCAGCTAGTCAGAAATGCAAGCTAACAAACTTTAGAAAAAGACAAATGAGATGTCCTTTGCTACATTTTACCTTTCTTTTGCAAAGAGTTACAGATACTCAATGTTTTTACTGCTGTGCACAAGGAGAAATGTTTTCATGGTTGCTGATGAATGCTAGCAGCTATTTAACCCTTCATATTAGTCCATAGCTCAGGCAAAACAGCAGAAGCAGTACTTGCCACAAGTTTTTTGAGTTAGGCTAAAAATTGCACAGTTAAACTCTGTATGTTAAGCTCCGTACTACTATTCATTATTATACTAATAAGTAAAGAGTACTTTCACAGTAAACTTGTGCCCTCAAATGTGTCTAATGCTACAATTTATTTAAATATGAAAAAGAAATAATGCTCACATTCTACTACCTCACATTCATTTTCCTAAAGTTTAACATGCCATTTGTAAAAATCACATATTAATTTAAAATCTAATTTCTTAAATATGCAATAATATTTAAGCATAGATCACAAGATACAAATGTAGATAAACCAAAATATAAAGAACATAAATATGGTACTTTAACCTCAAGAATTACATGAAAATTAATTCTTGCCCATTCTGGGAAGCTTTAATAAAGGACTACTGTGAGACATGAGCACATGCTGAAAATGTTTTCTCATTTATTGAGTTACTTTAAAAAACCTAAGATTACACTCAAGAGAAAACAAACATTTTCACAGCAATGTTTCAGAGACTAGCACAAATTCGTGCAGTTGAAATTAAGATTATATGGCACAATTAAACCTTTAAATTTAAAACAGCTGTGGACAGTTTCTTGGTTTTCCATGTTTTTAGGACATTTGACAACTAACACTGAAAAAAGGAGCTATACCAGCAAGCACAATCATAAGAATTTAATGAATATTGCCCATAGGATGTCTCTATTTACCTCTAATTTAATTCTTCCCTGTAGCATTTCTACCACAAGCATAGCAAGGACTTCTTGAGATTTCCTATCTTTGTAGATGGTCTCCAAAGCAAAGAATTATTCATGAAGTAAAATTCCAGTATTTCTTAGCTATGGCCAGATGGCTGAGATTCTTAAAATGCTCAAATGCTAGGACACATAGTAGTTCCATGTCAGAATAAACCCAAGCCTGCTCAGTTTACTGAGACCTTGCAACATACCCTCTTAACACTTTTCCCAGCTGTTACTAGAACAACTAGAACTGGAAAAACAAAATTCTGAGAAAAAAAGCAAAGACTTCCCCAAATGTTAGTGCAGATGCATAATTTTAAAAATTATTTTCCAATACTAATAAAATGAAAGTAGAATTTATTTTGTCACTCATAAAATTCAGAAATCAGTCATTCTAACCCCAGAATGAAGGAATAGAAGGACAAAAATTAAAAAAGAAACCAAAAGGATTGAACTCTTGGAAGAGGTAAATCTGACTAAGAAGGTAGAACTAGATAAAAACTAGATTGCTACCACCCCACTCCCTTATAACCTGAAGAAATAATCAGCCCAATTTTGCTGTACTGTTTGAGAAAGCCAACACAGTGTTTCAAAAAGCACTACACTGTAAGCCACAATTACGAATGCGTAAAAAAAAAAATCACTGGGGTAGTCAAGCTGTACACTACTAAAAAACCAGTAGGTCTGATAATTTGTTATTACAAGAAAAACAAGTAATATATTTCAAAAGACTGGAAGGGATAGTGAATATCTATAAAGATAAAAATCAGTCACATGGAACATAAACAAGATTTTGAGAACTTTACCTAACAACTAATAATTACAGAATTAAGCAGCTTAAGCACTGAGAAACCATATTAATAGCCCGAAGAGAACCATCTTAGTTTCCTAATTACTTTAATGCTGAGTTTCTAGAAAAAGTAACTTCTAGTCGTACACGGCTGCACTGTGTGGACAACATGGATACTCTGAAGGGAGACAAACTGGAAATAAGAATGTCAAAACAGAAGTTCAGAAGTGTAAGAAATACACAGAACGTTCAATTTTTAATAGAATAATTTTGTATTACAAGTCTAAGTAATGCAAATATCATGAAAAACAGGTTTACTTCCCTGGATAGCAGACAAGTCATGCATTTTTTGAAAAAACTTTCTTCAGAAATGCAAGGAGAACACTTATAGCTAATTTAAGATAAATGAATAAATAGTAAAATTTAATCTTATTCTCACTGATCACACCACATTTTTAGCCAAGAATCAGTTTTAAACAAAAAACCCTAACTGTTATTATTGTCTTCTCAAACTTTTTCCTATTCAGTTTGCACAAGGTGCCTACAATGTTAGAAATCAAAGTCTTACAGTTAATGCCTGTTGTCAAAACCCTGACTACAACACATACAAATACTCTGACATTACAAAACACAGAATACACAGTCAGAAACCCATTACAAACGGGACAAATAAACTTACAAGGAACTAACGTCTTGAAATTAAGAGCAGCAGTGTGTAGCTACTCCCATAAAACATTTTCAAATATGAATGATTCTGGTGGCATGCTTTCTAGTGAGGATATATGGAAAAAAGACATCTGATATACCAGCTCTTTGATTACTTCAGCATTGTCTAATAATCTGTATGAGGTAAAAATTTTGAATGAGTAAACAAACTAATCACTGATACTAGGAACTGGAAAACAAAATTACATTTCTAGGAGAGTGAGCCAAGTATCACTCAGACTAATTGCAAAAAATGTTTGTGACTGACATAAGGTCAGAAAAAAAACATGTGGTACCCTTAGGAACAGATTGTCTTAACATTCTACTTAGCAGACAATACAGCTTTCATTCCTCTTCCTCTTCTCAAATTCTAAACTCTCCAACATAAACAAAAGGATATAAACGCTATTAAAAAACTACAGTCTATATCTCCCATAACTAGCCATTAACTAGCCAATAACTGGCTGCATTCTACCCATTAACTTCATGTTCTTCAAAATGAATCCCCTTCCTCACTTCAATGTCTTAAACTAGAGTCAGGAATCTGATAGCATGCATCCTCCTTATTTGCACTCTTTCCTGTGTTTGATGTATATAACAGTCAGATAGCTAAACATTTACAAGGGTTAGTTGAGAAACACATAGCATGCAAAGGAATGTATTTTGACATTTCTTCACAGAAGAAAAAACAGAACAGTTTGCATCATGCACTATCGCTAATGCTGCACAAAGCAGCTACCTCTCAAATAAGCAGGGAATATTTCCTACATGAGGCCCCACTGGATATAGGAATAATTTATTTGATTGATGAATGAAAAACCCAGTAACATTCACCTAGTAAACACTAGATATATTAGGAAATGAGCACTTCATTGTACAGTCACATAACCACAAAATTCAATGCAACTTCACTATCAGATGTACAAAGCTGGAAAACAAAGTATAAGAAAGAAGTAGGGGCTACTTCATCTAAGAATGGCCCAAAATGTCTTTTGGTCTCCAAAAATCAATTTATTAGTAGTGTGATCTATATGAATTCTCAGATTAAATTCCAGCCTACTAGCTGTGAAAATTTCTTATTAAAAACATTCAGAAAATGGATGTTCCCCTTCAAACCAATGTAATAGCAAGTTTAATACTATTATTCTCTTGACAATCTCTTCAGCTGTGGATTACATTTGCAAGTATGAGGTGGGTTTTTTTGACCAGGCAGTATTTAGAACTTTTCTCCTCATTACCTCAGTAGAGTCTGTGCTCTCCAGCTCTAAGACTGTGTCTTGCCTATTGCTTTAACAGCCACACAGGATGACTACACTTTTTTGACCTCTGTGGCAACACAGTGAAATCCTAATTTTCCCAATGTGTGCATATCTGTATTAAAATCCGAGGCCATTACTCCACAGCTCACATTAAACATGAAGTAAAGAGAAGCAATTATTTCCCTAGAAGAAATAACTACAGCATACTTTATGTGGCATATGACAGAAGATATTACCTCACGGTTTAAAATAAAATTCTGATTGTTATAAAACCTGAGGGGAATATCAACAGCCAGAACAATGGCCATGTAAAACGTTACCTAGACTTGAGTCATACTTAAATCTGTACTTCCATATAAGTTGTCTTACTGAAATTTCTCATGCTGCACAAACATCCAGCCTCTCTGTGGCTTCTACTGAGGGCCTTCTTAAATGGAAAGACTTTATTACAAATGACTGAAAGTAAGGAAAAGACATTACTTGATTGTAATCCAAATACTTTGGGTAAATCCTAAGTCTTCCTGCTGCTTTGGGGAGCTAATGATCAAGAAGCCGATCTTGATCGGCTGCAGAATGAGAACTGTCTCCCTGAAACTAAGTACACTATAACCAGTGCTAGACCAGTAACAAATATGAAATACAATAAGGTAAGAGGAAAGGGCAAATGCTGATATAACACAGCATTGTAGGCACGTCCTTATAGCACCACTCTGCTACTAAAACATCCCGTTTCTGATTTAGAAGTGATTTTTAAGCAAGCTGTGGTGGAGATCACCTACAATTATCTCAGCTAACTTTAGGACCAGCATGTGCTGGTTTCCTTAAAAGTCCTTTTAAATCAGGATTCAGCTTTCTTATGTTCAAGACAGGTTAATTTCTTCTGTATTTAAAGTCAGTTGCTGGGAGCAGAAGAAAGAAATGTATGTATGTTTTGTATGAAACCTGATAGCACATCCTTAACTTCAAAGTGTTTAATGGCTCCTTGTGATACCCACAAATGCAAACGTGAAATGGAAGGGGAGGAAGATACACTGAAAAAAACAGGAACACACCTTCAAATTGCTGACATCAGGGAAAAACCTGCATTTAGAAATTGAAAGCAGAAGATGGACTGTCATGCAGAAGTTACATAGCCACAAAGGGATGCCAAGAAATTTGATACTGCCTGAAGGTTAGCATTGGTAAAACTGGAATTTTGGTCTCTTGCTTTCTGGTGAAATTAGGGCTCTCAAACAAGTATAAATCTTTGAATTGGAGTCACAAGTCTTGCTAAGTGCAATCTGAAGCTGAGTTCTTTTCCTCCCAATGGCCCTAGGTTTTCTCTCTGCAAAAATATGTGGGCCATATAACTATTGTAGCAATTTAGTTAAATACTAGATATATATCTGGGGTGGGGCATGGTGGAGGAAGAGGTGGGAGAAAACCACTACAGAAACAACTCACCTGTTATCTACAAAATCACAGAATATATAGTACCTCCTATCTGCAGCAGTCACAGCTGGTAGGAGAGCTCTGTTTAGTCAAAAGGTAGTTACCCCTTCGAGATTACTATAATTAATTCTTGCCCACAAAGGGTAATTTCCCTTAACTATACTCTTTGCAAAAAGAGGTCTCTCATATTTTTTCCTTTCACATTCACTGTAACTACACTACTTAAACAAGAAAAGGCAAGAGGAACAAATGAACACAGAACCCGTCTGAGAAGGAACACTTTTATGAAACCTAAACTGCATAATAAAGCATTTAGATTTTGTACAGGACTTGTGATATGCACTGCTAAAGCCAGCTTTCTCACTGAAAGGCTTAAGCCTTTTCCTCACTTTTAAAGGAAAAGTCCTGCTTCACCCCTTAAGAAAAACTGCTATAGGAGAATACATTGATCTAGGGGGTAGATTAGACCAATTCAATGCACTACAACCATCCCTCAACTGTAACCTTTGTGATGATTTTTTTTTTTCCAAATCGGAAGGATGTAACAGAGAGAAAAGCATCAGTTATGACTTGAGAAGTTGTGCACTTGTACCCACCTCTGAGATATAAATCTTCCAATGCATTAAAGTAATTTTGATGGCTTTACTGGCACCAGGCTTATATCTTTCATTTGTAAGTAATTTTTACTCTATTTCAGATAATGGAGAGTGTTTTTGTGTCATGTAAGAACACCTGTTGTAGGAAAGATGGAGCTGAAACTATGTCACCCATGAGAGCCACCATCTATCAGAGATAAAAAGAAGAAAAGCTTCTCCAAAACAACACCACAAGGACAGACTAGAAAATGCCAAGTATATTGGGCAGCAAAATGCTTAATCCAAACCTGAAAAACAAAACACCTGTGCACAAGTAACTGTGCAGGGCACAGTACTCACAGGAAGATGTGAAGCTTGAAGAAGAGGAGTGAAGAAATAAATTAATATATTTCTGTAGCAGAGAACAACTGTGTGTCAAAGCACACTATGACTTTCCTACTTATGCACATCAAGCAAAGAGGTGGCAGAATACAAGTGTCTACAGGCATCAGAGGTAAACACTAATGTATTAAAACAAAGTGGTAGAAACACAAATGTAGTTACAATAGGAATGTGCATGATGAGTAATGCTAAAAGAAAAAAAGTGAGACCCCAAAAGAATTGGGGGACATCCATGAAGAACTTTCACTCATAAATCTACAAATTGCACTTTCAAATAATTTTTCTTTCCAAAAGCTCTAACTTCCACTATCTAAGACTGATCAGCTTAACTGTGACCATCTTGCCACATTATGCTTCTGTGCCTTACTAAATTTTGTTGGCTAAGTGTATAGAGCTTCTATACATAAGCACCTTGTAGGAGTAAAAATACTGTCTTCACTTGCTGAAAGGGAAGTATACATAAATAGAGGTCAATCTTTTAGTTTAGTAAGACTAGACCAAATAAAATCAGAACTGTTGTGAAACTTTTTCTACTTATGTACTTCCAACTCATAAATAAAAAAATTAAAAAAAAAAAACCAAAAAAAAACCAACATAATTTCACAGCACTAGTTACAAACACCTTCTCAGAAATCTATGCCAATTGCTAACTTAGATATATCCACAGTACTGTAAAATCAGATAATATTAAAGATAGGTCTTTGAAATCCCACCATGAAAGACATTAATTGCAATAAAAAATATTTTTGTTTTGATAATAGTTGACTATGTCATTTTCAAATTTTTAGTTCTCTAACATTTTAAGTAAAATGCTTAGAGTCACAGATATGGAATCCAAACTTAGCATAACATCAAAAAAGAGCATTAAGTTGCACCTATTACTAGTACAATGAACAAAACTGCTCTCTGTAACTCAGATGCAGAGTTATGTACTAAAATATGTAGAGTAGAAATAGCTACTGTAAAAAAGTGTTGTGGAAATCTATATTTAGTTAATATTTAATATACTTTGCATCCTTCTACTTCAATCTTATATTTCACAGACTACAGTATTTTTACTAGTCTCGGTGTCAAAAATTTAAAATACTCAACTCATTAAAAAAATTATTTGCTTCGAAGTGTAACTTACTGCTTTAACACATTATTACCAAAAAAATTTCAGAACAATTTCCCAAGCAAATGAAGACGTGCAAAGTCTGCTCATAAATACAAAATCTTTTTAAATTCAAGGTTTCCCACTCACATATTGCAGGCTCTAGAATTTGTTATGACTAGAGAAGTGACAAAAAAGTCCCAAACGAACATGAAAAAACTCTACCCTTAACGCCCTCTTCTCCAGTTCAGGATCAGTTTTAAGCCCTCAGCCACAAAGTTCTCAATAACAAATCTCTACTATAAGTGCAGATCCAAAATTTTGTGCACAATTACTCTATTTGGAATAAAATAAATCCAAATTAAGTAACAAAAATTTGCTTCAGTGGAGCTCTCCTTCAGCTCTATTTAGAGGAATTCCATATACACAGGAAATAATTTTTAAAAAATTTTAAAAAACCCTTACTTCAAAAAACCAACTATAAAAATTTGGTTATATGGTTTCTTTTTCTTATGTAGAAAGTATACTCTTATATAGAAAGAATATTCTTATAAAGAGAAGATATTACTATTTCACAAATATTGAAATATTGAGGCATGAAAGACATCATTGCAGCCAATGGATTTGCTATATCCAACTAAAAAGTGGTTTTTTAGTATTTTTTTTCTTGGTCACAACATTGAACTTGCTTTCTTTGATTCCAAGCTTCTTCAAGAAATTCTCAGTTTATACAAACCAAATAAAAATATGTGATGTCCTCAAAATAGTATCAGGAGCACTTACTCATCGTACTTGATATGATAAATAGCTTCCTCATCAGTGTCCATACAGTCTGAATAAGATGTGGAAGGTGTACTGTCCAAATTATTTGCATTTTCTCTAGAATGATCTTGATTTAAGTTTCCATTAGTCCTTTTGTAAGTGCTACCACTCTTCCCTTGAGCTTTACCATTCTTATGTCCCTTTGTTGCTCGGGTGACATTTTCTATGTGAGCTTCAAACCAGGCTCCAATGTTGATATCACGGGCATCCACCAATTCATTTATCTAAAAGGAAAATTCAATAATGAGTTTATGCTTATATTATAAAATACCAATTAAGAAAAAACCAAATCAGACAACTTACTGTGCTACTGCTTAACTTTGTTAACAGTAAAACAATCAACTATAATAACTAGTTCAAGTAATATGCAGTCAGAAATACTTTTATTTGCACTTCTAGTATTTTATTATTCTTCCTTCATTAAAATCTGGTATGAATATAATTTATATATAATTTTAAAAACCAATGCTATTTTTTTTACCTTCAAATCCAAAAATTTGCTTGATCTCTTCCATTGTCCTTTCCTTTTGTTTCACCCATTGTTCTTTATGGCTATGATAAGCACACACAGTATTAAAATACTAGCTCAAAACCAAAGGTTTACAGACCTTCCTGAGCCTCCAACCTGGAACTGTTAATTTAACTTTCTGCCTTTCTGTCCTGCAAGATTTTTTTAATCATTAAAGACTCAAGGATAGATAGGAAAAAATGGAGCTAGGTTGCCACCAGAGTCAGCCAGAATGTTATGACTGTAAGAAATGGAACTCATCTCCAGAATTTCTCCCTTCTGTACTCACAGTATTACTACTGGCATTAAGCAACCAAACCATTTTACTATTCTAAATCTTGATGTATTTTCTCATCCTCAGGTAATAAACAAATGTTCCTTTAATAATACTGAGAATACTGAAAGAAAATATTTAAAAACCACTTCAACAGTACACCAACTATTAAAAAAATATTACAACAGAATTACTGCAGATTAAAAATCTTTAATTATCAATGAGACACACATGCAGATATGCGTATACATAAATACGCATATGGTTTAAGCTACAGTCTTTGTCGGGTATCAGCATTGTGCCAGACAGGTACTTACTCTCACACACTCCAAAGGCTAATTTCTAAGATGTGTACAATCTTATTGTATTTCCATAGGAGCAAAAATCAAAAAGTTTTAGTATTTAGAGTGAAGCAATCCTTCGGTATCTGAAAGCACAACTGACAACAGGTTGAGCTAACAAGTTTATCCCAGTAAAGGAATTCCTGGTTTACTCTTGCCATTCCTGTTCTTCAGATAACTTCCTAAACCTAATGTTTTGTTCTTCCACATATGTAAAACACCAATGTGTATTTTTATTTTTACTTTCTTAGAATCTACAGTATTCAAAGTACAGCTTAGTACCAGGATGACAATTTCAGTCACATGATAAACAAATCAGAGGAGGACAGCCTTATTTTACATCTATCTATTTTAAATATAAACAGTGAATTCTGACATTTCTCAAAAGAACCTTCATGAAGGCATCCTTATGTAATCTTACATGTTTGAACTAGTTGCAGCTCAGTGGTGCTCTACTTCCTCTTCTCCAAAATAGAGCTGGATGAGATACACACTATTAAGGATTCCCCATCTGCTGCTACTTCATGCAACCAGTTATGCAAATGCCAAAGACGCCATGTTAGGCAAGTTAAAATCCATCATATCCAGATCCAGAACAACAAAAAATGGAAAAATAATAACAAAACAATACATCAATGTAAAGTCGCTTAATCATTCCTCCATAATACATGCGTATGTAATTAGATGGGAATAATTACACAACATACTTCCCACGCTTGCAAAGAGTAAGAGCAAATAATTATTACCACAGACTCATGAGGAGCATAATACAATTATTTTGTGTGAGTGGAGTTTGGTTTAAGAACTGTTTTATTAGTAGCTATTTGTGAACAGTATTAAACAAACACTGATTTTAATTACAGATTCCATTTGTGTGGTTTTTTATTCCAAGTTAATGTTCTTGGCTAAAATGTTTTCACTGCAGTCCGTGTTTTTTCAAAGAAAAATTGACCATATTAGAAAATGAAACACATACATGCTTCTGAAAGAGCTTTCTTTTTTCTAACATCATTCCTACATGCCCAAGTCACTGTTACTGTAACTGTTCTCTTGCAACATGCTGTTATTCCTCTTTTTTGGCCATTGCTTAGCCAAGGTAGTGTTGTTCACTCATGCCAAGTCCATCTTGGGATGGTATCCCAGTTCTTAGACCAGATACCACTAACAATTCTTAGTAACAAGAGTTGCACATAAATCCATCCACTACTAGTCCTTCAGAGCCCACAGAACTGTATCAGATGTCAGGTACAACTGGGCTATATAACAAGTTAAAATATTCTGATTTATATAATATACAATGACCACATAGAGAAACTCTGTTTAAATCACTATTTTAACCATCTAACAATAATTTATTATTAACTTTTGTTTCCAATACCAACTCTACTATTATTTTTAAATAATAGGTTTTTGAATTGCAGGTTCCATACGAACTAACTTTCCTTCTGGTCGCTGAAATCAGGAAGAGAGAGCAGGACACAGAGGTTTGGACTGTCTACAGCATGGAGTAAGTAAATAGGTATCTTGTTGAGTTTAGCTCTGGTTGAAGATCCAAGGAGACACAGGACTTTGCTCAGACAGAGTAAGTTATAACAAAACATTTATTTGAGTAAGTAGACTACTCTTTATTGTTTGACAATGAAATGAAAAAATCACTAAACAGACCCACCTATTTAGCCCCCAAACTACCTTAGTTCATTAGGCTCTAGGCCTTTTTTACTAACTTGTATAAAGTAAGTTTGCAACCTTTGAACTGCCATACAGGGTAAAAACACATTCTTCAAAGACTTCAAATACTGTAATTAGAAATCCTTTTATCCATTTATACCATTATCTATAAATAGCAAACAGTGAAATTACTATATCCTTGATTTTCTCTAGATATATTGGAAACACATTGTTGACTTAATCACTCCACAAGTAATGAAGGAGAAAGTGTTAGCTCTCTGGAATAAGACATCACAAAAATTTCAGCTGACTTGACAAAATAGGTTTCCTTGAGTATGCTTGCTGATATCACCATTCTCTGTTGTATTTTCTGATTTAATCCTGAACAAAGCAGCTAAGAGACTACTTCACATTTAACACCTTGAAATGTAACATTCTTGAAAAATAAACATTCTAGTACTCTTTTCCTTGGATCAGTCTATCTGCTGTGTTCTCCCATCTCCCCATCATTCTCCTCATTCTTTCTTATACTACCTTTTACACTCCATTAATTGTAAAGTTTAAGAACTGAAGAACTGGAGCCCCTTCCATTGTAATAAATGGATATAAAAGAAAAAGGAAGCACACAAGCTTGAGTCTCCATATTTAGGCTATTGATTTTGTGACTTCCTGATTCCTCAGCGAATGAACAGAAGTCTAACTGAAATTACCTTGTATACATTTGGCAGCCTTAAGGCTACAGAAATTGGGCAGAGAATGAACCCCCAGTGTTCCAGCTGGACTTCACAGATCAGAGAGCTGGGTGCCACTGGGCTTGGTTCCTGATTAATTCTGCACTACATCTGGTTGTGTTCAGTAACATCCACAATCCAGATTCACCAATAGTGCAGTTCATTGAAGGAATAGGAAGTGGGTTCAGGATTACCAGTGAGCAATGCACTAACCACAGAATGTTAGTGTGTGTCATGAGAGAAGGTAATAATCAGAGATCTGTTAGCACTAGAAATACCTATATTCATATATGTTAATACTCATATATACTAATAAATGTTTTATATATATCTATATATGTGTGTATATATGTGTATATATATATGTGTGTGTGTGTACAAATACATATATGTGTGTGTATAAATATATATATATGTGTGTGTGTATAAATACATATGTGTGTGTATAAATATATATGTATGTGTGTATAAATATTTTTTTTCAACTATAATAACAAATATTCCCAAACACTAATAAACATTCATATGCGTATGAATAAATATTCCTGGATCTGCTCCAAGGCAACTGGGAGGTACAAAGCCCACCTAAATGTGTCCCTTCAGGAAAGGAGGAGAGACATTTTCAGCCTACACCAAGCAAGCAGAAGTGTTTTCCCCCCCTCTGTCTTTTGTCCCAAAAATACTCTTTCTATATGATAATTTTGGTTCTTTCTATATTATAATTTTGGTTCTACCCAAAAGTAACAATTTTATGTTACAGGTGGGGTTGTGGTGACTGTGGTCTTGGACAGACGTTCTTTTTTCATCTGCATTCCTAGGTGTGTGAAAATTACTGTGCAAATTGGACTTAATAAAGATCTTAATAACTTTTGGTCAGAATTTAGAGTTGATACAAAAGGTAAAATAAACACTTTAGTCCATCTGCTGAGGTGGCAATAAAGGCTCCCTGACCTCTCTGCCTGATAGTCTTTGTGCACATCCTTATCTCATAAAGAAAACAGACTTTTAGCAAGGCTTGTCATACATGGTGAAGAAGTGAAGCCAATGGCTGGTGCAGGTCTTCCTTTGTACCCCACTGAAACAACACAGGGCCATGAGCCATCTGCTTCACTCCAGACATTGCTCCATCCTTAGACCTTGCGTCAGCCAGGTGCAAGATCAGCCCGGAAGTGACCCAGATCATGGATTTCTCAGCCAGATTTAATTCTTCAAAGACTTAAGGCAACACTTAAGTTGCATTTAAGTTAGCCAGTTGCATTTATGGCAACCTCAACCTCCTTTCCTTTTCTGTAATTGTGGACATTTTCCTGCAAAATAATCACTGTTATGGTTATGTCTTATCTAAGAGAAACACCCAAAGAGGAGGTGAAATACTATCATTCCCTACAGATAGATACAACAGATATATCCATAAACACACATTCTACTAAATATTCAATAAGCTAGCAATCTGGAAACTGCTTCTTTTCTGTTTAAATTAAATTAAATTTTTCATACTCTGATGTAATCCTTCATGACAATACTGAAAATTTCAACACGGTACAAAACTAAATGAATACTAGGTATGCAATTCCTAAAAAACCTACATTAAAAAAGGTATCACTACATAAAACATAGCTTAAAGAAATTGTGTATTTCCACAATTTGTCTAGTTCTAATGCAGCACCAAAACATTAGTACTTAAAAAATTATTTGGAAAGCTTGAAGAAAAAAGAAGGGTAAAAGCTACATTTTAACACATTTTCTTTATTAACTTATTTTGTCCACAAGAAAGTATTTGTTTCACAACTCCTTTAAGCTGGTCAAGAACCTATTTTGAAGAACACAGTGTGTAAGAGTTTAAGAACTCTCCTGAAAAGTGAGATTGGTGCATGGGACAGGCTCATGACCCTCCAAGAGTCAGTTTAAATTATGTGAATTTCATTTAAGCCAAATTGGGGAATTAAAGCATAAAAGAAAGCAGTGAGGACACACTCTTTGCAACAATGAAACAGTACTTTTCTAAAAAAAAAATTAAATCCACAGGAGTGAAGTTTGTACATACCTTGTACAATCCAATGCCAGGATCAATGAGAAACGAGCGAGATGATGTAGATGGCTGACTGGGTGATCCACTGTTTGTTTTTTTTACTTTATTCTTGCAGTTGGAAACAGCACAGGGATTGACTTCTCCATCCTGATCTGTCACAGATGCAGTGGTAGGAGCTTCAGAATCAGAACGTATCAAAAGCTGAACTATGTCATTTAGTCCAACATTGTAGTCAAACAAAGTGTGTCCATCTTCAAGCTGTCAAAAGAAATGTGTACTTGTAAAATTCTACCTTAAGCTACCTTAGTAGTTTTAAATCTTCTTTTTATAGACAATAATCATGCAGACCAGAAGAGGGAAGGCATATCTTACTGATAAATAAAAGCCTATGTCTTGAGTATATGAAAACACAAACTCCTCAAGCTAACTGCAAACATAATTTCATTGCTTAAAAATCACTGGAAGGCTTAAAACTAGGAACAGACCTCTCTACAGACCAATGTCACCTACTTACAATTAAGCTAAGAAACACTAAAAAATGACAAATTATGCACTAGGAAATAGAAGAAGCAGTACTGCTGCTTTGCTCAATTAAATATCCTTAATGACCTAGAGCATTTTTGAAGCAGAGATCTGATGCACCTGAAAGTATAATGCATTGCTTTGAGATAGCAAAATCAGTATTAGCAACACTTTACTTCACACTGCAGTGGGAAAAAAACATGCATGACTGAAAAAACATGCATGACTGAAAAACTGACATCTTTCCAAACTATTCTAGCAAAAAAAAAAAAAGTTATCTACCCCTTTTCTCAAGAACAATTGGTGTTATTTTCAACACCAATTGATGTTTCATAAGTTGTTTCAAACAGAACAGCTTTCATCAGCTTGTGGACAGTATCCACACAACAAGAAAAAGAGAGGGAAGAAGGAACAGAAAGAAAAAAAAAGGAGCACCTCTCCAGTTTCTCACTAATAGTTTCTCTAACATGCAAACGATCTTAGGATAGACAAAACTGGAATTCATATTTCTTTCTCCATCCCCTCTGCTTTTTCAAAACAACTCTAAATGGCAGAGGACTCTAATGAACAGAAGCTGACAGTCAATCAATGAATCAGTTCTTCTTCCATGAACTTAAAATCTTGCAAAAAAAATTAAATTTCCTTACTGATGATAACTACTGCACTCACAGCTAAGACCTGTAAACAGGAGTATTTAGTTTGAGTTGAAGCTGACACAGCTGTCTGATCAACAAGTACAGGAAAGAATCTTACTCAGCTGCCCATTTTCAAACCCATTCAACACACAGCACACAAAACCATACTGAAGATTTTCATGCTGTGACTATTAAAGTCACTTAAATGCAAGTCTAAAGCAGAAATCTCCAGTAGCTGTAATTGTCCAGGTGACTACCAACACCACCTCATATGCCTGGACCTTCTTCATACTGAGAAGTAAGGTGCTTAAGTAACTTTTTCCATCCCCGCCTGTCATAGCTTCCTACACTTTTGACAGCTCTTTCACAAAGGGCATAGAAGCGTTCTTGCAGTCCTACTACAATCCAGGATTTGTGGGCTTTTCACACCACAAGCATTTTCACTGTTAATAAGTTTAAAGCATTATTCTTATATTCAAAGTACAAATAAACCCAAAACAAAGACAAATAATGACACTGCAAAAATGCACTGGAAGGGATATCCACATTGCTACTGTTTCTGATCACTACTCCAAACCGCATTTAAGATGAAGGCCCTCCCAAGTGGTTGCAAAATGGTTAAAAAGTTCAGCAGTACATCTGCAAAAGAGGCTATTCTGAAATAATGAACAAATTGGATGTTATTTGAGATACATAACTTCTCAATTTTTCTGTTCCAACTGGATTGCACAGGCTGTGGCAGAGATTACAGTGTAGTTCCTAGAGTCCTGTGGTATAAGGAAATCTTCTGAAAGCTAATGCAATGGAGAAAAAATAGTAATTTTGTCCCTGTTCAACAAAAAGTATATAAGCAGCATGGAGATGAGAGCTTGCTCTCCTGCCTTTGTTCCTGCTCTCTCAGGACAGATCCTGTGCAGGCTGACAGAAAAACATTTTGAGGTACTGCAGTTTAAAACTTAAAGTTAAAAGTTAGTTCAGTAAAGATGTAAATCTGAAAACCCGGAAATACCTACAATAGCTAGGTTAATGTCTTGTGTCTAGTCCTCACAATCTATTCTTCAGTTATGATTGCAGATTAAGTGATATAATTAATCCACAAGTAAGTCCTCCCTATTAGCACGAAAGGTAAAAAATCCCCAACTTAAAAACAAAACAAAAACAAACCAACAACCAAAAAAAAAACCCCACCAAAAAAAAAACCAACCAAACAAACAAAAAAAACCACCAAAAACAACCAAACAAAAAAAAAAAGCAAACAAAGAACAACAATAAACAAACAAAAACCTCCACCTGTCCAGGAATGGTTATATTTAACACAGAGAAACAAAGACATAAGGCTAAGCCTTGAGTAACAAGCTGCCTTCCATAACAACAAGCACACATACATACACACATACCACCATGCCCAAACTACCTATTCCTGCACAACAGTAAGACAAGTCTCCTCTTTGTAGGCATTCAAAACCCACCTGGACATGTTCCTAATGACCTGTTGAAAGTTGCCCTGCCTTGGTGGGCATGGGTTGGACTAGATGACCTCCAGAGGTCCTTTCCAACCTAAATAATCTGTCATTTGGTCTAGTCAGCTTTGATGAACAGACAGCCAAACAAACTGATGACAGCAAAGTCATCTGACTTACAGAATAAATATATAAAAAATTAGACTATTAAATGGTTGAGAAAGTGGTTGAATGGTGGCATCCAGAGGGTAGTGGTCAATGGCTCAAAGTCCAAATCTTATTTAATTAATCTTTATTAATGACACAGACAATGAAATTGTGTGCACTCTCATCAAGTTTGCAGATGACACCAGACTGAACAGTGCTCTTAACACACCTGAAAGATGGGATGTCCAGACATCCCATCTTGGACAGGATGGAGAAGCGTGTCCATGGGAATCTCATGAGGTTTACTAAATCAAGTGCCACACCTGGGTCAGAGCAATCCCCTGATACCAACACAGGCTGGGGATGAACAGACCAGAGCAGCCCTGCTGAGAAGGGCTCAGGTGCTGGTGGTGACAGGGTGGACATGACCCAGCCATGGGCACTCCCAGCCCAGAGAGCCACACGTGTCCTGGGCTGCATCCAGAGCAGGGCGGGCAGCAGGGCCAGGGAGGGGATTCTGCCCCTCTGCTCTGCTCTGCTGAGACCCCACCTGCAGGGCTGCAGCAGCTCTGGGGTCTCAGCACAGGAAGGTCATGGAACTGTTGGAGTGAGTCCAGAGGAGGCCAAAAGCATGACTGGAGGGATGGAGATGGAGCATCTCTCCTACAAGGAAACTGAGCTTTTTCAGCCTGGAGAAGGCTTAAGGGTCATCTAATGGAAACTTCCACTTCCCAAAGGGAGCCTCCAAGTTGGAAGGGAATCTTTAATAAGGGCATGTAAACAAAACAAGAGGCAATGGCTTCAAACCTGAAAGACAACTGGTTCTTCAGATTAGATATTAAGAAATTCTTTACAGAGGGTGGTGAGACACTGAAACAGGTTGCCCAGAGAACCTGTGGATGCCCCATTCCTCAAAGTGTTCAGGGAGAGATTGGATGAGGCCCTAAGCAATCTGGTCTGTGAAATGTGTCTCTGCCCATGGCAGTGCATTCGGAACAAGATTATATTTACAGCCTGTTTGAACCCAAACCATGCTATGATTATATGATCTGCCAAACAGTTTATGGCTTGTTTTTTCCCCTCAGTTTTTATCACTTATACTCTCTGTAGGAATATTTCATGACACCAGATTATTATATGATTAGTGAGGCCACACTTAAGTCTGTTACTGTGCTTTGAGCTTAAGATTACTACAAACACACTTCACATGTCTCCAAACGTGATAGGGAAAGTGCTCCTGTATGAGCAAGAAGTATGTTCCTGAGCATGACCAACTGTATAAATTTAGACCAAGTAGATACACTACAACAGTGTCTGGTTCTAGAAACAAAGCAGAATACCACAGAAATTCAACCAGCAGAATCAATCACATGCTTTTTGACTTGCAAGAACTAATATGAGAATCTTCAAGTATACCTATGCCTAGCCATTACTTCTTCACTGACAAATGAAATTCTTGGAGTAACAAAGTGGGAAAACAGTATTTAAAGAAATCCATTTCACACAGGAGAGCAGATGGTTTTTATGATGATTTTTCTTGGATTACAATAGCCAATTTTATCCCATTCTGGTGCATAAAGACACTGAAAAGATTCCCTAAAAATATGTTTGTATGGACAGCACATTAAAAGAAAAGAAACAAACATTACATGCTTAATAAGCATTTAAGGTCACTTGTCAATCACAAGTTCATATATGCGAATGAGAAACAAAAGTAATCACACAAGTATCAGATAATCAATCTCCTTCAACTCAGCTATGATTTCTTAATGGTTGATTAGAACATGTCCTAGAGCAAAAACAACTGAACAAGCAATTTCATTTATGAAATTTTACTAGCTCTTCTGATCCTACTGCTGTAAGAAAAAAATGGATTTTTTTTTCCTTAGCAGTAGATTTCACTTTCAGTTTCAACTCCTCTTAAAGACTGGCATGCTTCAAAAGCTTTTAAGGTTTCATTAACACATTCTGAATAAAACAACACTAAAGAACAACTAGCTTTACTGTATCTAACACTCTGTCACTATTGTAAATACATGTAAGTTGATAAACAGACAACATCTTCAAAATGTATTTTCATCATCATGTGTTACAGACACTATCAATTTCAAAACAGCCCTAGAGAAGGTTTTTATAAATACTTAAAGGTAACACAGCACTGTGCTTACACTACTACACAAGAGCAGCCACAGAAATGCAATACTGGAATTGATACCTACCTTCTATCACTGTTAGAAGAACTGTCCTGAAACATCAAGCCACAAATTACTTTAAAAGCATGTAGAAGCTGCACTTACATGAACATGAATAATCATGCAGAATGTGGTATATGATACTGCATTACTTGGGTAAAAAAAAAAATTGCCTGACAAGTAATTTACCAATTACTATCACACTACCTACAACACCCAGCAGAAGGTCAGCTCATTATGTCTTCTACAGGAGGTACAGAGACGTCCCAAGAAAGCACATAGTAATTCTTATATCTTAATGTGTGATCCAGGAGCAGTGTGACCTTAATCCAGCCATTGCACTTGACAATCAAGATCTTTAAATACCTATGAAAGTGTACCTTTAAGCATCTTCCAAGGTTTTCTTTTCCAAGAAATGTGTCTGTATCTAGCAATACAGATGAAATAAACTATAATGAATGCAGGTGAGCTCTTTTCATTCTACTACAAAGTAGAATGAAAAATTAAGTGACAATCTTATTCTGCACAGGCATTATATGCACCTGGCAAATTTAACAGGAAATGTGTAAGAGTAAAGATCTTCAAGCTCAAGTTTAGTAAAAAAAATTGGTTAGGAATTTGTCAGAAGTTATGCAGAGGGTATTAGTCTGAAGAAATAAGAATCTGTAACTTCCAGATGGGTACTTACTGGAAGCAAGCACAGTGGACTTCCAGAACTTCATGTATTTTCCACATTAAGACTGATGTACAAAACTAACTTTTCCTGCCTGAAGCGGGCCATTGGAATTAAATTCCACAGAAATATTCAAACATACCTCTAACCAGCACCTAGTAACAGAAAACTCAAAACCAGCTTTTCAGCACGTAGTAGTGAATTTTGGGCAATGGGATTGGCTCAGGACAAAAACAATTCAATAACCTTTACTACCCAACACTGGACCCTTAGTTTATGGACTTCAGCCATTCTCAGGGAGCGCTCCGTTTGCTTACATTTTCAAAGCTGAAAGAGAACCTAACCAGTATTTTGAATTTCACTTTAAAAAACTGTACCTCCACCTGGATGCTATTCAAAAGAATGCTTAAGGATTCTGATATCTTTAAATACATGCATTAACCACATTCAGAGTAGTAGGCACATGGTCAGCTTTTTACAGTAACTGTGTAGTGACACTTTCACATGGAAGTACAGTTGTCTCAGCTACAACAGAGACAAAAGCAAAATAAAGCGGGAATCTAGTAACCAACCATCTAAGAAAGTTAATGTCTTTACAGATTCAATATAGGCTGACTTCAAGCATACAAAACTCCAAGAAATCCACTTCCTCCTCATGCAACAGTAGTTTTAACAATATTTGTTACAGGTTTCATATAGTCTGCTCTGCCAAAAAATATTTTGTCTGGTGATCATTCTGCTAAAACATCCCACATCAACAATATTTGTTACAGGTTTCATATAGCAAAAAATATTTTGTCTGGTGATCATTCTGCTAAAACATCCCACATTCTTCTGTCACATGGGGCAGTTCTGAAGCCATCAGTGAAGTGTTTTAGACATTTATCAGTAACTGTTGAATGCCCAAGGTATTTCCAGCCCTGAACAATGCAACTCCTCAAACAATCCATTATATTAAGAAGACAAGAAGGCAAACATCTTTAAGCAGAGACTGCACATCTACTAGGTTTACAGGCTTCTTCTCTCATGTCCACAGCAGACCAGTTCTGAAGTGTGGGCTTGGGCTTCACTATTCTTTCCCCACATTTAACTGTCGTTTTTACATATATACTCTGCAAGACAAAGACACTCTGTTCATGTTGGTTGTACTCTGGTACTCCTGCAAGCCTCTCCTAACTCTCCCCTCCGTATTTTTAGCAGATATCCTAATATAAACCAAATAGCTACACCTACTAATCTTAGACAAAATCTAACTTCAATACAGATTTACTTTTCTAAATAGGAAATAACTTCTATTGTACTTGAAAAGATATATCAAAGAAACCATGGGTCACCCTCAGAAATAAAAAAAGAAATTGCAGTTTAGACTTACTAGTGCTTTTTGCCCTGTTTTGGGTTTCATAGCTGGCTGTTAAAAAATAAATGCAAATAACAGATGATTCCCTAATTTCAAGGAGGAGAATTTACTCATCAGTTAAAAAGAAATCATTGTTGTGCCTTTGCTCTCTTTTAGAGAAACACACAAGCAGGTGAATTATCTGGACAATCAAGTTCTCTGACAGGCTCTAGATCCATATTCCTCCAAAAGAGAATGCAGACAGACCACAACATTTCATAACACAGTAACCAAAGAAGTTAGTAGTGTCTGGAGAGTATGGTCCAAATTAAACTCAGTTCTGTCAATTTTTGCCACAAGGCTCACATTTCAAAGTAGCCTACAAAAACGTTTGAATATGTCATGCCACCAAAAACCCCAACAAGGTCACACAAACTAGCCTTTACATCAGAGAATATGCTCCTTTTTGACTGCCTATGTGTGTTAAGCAACAGCTAAGGACCTGCCCTGGACACAAGGAAAAAGACAGTCATAACACTGGATAGTATCAAATTACTTTCTATCAATTAACCTTATCTGAAGTAGGTATCATAGCCTCAGAGAGATTCCCACAGACTCAACAGAAAGCATACAGCAAAAAATAATTCCTAGGTAAGAAGAATATGGAAGCTTTCATAATCTAAAAAGGGCTTTTCTACAACTGTAGTTACAACCAAAGAGTTTGATCCTACCACAGTGTAAATATGCTGCATTTGTTCAACTCTCCCCACAAAGAGGAAGTCTGGCATGCTAAAAAAAGCCACACAACACAGAAACAAATTACAGAATCTTGTTGCTGATACGGTCTGCAATTACACACCAATCTTGGTATAAACATAATGATAAATGTACATTAGTCATCTTCATACTCAAATAACAAGACTAACTTTCACTGAGAAGACACTGACAATTTTCCTGAAGCTCTGTATGAGCTTCAGGAAAAAAAAAAATTTAGAACAAAAGCCTGCATTCACCAATAAACAAGAGGGTTTTACACCTTTTCTACAAAAATATTTGCAGAGTTGGTAGGTGGTACCACCTATATAGGTGGTACTAATATATTTTTACCTTTTGGTCTGAAATAAATACAATCCAGAATAGATTCCAGTGTACAAGATGAGTATCAACACAAAAATAGCTGAAAGTCAAGAGCTGCAAGACTTCTTGACTTTATCGGAAAATCACGGTAAAGGGAGCTATGTTCAGTCTCAACTAATGACTTCAGAGGGTTCAAGTCTGCACCTCTTCCAAGTTAAACTTTTTTATAATGCAGTTCATGTTCTGAAGATTATTTATTCCTTTGTTATTGAGATACAGAAAAAAAATGTTAATTTAGATATGGTAGTTTCTTCTTGGATGAAACTCTAAGTCACATTAAAGGAACAGTTGCTCATTAACTTCTAGCTGGAAGTTAGAGCAGCAAGGTTTCTCTTCTTTTGCCATTCTAAGGAGCCTTCTAATTAAGTAAAGAGAAGTTCATGGTGTCTTCTGGATGCTCTTTGATGTTATTTGATACTGTCATTACAAAATAAAAAACCAAGCATGTCAAAATATATAGCTGCATAGAGATCTTCAGCAGCATGGAAAGAATCATCCATCCCTGCGCTGATTAGATGAGAAGGGTCAAGTACCTCCTGTATGATGGTATGGGCTTCTATAGCAAAGGCAACTGAAGTTCAGCAACAGTGGTGCCAGCGAGAGCAAATGGCTATCTGCAGCTTGTGAGGACACCTGTAATGAAGAACTGGTTATTATCTCAAGCTTCCATAATCAACAACAAAATCTAAACACCACACCAAAAAGACCCCAATAACCAAGTACATTTTTACATAATTTTATAGTTAAATCATTAACAACAGAGAGTTAATTAATAACTTTTAAGAATAGAATCTACTCATAACTATCTGTATTATTGATATCAACATTTGATTACATGTTACTATGGAAAATTATCATAATCTAGCATCAGTGATTGTCATAATCTAGTGTCAGTGTAGGCCTTGCACTCTGTATCTAAGGGTTTGTGGAGTTCTTAATAATATAAAAAAAATATTCCTTTTCTAAGAGCTTCCAGGCTAATTTTAAAAAGTACATGTACTAAGCTATCCTAACTAAATTACATGAATGTGTGACTCAAGTGTGCAGTATGACTCTTGGGGATGTCCTGTGTAGGATGAAGAGTTGTATTCCATGATACCTGTGGGTCCCTTCCAATTCAGTGCATTCTGTGATTCTGGGAGTAAATATACATCCCATAAAACACAACCCTAAAGTTGGCTGCAATTTCTTACAGGTTACATAATTCTCTTTCAGGTTCCTAATACTTAAATAATACATACAAAACACTATAAAGTATTCAGTTTTCACCTATGTTTATTTGCTTTGCCTTCAGTTTGTTTAAGTGCTTTAAATAACAAAGACAATCAGATCAAAGAATGGTAAATTGCATTAGTAGCTTTACAATAACAATTTAACAAAAATATTATTTCAGTAAACATCTAATTGTCAGCATTGAAAACATTTCAGCAATCATATAATAAAAACTTACTCACAGGCCTACTAAACCTACTATCAAGGTAAGCTTTGAGTATACACCATGAATTCCCTATGCTGGGAATTTTGGCATGCAGTTTGATATCTGACCTGAAGTCTCCAGCTGACTCTCCTCACACTACAGAGCTACTTGTTACCAGCTTCATCAAAGAATGGCAATTACTTCCCTTCTAAGGTTTTTTCAAACTGTTTCTCTAAAACAAAAAACTTAACTGCTCCAGCTGAAGATTTCTCACCCCAGATTTCTGCCTGAAGCAGATGGGGTTTGGACAGCTTCAGCTGCAAATATTTACAATTTTCCAAGCAAAATAAAGCTGGGAAGAGTCTGTGCTAAGAAACTCAATTGTTCTATGAATAGGCTTAGCACTCCCATTCCTGAGGGAAAGACTTCACAAGTATGCTTTTCTAGCTTTCGGGAAATTCACCCAAGTTGTAAGTATTAAGAAGGACTTAAACATATAGTATACAAACCTGAAGTTTGGAGGCTTCAACTCACGTGAGATTCCACACACTATTCATGTGCCAGCCCAGGTTACCCAGAAGCTAGAGGTCTGGTATAATAAAGGCATGCCCTATTGACAGACTTTTAACTGTTTAACTATGTTTTACTGAAGCTACTTTACCACTTTTCTCATGCAAAGCTAAAGCTCCTCCACTCCACTTACCCCTCTGTTGTTTCAGTTAAATTTTACAGAAACAAAACCCAAATACTTGGGCCATACAGTGTGGGTCTGACAAACTAGACTTTAAATATTCAACTTGCACAGCTAAGTAACACAATGAATACTACCACACTTCTTTGTGCACAAAAGCAGAGCTGAATTTCTTCCAGTGCAGTAGGCCTGATTTGCAGCAATTTTCACCTCAAGTAAATAAAACAGCTTCAATATTCTCACCTCCTCCTGCTGACTTCAGTCTGCCATGACACAGCTTAGGAGTGGTTTCCTCACCAACAAGATTAATGACTTCAAAAGTCGTTTCAGCCACTGACTCCTACATATATCGGCAAAGAAGCCTTTGGGCTCCAATGTCTTTTTTCCCCTACTTTGGTAAGCACTATGGAAAAGATACTGAGATAATGGGGTTTTTTAACAATGGTCATTTACAAATTTTCACCAAGTTCAAATTCCAACAGGGTGGGATGGGATGATGAGAGAAGCCAACAAAAAACATTCGATCTTATCTTCCACAAATAGTAGATATTGCTGAAATACAAGAGTGTGCATGTTTAGTTATATGCAAAACATAAGTAGGTATTAATACTGTTAGAGTATTACAGAAAACCTCAAGCTCTCTGGTGCATTTTCAAATTTAAACTTCCATGTACTTTTACAGCTCTGCTTTTCCAGTACTGTAACTGAAAGAAACTAGAAATCCCACAATGACGGTAACTTGGCACTACAGAAAATCTGCCCTGGTAGTTCAAAATGCAAAGATATCTCCTTCAGTTTCATGAATAAACTGAGCATTTCTATTCTCGCGAACATTTTCACATGCTTTCCAATTAGGAGAAAGAATATGCTGCTGGAAATCAAACTGTCGTCTTGCTTTTGTGAATTTCTCTAAGAACAAGTTGACTGAATGTTAGCACATAACGCAGAAAAATATTAGATATTAATAATCTGTAGTGGGATAAGGCTAAAATATGTTTTATTCCAGCATAAGGAAATATTTGTGGCCCTATAGGAAAATCCTTCCAGATAATGATCTTCAAGAGGGAAAGCAAGAAACATCTCTGCAGGTTTCTATGTTCAGTAGACTTCTCTGGCTAACTGCAGAGTTAAGAATAAAAAAAACTTTGTCTGAAAGTTCCACCTCAATCTAGAATATGCCTTGATTTCTGTGGCTAGTAGAGCCATTCAGCTTGGCAGAAATGTGGAGCCCAGAGGATGTCCTGTACAGGTTACAGAGCAATATTATCTTGGTCAATCTTCAGTGTCTCATGTGAATGGTACGTCCTTCTGGCAGTAAAAGATGCAAACCTATTCAACAAAGTAGTGCTATTCCTGGCATTTACAAGGAAAAAAAAAACCCAACTCAACAGTAATACAAAGTACTACATTAATGACAACACTAGGTTTCTTCCAGTAGTTCTAGGGTATTTTAACCCTTAAAAGACATGAGAAGTACTGACCACTTAAGTTCTTGCATTTGTCTTTGAAGATCAGACAACAGCAAATTACAGTATAGCACATTAACTACATTAACTGGACACCAAGACTCCTAAAAAACTGCAAAATTATGGCTCCAGCTCAAATCTTAGTTGAAATTGTTCTCTACTGCAAGCTAAGAACATGGTGCTGTTGAAATTCAGCCCATAAACAATGACTCACTTATGTTTCCACATCCTTATAACCTCATATACCTCCCACTTTCAGGAGGACATTACTTAGCCAGGGTTCCCACCACTTGCAAAACCCAAGGATTTCTGGAAGTTCCCAAACAGACTACAGTAAGCAGCATTCAGTAGCAGGATCATGGTTCTACTAGCAGACTGTACAGATTTAACCATACTGAGCACTAACCACATAAAATAAGAAAAGGGTTTCACCTATTTTTCACCTAATAAAAATATTTTTTACAACACATACAGCAATCTTCAGGGGGTGTTTAAGTTTTCACATCAGGATACTCCTTTCTGTTCATCTCACATTTAAATAAAGCAACCTTTTTTTATTCCTAATATTAAAATAAATATTATTTAATTTTATCACCGCCCTAAGAGAATTAAGTTATTTAGCTTCATGTTCTCAACATCCAGTTTTACTTGTGCAAGAGCAACCCTTCTGATCTTTTTTCCTATGAGCACCATGGAAACAGAAAAGTAACCCATAATCAAAAAGGAAACTTCAGAATTAATCATGGTAATTATAAGAAAATTAACATTTATGGGGAGTGAAACTATAAAAACCCAATTCCCTAACTCTTCACTAACATGATCCCTACTGTGTCCTAAACTGCATATACTGGTACCAAACTCTCACATGCTGCTCATGTAGGCAACTTCAGCTATAATATTTCACTAATATATCCCATTTTCTCAAGCAAGTCATCTGTTAACCAAAATGCTCACAATAATTGGTCTGGCCACTGTCAGATTACACTGGAAAGCACAATCATTACAGGTTTATCTTCCCTTTTCCTCAGATTAAGAATTAGGGGTAAAAACCTCGGGTTTGCCACACATAAACATCTATACCCAAAGAAGAGTGCTAGCACAGAACAAAGTTAAGCAGGTTACACAACTCCAAGACTCATGTTCCTTGATTTGGCCCCTTCAGAAAAACACATATTTGTACATAATGTTCCTTAGAGACCAGTCCTCACAAGTGCTCACTGTCACTAATCTGCAGAACACAAAAATCTAGTCATTTGCTATTGGTTCAAAATCTAGGCTTAGCACCTAGCCACTAATGCTCGCCCCCAGGTTAACAGTTAAATTTCTATTTTGTAAGATTTCTCTACGCGTTTGTAAAGATACACACTTTATCTCTTTTGAGGCAGAAGTCTCACTGCTGTGCATTACTCTGCTTAGGTGAACGCTTCAACACTCATCTTCTGCAAGAAGATGCATCTTCGGGGTCACTTTCCCTGAAATGCACCACACATTCGGTGCCTTCCGCGTCAGCTAACAGCTATGCTTCACTTTCACTACCCGAGCACTGCGCACACCTCGCACTTTACGCAACGCGGCTTCAAAGGTTACACCCATCAGCGAAGTTACAGCCCGAGGCGACCTATTCGGAAAACCTTACCATCACCCGAGGGGAGGTTCCACCTCACGAACACTTCCAGCCAGTCACCCCTGCCACAGCGGCTTCCCGTGGTGGGGATGAAGCGCCTCGTTGGACTACGAGCAGTTGCCCTTATCCCGCCCGGGACACTCCGGGTCTCACAAGTCGAGGACACCGTGGCATCACAACTCCTGCCCGCGCCACTTAACCCCGCGCCGCCGCCTCTCCCGGCCCCGCCACGTGCGGACCCGGGGCGCCCTTTTCCCTGGAAACCGCTCGCGGTCGGCCCGCTTCCCGGCCTGGATGCGGCGGGGCCGGGGGGAGCGGGGTAGCTCCCTCCTTCCCCCCGCATCCCTCCGGCTACTGTCACTCGGGCAGGATGAAGGCGGGAGCCGAGGGAGGAGCCTCTCGCCGCTCAGGTGGGAAAACAAACACACAAAGGGGTTTCACCAGCACCCGGTGAGGGCTTTTACTGGGGCTTTTACTTCATCGAGGAAAACGGGGGGCCCAGAGCATTCTGTCAGGGTGGGCTCCCCGCTGCCCTCGCCTCCTCCCAGACCCAGGAGTAAACAAAAGCGGGAGCTCACAGAGCAGCCCATGGGTGGAGACGGGGACCCCCGGGCCGCACAAAGAGCCGGGCCCGGGATCAGGGGGGACCCCGGGGCCCGCCTGCACAGGGCAGATCCCGCCTCACCTGCTTGCCGCGGTAGAAGAGCCGCTGGCGGTCGGGGCTCACGCGGAAGGTCTCCTCGATCTTCTCCCGCAGGCACTCGATCTTGGTGAGGCGGCTCAGGTCGTCGATGGTCTGGGTCTCCGTGCCGTCGATGGTGCGGACCTGGATCCACATGGTGCGCGCCCTCCCGCCCGCGGGCAAAGGATGCGAGACACGGCAGCGGGTGGGAACGCGGTCCGCTCCGCGGGTGAGCGCCCGCGGCGTGGGAGGTGCCGGGGAGGAGTCCGGACGCTACCCCGCTCTTTGTCTGGCCCGACGGGGCAGGAATTTCAAACCCGGCGGAGCGGGCGCGACCCTCCCGCCCGCAATCCGGGCCGCCCGTCCCGCTCGGCGGGGTACGGGAGAAGGAAGGGGAGCGGAGCAGATCCCACGGCGCTCCCCGATCCCGCCGAGGCAGCGCGGATCGCGGCGGGTCCCGGCGGGCCGGCGGCGGGCAGCGCTACGGGGATGCGCCGGAAGCCATCGCCCGGCCCGGGCTCTGTTTACCGGGGAGCGCCGCCGCGCTCACATGGAGGTCACGGCGCCAACGCCGATCTCGCGAGAGCGCCCGGCCGCGGCCGTGCAGCCAGCACGCCGGGGCGGCAGCGGGGGCGGCAGCGGGGGCGG